>NC_059217.1:29829724-30429724 GCF_020615455.1 Coregonus clupeaformis | reverse complement strand
TGATAACGTTCAACAACAGTAAGAACTAATTTGGTGAAGTCCACAGGACTGAAAATGAACGAATTCAACAAAGTAAAGTGCATAGTCACTTCACCCCTATCTACATGTACGTGTTACCTTAATTACCTTGACTAACCTGTACCCCCGCACATTGACTCGGTGCTACTCCTACTGCTCTCTCCTCGTCTGACCATGTGTTCTCGCATACCCCGAGAGCATCTGGTCAGAGGGGTGGTGGCACAGGAATCCTCATCTCTCCCAAGTGGACATTCTCAATTTTTCCCCTAACCCATCTGTCTATCTCCTCATTTGAATTCCATGCTGTCACAGTCACTAGCCCATTTAAGCTTAATATCCTTGTCATCTATCGCCCTCCAGGTTCCCTTGGAGAGTTCATCAATGAGCTTGACGCCTTGATAAGTTCCTTTCCTGAGGATGGCTCACCCCTCACAGTTTTGGGGGATTTCAACCTCCCTACCTCTACATTTGACTCATTTCTCTCTGCCTCCTTCTTTCCACTCCTCTCCTCTTTTGACCTCACCCTCTCACCGTCCACCCCTACTCACAAGGCAGGCAATACGCTTGACCTCATCTTTACTAGATGCTGCTCTTCTACTAATCTCACTGCAACTCCCCACCATGTCTCCAACCACTACTTTGTATCCTTTTCTCTCTCGCTCTCCTCCAACACTACTCACTCTGCCCCTACACAGATGGTAATGCGCCGCCGCAACCTTCGCTCTCTCTCTCCCACTACTCTCTCCTCTTCCATCCTATCATCTCTTCCCTCTGCTCAATCCTTCTCCCTCCAATCTCCTGATTCTGCCTCCTCAACCCTCCTCTCCTCCCTTTCTGCATCCTTTGACTCTCTGTGTCCCCTATCCTCCCGGCCGGCTCGGTCCTCCCCTCCAGCTCCGTGGCTTGATGACTCATTGCGAGCTCACAGAACAGAGCTCCGGGCAGCGGAGCGGAAATGGAAGAAAACTAAACTCCCTGCCGACCTGGCATCTTTTCACTCCCTCCTCTCTACATTTTATTCATCTGTTTCTGCTGCTAAGGCCACTTTCTACCACTCTAAATTCCAAGCATCTGCCTCTAACCCTAGGAAGCTCTTTGCCACATTCTCCTCCCTGCTGAATCCTCCCCCCTTCTCTGTGTCACGGAGGCTCTCCGCACTGCTAAAGCTAACTCTCTCTCCTCTGCTCTTGTCCTTCTAGACCTGGCTGCTGCCTTTGATACTGTGAACCATCAGATCCTCCTCTCCACCTTCTCCGAGTTGGGCATCTCCGGCGCGGCTCACTCCTGGATTGCGTCCTACCTGACCGGTCGCTCCTACCAAGTGGCGTGGCGAGAAGCTGTCTCCGCACCACGTGCTCTCACCACTGGTGTCCCCCAGGGCTCAGTTCTAGGCCCTCTCCTATTCTCCCTATACACCAAGTCACTTGGCTCTGTCATATCCTCACATGGCCTCTCCTATCATTGCTACGCTGACGATACACAACTAATCTTCTCCTTTCCCCCTTCTGATAACCAGGTTATATATATATATAAAAAAAAGAAGAAAAATGAAGTGAATGCACCAATTTGTAAGTCGCTCTGGATAAGAGCGTCTGCTAAATGACGTAAATGTAATGTAAATGTACCGGTACCCCCTGTATATAGCATCGTTATTGTTATTTTATTGTTACTCTTATTTTTTTAACTTTAGTTAATTTAGTAAATATTTTCTCAACTCTTATTTTTCTTAAAACTGCATTGTTGGTTAAGGGCTTGTAAGTAAGAATTTCACAGTAAAGTCTACACCTGTTGTATTTGGCGCACAATTTGATTTCATTTGATTTGCCTCTGTCACTAACAAATACAGCCATGGGTGGTAACTCTACAATTCACTCGAAAAGGCAAGTCACACTGGGAAATTAGTGGCTTAGTGGGGGCGTGGCTTTGATTTAGTTATTTTTGGCCAACTGTGAGTGAAAGTGTTATCCCAGTTTAAGTGGTCTAGTGGTAATTGATGTTTGAGCACGTTGGCTGCCAGTTCTGACGTGTTTGTAAATGCGTACGTAGAAGCACATGTCAATAAAGACTTGTAAAAAGTATTGTGCTGTTCTTAACCCAACAATGTGTGACCTAGTCAAGAGATATGGACCTTTTGGTGTAGTGGTTTAAAATAATATATGAGGTGTTGGTGCAAACTATTGTGATGTCACGAGAGGCTGTGTCCTGGAGGGACGTTACATCCCCCTGAGGTGGCTGCAAACCCAGACAGCTATGGCTCCATCTGCTGGTATGGTCGGGATCTCCACCCCTCTATGGCCAATCTTCCCACGCAGCTGAAACAAATGAGGAGCTGATGAGCTGAAGGTTTGGGAAGGGAAGAGACACAGTCTCCAAGCTGGGCTCTCTGGAGGACAAGAGTGCTGCACGTCCACTTCCATGAGGAATATAAGGATTTGGAGATACTTACCTTTGGGAAATACTCACCTTTGGATATATGCACCTGTGGAAATACGTGTGGGACATTTGGAAGGACGTTTTGCTGGGTTGGCCACTAGCTGCAACGTGGAATACAGTAAGACTGGGGAAAAGTTATTTGAGCGAGGGAGAGTTATGATTTTGGATGTGGAAGAGACATCCCTGAACTGTTAACCCTTAAAGAGCCACCAGAGAACAGAATTGGGTTATACTTTCGTTAGTTTCCCAAGACCTTTAATAAAATCCTTGTTTTGGTTGAACCTGGTCTCCTTGCACTACTTGAGCAATCCCGCTGAAAGCTGTGTAGCCTCTCGTGACATCACAGATGGTGGAGAATACGGGCACGCTCAAGCGTTAATAGTGCATGTCAGAGGAGGATACCGAAGGTTTGATCACCCAGTTTTCCAAGTTGGCCGTAGGCTCCCCGCCCGACTGAAATGGAGGACATATTGAAAGCCCTTGTTGCTGGCCAGCAAGCCCAGATGCAAGCAAACGTGGCTCTCTTGGAGGAGCAAAAGAAAGCCAACCTTCTGAAGGCAGAGGAATTGCAGTTGCAGAGACAGAGGGTGGTCCAAAATACCCGCCCAATAAAGGCAAGTGACTTTATATCTAAGATGGGAGCTACCGATGACATTGAGGCATACCTGCATGCATTTGAGGCCACGGCCACTAGGGAAGCCTGGCCCAAGCAACAGTGGGTTGGTCTGTTAGCCCCCCTTTCTAACCGGGGAATCGCTGAATGCTGTCCGGGACCTGGGCCCTGACCAGGTTACTGACTATGATGCCCTGAAGTCTGAGATCCTCAGCAGATATGGACTCACAAAGTTTGGTATGGCCCAGCGCTTTCACAGCTGGACCTTCCAACCAGACCAACCTCCTCGGGCGCAGATGCATGAACTTGTCCGAATCGCAAGGAAATGGCTGGATCCGCAGAGGAATACAGCAGCGGCGGTGGTGGAGGCCGTTGTGGTGGATCGTTACCTACGCGCCCTGCCTTATGAGGCAAAACGGTTCATCAGTCAACAGGCCTTGACCACGGCTGATCTGACCGTGGAAGCTGTGGAAAAGTACCAGGCCACAGCGGAGATGCTGAATGCTTCCCGAAAAGACCCCAGGAGTGCGGCCCCACCACAAATGGGAAGAACCCGTCCAAAGGACCCCAAGGTCTCGAACCCAGCCACGTCAGGACTTATCCCGGCTCCAGGGGGAGCCAGAAACCCGGCTGCTCCAATTAGAGTACACCAGGAGGGGGAAACTCGACAGTGTTACCGGTGTGGGGAGATGGGACATATCTCCTGGCAGTGTGGGAAACCAGCCGAGGAACCTATGCCCACTGCGGAGTCCTCCAGCTCAGCACCCACACACCGTTTTGCCTCGCTCTTGGGAGTCGTAGATGGCGGCCCAGATCGACCCCCCACCTGCCCGGTAACTGTGAATCACCATGATGTGGAGGCCTTACTGGATTCTGGTAGCCGGGCCACCCTGGTGCGTAAGGATTTGGTGGGCCCAACGTGTCTGACCCCGGGGAAAGTCCTCCCAGTTTCCTGTGTCCATGGGGACACCAGAGAATACCCCATTACTGAACTTACAATGACCAGCACACGGGGAACCATACACACGACGGCGGGGGTGGTTGATTCCCTCCCCGTCCCTGTCCTAATTGGACGAGACTGCCCAGCCTTTTACCCACTCTGGAGAGAGTCTCAGGAGAGGATAACCCGAGTACCTCGGAAACGGAGAGGCAAGACTCATCCTGGGAAGGCTCCGGTGCAATCCTCCGAGTTACTCACTCCCGCCCGGGCTCTGATAGGGATGGCAGGTGCCCAGACCGACACAGAGACGGAGCTACAGAATCTGGACAAAGAACTGTCTGGTCTGAAGGGGACCGCTGAGAGGTATCGTTTGTTAAAGCAACAGTTAGACATGAAGACAGAAGAGTTAGATATCCTCCAGGCTAAACTCCAACAGAGCTCCTTCCCTAAGCAACAGGAGGAGCTGGAGAGGCTGCGCAGGACCATCGAGGAGTGTGAGGAGACCCTGCGCAGTAGTAAGGAGGTCCAGAAGAAGGCAGAGGAGAAGTACAAGGTGTTGGAGAACAAGATGAAGAATGCGGAGGCAGAGAGAGAGAAGGAACTGAAAGCTGCTCAACAGAAGCTAAACTCTGCTAAAACCAAGGCTGATGCGTTCAGTAAGAAACTCAAGGAGAGACAACAGGAGGCTGAGTCCCTGGTCCTAGAGTTGGAGGAGTTGAAGAGAGAGCAGTCTGGCAAGCACCACGGCAATGCGGACGCCCTCTCCCGGCGTGATGCCTTCTTCGCTGCCTTTACCCCGACGAGGACGTCGGTCCCGAGGAGGGGGATGTGTGATGTCACGAGAGGCTGTGTCCTGGAGGGACGTTACATCCCCCCTGAGGTGGCTGCAAACCCAGACAGCTATGGCTCCATCTGCTGGTATGGTCGGGATCTCCACCCCTCTATGGCCAATCTTCCCACGCAGCTGAAACAAATGAGGAGCTGATGAGCTGAAGGTTTGGGAAGGGAAGAGACACAGTCTCCAAGCTGGGCTCTCTGGAGGACAAGAGTGCTGCACGTCCACTTCCATGAGGAATATAAGGATTTGGAGATACTTACCTTTGGGAAATACTCACCTTTGGATATATGCACCTGTGGAAATACGTGTGGGACATTTGGAAGGACGTTTTGCTGGGTTGGCCACTAGCTGCAACGTGGAATACAGTAAGACTGGGGAAAAGTTATTTGAGCGAGGGAGAGTTATGATTTTGGATGTGGAAGAGACATCCCTGAACTGTTAACCCTTAAAGAGCCACCAGAGAACAGAATTGTGTTATACTTTCGTTAGTTTCCCAAGACCTTTAATAAAATCCTTGTTTTGGTTGAACCTGGTCTCCTTGCACTACTTGAGCAATCCCGCTGAAAGCTGTGTAGCCTCTCGTGACATCACACTATATACACACTTCCTAATGTTAAAAATACCAAATTAGGTGTTATTGCATAACACCATTGGTGTAAACTATATACACTTCCTAGTGTTAAAAATAGTACACTGAACAAAAATATAAACGCAACAATTTCAAAGATTTTACTGAGTTACAGTTCATATAAGGAAATCAGTCAATTGAAATCAATTCATTAGGCCCTAATCTATGGATTTCACATGAATGGGAATACTGATATGCATCTGCTGGTCACAGATACCTTAAAAAAAAGTAGGGGCATGGATCAGAAAACCAGTCAGTGTCTGGTGTTACCATCATTTGCCTCATGCAGTGCGACACATCTCCTTCGCATAGAGTTGATCCTCTTCAATGGCTGTGCGAAGTTGCTGGATATTGGCGGGAACTGGAACACGCTGTCGATCCAGAGCATCCCAAACATGCTCAATGGGTGACATGTCTGGTGAGTATGCAGGCCATGGAAGAACTGGGACATTGTAAGCTTCTAGAATTGTGTACAGATCCTTGCGACATGGGGCCGTGCATTATCATGCTGAAACATGAGGTGATGGCGGCGGATGAATGGCACGACAATGGGCCTCAGGATCTCGTCATGATATCTCTGTGCATTCAAATTGCCATTGATAAAAGCCATTGTGTTTATTGTCTATAGCTTATGGCTGCCCATACCATAACCCTACCGCCACCATGGGGCACTCTGCTCACAACATTGACCTCACCAAACCGCTCACCTACACGACGCCATACACTGGCTGCCATCTGCCTGGTACAGTTGAAACCGGAATTAATCCGTGAAGAGCACACTTCTCCAGCAAGCCAGTGGCAATCGAAGGTGAGCATTTGCCCACTGAAGTCAGTTATGAAGCTGAACTGCAGTCAGGTCAAAACCCTGGTGAGGACGACGACCATGAAGATGAGCTTCCCTGAAATGGTTTCTGACAGTTTGTGCAGAAATTCTTTGGTTGTGCAAACCCACAGTTTCATCAGCTGTCCAGGTGGCTTATCTCAGACCATCCCACAGGTGAAGAAGCCGAATGTGGAGGTCCTGGGCTGACATGGTTACACGTGGTCTGCCGTTGTGAAGCCGGTTGAACGTACTGCCAAATTCTTTAAAATGACATTGGAGGCGGCTTATGGTAGAGAAATGAACATTACATTCTCTGGCAACAGCTCTGGTGGACATTCTTGCAATCAGCATGCCAATTGCTCGCTCCCAGCATTCCAACTGCACATTTTAGAGTGGCCTTTTATTGTCCCCAGCACAAGATGCACCTGTGTAATGATCATGCTTTTAATCAGCTTCTTGATGTGCCACACCTGTCAGGTGGATGGATTATCTTGGCAAAGGAAAAATGCTCACTAACAGGGATGTAAACAAATTTGTGCACAACATGTGAGAGGAAAAATATTTTGTGCGTATGGAAAATTTCGGGGATCTTTTATTTCAGCTCATGAAACATGGGAACAACACTTTACATGTTGCGTTTATATTTTTGTTCGGTATATACAAGGTGTTATTGCATAACACTGAAACGGTTAATTCCCTAACACTGACAAAGTGTAACAGTGTCAGCACTAAGCACTGTTTTAATTTAACACTCAAAAGTGTGGGCCTGTATAGACACTGGCACAGTATTAAATTGAAAACTGTCAATGTTGATTTAGCACTGGAGAATTTGCTTTGTGGTGAGTAGATGGTTAAAAGTTGAGAGCAACTGAGAGATGCATTATTGGGGCTCTGTTGGAGCTCTGTGGGTTATATAGGCTATTGTAGGTATGGGCTATGGGCTTGCCTCTGCCCCCCGGCTCTCCCTTATAGCCCCAGACCTGTCAGGGAGGATCTCTCTGTCTATCTCCACTCCACTGAGACATATATTTAGCCCCAGAGAGCAGTGGCCACGGGATGGCCACATACCAAAACACTCACATAGCAGGGTTAAGGTCACATTACGTCAATTAATGACCAACAGTCAGATTAATCGACTGTCTGCAGCCATGACCACAACGCGTAAACCCGGTGCCACGCACACTCTATCAGATCTCCCAAGGTCTCATTCAATAGATATTGAATTAGGAACCGGAGGAGATCGAATGACCTGAAAACTACACGCAACGAAAGACTTCTATCTGCCTGTTGAAAGGACTTGTCACCTGCTACCGGCTTCTGGGAGATAAATTATCCCGAAAATATTGGCTACATTTCAAACAGGCTGTTCAGACTACTATGCTATAAAACATTTGCATCAATTTCGAGTAAGACATTTAAGCATTAGATTGAAGCGTCTGGCAGAGGGATATTTTCTTCCCAGGACATGGGGAATGGAATAAACAAGGTAGCGGTAATAATTATGTCAATTGGAGCACGTGTGTGTCCAAAGCTTTCTCGGAATGATATCATCTGCTTTTGATTGACAGAAAAATTAAGCTATAGAAATTCAGTTAAATACAATGACTCAAAGATATACTACAGTAAATAGGCCACAATTAACAGGCTCTTTATTATTATTATTATTATAGGCTATGTAGAATAACTTGAGAATAAACATGTATTTCACATTTTAGGTGCTGCCTGATCTCTATCTGGGAAACTTCAAAGGTAAAGTAATTCCCTCACTGTGTGTGTGTGTGTGTTTGTGTGTGTGGGTGTGTGTTTGCTTGTGTGTAAGGCATGTGTGTAGCAGTGGGTGTCCCATACCTGCTGTTCAGTTTTCCAGATCTTTACACAGATCAGCTAAGGCACAGTTGTGAGGGTGTCTTTATGTAATAAGAGTGTGTGCTTGTGTAATAAGCATCTACAGTGGGGTCCGGAATGATTGACTGCCTTGATAAAGATGAAAAAGGCATTTACAGTTCATTTTGTTTGTGTTTTAGATTATTTTGTGCCCAATAGAAATGAATGGTAAATCATGTATTGTGAAATTGTTCAGTCACTTTTATTGTAAATAAGAATAGAATATGTTTCTAAACACTTCTACATTAATGTGAATGCTACCATGATTACAGATAATCCTGATTGAATCGTGAATAATGATGAGTGACAAAGTTACAGAGGGTCAAAGATCATAGCCCCAAGACATGCTAACCTCCCCTGTTATTGGTGGTGAGAGGTTATAGCATGTCTTGGGGCTATGATCTTTAACCCTCTGTAACTTTGTCACTCATCATTATTCATGATTAATTGAGGATTATCCGTAACCATGGTAGCATCCACATTAATGTAGAAGTATATGTAGAAGTATAATGTACAAACAAATTATATTCTTATTTAGAATAAAAGTGACTCCAAAATGACATAATATATTATTTACCATTCATTTCTATTGGGAACAAAATAATCTGAAACACAACCTAAATTAACCGCAAATGCATCCAGCAAGTCTGTAGATTCACAAGCTTGATGAAGTCATTGCGTGCAAGGAATATGGGACCAAATACTTAACTTCTGACTACTTTATTTATAAGAATCTTTAGGGGTATCAATACTTTTTACCCCTACCTTTTTGAAGAAAAGGTATTACTTGTTAAACAAAATTGTATTAATATAAAATAATATAATTTCCCATTTGTTTAGCATACAATACAGCTCAGTATTTGAGTTATTTATTTTATACTTTCATTATTGCTCACCTTTATCAAGGGTGTCAATAATTTCGGACCCCACTGTATATGTGTGTGCTATTTTGCTCTAAATGTATTTCCCAGTGAGCATATTTTGCTTCTAAATAATTTATGTGATCTATATATCACCTCACCATTCAGTAAACCAACCCAGCGTGAGAAAACATGCCCTTGGCACATCTGTCCTAAGCAGAGAACCTTTAGCTTCCTTTTAAAGACTGAATTTGATTAGAACGTTTACCGTTTCTTGCTTTTGTACCAAGGTGTTGGTCTGTTTTAGAAACACTGTTTTTTTTCCGGTTTTTCTTTCAGTTCAAATAATTAAAAAAAACTGTTTGTGAGAGCTTGTTTGCTTGGAGATCCTTGGGGAGTTGGTTGTTGTTGTTGAGCAGAAAACTCTTTATTTAGGACTGGAGTACCTGTGGTCTTTATGATTTGAGGACAGGGCCTACGTGATTTTTCTCAGCTGGTAAGTGTGTGGCGCTAGCAACTCCAGGGTCGTGGGTTTGATTCCTGCAGAGATCATGTACATATACTTCAAATGTTAGCACTCACTGTACTGTAAGTCGGTTTGGATAAAAGCATATCCTAAATTACATATTATATTATATTATATATATGTTTCCTATCCTCAGATGCGCGGGACAGGGAGCTGTTGGCGAAACACAATATCACCCACATCCTGTCCATCCATGACACCGCTGCCCCCATCCTAGAGGTGAGACTATGCCTTGCCCTGGACACAGATTAAGCCTAGTCCTGGATTTAAAATAATGCTCAATGGAATGGAGATTCTCCATTGAAAATGTATATTAGTCCAGGACTTGGCTTAATCTGTGTCCAGGGAACCAGCCCTTGGAGTTATGACCTGTGTGATATTGGGCTCAGCAGTTTAACGTGACCAATCAGTCTACTGCCTGCCTTGTTATATTAGTATGGAATAATAGCTGGTTGCAGTAGTTGAATGGAATGATAAGTAGAGATCATTTTTTATCCTACTCTACTTATATCATAACCTTGGGAGGCTATGCTTGATCTTGAACAACTAACACCCACTTGATCCTACTTGATCACAGTCATATCTCCAAAAGCGATATAGGGGCTGAACTTGATATAATCATTACATTGTGTTCTGTTCTTTCTATATTAGGCTGTGTGTTTTGTAAACAGTATATTATAGTCAAAGGTTCTATGCCTCAATGCCTGTATAATAATGATTCTCAGACAGTTGTAGAAGAAAAAAATACCCATAAGTAATTGTTGCTGTGTACTGAGTCAAATGCTCAAACAGTATTTATTATGTCACCAATACATACTTCTCTGTTACGACTCCTGAAATAGAAAACTAAAATTGTATTGAAAGTCAAACTTTCCTATCCCCATTTTCAATGGTTATATGGAAAGTATTAGACTTCTGGTATCACTCACAAGACAATGGGGTTCTACACTCAGAAAATTACGGTTCCAAAAGCGTGGCTTTAGTAGCCTATAATCAGTTGGAATACCAGGTTTGCATCTTACATCATACTTCCCTTTTGTTATAGTGTGGACACTATATAAATAATTCCTACTGAATAGGTGTACTTAACTGCAGTATAGTATTATTACTATTCATGGAAGCATGGTTATTATGGACATTGGTGTTGACCGTGACCTTTACTCTCATGTGATGTCATTACCCAGAGTTGGCACAGTATTAATGGGAAACTACCTCATGTTGAGTTGAGTATATCGCTCTCCTGTTTTCTACCGTTTGTACATGGCTGTACCCCTTTATTTTGTAGTTTGCAAGGAAAGGCAATGAACATTGAAACGCGAGTGGATAATCCTTGTAAAGTTACCACACCTTTTTTTGCTTTCAAGTTCACTATTTAAAAAAACTGAATCTAAGGCATTATTTAGGATGCTTACGACAGAAGCTTACACTATATTAAATAAAACAAATTATTTGAACACAGTGCAGAAAGAACCATTTTCAACAGGATTCAATCTCATACCCTCACGTCCCTGAATGTTCCATAGTTCCCTCCTCTACCTGCCAAACTACCGGTCAGGTGAAATGTTTTGAACAAAATCCTAACTATATTTGTAAGTACGGTGTACACTAGAGGTCGGTGTTTGAAAGAAGCTTGGAATAAAAAAAAGCACTGCACCACAGCAAAATCTGTGGAAGCTCGCATTTTGCAACACATGATTTGAAAAAGCGCGTCTTCAAACGAAGCTTCGGACGTCATTGATGACGTACTTCTGATAAACTGATACACGCATTGGCACACTGCTTGAAGTTAGCTGCTTAGCAATTTCGACGCATGCCTCGGAGCTCCGGTATCAAACGTAACATCACTACTTACGCCCATCCACAATGCCCTAGCAAAAACGGAAACCTACTTGAAGGTATCAGTGCTCAATGTTGCCCCTAGTGGCCAGTTTCCACGTCATCTCCCGAAGCCCTCGGACATGGATGGATGTCGAATACTGACTTGTATAATAATAATATAATATAATATGCCATTTAGCAGACGCTTTTATCCAAAGCGACTTACAGTCATGCGTGCATACATTTTTGTGTATGGGTGGTCCCGGGGATCGAACCCACTACCATGGCGTTACAGGCTGTATCACAGGTGACCTGCCTGCATATTCATAATTACATGAAAGTATCTGTGGTTTTTCAGAAAGGGCTTCATTCGGATGTTCAAATATGTTTGTATATGAGAAAGATGTGTTTGTGTGAGATAAGTACAGATGGCAAGAGGACAAATCTCAAACTGAGAATGCCAAAATGAGCTGTGCGGTTAGCAACTAGTTTTCATTCAGTGCTGTTGACTGCAGCTGTTTCAGTTGCACTGAAAAGCAAGAAAACACAAAATACACCATATTTGTGTACAAACACACATACACAACTATTGTCTCGGAACTTTCATATTTTCTAATTGAAAACCGCCTGAAAACCATATCCCAATCTCTTTACACTTTATCAGTCTGTGACAGCATCTCAGTTAGTTGTTGTGTGTACAGTAGTGTGCTTTCACTATTATTATGCTGAAGAGAGAATGGCAACTTCTAATACAGTATCACTACCCAGTCTGGTCAGGTTATATTCAAAGTAAATATTGAACACAAAGACTCAAAACAATGCTGTTTCACTAACTTCATCCTTGGTTATAACAGGGATAAAGGCCTATTCCCACTTGGGCCAATTACTATAATAATACAACTATAAGTAAATCGTTGGCGAGTCGTCACACTACTGGAGAATACTTTATCATTCTAACTGTTTAGCAAGCCTCTATGACTCAGCTCTTTGCAGACTAATTGCAAGCCGGATGGAGGGTTTATTTGCATACCCAACAGTCAACTTTCATGGTTATAGTGATTGATTTCTGGGAAGATGGCTCTGTGGTTTTGGAGAGGGAAAAGGTTAGTTAGCAACCTGGTGAAGTTGACATTAGCAATTTTAGCAGAAATTGGGAATGCTTCTCAGCATTAATCTTCTATGTATTAATTGTGGTGTATTTTTCTAAATCTAATTCATTGCACACAGTTTTGGTTAGAGTTGTGTGGTAAGTTGTGGTCATGACAAATTGCTATGATGATTATTGATCTTGACAGTGTTGTATTGTCGGTAACTATGCTCACTTCTATGCTCGCTTCGAGGCAAGCAACACTGAAGCATGCATGAGAGCGTCAGCTGTTCCGGATGACTATGTGATCAAGCTCTCCGTAGCCGAAGTGAGTAAGACTTTTAAGCAGGTCAACATTCACAAGGCCGCAGGGCCAGACTGATTACGAGGACGTGTACTCCGAGCATGCGCTGACCAACTGGCAAGTGTCTTCACTGACATTTTCAACATGTCCCTGACTGAGTCTGTAATACCAACATGTTTCAAGCAGACCGCCATAGTCCCTGTGCCCAAGAACACTAAGATAACTTGCCTAAATGACTACCGACCCATAGCACTCACGTCTGTAGCCATGAAGTGCTTTGAAAGGCTGGTCATGGCTCACATCAACACCATTATCCCAGAAACCCTCAACCCACTCCAATGTGCATACCGCCCCAACAGATCCACTGATGATGTGATCTCTATTGCACTCCACACTGCCCTTTCCCACCTGGACAAGAGGAACACCTACGTGAGAATGCTATTAATTGACTACAGCTCAGCGTTCAACACCATAGTGCCCTCAAAGCTCATCACTAAGCTAAGGACCCTGGGACTAAACACCTCCCTCTGCAACTGGATCCTGGACTTCCTGATGGTAAGGGTAGGTAACAACACATCTGCCACACTGATCCTCAACACGGGGGCCCCTCAGGCGTGCATGCTCAGTCCCCTCCTGCACTCCCTGTTCACCCATGACTGCATGGCCAGGCACGACTCCAACACCATCATTAAGTTTGCAGACGCTACAACAGTGGTAGGCCTGATCACCGACAACAATGAGACAGCCTATAGGGAGGAGGTCAGAGACCTGGCCGTGTGGTGCCAGGATAACAACCTCTCCCTCAACGTGATCAAGACAAAGGAGATGATTGTGGACAACAGGTTAAAAAAGAGGACTGAGCACACCCCCATTCCGATCGACGGTGCTGTAGTGGAACAGGTTGAGAGCTTCAAGTTCCTTGGTGTTCACATCACCAACAAACTATCATGGTCCAAACACACCAAGAAAGTCGTGAAGAGGGCACGACAAAGCCTATTCCCCCTCAGGAGACTGAAAAGATTTGGCATGGGTCCTCAGATCCTCAAAAAGTTATACAGCTGCACCATTGAGAGCATCCTGACTGGTTGCATCACCGCCTGGTATGGCAACTGCTCAGCCTCCGATCGCAAGGCACAACAGAGGGTAGTGCGTACGGCCCAGTACATTACTGGGGCCAAGCTTCCTGCCATCTAGGACCTCTATACCAGGCGGCGTCAGAGGAAGGCCCTAACAATTGTCAAAGACTCCAGCCACCCTAGTCATAGACTGTTCTCTCTGCTACCGCACGGCAAGCGGTACCGGAGCACCAAGTCTAGGTCCAAAAGGCTTCTTAACAGCTTCTACCCCCAAGCCATAAGACTCCTGAACAGCTAATCATGGCTACCCGGACTATTTGCATTGTTGGTTAAGGGCTTGTAAGTAAGCATTTCACTGTAAGGTCTACTCCTGTTGTTTTCGGCGCATGTGGCAAATACAATTGGATTTGATTAGATTATGATGACTCATTAATTAGATGATTAGAAAATATAAAGTCAAAATGAGATTTCGGACTGCTCTTACATCCGTTCTACTGTCTATCGGTGGTGTGTGTGTGTGTGTGTGTGTGCGTGTGGCTGTCTGAGCTGTCCCGTTGGAGGACTACCGTGGCTATCTGTATCGCAGAGGGTTTTTTCCAGAGGTGCAGTCATAATGGGATGCTTAGTTTCTGCCCGCTGAGGCCATGGTTCACCATCAGCTGTCAGGTGCACATTCACCACACACACACACACACACACATGAACACACACATGCACACACACATGTACACACACACACACACACACACACACACAGAGTAAACCTGCATTGTCATGATGTGCTACTGCATGGGGTTTGTCCCTTTTAGGACCTGAAAGAGGAAGAGAGCAGCAGACCCCAACACCACAGAGTTCAAACTGAAGTGATAAAGAGCCTGATAACTAGACACAGTATGTTGGCATACTGTATTATGACACAATGTTTATAGACCCAAATGCATAATGTGAAACGTCAAATTGGGTCTGTCAATGTTTTATATGTTGTTGACTTGTTGTTCAGCTCCAGTTGTTCTCTTCCACAGGAGATGAAATACCTCTGCATTCCTGCTGCTGATGCCTCCAAACAAAACCTGTAAGTGTGTGTGTGTGTGGGTCTGTGTTTGTGTGTGTGTACGATGTGTGTGTGTACGTGCCAGGTGCGTTGGTGTGTGTGTACGTGTGCGTGGTTAATTAACAAAAGATATACATTACATTTTACATCCCCTAAATGTTGGTTTATTAGCTCAAACTGCAGTCCTAGTCCAAGCTTTATATCTGTCTTCAGGACCCCATTTTTTAAGGACAGCATCGTATTCATCCATGAGTCCAGACTCAAAGGGAAAGGCTGCCTGGTCCACTGGTGAGAATTGTTTATGTATTGATATTTGATTGAATGTATTGATGACATTATAATTTCTGTAATTGATTGACTGATGTGTTCCCAGTGTGGCAGGTGTGTCCCGTAGTGTTACGTTGGTGGTGGCGTACATCATGACAGTTACTGGGCGGGGCTGGGTGGAGTCGTTAGCTGCGGTGAGGGTGGTACGGCCTTGTGCTGGACCTAACATGGGGTTCTTACGCCAGCTAGAGGACTTTGAGAACCTAGAGGTGGCACAGGTCAGTGACAGTCGTCTTTATTGCTCTTTTCTTCACCCACTGATTATTGCCTCTCTCTCTCTCCTCCTCTCATCTATTTATCTCTCTCTCACAAGTTCTCTACTCTTTCTTGGGTCTTCTCTCTATCAATCTCTTTCTCTGCTCCCTCTCATCTTTCCCTCTCTTATGACTCTCTCTCTCCTCCTCAACTCTCCCTCTCTTGTGACACTCTCTCCTGTCTCCGTCTCTGTCCTCAGTATAGGGTATGGTTTAAGGACAGGTATAAGGAGAACCTTTTTAATGATGAAGAGGAGATCGGAGCCCTTCTGTTGCAGAAGTCTCAGGCCATCAGTGAGTCCATAGCAACGGCCACAGCAACAGCAGCTCAGCTAGCTACCAGCAACACATGACCCCATGTCTCCTGCCTGCTCAACCCACGCCAGACACCTGTCACTCACCCAATGCCCAGCCAATCACTGTTTCTCACTTCATAGATATTGGTGGGACTGAGTTTCTTATTCAGTCCAACCAACTGTAGGTTAGACCAACTGAAAATGTACTAACTTTTCTCCTGGAGACATCATGTGCAATTATTTATTTTTGTATTACAAAAAACGTACAGATTGTCATGAGGGGATTTCTCAGTGGTCCCTGTGTGCGACTGGGGTCTTGGTCTCCCCTGTCCCCTAACAGTCACAGCAACATGCAAGAGCAGTCAATCTGAACACCTAGGAAAGATAGAGTACAAGCATATATTACACAGAGAGAGAGAGAGAGAGAGAGAGAGAGAGAGAGAGTAAACCTCTAATGTCTATCTCCCCCAATTCCGTCCATTACACACTCCCTCCCCCTCTGTGAGTGTGATGTGTGTGGGTTTGTGTGTGTGCTTTGTGTTGAGCCTAATACTAGGAACATATATCTCTGTATGTTCATAGGCCTAAAAGTTATGTGAAACGCAGCACTGTATCTTTATAGCCCAACAGAGATTTTGATTGATTATTCTTGACCATGGCATATAAAAAATTACTTAAAATGTGTCTACTGTTTCCATGTCTATAGAGGTGGTTAAAGTTAGCCTATATCAATTTCAATCAATTCAATCAATTTTATTTTATATAGCCCTTCGTACATCAGCTAATATCTCGAAGTGCTGTACAGAAACCCAGCCTAAAACCCCAAACAGCTAGTAATGCAGGTGTAGAAGCACGGTGGCTAGGAAAAACTCCCTAGAAAGGCCAAAACCTAGGAAGAAACCTAGAGAGGAACCAGGCTATGAGGGGTGGCCAGTCCTCTTCTGGCTGTGCCGGGTGGAGATTATAACAGAACCATACCAAGATGTTCAAAAATGTTCATAAGTGACAAGCATGGTCAAATAATAATCAGGAATAAATCTCAGTTGGCTTTTCATAGCCGATCATTAAGAGCCGATCATTATATCACCAATTACAGCTGCATTTTCATTTTATCCCCACTAGGCGATCTGCTTTAACACAATGATAATTAGCCTATGTCGAATTATAATGATTATATAGGCTACTTATTAAAAAATGGTTCACTGATGAAGTTTGTTGGGTCTTTATTTGAAAGTTGGATTTCGATTGATAGACTTGTATTCATTTATAGCCTACTGGAGATAGAAAATTAGGCTAGCAGATTTTATCATGAAAATCAAATAGGCTATAGGCTTTCCGTGACAGGATGTAGAATTAGCCTATATCATTGGTTTATATAATTTCAAAGAATTGCTTTGCTCTCGACTGGTGAACAGATTGTCCCACTTTCCGGGGTTGCGGATGTCTTTTTCTGCGACTGACGCTCGTGAGGGTTTCCCCTGCTGTTTACGGGAGGCGCGCACATCATTAAGGTTCACAGATGCAAACAGCCCAGCATCCCCGCTCGACTTCATAGCGCCCCGCCCTCATCTACAATTGATTTAAATTGAGTTGTCACGCTGCGTTATGATCTTTCGAGACTGATTGATTTCAAAACTCAGAGGGGTTTCGAGTTTTAGCGGTAAGTCAAGGAAACTTGCTCTCCTCCCGCTCAAATCTATAGGCTACCTGCAGCAAAAAATAAGTTTACATTCAAGTAAGTGTTCAAAAGTGAATGTAGCCTATTCTTAAATTATTTTAATGCAATTTACATAATTGGTCTGCAAGTTTAGTCTTCGCAAGCAATTTGACACAAAAAACTCCAGCCATAACATTTCCGCAGGTATTTTTAGGCAAATTCATGTGTTATGGATAATTTGTAATCTAAATATCTTAGTGCCTATAATATTTACCATTATAGCCTATACTGTCCTGACCATGCACCTGTCTCTTGGCTAGAGATGAACCCTGAGTCGGACTACGGCATGTCTACGGTGAGCTGTGGGAACGGAAAGCTCCGCTCGTGGCTAATCGAGCAGGTGGATACCGGGAAGTACCCGGGCCTGGTCTGGGAGAACGACGACAAGTGCATTTTCAGGATACCATGGAAGCACGCGGGCAAGCAGGACTACAACCGCGACGAGGATGCCGCTCTCTTCAAGGTAGGCTACTGTATGGTACGGGGCCTCAAAAGAATGTCTCCAACATTCTGCATTTACGCACTGCATGTGCGAGAGATGTGTAGGCTATTACATTTGAGTAATTTAGCAGACACTCTTATCCAGAGCTACTTACAGTAGTGAGTGCATACATTTGAGCCACAAAAAATAGAAATAGTGACACGAGGAATAAATGCACAGTGAATAACGAATAACAATAACGAGTAAAATAACATGGCTATACAAGTACCAGTACCGAGTCTATTAGCAGGGGTACGAGGTAATTGAGGTAGCTATGTACATATAAGTAGGGGAAAGTGACTAGGCAACAGGATAGATAATAGACTGAGCTGTAGCTGTAGCATCTCGTTTTCAAGTGTCCAAATATATTTAAAAAATAATAATACTTAGTAACAATAATAATATAGCAACTACTGTCTTGTAATAATAACAATGAAATAATAATAAAAAAATAAAAACGTACATTAACAGCTTAAACAATCTATTTTACAACTACTAGGCCTACAACTAATAAAAGCTACTGCTACAACTACTAACTACAACTAAGCTTTGGGTAGGTTGAGGTGCCAAAACCATTACGCACAGGATTTACCTTCAACTCATGCACAACTGCACCGGTGATTCGTTACCCGTGTCTGACGGCTCCGTTTTCTGTGACTTTTCTGCAGGCTTGGGCGCTGTTTAAAGGCAAGTTTCGGGAGGGCATCGACAAACCCGACCCGCCAACGTGGAAGACACGCCTGCGGTGCGCGCTCAACAAAAGTAACGACTTCGAGGAGCTCGTGCAGCGAAGTCAGCTGGACATCTCAGACCCTTACAAAGTCTACCGGATCATCCCGGAGGGCGCCAAGAAGCGTCAGTTTCAGTTACTTTGCATTTACTTGGAAATATGAAAATAGTGGAAAAACCTATAGAAAGTTATTGAATCAACTTTCATATACACTTCATATATATAATATGTTTTCATTATATGCACCACTATCAGAAGGAAACAGATGGCACCCACACACTGAATAGCCCAGCAGGTTTTGATAGGGGCCAGTGACTTGGGTGTAAATAATAGAAACTATAGAAACATTTCAGTATACTAGAACATCAGGATGCCAAACCACAAGACTGTAGTTTCAACCATTTCCTCTCTCTGTCTGAAATGTAATATTTGTTATGAACTTTTACGATAAAGTCTTGATTATTCATGTGTAATTACAAACTACTATCGACTCTCTCATAATTTAAGAGTGCGTTGAATGTCTGTGTGTGATTACTCATGTGGTGTGTGTTTAAATTATTACTCCTGTGTAACAGATTTCTTGCTATCAGGATCCAAACAGGAGGATAGTGGCAGCCCCCTGAGTCCTCTGAGGTACCCCACGCAGCCCTCATACCCCGCCCTGCAGACACAGGTAATTATGGTCATCTGTAAACTCTCACCTCTTGGAGGTTTTGTGTGTGGTGTGTGTGTGTGTGTTTACGTGTGTGTCTGTATGTGTGTTAGTGAGTGAGAGTGAAGATGTTGGGAGGAGAGAGAACAGCTGCATGGATTGGCGAGTGTGTCATCAACATCACATGACGAGATACTCAGAACCCACACTTTCAGGCATGAACACACACAGACACACACGTACGCATTCAGAGTGATTAGCACACAATATCACATGAGCCCAGTCTCAGTGCTACTTCCTCTTCCATTCATATTATGAATCGTAGTTGGTGGTCCTGTGTGTAGAGGTGATGGTTTGACTGACTGGTATCTCTTTCTCCATAGATGTCGGGGTACATGCCCAGTGCAGAGCGAGGCTGGATGAGGGACTATCTTCCAGAGCAGGCCTCTCTTCCTGAGCTGCCCTATGCCCAGTGCCCCTACCCCTCACGCAGTCTATCCTGGGCCCAGGGACCCAGCATGGACAACGGTAGGCCTAATCCCACAGCATAGATCTTTACTTGTGTGAGAGAATATAATGTAGGCTGTGTGGATGTTATGTATCTGTAGTTATGCAAAGTTACCCTAACTTGACATCTGCTCAAATAACTCACTTTTTGCGTAAGTCATCCATTGACCTCAATTCATGATCATCGATTCGGGCCCATGATGTTTGCGTGTATGCTTTTCTGGTGTGTTGGAATAAGTGACTTTATTGAGGTCCTGTTTCTCCTCTGTGTTTGCAGGGTACCAGATCACAGGGTCCTTCTACACCTACAGCCCTACTGACGCCCAGCCCTCCCCCTTCACACTGGACACCAGCATGAGATCAGCAGAGACACTCTCAGGTACAGTATACACGCACATTTACTTGAAAATAATATTAATATTTTTGTCCACGTAATTGCACATTATATTTAAGGCAAATTGATACTGTATTCCAAGTGTTAAATACCCTGATTTTATGCTGTTTCTCTTACCTGTACTCCTTCCTCCACCCCAGATATGCGGTTACATGTGTCAGTGTTTTACCGGGACTCTCTGTGGAGGGAGGTGACCACCTCCAGTCCAGAGGGCTGTCGCATCGCTCCCTGCTCCCCAGACAACAAGCTATATTCCCCCACTGTGGGTCCAGACCTGGTGCCTCTACCCCTGGACAGCCTCCCAGCCCTGGGAAGGGGGGAGGAGTGTCCCCCCAGCCCCCCTCGTTGTACCCTGGAGAGGGGTGTGCTGCTGTGGATGGCCCCAGATGGCCTCTACGCCCGGCGGCTGTGCCAGGAGAGAGTGTTCTGGGAGGGAGGGTTATCATCCTACATAGACAAACCCAACAAGCTGGAGAGAGAACACACCTGTAAACTACTGCACACACAAGACTACCTCACAGGTAAGTTAACATAAACTGCAGGCAGGCACACGCACACGCACACACACACGTATCTCATTCACTGGCAAACCCAACCACACTCTGTTGTCATGCTGTTTCCTGGTCATGGACAGGAAGCAGACACGTCCTCCTTTCCTGTAAATATTATGTTGAGATTGCCTCCATACTCCCCACCACACACCTTTAAGAATGGGACATTACACACAGTCATGTGACCTCATCCCCGCCCACCTTGCCCTACCACAGATGTGTTCAGCTTGAATGGTTTAAATTTGCATATAGACACAGGACTTTCCATCCAGTCACATGACCTCTAGTCACCACCACACCAGTTCATAGGAATTAATTAACCCTTTATCGACCCAATATCCCCTCCTTGCAAACGTATCTATCTCTACCCAACCCTACCCTCTAGATTGAATCCTTCTCTACTTCCCTGTCTCTCAGAGGTACAATCTATCTTCGCTACCTAACCATCTCTACCACCCCTGTCTCTCTCCCTCCCTCCCTGCAGTCTCAGAGCTGCAGGGTTATTCCCTCCACGGTCGCCCCCCTCCATGCCGCTCCTCTGTACCTAACCTGACCATCTAGACCCTATTAACCTCTATTTTATTTCTCTCTGTCTACCAGAGTTGCAGGGCTATGCCCTCCACTGTCGGCCCCCTCCACGTCTCCAGGTGCTGCTGAGCTTCGGAGACGAGTGTCTGGATCCCCAGAGACAGAGGACCCTCACTGTACAGGTATATAACCATCACCTAACATCAACATGACCTCTACCTGTCTTCAATGCCCACTCTACTTTACTCACACCCCATCACCTAATCCTGGCCCTCTATACACCCCCTAACCTCCATCCATCTCTCACAAAATATCAGTTTGATTCCTTGTATACTTAATAATAATAATAATAATAATAATAATATGCCATTTAGCAGACGCTTTTATCCAAAGCGACTTACAGTCATGCGTGCATACATTTTTGTGTATGGGTGGTCCCGGGGATCGAACCCACTACCTTTGCGTTACAAGCGCCGTGCTCTACCAGCTGAGCTACACCCAAACTCATACAGAGCATTTACAGTACAGTCCCCCTATCTCACTACCTAACCCCCTTACCACCACCACCTCTCAGTGACACCAGTAGTAATCACTGCTGTTCCCCTCCACTCCTGCAGGTAGAGCCCATGTTTGCCAGGCAGCTCCTGTACTACACCCAGCACCAGCAGACCAGCGGACACTACTACCGCAGCTACGACCTCCCTCTCCCTGGGGTCACGGAACACAGCATGACCCCTGCCGTAACCGAGGACTACCAGAGGGTCATCACACATCACCATAGCAACACCCTGCAGGACTGACTAATCTGACCATCTCTGATCACAGTCAGACTGCGGTGCAGGACATGGGGAAAGGAGGAGAGAGGGAGAGACAGGAAAGCCTGGGTAGAGGAGGAGAGAGTCGTTACACTGTACTCTGGATCCCAGATTTCCCTCAAAGCTGAAGCAGAACTATGCCAATCCAAGCCAAACTGAACCAAACCAAGCCAGGCTATGGAGGAACGTACACTGGGACCACTGAAGAGACTGTAACAGATAGTTGTATGCTGTAGATGTGTGTTGTAATGGAGTCAACACCCCAAATTCTTATGGACCAAACTATTTCAATCACTCTCTGGGAGCCATCCTTTGGCCTTAAAGACTCAAACTGACCGCCATTTTGCAACAGAACTGACAGCTGTCGTGATTGTATTGACATGCTCTAGAGTTGTGTGTTTTTGTATGTGCATTTTATTGTATGATCGTGTGTAGTATGGCCATAATGATGTTGACATGCTTTCTTCTGTAAATATATTTGACCTGTTACTAATAGTGTATAGCATCACATTTTCCTAAGCATAAATACTGCTGTTCAGAGATGACCAAAGACTACAACTGAGATTTGACCACACTGAAACACTGACTAGCATGCTGAACCGTTAGATAAGCTCACTCTGTCATACATTGGGAACATGTTTTGTAATCGAATAATAAAAATGTTTTAAGCAAAAATGTTGCATGTTTTGAGACTTACATCAAATGAATAGAAAGAGGGCTCATGTTAGATAAGGGATTCGTGGGGAAGTGACATCCTTTGTATGTGTGTGTGTGTACAGGAAGCCTGGTTCAGATGCAGGGTGATGCTGGTTATTCAAACACACACAGGAGAACGCTGTCATAAACAGTGTGTGATGACATCACCAGGGGAGGAGGAAGAGGAAGAGGTCGGCCACTCTTTCCGCCCCAGCGGGGCATTAGAACTGAAGAGGGTTTAGAACTGTTTCCTGGGGTGCCTTTGACATGCCCAACAACATTTGAAATTCCATGGAAGAATAGTGAAAACCCCAGAAAGAGTGACACATTAGTGTGGTTACTTATCCACTGTCTGATAAGGTAAACACGGCTGATGACACCACTTGATACCACATTGTAATACCTTATGGAGGAGAAATGGCTGTCAGTGTAATCACACAGAACGATGTGCACACATCCAGCCAACTTAAATAAATGAGAAAACATACAATGGCAAGAGAACAGATTTGTGATAATAATCAACACGGATAACCAACTGGTTTGCCTGACACTTTCCACTCCACCACCTACCTACAAAAATCCCCCTACCTACTGCCAGCGCCAAGAACACCTATTTCAGAGAATGAGATCAATGTAAACATGTTTTGATTGATAGGCCTGGGCCTCTCGACCTGCGGCGTCCCGAATGGAACAGAAGTGTGGTGTAAAACTCCCCTCCTCACCTCACCTCTCTGTTCCTGTAAACAGTCTACCAGTGGAAGAAGGATGAGACCTGAGGGCTTTGAACCGACTGCTGTTGTGAATTAATCCGTGGGTGGACACTACAGAGACAGAGCTAAGTTTAGAACAGACCAGAGAGAACAGACAATCAAAACAACCTGTCTAAATTACTTTCCCCCTGCCTGGCCCGAGAAACAATGTCTGCATTTTGGGGTTGTGCTGCTGCTGCTGATAATGTGAGGTTTGACTTTTCTGGAACAGTCGATAGTGGCAATAAGAACATTAACACGTTTTTGGGTTTGTTTTGTCGATAAGAACATTTATTTATTTATTAGACATTTTGCAGGACGAAATCTATTTTTCAAGATTGTCCAAAAATAAAATCAAACCCAAAAACAAACAATATTTAGTAACAAGAATAATATGACAAATGATTGTCTAATAATAATAAAAAAACTAAAACTTACATGTTGTTGTAAAACATTTCAATCTCACAATCTTTTATTAGCATTTTTGGGTAGAGCTAGTTGATTGCTGGTAGGCTATTCAAGTCCCATTGTGTTTTGTGTTGAGTTGTCTTGTAATGAGTGATGTTTTCATAATCAGTCATGAATGTGGGTAAAATGTAACAATATTTTGTGATAAAACCCCACAGGTCCGGTTCTAAGGACACACCCTGTGATAACCCCCCGGCTCAGCTCACAAGTCATGGGTGTGGCAGCCTTCGTCTACTACTACGTCTGACATACGACCACACACTGCAAAACCGCAACCATCCATCGTAGTTCAGTTATTACTAACTCCTCACACCTACAACCGAATCTCTGTGCAATTTTTTTACAGCCAGTAACTAAGGAGTTAAAATAGACCACTCCCCACCCCACCACGCCCTACCAACACCCTAAACGGCCCTACCCCAGACTCTAGTGTGCCAGACATTGTGTGAGCTGTCAGTACACCTCCTGAGGTGACTCTATTGGCTATTAATGTACTGTTGTATGGCTGAAGCTGACTATCTGACTACATGCTCTCTCTTTTACTTTTTCTCTTTCACTGTCACAACTGTGGCAGTCATAAGAACAGAAACAATTTAAATGTGTCTATTTGGCAATTGAGAGAGTAATAAGAGTACAGAGCAGCACTGGCAACACAAAAACATATGACCTCCTATTGAAGACACATAATAATGACCAAGTGCAGTTTCTTTATGAACATACAGAAAGCAGGGACCACACACAGTACCAGTCAAACGTTTGGACACCTACTCATTCAAGGGTTTTCTTTATTTTTTAAACTATTTTCTACATTGTAAGTGTTAGTCCCCTGTAGCTCAGTTGGTAGAGCATGGCGCTTGCAATGCCAGGGTTGTGGGTTCGTTTCCCACGGGGGGCCAGTATGAAAATGTATGCACTCACTAACTGTAAGTCGCTCTGGATAAGAGCGTCTGCTAAATGACTAAAATGTAAATGTAAACAAATCAAAATATATTTTATATTAGAGATTCTTCAAATAGCCACCCTTTGCCTTGATGACAGCTTTGCACACTCTTGGCATTCTCTCAACCAGCTTCACCTGGAATGCTTTTCCAACTGTCTTGAAGGAGTTCCCACATATGCTTAGCACTTGTTGGCTGCTTTTCCTTCACTCTGCCGTCCGACTCATCCCAAACCATCTCAACTGGGTTGAGGTCGGGGGATTGTGGAGGCCAGGTCATCTGATGCAGCACTCCATCACTCTCCTTCTTGGTAAAATAGCCCTTACACAGCCTGAAGGTGTGTTGGGTCATTGTCCTTTTGAAAAACAAATCATAGTCCAACTAAGCCCAAACCAGATGGTATGGCGTATCGCTGCAGAATGCTGTGGTAGCCATGCTGGTTAAGTGTGCCTTGAATTCTAAATAAGTCACAGACAGTGTCACCAGCAAAGCACCCCCACACCATAACACCTCCTCCTCCATGGTTTACGGTGGGAACTACACATGCGGAGATCATCCGTTCACCCACACCGCGTCTTACAAAGCTACGACGGTTAGAACAAAAAATAAATACATTTGGACTCCAGACCAAAGGACATATTTCCACCGGTCTAATGTCCATTTCTCGTGTTTCTTGGCCCAATCAGTTCTCTTCTTCTTATTGGTGTCCAATCAGTTCTCTTCTTCTTATTGGTGTCCTTTAGTAGTGTTTTTTTTTGCAGCAATTTTACCATGAAGACCTGATTCACACAGTCCCCTCTTAACAGTTGATGTTGAGTTGTGTCTGTGACTTGAACTCTGTGAAGCATTTATTTGGGCTGCAATTTCTGAGGCTGGTAACTCTAATGAACTTATCCTTTGCAGCAGAGGTAACTCTCGGTCTTCCTTTCCTGTAGCGGTCCTCGTGAGAGCCAGTTTCATCATAGTGCTTGATGGTTTTTGCGACTGCACTTGAAGAAGCTTTCAAAGTTCTTGAAATGTTCCGTATTGACTGACCTTCATGTCTTAAAGTAATGATGGACTGTCGTTTCTCTTTGCTTATTTGAGCTGTTCTTGTCATAATATGGACTTGGTCTTTTACCAAATAGGGCTATCTTCTGTATATCACCCATACCTTGTCACAACACAACTGATTGGCTCACACACATTAAGAAGGAAAGAAATTCCACAAATTAACTTTTAAGAAGGCACACCTGTTAATTGAAATGCATTCCAGGTGACTACATCATGAATGCCAAGACTGTGCAAAGCTGTCATCAAGGCAAAGGGTGGCTATTTGAAGAATCTCAAATATAAAATATATTTGGATTTGTTTAACACTTTTCTGGTTACTACATGATTCCATATGTGTTATTTCATAGTTTTGATGTCTTCACTATTATTCTACAATGTAAAAAATAGTAAAAATGAAGAAAAACCCTTGAATGAGTAAGTGTGTCCAAACCTTTGACTGGTAGTGTATTTTGACTGGTTTCTCAGTAGAGGAGAGACAGTCCTTTCTCGAACACCAGGCTAGCATGACCTAGCTTACCTACAAGGGACTGGATGCTGATTTCTAGATGAGTGGCCATCCAACAATAGCATAATTAGCATGATTCCACAGTAGAGGGGCTGCCCAGATTAACTGTGAGATTAACTCAGAAAATGAGTGTACATATCTAAAATAAAAAAAATAGATTAGTGTTAAAAAAGGCTAATTTCCATTCTAGTATAGATCTTATAACAATTTAACAAAAAGCTACAAGAGTTTATCAATGCAAGTAAATAGGCACTGCACATATTTGATAGATAGATAGAGATATATAGTGCCATTATATTAACGTTGAAGAGATGTTGAACAGACTCATCTCTTGACAGGCTGGACATTAGAGGGCTGGAAACAGGTGAGCTGGAGCTGCATACTGCTCTTAAACTTATTCAGCAGCTCCTCCAGTAACCTAGAGAGAGAGAGGGGGAGGGAGAGAGAAAGAGAGAAAAGACAACAAGAGACATACAGTCAAGTCAGAAGTTTACATACACATAGGTTGGAGTCATTAAAACTCGTTTTTCAACCATTCCACAAATGTCTTGTTAACAAACTAAAGTTTTGGCAAGTCGGTTAGGACATCTACTTTGTGAATGACACAAGTCATTTTTGCAACAATTGTCTACAGACAGATTATTTCATTTATAATTCACTGTATCACAATTCCAGTGGGTCAGAAGTTTACATACACTAAGTTGACTGTGCCTTTAAACAGCTTGGAAAATTCCAGAAAATGATGTCATGGCTTTAGAAGCTTCTGATAGGCTAATTGACATCATTTGAGTCAATTGGAGGTGTACCTGTGGATGTATTTCAAGGCCTACCTTCAAACGCAGTGCCTCTTTGCTTGACATCATGGGAAAATCAAAAGAAATCAGCCAAGACCTCAGACATTTTTTTGTAGACCTCCACAAGTCTGGTTCATCCTTGGGAGCAATTTCTAAACGCCTGAAGGTACCACGTTCATCTGTACAAACAATAGTACGCAAGTATAAACACCATGGGACCACGCAGCCGTCATACCGCTCAGGAAGGAGACGCGTTCTGTCTCCTAGAGATGAACGTACTTTGGTGCGAAAAGTGCAAATCAATCCCAGAACAACAGCACAGGACCTTGTGAAGATGCTGGAGGAAACAGGTACAAAGGTATCTACAGTAAAACGTGTCCTATATCGACATAACCTGAAAGGCCGCTCAGCAAGGAAGAAGCCACTGCTCCAAAACCGCCATTAAAAAGCCAGACTACAGTTTGCAACTGCACATGGGGACAAAGATCTTACTTTTTGGAGAAATGTCCTCTGGTCTGATGAAACAAAAATAGAACTGTTTGGCCATAATGACCATCGTTATGTTTGGAGGAAAAAGGGGATGCTTGCAAGCCGAAGAACACCATCCCAACCGTGAAGCACGGGATAGGCAGCATCATGCTGTGGGGGTGCTTTGCTGCAGAAGGGACTGGTGAACTTCACAAAATAGATGACATCATGAGGAAGGAAAATTATGTGGATATACTGAAGCAACATCACAAGACATCAGTCAGGAAGTTAAAGCTTGGTCGCAAATGGGTCTTCCAAATGGACAATGACCCCAAGCAAACTTCCAAAGTTGTGGCAAAATGGCTTAAGGACAACAAAGTCAAGGTATTGGAGTGCCCATCACAAAGCCCTGACCTCAATTCTATAGAAAATCTGTGGGCAGAACTGAAAAAGCGTGTGCGAACAAGGGGGCCTACAAACCTGACTCAGTTACACCAGCTCTGTCAGGAGGAATGGGCCATAATTCACCCAACTTATTGTGGGAAGCTTGTGGAAGGCTACCCGAAACGTTTGACCCAAGTTAAACAATTTAAAGGCAATGCTACCAAATACTAATTGAGTGTATGTAAACTTCTGACCCACTGGGAATGTGATGAAAGAAATAAAAGCTAAAATAAATCATTCTCTCTACTATTATTTGGACATTTCAAACTTTAAATAAAGTGGTGATCCTAACTGACATAAAACAGGGAATTTTGACTAGGATTAAATGTCAGGAATTGTGAAAAACTGAGTTGAAATGTATTTGGCTAAGGTGTATGTAAACTTCCGACTTCAACTGTATGAAGAGGAAAAAAAAGAGGTAGAATCATCCCCACTGTATTGTGCAGGTTGGCGTTTTTCGTCATGAATCTTGTTCTAGAGGCAGCTCTGCAGAATGGTCACTAGCTGGCACAGCCACAAAGTCATAAAATCTGATTGTAAACCTAACCCTAACCTTAACCACACTGCTATCCCTAATGCCTAACCCTAACCTTAACCACACTGCTAACCCTAATGCCTAACCCTAACCTTCAATTAAGACCAAAAAGGTCATTTTTGTTTTCATACATTTTTACAATATAGCCCATTTTTACTTTGCAGCTGGCCTATCTAGCGGAAATCGCTCAGTTCTGGCTCCAGGACAAGACTCATCCCAATAAACGTCAACCTGTGTCCTATGTATTGTGTCCCAGTATGAGGGTGTAACAGGTATTAACAGGTATTAACTGGGACCAGTATGACCTTGATGAATTACTTAC
Organism: Coregonus clupeaformis; assembly: GCF_020615455.1. Lineage (NCBI taxonomy): Eukaryota > Metazoa > Chordata > Actinopteri > Salmoniformes > Salmonidae > Coregonus > Coregonus clupeaformis. The sequence goes on along the minus strand of NC_059217.1, from coordinate 30,400,601 downwards.
TTTTTGTCTGCTCCACTGTGTAGCTGGGGAAGGACCTCCAGAGCCTGCTTGAAGCTGGCGCTGAAACAAGATATACACAGTTAACACTACAACACACATACTAACACAAACATTATACTACACACAGAAGGAGAGAGACATACAATAACACAAAGACAGACTCATATTAAGTCACAGAACCGGATTAAACTAGTTGGATTGCCGGTAAAGTTCTGCTTTGCTTCCTTTTCCATATACCACCAGGTAATACACTGTAGACTAGAGAGTGGCTGGTGGGAGGTGTGGGGATGATGAATGTGATTTACAGGAATGAAAGTGAGAGTACTGTATAATCTCTGTAATTCATGTTCATGTGTATAGTATGCACAGTGTATGGAAGTGTAGTGTATGTGTACGTATGGTACACAGGTGTGTAGTGGTGTAGTACAGTACAGTGTCAGTGAGGGTTCTATGTGTCTTACTGGCTCTCAGATGACAGGTAGGAGGCTACAGCATCTCTCAGAGAATCTATCTCCAAACGGGCCTGCAGAGAGAGAAAGAGAGGGATGAAAGAGGATAAAGAGAATGAAAGGAATGGATAAAAGTTACTTAGGGTACTTCAAGTATCAACAGTTAAGGCTGTAGAGTGAGCCGTATATGTGACCGACCACCTCGATACATTCTTATGTAGCAAAATCTGAAATTGTGTTTTTTTACATTGGATAAAAGTAGAGACGATAGTGCCTGATCAGTTCAGGACAGCAATGTTATTGAGAGCATTAGCAACACATTTGCAGTTCTCCATGGCTAACGTTATTTATTTAGAAAGAACTGCAGTAGAAAGGATTATCTACACATAACAAGCAGCTCATTTAATAGACAGAAGATGCTACACGGCAGACCAATCCGAAACTCATCTCTCGGCATGTCCAGCCCACTCATTATCTCAGCCAATCATGGCTAGCGGGAAGGTTCTTGTCTTTTTTTGTGGCTAAACCAACTAGGTTCGTAAATTCAACTTTATTCGTATTTACAGATGGCATACAAGTTTGTTATTAAGACACCTGAAAGTTCAAACGTTCCAGAAGGCATTTCTGCAAAAAAAAACCCTGCATTTTGATAAATAAATAAAAATAAAAGTTCAAATGCCTCTCCTGTGAAATCGTGACTTGCGACATATGCCTAGTTTCCTGAAACAAGTCACATATAGTAGGTAGTACAGCTGGTTTGGAAGAGGTAGTTGGGGGTTACTGTGATCAGTAAAAGAGGGTAAATCCCCCCAGTTGGGGTAGGGGGTCTTCATTTGACTCACCAGAGAGAGTGGCAAACTGAAAGTGTGTGTGTACCTGAATGGCTCCGTCCTTGCTGAAGGAGGAGACACACTGCATCAGGCGACTCATCTCTTCCGCCACACCCTCAATGATTCTAGTCAAAACCCTGGGAACTAGGTCCTTAGAGACTGTGAAGACCTAAAAGGGAGAGAGAGAGAGAGAGAGAGAGGTAGATTCAATGTAAGTAACTGTGAGAGGTTCAAGTCATTGTACAGAACGGCAAGTCATTTTAGTCACGCACATCTTCGAGTACAAGAATTACCTCTGCATGGACAGTGATGATGTTCACCAAGGCTTCTTTCAGGTAGTTCCTCACACCTGTAGGAGAGTAGTTTCACAATGACATCAAAACCCAGTCCAACACCCAAACCTGATCATATGAAACTGATCCCAGACCTAACATTTATCAGTTTATTTTACTATAAGACTAGACTAAAATGGAGTGGGCGAGGAACAAAAGTTGTGTCAAGCTTGGCGTTCTATTTTCGTCTGGCTTTAAAGGCGGCACTAGTGTCAAACGCACATACATTTGCAATTTTGACCTGTTAAAGCCAGCGCGCTGCTATTTTCTGTTGAGGAAGGATTGGTAATTGACCTGTCTTATACCAGCGTCATGTCTTTTTTATCCTGGCAATTTTATGATATTATTACATTTTACATGTTTTTTGTTAAATTTGAATAAAACCAATTTTATTAGAATGATTGACTGTCCTGGCTTTATGGTGAGAATGTCCATGTCGCGCAAGCAATGCAACTTCTGGAGAAGTGTGAATGTGATCTGATCTGTAAGATGGTTATGATTATTTATTTTTATTTTTATTTTAAAACATTATATTTGTCAGCAGTATAACGGTGAGTGGACATTCTCCCTTTCTCTTTATATTGGATCTTTGTCCAGCTACTGTGAAAAGTTTGGATGTGTGTAACACCCTACATAGTCTGAATTGTTTTAATATTATATGCACACAGGGATAAATTATGGTGCCTGTTAGTGTATTTAGACATACCCTATTTAAAAACAAGTTGTTCTGTTTTGTTTAGAATTTGATTAGAATTATTCACTCTCTTTTTAGGCCTTATCAATAATGAAGTTAATCTTGTTTATTGACAACTTTGGAATGTCCATGCTCAGCCATAATGCAATTTACAGTAGGCTTACGCCCCTATATCAGCATGAATGATGTAGGCATATACACTGTGTGTACAAAACATTAAGAACACCTTCCTAATATTGAGTGGCGCATACACCCCCCTAACCTCCACCCCGCCCGCCACCTGCCACCCGCCCATCAAACCCTCAAACCATCAGCTAATCACAAACAGCCCCTCGAAATATCAAACACAGGACATCTCGTAAGTCAGAGCATAGAGTCGGGAGCTCTTCGCTGTCTCAATGTTTTTCCTTTAGAGATTTGGTGGGGTTGGCGGGAGCAGGTGGAGTCTTTTTTTCTGATAAAAATAATTGTAGCGAGTCCTTGTTTTGTCTTTTTTCACCACCACATCCGAGGCCACCCAAGAAGCCGGAGAGTACGAATGGCCCAGAGAGAAAAGGAGACAGTAAGAGATAGCTGTCACACTCCTTCGTGACTCTTTCTCAACCTCTCTTCCTAGTTCAGACAATATAGCGCACACAGGCCATCACCACAGAGGAAAACCAGGTTCTTAATGTGTGACAGATGATATGTACAGTGAGGGAAAAAAGTATTTGATCCCCTGCTGATTTTGTACGTTTGCCCACTGACAAAGAAATGATCAGTATATCATTTTAATGGTAGGTTTATTTGAACAGTGTGAGACAGAATTAAAAAATAATAATCCAGAAAAACGCATGTCAAAAATGTTATAAATTGATTTGCATTTTAATGAGGGAAATAAGTATTTGACCCCCTCTCAATCAGAAAGATTTCTGGCTCCCAGGTGTCTTTTATACAGGTAACGAGCTGAGATTAGGAGCACTCCCTTAATGAGTGTGCTCCTAATCTCAGCTTGTTACCTGTATAAAAGACACCTGTCCACAGAAGCAATCAATCAATCAGATTCCAAACTCTCCACCATGGCCAAGACCAAAGAGCTCTCCAAGGATGTCAGGGACAAGATTGTAGACCTACACAAGGCTGGAATGGTCTACAAGACCATCGCCGAGCAGCTTGGTGAGAAGGTGACAACAGTTGGTGCGATTATTCGCAAATGGAAGAAACACAAAATAACTGTCAATCTCCCTCGGCCTGGGGCTCCAAGCAAGATCTCACCTCGTGGAGTTGCAATGATCATGAGAATGGTAAGGAATCAGCCCAGAACTACACGGGAGGATCTTGTCAATGATCTCAAGGCAGCTGGGATCATAGTCACCAAGAAAACAATTGGTAACACACTACGCCGTGAAGGACTGAAATCCTGCAGTGCCCGCAAGGTCCCCTGCTCAAGAAAGCACATTTACATGTCCATCTGAAGTTTGCCAATGAACATCTGAATGATTCAGAGGAGAACTGAGTGAAAGTGTTGTGGTCAGATGAGACCAAAATTGAGCTCTTTGGCATCAACTCAACTCACCGTGTTTGGAGGAGGAGGAATGCTTTCTATGACCCCAAGAACACCATCCCCACCGTCAAACATGGAGGTGGAAACATTATGCTTTGGGGGTGTTTTTCTGCTAAGGGGACAGGACAACTTCACCGCATCAAAGGGACGATGGACGGGGCCATGTACCGTCAAATCTTGGGTGAGAACCTTCTTCCCTCAGCCAGGGCATTGAAAATGGGTTGTGGATGGGTATTCCAGCATGACAATGACCCAAAACACACGGCCAAGGCAACAAAGGAGTGGCTCAAGAAGAAGCACATTAAGGTCCTGGAGTGGCCTAGCCAGTCTCCAGACCTTAATCCCATAGAAAATCTGTGGAGGGAGCTGAAGGTTCGAGTTGCCAAACGTCAGCTTCGAAACCTTAATGACTTGGAGAAGATCTGCAAAGAGGAGTGGGACAAAATCCCTCCTGAGATGTGTGCAAACCTGGTGGCCAATTACAAGAAACGTCTGACCTCTGTGATTGCCAACAAGGGTTTTGCCACCAAGTACTAAGTCATGTTTTGCAGAGGGGTCAAATACTTATTTCCCTCATTAAAATGCAAATCAATTTATAACATTTTCGACATGCGTTTTTCTGGATTTTTTGTTGTTATTCTGTCTCTCACTGTTCAAATAAACTTACCATTAAAATTATAGACGGATCATTTCTTTGTCAGTGGGCAAACGTAAAAAATCAGCAGGGGATCAAATACTTTATTCCCTCACTGTACAATGGCGTGAAAAAGTATTTGCCCCCTTTCTGATTTTCTCTATTTTTGCATATTTTTGATACTGAATGTTATCAGATCTTCAACCAAAACCTAATATTAGGTAAAGGGAACCTGAGTTTACAAATAACAAAAATAAATGTATACTTATTTTATTAATTAATTAACAAAGTTATGTAACACCCAATTCCCCTGTGTGAAAAAGTAATTGCACTCAATAACTGGTTGTGCCACCTTTAGCTGCAATTACTGCAACCAAATGCTTCCTGTAGTTGTTGATCAGTCTCCCATCGATGTGGAGGAATTTTGGCCCACTCTTGCATGCAGAACTGCATTAACCCATTGATATTTGTGGGTTTTCAAGCATGAACTGCTCATTTCAAGTCCTGCCACAACATCTCAATTGGGATTAGGTCTGGACTCCTGACTAAGCCATTCCAAAACTTCAAATGTGTTGCTTTTGAACCATTTTCATATAGACTTGATTGTGTGTTTTGGATCATTGTCTTGGCGCATGACCTAGCTGCGCTTCAGCTTCAGCTCACAGACTGATGGCCTGACATTCTCCTGTAGAATTCTCTGATACAGAGCAGAATTCATGGTTCCTTTTATTAAGGCAAGTCGTCCTACTATCATACCCCATTCAAAGGCACTTAATTATTTTGTCTTGCCCATTCACCCTTAATGGCACACATACACAATCCATGTCTCAATTGTCTGAAGGCTTAGAAATCCTTCTTTAACCTGTCTCTTCCCCTTCATCTACACTGATTGAAGTGGATTTAACAAGTGTAGGGCAGACCCCAATTAGTCGACTGGTCGATTGTTTGGTCGTTAGGCTGCTGGTTGACCGAGATTGTTTTAGTCGAGCAGTAAATATATATATTTGTTCCCATCTCAGTTAACTAATCCATTGCGGAGGCCTAGACTACAAGCCAATTTATGCTTGATCCGAAAATGTGGTCGGTGGCTCCATATGGAGGGTGTGACACAATTGCGGAGCCTCCAGAGGCATGCAATGGCCAAATCGAGCTCCGTACTGCATCACCATGCGCCTCCCAAATTTTGTAACAATGTGGAGGACTCTGTATCGCTCCGCATTGACATGATTGGCATATAAATGGGCCATTTGGGGATCTGACAGTATTTCTGATTGGCTTAACGCACCACCACTAATGACCTGTGGAGCTTCTCAAAGTAATTGTGACACTCTGGCTCCATGGACTTTATTATTGAGCCAGGGTTGTTCATTTTCCTTGTTTGGGTGTATTTCTATGTTGGGTATTCTGGTTGTTTCATTTCTATGTGTGGTGATTGTTCGTGATTATTCAGGTGACTCCCAATCGGAGGTAACGAGTGACAGCTGTCGGCTCGTTATCTCTGATTGGGAGCCATATTTAAACTGTGTGGTTTCACCTTGGTTTTGTGGGTTTTTGTTTCCTTGTTGCTGTTAGTCGTTATCAGTATTGGACTTCACTTTCGTCATATTTGGTTTGTTGTTTTTATCGTGGTTTCTTTATAATAAAGTCTACGATGTTCGCTCAACCCGCTGCGCTTTGGTCTGCTCCTTTCGACGATCGTGACAGAAAAACCCACCATAAAAGGACCAAGCAGCGCGTCCAGGAGCAAGACAGCTGGACATGGGAGGAGGCGCCGGGTCAGGAGAGAACGTTGGTGGATGTCCTCCTCGGCTGGGGACATATTACCCAGGAGGAGGCCGTCCGGTACCGGAGGGCGATGAAGGGGGAGAACCTGGCAGGAGAGGAGCAACGGCATCGGCAGGGCCATCGTCGGAAGGACGGGAGGCAACCCCAAAACATTTTTTGGGGGGGGCACATGGCTTGGGCGGCTGGGCAGCAGGAGGCTGCCACAGGGCTGACGGAGGCAGAGAAGGGGCGAATTCAAAGGGCAACCAGGTTACGGGGGTCACTGGCCAAAGTAGGGAAAGGAGATGTCGAGGCACGGCGAGGGGTACTGGGGTGTATTACCAGTCCGGTCCGGCCCGTTCCAGTTCCCGGGGTAGAGCCAGTGGTGTGTGCCTCCAGTACGGTCCGGCCTGTTACGACCCCTCGCACCAAGTGTACGGTGCGCGTCTCCAGCCCGGCTCGGCCTGTTCCTACTCCAAGCACCAGGTCCACGGTGTGCTACGCCAGCCCGGCCCGGCCTGTTCCGGCCACTCGCACCAGGGATACGGTGCGCGTCGCCAGCCCAGCCCGGCCTGTTCCTACTCCACGCACCAGGGATACGGTGCGCTTCGCCAGCCCGGCCCGGCCTGTTCCGGCCACTCGCACCAGGGATACGGTGCGCGTCGCCAGCCCAGCCCGGCCTGTTCCTGCTCCACGCACCAGGGATACGGTGCGCTTCGCCAGCCCGGCCCGGCCTGTTCCGGCCACCCGCACCAGGGAGACGGTGCGCGTCGCCAGCCCAGCCCGGCCTGTTCCTGCTCTCCGCACTAGGCCTTATGTGCGTCCCCAGGGTCCAGCATGCCCTGTTGCTGCTCTCCGCACTAGGCCTTATGTGCGTCCCCAGGGCCAAGCATGCCCTGTTGCTGCTTCCCGCACTAGCCCTGAGATGCGTGTCCTCAGCCCGGTACCTCCAGTTCCGGCACCACGCATCAGGCCTACGGTGCGTCCCCAGGGCCAAGCATGCCCTGTTGCTTCTCCCCGCACTAGCCCTGAGATGCGTGTCCTCAGCCCGGTACCTCCAGTTCCGGCACCACGCACCAGGCCTACGGTGCGCCTCAGACGGCCAGAGTCTGCCGTCTGCCCAACGGGGCCTGAACTGTCCGTCTGCCCAACGCCGTCTGAACTGCCCGTCTGCCCAACGGCGCCTGAACTGTCCGTCTGCCCAACGCCGTCTGAACTGCCCGTCTGCCCAACGGCGCCTGAACTGCCCGTCTGCCCAACGCCGTCTGAACTGTCCGTCTGCCCAACGCCGTCTGAACTGCCCGTCTGTACTGAGCCTGCAAAGCCGCCCGTCTGCCATGAGCCTTCAGAGCCGTCCGCCAGACCGGAGCCGCTAGAGCTCTCCGCCAGACAGGATCAGCCAGAGCCTTCCGCCAGACAGGATCAGCCAGAGCCTTCCGCCAGACAGGATCAGCCAGAGCCTTCCGCCAGACAGGATCAGCCAGAGCCTTCCGCCAGACAGGATCAGCCAGAGCCTTCTGCCAGACAGGATCAGCCAGAGCCTTCTGCCAGACAGGATCAGCCAGAGCCTTCCGCCAGCCAGGATCCGCCAGAGCCGTCCAGCCAGGATCCGCCTGAGCCAGCCAGCCAGGATCCGCCAGCTAGTCAGGTACTGTCCCTTAGCCCGGTGCTGCCCCTTAGTCCGGTGCTGCCCCTTAGCCCGGTGCTGTCCCTTAGCCCGGTGCTGCCCCTTAGCCCGGTGCTGCCCCCTTAGTCCCGGTGCTGCCCTTAGTCCGGTGCTGCCTCTAAGTCCGGTGCTGCCCCTTAGTCCGGTGCCGCCCCTTAATCCAGGTGGGTTTAGTTGGGGGGTGGTCATGTGGAGGGGGCTACGGAAGCGGATAGTGACTAAGGTGGGGTGGGGACCACGACCTGGGCCAGAGCCGCCCCCATGGACAGACGCCCACCCAGACCCTCCCCTAGACTGTATGCTGGTGCGCCCGGAGTGCGCACCTTTAGGGGGGGGTACTGTGACACTCTGGCTCCATGGACTTTATTATTGAGCCAGGGTTGTTCATTTTCCTTGTTTGGGTGTATTTCTATGTTGGGTATTCTGGTTGTTTCATTTCTATGTGTGGTGATTGTTCGTGATTATTCAGGTGACTCCCAATCGGAGGTAACGAGTGACAGCTGTCGGCTCGTTATCTCTGATTGGGAGCCATATTTAAACTGTGTGGTTTCACCTTGGTTTTGTGGGTTTTTGTTTCCTTGTTGCTGTTAGTCGTTATCAGTATTGGACTTCACTTTCGTCATATTTGGTTTGTTGTTTTTATCGTGGTTTCTTTATAATAAAGTCTACGATGTTCGCTCAACCCGCTGCGCTTTGGTCTGCTCCTTTCGACGATCGTGACAGTAATGTTTTCTTCACCTCAAACAGCAAGCAAACAAAGTCTATTTTTACATCCATTGAGAATTACAATAGTTCCTCAATGTATTTGAAAAATCTTTCCAGCTCTCTCCCTTTCGATAACCACTCAGCGTGAAAGGGAAAAATGTCATGCTCTGATCCAGTGGAAGCGTCATAAAATAGGCTTACCTGATTACTTCTTATCAGTTTTTGACTTGGACTGAAATAGGTTCCGGTACTCATTTTGGGTGCTGGTACTGTTGATATTTAGGTGCAGGAGCACCACAATACTTTTGAGCTAATATTCTATAAGAGGAACAGGAGCTCAAGCAGTAAAAAATTGGAGGTGCAGGTACTCAGCTCCGGTGAGCTCCTGCCCAAGTCAAGTGCTGCATCTTATCCCTTGCACAAATAGCCTACAGCTGTGTCTGTCCCGAGCTCACTGGCACAGGAAACTCGGAGGACGCAGAATATTTTATACAGTGTTGCAAGTTTGCTAGCACGAGCTTCGGGCTGGACCCAGTTAATAGTTGATTCAATGTTTCAAGTTCCTTGCAGACAGACCATGTGTAGCCAATGTGATTTATAGGATATTTATTTTTTATCAGGATATTTTCTACCTGCAGGCTGCAATGTTTTTATTTGTTGGCTTTATGTAGGCTATTTTTACATAGTTGGCAATGGCGATAGAAGTTACTTTTTAGGTTTGTATCATTTTCATTTAGATTTTGATATAATTTTGATTAACCACATGACAATGATTTTGAGATATTTAGACGTTAAAATGAAACTGTTTCACATAAATTTGCATATGAAAACCATAACTGGCACGCAGATCGGTAGAAATGATAAGATGAATTGGCATTCAACATGAGAAAGGTTGTCTACTCCTTGTGTAGCCTGTTACTGGCAACTTCAGGAGAGTAAGGGCAGAATCTGCGAAAGCCAGCAGGGGCGGGAGGAGAATAGTTGGGTCAGGTAAAGTTTTTTTTTCTGCTGGTTATCTAGATCTCTGGCACCCTCTTGAGGCATTTGTCATATTTCATTAAACTATCAGCTTAAAGCATCAGACAAGCTCAATGCATATACAGTGGGGAAAAAAAGTATTTAGTCAGCCACCAATTGTGCAAGTTCTCCCACTTAAAAAGATGAGAGAGGCCTGTAATTTTCATCATAGGTACAAGTCAACTATGACAGACAAATTGAGAAATAAAAATCCAGAAAATCACATTGTAGGATTTTTTATGAATTTATTTGCAAATTATGGTGGAAAATAAGTATTTGGTCACCTACAAACAAGCAAGATTTCTGGCTCTCACAGACCTGTAACTTCTTCTTTAAGAGGCTCCTCTGTCCTCCACTAGTTACCTGTATTAATGGCACCTGTTTGAACTTGTTATCAGTATAAAAGACACCTGTCCACAACCTCAAACAGTCACACTCCAAACTCCACTATGGCCAAGACCAAAGAGCTGTCAAAGGACACCAGAAACAAAATTGTAGACCTGCACCAGGCTGGGAAGACTGAATCTGCAATAGGTAAGCAGCTTGGTTTGAAGAAATCAACTGTGGGAGCAATTATTAGGAAATGGAAGACATACAAGACCACTGATAATCTCCCTCGATCTGGGGCTCCACGCAAGATCTCACCCCGTGGGGTCAAAATGATCACAAGAACGGTGAGCAAAAATCCCAGAACCACACGGGGGGACCTAGTGAATGACCTGCAGAGAGCTGAGACCAAAGTAACAAAGCCTACCATCAGTAACACACTACGCCGCCAGGGACTCAAATCCTGCAGTGCGAGACTTGTCCCCCTGCTTAAGCCAGTACATGTCCAGGCCCTTCTGAAGTTTGCTAGAGTGCATTTGGATGATCCAGAAGAGGATTGGGAGAATGTCATATGGTCAGATGAAACCAAAATATAACTTTTTGGTAAAAACTCAACTCGTCGTGTTTGGAGGACAAAGAATGCTGAGTTGCATCCAAAGAACACCATACCTACTGTGAAGCATGGGGGTGGAAACATCATGCTTTGGGGCTGTTTTTCTGCAAAGGGACCAGGACGACTGATCCGTGTAAAGGAAAGAATGAATGGGGCCATGTATCGTGAGATTTTGAGTGAAAACTCCTTCCATCAGCAAGGGCATTGAAGATTAAAACGTGGCTTGGTCTTTCAGCATGACAATGATCCCAAACACACCGCCCGGGCAATGAAGGAGTGGCTTTGTAAGAAGCATTTCAAGGTCCTGGAGTGGCCTAGCCAGTCTCCAGATCTCAACCCCATAGAAAATCTTTGGAGGGAGTTGAAAGTCCGTGTTGCCCAGCGACAGCCCCAAAACATCACTGCTCTAGAGATCTGCATGGAGGAATGGGCCAAAATACCAGCAACAGTGTGTGAAAACCTTGTGAAGACTTACAGAAAACGTTTGACCTGTGTCATTGCCAACAAAGGGTATATAACAAAGTATTGAGAAACTTTTGTTATTGACCAAATACTTATTTTCCACCATAATTTGCAAATAAATTCATTAAAAATCCTACAATGTGATTATCTGGATTTTTTTCCCTCATTTTGTCTGTCATAGTTGACGTGTACCTATGATGAAAATTACAGGCCTCTCTCATCTTTTTAAGTGGGAGAACTTGCACAATTGGTGGCTGACTAAATACTTTTTTTCCCCACTGTAGTTGATTTTATTAAAACAGATAAGGTGTTTCTATATATTGAAAAATACACATTTAAAAATTTCAACCAATGGATTAGTCGAAAGAACAGATTGTTTTTAGGGACAGCCCTAAACAAGTGACATCAATAATGGATTATAGCTTTCACCTGGATTCAACTGGTCAGTCATGGAAAGAGCATCATGTTTTGTATACTCAGTGTATATTTCCATATTGAATCCATGCAATTACTTAGAACAATGTGGACTGCAAACAGGTTAAAGTTAACGTATTTAGCAATGATGGGATATGTCTACATTTTGTTATTTTGTTTCTGTAAGCTATTTAACAACCTATAATGGACTAACATTGGAATTGGAGTTGATGACAATGCAATACATAAAAGACTGTAAATACACAATTGAAGCAACCACATTTTTAGCCAGGGAGCTCGTTCTCATTTGCCAGTGAGGAGCCAAGTCTCGACACACCCACAACTGGTTTATTAATCATAACCCAGCTCTTTGGCGCCACCGCCAGCAACGGCTCCCATGATTCTGGTTGTGAAAATAGCATAAATTGTTCTGACACACCCCCAAACCTATAGAGCAACCGTCAGCACTTAGATTTAACATTTCGTTAGATTTGTTCAAATAGAGCCCCTGGTCTTGGTCTTTCTAATGAGAAACTGGTTTACAGACCCACATTCACTCTGGGGAATGGCAGATGAATGTATAAACATAGTCTCCACTAACAAGCCATGTTGAAAAGACAATAGAAGAGTTGTATGCTGGTGTCTGGTACTTCAGGTTAGGTTAATACTTCCAAGGGGCGCCATGAGAGTAATGCCACGAGAAAACAAAAGACCAAAACCAGTGAAAGTTGTCTTACTCTGTTTCCGCTGGTAATGGCTTGCAGCATGCCCACACGAATCACACACACATAAAGGCTAGGCCTACAAACGTTTAGCCAGTGAAAGTATCATAACCTATTCCTTATAGTTGTGGTTAATAAGCCCAAATGTTCCTGTTTCACTATTAGCAGAACACACACATAAACACAGAGGCACTTTCACTCCCTGGAGCATTTTGGAGGTGGGGGAGTGGGGTTATGTCAAACACACATACGCACACAGACCGACTAACTTCCTGTTCCGTAAGGTACGTAAACCACCAATTTCCACCTGGTCTCACTGCACATCCATGTGCATGTGGGTGTTTGTGTGTGCATAGACTTTTGCACACACACCCAAAACCACAGACCATAATGATATATTGTCCATGTCACTGCTAATATCATATCAATGTAGAGTGTGTGTGTATGGAACAAAGATTCACTGAGAATTCAGTGTTTGACATTTCCTGCACTGTGCAGATGAGACACACACAAGGAGCTCCCCCACCCACAAAAACAAACATCTTCTTAAGAGAGAATATAGAGAGACAATGAAAGAGATAGAGAGACAGGAAAAATATACAAAGGGTAGATGTCAAGCCCATAGAGTAGACTCATATTTGAACCAATGGCTAAGCGCATCCAAGCACTGTTTACAGTAACACTTCAAACAGACACACATAGACATTACAATATGTACTCCACATATGACATACATATAAACCACAACACACCCACAGGGCTGCTCAGACAGTCCCCTGAGTTCCCCTGCCGGTGGTCAGGTTTAGTACTTTTGGAGGTAAACCTAAGAGACTACATAGGTCAGGGGTTATTATGGGTAAACCCCCCTCTCTCTGTCACACCTGTGGCTTGGTGCAGGAACTCAACATTGCGAAGGCAATCTCTGCAAACATCTGGGAAATTGCATTTTAAAAGTATATCGCAGTGCACAGGTCATTCATCTGTGTTTGTTTGAATCCTGGCTATAGTGCATAACGTCCTGCGATGAAGGTGTGTATAAAGGTGTGCAGTCCCTCCAATTGAAGTAGACAGCATAGATCTCTGTGTGTGTGTGTGTGTGTGTGTATATACCTGTGGGTGTACTGCAGTCCTTCCAGTCGAAGTGTCCAGCATAGATGCCTGGTTCCAGGGATCCTACGATGGGATCAGACTTCCTCTCGATGTAGGCATCAAACAAACTCTCATCTAGCTCCTTCACCGCACGCACAGTCACCTGGAAACAGACGTAGAGACAAACCTAATTAACACACCTACACAGCCACACAGACACTCACCTGGGAGCAGAGAGAGACATTCAATCAAATTTCAAAGAAATGTATTTAGGAATCCCTTCTAACATCAGCAGTTGTCACAAAGTGCTTCTACGGTAACTTGATTGATGGTCTTCCTGTCACAATATAGTTTCTTAGGCAAAAACAAGGGCTCAAAAACCCAATTAACCGCCCTGAGTGGCTTTGAACCAACTGCTACAGGCTGTTCAGCTGTCTTTACGGGAAGGGCCAACCAATATGTGAGTGAGAGAGAGAGAGAGAGAGACTGACTCAGATCTGACATATAAGTGTTTAAAGAGAAAGTGAGAGTCATTGCTCTGCCCTGAAACATAAACTTCTTTCTCATCAAGTCTTTGGTGACAAACATTCTTCTTCACAGAACAGCAAAAACTAAACAGCAAAATATCTAAGGGGCCAGTTAACTGTTCGTTGTTTCCGACACACGGAAGGCTAAAGTTGCAGCTTCCCAAGGCTTGTGCGTCTGAGTTTGTGTGTGTGAATGTGTGTCCTCTCTACTCACCCGTGTGATCTTCTCAGTCCCGGTGAAGCCGTGCTTCTCAAAGTGTTCAGCCAGATTAAGGAAAGTGTGTTTCTCCAGGTACTGACAGTTACTGAGGATGATCAGCAGACGCTGCTCCTACACACACACACACAAATAAACACAAATACACACACAGAATAATACGGTCATAACATTGGATTTGTCATATTGAGTGGTCTCTGAACATCTATCTGCCAATAATCTCATCACTGACTCCATCCCTGTTTGACTAGAATTGATTGAAATCCTGTTTTACTGCATACTACACACTCTGGGTTTCCCTCACTGATACAAGGTAAATGATAACAGCTACCTCACTGACATGATTAGTGTAACAGGTAGTGTTCACTCTTAACACTAGAACCGCCATAGGCCCCAAAAAACTGCCCCCTCTCCAAAAAAAGCTATGTCCTGCTCCTTCCCTGACTTTTCCTAAATGTTTGTATTTTACACTGCTCATTTGTCAGAATTTTGAAATCACAAACAGAAAAGTATTTAGAGCCTTTTTACCTGTTTTTTCCACACCTATTCCCAACTTAACCCAGCCAGGTGCTAATGCAGTGGGAGTTTTTCCTAGCCACCGTGCTTCTACACCTGCATTACTAGCTGTTTGGGGTTTTAGGCTGGGTTTCTGTACAGCACTTCGAGATATTAGCTGATGTAAGAAGGGCTATATAAAATAAAATTGATTGATTGATTGAATGCGTCTCTCTCTCCTCACTGAATGAATGACAAATGGATGAATGGGCGATAATCGTGCACCTTACTTCACAATTGAATTTAAATGAGGCCTAACTGAATGATAAGGAGGGTGAAGTGGTTGATTTAATTTAGAACAACAATAGTGTAATGATGAGCTTGTGTTATGCGTATTTATCAGCGTTGGTGCTCATGTTAATAATTTAACCGCGCGCCTTGAGGGTTGATACCCTTCTCTTTTATGTTTTACTTTGTAAAAAGAAGCTGTTACAGGACTATTTTATTTACTGTCTCTATTATTAATCAGATTTATTGTAAGGGAAACGAAAACATGCTATGTGTTGCAGTAGGCCTTCAGAATAATGCAAAACATATCCTTAAAAAAATATATATAACAGTTCAACGATAAAATGTAAAGACATTGTACATTTTTCCCCTTTTTGTCCCCCCTTGACCTCCCTCCTCCCAGAATTGCTCCAAACACATTTTAAAAAAGGGAAAGGGGCCTCCCGAGTGGCGCAGCGGTATAGGGCCAAGGCGTCACTACAGACCCGGGTTTGATCCCGGGCTGTATCACAACCGGCCGTGATCGGGAGTCCCATAGGGCGGCGCACAATTGGCCCAGCGTCGTCCGGGTTAGGGGAGTGTTTGGCTGGGGGGGCTTTACTTGGCTTATCGTGTTCTAGCGACTCCTTGTGGCAGGCCGGGTGACTGCAGGCTGACCTCGGACGTCAGTTGAACTGTGTTTCCTCCGACACATTGGTGCGGCTGGCTTCCGGGTTAAGTGGGCGGGTGATAAGAAGCACGGTTTGGCGGGTCATGTTTCGGAGGACGCATGACTCGACCTTTGCCTCCTGACAGCTGATGAAACTGAGGAGTATTTTGGTCTGTAATAAAGCCCTTTTTGGGGGAAAAACAAATTCTGATTGGCTGGGCCTGGCTCCCCAATGGGTGGGCCCCTGCCCAGTCATGTGAAATCCATAGATTAGGGCCTAATAAATTCATTTCAATTGACTGATTTCCTTATATGAACTGTAACTCAGTAAAATCGTTGAAATTGTTGCATGTTGGATTTATATTTTTGTTCAGCATATTTCCATGTATATTTCTTCATGCAATGAATCCGTTACAATCATTTATGCACTATTTATCAAGCATTGGTGCTCATAAATAAACTCTGGGCATCTGCTCTGAATATTGCCTGGCTGTCAGTCTCACCCCTGCTAGAGAAACCCAGTCTACACCCTGCTCTATTTCCCTTTACCAGAAACACCCTACACACACACACTCCTCTTCCCCCCCCCACACACTTACATGACACCCATGGCCATTCACTCTCATCTCGACATATAGTATAAAGGAAATGAGGTTGTGCCTGCTTCCTGTCCACAACCAGGAAACAGCATCATAACACAGAGTGGTTTGGTTTGCCAGTGAAGGAGATACAAGTGTGTGTGTGTGTGTGTGTGTGTGTGTGTGTGTGTGTGTGTAGGGGCGTGAGATTGTAAGAGAGATAGAGTGAGAAAGAACCCTCATTGAGAACGCTTATCGACATTGGTAATCCTGTCTCGTGAGATCGAGTTCGATTGAGGCCTATAGTCTCAGAATGAGAAAATTCAGATTTTCATACCAGTGTTGGACAGAAATCCTCCTGAATGCCACTGAACAGCTTTGTAGAGGCCAGGTCCACGGACATACTGAGAATACACACACAGAGAAGAGTTTAAAATACACTAAGGCAGACACACAAAAGGGCGGCACTGGAAATAAAGTCCCTGCCTGTACTCACTGTGAGGTGTCGATGTCTCTGTCTGTTTTAGTGCTCAGCTGCTCCAGGCAGTTGATGAACACCTGGAATAGGTGTTACAGGTCGGTCACAGATACAGGTCAGTTACTCAGACACACCTAGACAACAGTAACAGTGTGCTATATTCGAAATGTCTACTGAATGGGGTGAATGGACTGCACTGTAAACCTACAGTAAACTACCTATAATCTGTAGTGATTCCTTTGGTGTAATATGAGTGTAATCCTAGTCATTAATCGACCCTGTACCATACCTTATTGATGTCCTTACAGAGCTTTTCCACCTGCTCTCGAACCTGCTCGAATTTGAACTGAACTAAACTACTATTATCTGTAGGTATTCCTATGACGAAATATGATGTCATCCTTAACTCTACTTCGTACCGTACCTTCATCATCCTCTCACGGAGCTTCCTGGCCCCTTCCTGCTACAAAGGTAAAAGTCTACAATAATCTAAGGGCCAGTTTCATGGACATAGATAGACTAATGCAGGACTAAAACGCCTTCTCAGTGGAGATTCTCCATTGAAAGTCCAGGACTAGTTTTAATCTGTGTCCTGGAAACTGTCCCTAAATGTCTACTGGACTTGTGCATTGTAGCCTATAAACAACATGTGACCTGCAGGAGTCCCTTCACTATAGTGTAGACGGAGTGAAATATACTGTAAACCTATTCTCTAGTGACATTAGTACCATACCTTGATTGAAGGGATTCCTATGTTGAACTATACTGTAATCTGAATCTCTACTCCGTATTATTGTGGTCAAATATACTGTGAACCTAGTCTGTAGTGACTGTACAGTACCTTCATGATGTCCACACAGAGCTCTGAGGCCTGGTCCTGATCCAACTGGAGGATCTGAAGACAGAAGAGAAGAGCAAGGTGAGACAGGACACTCAGCTGCATAAAACAACTATCACACTGTATTGTGGTCCAATACAACAACATATACAGGTAACTACCAAAATAAAGGAAACACGTGAGTAAATGAGGGCTAGAAAGTATATTGAAAGCGGGTGCTTCCACACAGGTGTGGTTTGTCAATTCTATTAAGCAATTAACATCCCATCATGCTTAGGGGTCATGTATACAAATGTCCAGTTGCCCATTATTTTGGCTACCATGGCTAGAAGAAGAGATCTCAGTGACTTTGAAAGAGGGGTCTCAAAGGAGCATGGGGGGTTTAAAGTGTGTGTGTGTGTCTCATTCACCAAATCTCAACCCAATTGAACACTTAAAGGAGATTCTGAGAGAGCATTTACAAAACACCAAATTACGGATTTTCTTGTGACTTGTAGAATCTATGCCAAGGCACATTGAAGCTGATCTGGTGGCTCGTGGTGGATCAACGCCCTATTAAGACACTTTATGTTTGTGTTTCCTTATTTTGGCAGTTACCTGTAGTTCACATACATAGATAGTTCACATAGATGAATGAGATTCTGTGATAGTGTAATGTACAGTGGGGAAAAAAAGTATTTAGTCAGCCACCAATTGTGCAAGTTCTCCCACTTAAAAAGATGAGAGAGGCCTGTGATTTTCATCATAGGTACACGTCAACTATGACAGACAAATTGAGATTTTTTCTCTCCAGAAAATCACATTGTAGGATTTTTTATGAATTTATTTGCAAATTATGGTGGAAAATAAGTATTTGGTCACCTACAAACAAGCAAGATTTCTGGCTCTCACAGACCTGTAACTTCTTCTTTAAGAGGCTCCTCTGTCCTCCACTCGTTACCTGTATTAATAGCACCTGTTTGAACTTGTTATCAGTATAAAAGACACCTGTCCACAACCTCAAACAGTCACACTCCAAACTCCACTATGGCCAAGACCAAAGAGCTGTCAAAGGACACCAGAAACAAAATTGTAGACCTGCACCAGGCTGGGAAGACTGAATCTGCAATAGGTAAGCAGCTTGGTTTGAAGAAATCAACTGTGGGAGCAATTATTAGGAAATGGAAGACATACAAGACCACTGATAATCTCCCTCGATCTGGGGCTCCACGCAAGATCTCACCCCGTGGGGGTAAAAATGATCACAAGAACGGTGAGCAAAATCCCAGAACCACACGGGGGGACCTAGTGAATGACCTGCAGAGAGCTGGGACCAAAGTAACAAAGCCTACCATCAGTAACACACTACGCCGCCAGGGACTCAAATCCTGCAATGCCAGACGTGTCCCCTTGCTTAAGCCAGTACATGTCCAGGCCTGTCTGAAGTTTGCTAGAGTGCATTTGGATGATCCAGAAGAGGATTGGGAGAATGTCATATGGTCAGATGAAACCAAAATATAACTTTTGGTAAAAACTCAACTCGTCGTGTTTGGAGAACAAAGAATGCTGAGTTGCATCCAAAGAACACCATACCTACTGTGAAGCATGGGGGTGGAAACATCATGCTTTGGGGCTGTTTTTCTGCAAAGGGACCAGGACGACTGATCCGTGTAAAGGAAAGAATGAATGGGGCCATGTATCGTGAGATTTGGAGTGAAAACCTCCTTCCATCAGCAAGGGCATTGAAGATGAAACATGGCTGGGTCTTTCAGCATGACAATGATCCCAAACACACCACCCGTGCAATGAAGGAGTGCCTTCGTAAGAAGCATTTCAAGGTCCTGGAGTGGCCTAGCCAGTCTCCAGATCTCAACCCCATAGAACATCTTTGGAGGGAGTTGAAAGTCCGTGTTGCCCAGCGACAGCCCCAAAACATCACTGCTCTAGAGGAGATCTGCATGGAGGAATGGGCCAAAATACCAGCAACAGTGTGTGAAAACCGTGTGAAGACTTACAGAAAACGTTTGACCTGTGTCATTGCCAACAAAGGGTATATAACAAAGTATTGAGAAACTTTTGTTATTGACCAAATACTTATTTTCCACCATAATTTCAAATAAATTCATTAAAAATCCTACAATGTGATTTTCTGGAATTTTTTTCCTCATTTTGTCTGTCATAGTTGACGTGTACCTATGATGAAAATCACAGGCCTCTCTCATCTTTTTAAGTGGGAGAACTTGCATAATTGGTGGCTGACTAAATACTTTTTTCCCCCACTGTATGTGTGTTCCTTACATTGACCTCCCCAGGTTTGGTATCCATGGGTTCTTTGAGTGACTGCAGCATCTGCACCATGCACTGCTCAAACTGGGCCGGCTGCTCACAACACAACACACAGAACGAATATATAGATTACACCACGTCATATGTTATATCATACTGTATCTTACCATAATAAATCATGACATATCACTAAATGGAGTGGATAGTATAGTAAATATAGCATTACCAGGCTGGTGATTCCTTCATTGTCTATGACCCAGTCCTCTTTCTCTGCAACCCTTTTGACATCTGACAAAGTACATACAAAAACATGAATGACTGTAGCGACTACAAATGTGTGCACTCTTTACATTATTCTTGATCAAATTAAGTAATGGTACTAGGTAGTAGATGGCTAACAACTGTAGGGTCATGATCAGTTCACTTTACATTTTAAACAGGACTGTGAGAGTTGTTTGGAGGAAGACTGCAGTAGAAAGTGAAATGACCCTCTAAACTAGTGTATAACTACCTTCAAAACCACACTTAGTTGATACTATCAACCCAGATTTTCTATAGAACTAGGACCACTGTCAGAATAACCAACCCTGTTTAACCCTCTCTAACCTCACCTAACTCACCCCTCCAATTTCTCCTCTTCCCTATCCCCCAACCTCGCTACATCTCTATCCTTCCTCCTCCCCCTCTCTCAAGGGTGGAGAGTGCAGGGTGACCAGTAGAATGTGATGTCTCAGCTCCTACAGTAGATCCCCTCCTCCCTCCCATATCTCCCTTCTCCCTTTCCTCACCCTCTGTGGTGTGGTGCAGGGTGACCAGTAGACAGTGGTGTCTCAGCTCCAGCAATAGATCCTGGATCACCTGCAGTAGATCATTGGGGATCTCCAGAGCTACCAGAGCCTCAAAAATGATTCTGAAGACGTGGGAGAGAAAGAGAGAGAGGAGAGAGAGAGAGAGAGAGAGAGAGAGAGAGAGAGATAGAGGTGGGAGAGAGAGCGAGAGAGAGAGAGAGAGAGAGAGAGAGAGAGAGAGAGAGAGAGAGAGAGAGAGAAGAGAGAGAGAGAGAGAGAGAGAGAGAGAGAGAGAGAGAGGGGGGGAAAGTGGAGGAGGGATTGGGGGTCGGGAATATGGGGTATAACTTCATTGACACACACACATGCACACGCAAGCACCCACACACTACAGCAGGGATCATCAATTAGATTCAGCCACGGGAAGATTTTTTCTTGAGCGGATGGTCGGGGGGCTGAAACATAATTACAAATCATTTGTAGACTTCAAATTGACCGCAAGAATCCCAAACAGATATAATATTTGACTAAAACATAATCAATTCAAACCTTGCTTACATTTGTATAAATGTGTGTGTCTCTCTATTATGCGTGGGAAAACTTGGGAACAGATTTCCAAAATTAAAATCACTTGGAGCTGATTTCCTGGTGTATTTGACCATTTGAGGGGCCAAATAAAACCACCCACGGGCCAAATTCAGCGCGCGGGCCGCCAGTTGGGGAACCCTGCAATACAGTGACGTGTCCATACCTGACGGTGTGTATGACCTGAGTGAGCCAGGGTCCAGTGAGCTCGGTCTTACTCTCCCAGCCACCGTACAATCTCAGCTCCAGCTCTGTCAGGGTGGAGGGGAGCAGAGCACCTCTCACCAGCTTCACCAAGCGATGGGTCACCTCCTCTATCATTTTCTATACAGACACACAGAAACAGACTAGAGTCCAATAACAATACACCAGTACCACTTTGGACCCATTTACAAGGCACTGCCCATTTTGCTTTAGCTCTGTAAAACTGTAGACACTGATGAGAGGACCTTCCTATGGTTATAAAAAGTGTATCTAAAAAGTATATCCAACACAACTCACCTTAAAGTCGTTCTGTCTCTGCCTGGCGTTCTTCTTTGACTTTTCAACCTGGCCAGATTTCTCACCAGTCTGATAAAAGCACACGTTTGACAACAGTGAAAATATGCTGTGTTGGTTCATTACATTCATGATGTTAAATCATTGTCTGTTTTATGTACCTCGCTGAAGAGGCTGCCGTTGACGTAGGAGATCCAGAGCTTCCAGAAGTTGGGCAGCTGGCCAATCACCACGTCCGACAGTTTCTCCACAAACTGCACCTGCTGGGGTGTCTCATAACGCCAGGCTGCAACACACACAGACAGGAGACAGACAGGTTATAGACAGACAGGTTATAGACAGACAGGTTATAGACAGACAGGTTATAGACAGACAGGTTATAGACAGACGGGTTATAGACAGACAGGTTATAGACAGACAGGTTATAGACAGACAGGTTATAGACAGACAGGTTATAGACAGACAAGCGAAAGTAACTGAGTAATATAGAGTTGTACATAAAAATACAGTATAGTTCACAATTAAAGTTGACAAATGTACATAGTGTTGATGTTATTTTTTGTCCACGACACTTTCAAAACCCCCAGGTTGAGAATGGCTGTTAGTGTGTATATTGTTATACTGTACTATAATATAGTAGGGTTACTCACTGCTGTGGCGTGAGGTACGCAGGCTTCCCCCCTTCTTCAGAGAAGCTGTGTCCCTGATCCTACTGAAAGCCGATGGGCAAGGGTCCCCCTCTAGATCCAGGGCTATGGCCCCCAAGCCCACTTAGATGGAGAGATAAAAGGAGAGGGGGAGAAGAGAGAGAGAGATGGAGAAAGAAAAGAGAGAAATAAACCCACAGGAACACATACTTGAGAGATTAAATAAACCTTTTTCATAATAACTCCACATTCCTCAATAATCTCAGCTGGCTTTCACACCAAACAACCCCTCCCTCGCTCCTCTCCTCCTTTCTTTATTTGTCTTCTGATCCACCTCTCCCCTGGCCAGCAACAGAGAGAACGCCCCGTTGTTTCAGGGTGAGGAGCGAGAGAGAACAGTAAAGGGGGAGGATGAGGAGAGGAGACGCGAAGGGCAGTGGGTTTGTACAGGGCAGAGGTCAACTGGGTTTAGCCGGGCCACACTGGGCACAGTGATGTCTGTGGGGATCTGGGTCAGATTACTCTGGCCTGATCAGGCTGCTCACTGCTCTCCACTAGATGGTGATAGAGAGCTACAGTGGTACCTCAGCCAGGGGGTGACTGGCTGACCGGCACACATATGCTAATGGTCTGTTATCTTGCACCCTTGTTTCAAGTACACTTGGCTTAGTGCACTCCTGTGGGTCACTGGGAGAGGTTTGGTAAAGAAAACCAGGACGGGGTGAAAGGTCAGCCCTGTGACCTTTGGTCTTTGACATGAAAGTGAAACCTGCACTGATAAGACTATGATAGAAATTCAGGGTAAAGTACTGATACAACAACACTACTAGAGCTTAAACAGAACGCCTACAGATCCTTACTGTAAACGCAGTGAGAAAAATAACAGGACTTATTTCCAAAACATATGACACACACTCTCTCACACACAAACACAGTGAGTCACAAACTCGTACTCTTGTTGATGTTGCGGTCTGTGAGCTTGGTGAAAACCCCAGACTGCAATGGCAGCAGGCTTACAGTACAGCAGATCAAACCCCTCCATCTCCAAATGTGAGAAAAGTCTACAAGGTGAGTCAGACAGACCAGAAACTGTTTTTCATTCACATGCATATATAGACACACAGTAAGTAGAAACACATACAGTACCAGTCCAAAGTTTGGACACACCTACTCATTCCAGGGTTTTTCTTTATTTTAAAATGTTCTACATTGTTGAATAATAGTGAAGACATCAAAACTATGAAATAACACATATGGAATCATGTAGTAACCAAAAAAGTGTTAAACAAATCAAAACTTATTTTATATTTGAGATTCTTCAAAGCAGCCACCCTTTGTCTTGATGACAGCTTTGCACAGTATTGGCATTCTCTCAACCAGCTTCATGAGGTAGTCACCTGGAATGCATTTCAATTAACAGGTGTGCCTTGTTAAAAGTTAATTTTTGGAATTTCTTTCCTTCTTAATGCGTTTGAGCCAATCAGTTGTGTTGTGACAAGGTAGGGGTGGTATACAGAAGATAACCCTATTTGGTAAAAGACCAAGTCCATATTATGGCAAGAACAGCTCAAATAAGCAAAGAGAAACGACAGTCCATCATTACTTTAAGACATGAAGGTCAGTCAATCCGGAAAATGTCAAGAACTTTGAAAGTTTCTTCAAGTGCAGTTGCAAAAACCATCAAGCACTATGATGAAACTGGCTCTCATGAGGACCGCCACAGGAAAGGAAGACCCAGAGTTACTTCTGCTGCAGAGGATAAGTTCATTAGAGTTACCAGCCTCAGAAATTGCAGCCCAAATAAATGCTTCACAGAGTTCAAGTAACAGACACATCTCAACATCAACTGTTCAGAAGAGACTGCGTGAATCAGGACTTCATGGTCGAATTGCTGCAAAGAAACCACTACTAAAGGACACCAATAAGAAGAAGAGACTTGCTTGGGCCAAGAAACATGAGCAATGGACATTAGACTGGTGGAAATCTGTCCTTTGGTCTGATGAGTCCAAATTTGAGATTTTTGGTTCCAACCACTGTGTCTTTGTGAGACGCAGAGTAGGTGAACGGATTATCTCCGCATGTATGGTTTCCAACGTGAAGCATGGAGGAGGACGTGTGATGGTGTGGGGGTGCTTTGCTGATGACACTGTCTGTGATTTTTTTTTAAATTTAAGGCACACTTATCCAGCATGGCTACCACAGCATTCTGCAGCAATACGTCATCCCATCTAGTTTGCGCTTAGTGGGACTATCATTTGTTTTTCAACAGGAAAATGACCCAAAACATACCTCCAGGCTGTGTAAGGGCTATTTGACCAAGAAGGAGAGTGATGGAGTGCTGCATCAGATGACCTGACCTCCACAATCACCTGACATCAACCCAATTGAGATGGTTTGGGATAAGTTGGAACGTAGAGTGAAGGAAAAGCAGCCAACAAGTGCTCAACATATGTGGGAACTCCTTCAAGACTGTTGGAAAAGCATTCCTCATGAAGCTGGTTGAGAGAATGCCAAGAGTGTGCAAAGCTGTCAAGGCAAAGGGTGGTTACTTTGAAGAATGTTTTGATTTGTTTACCAGTTTTTTGGTTGCTACATGATTCCATATGTGTTACTTCATAGTTCTGAGGTCTTCACTATTATTCTACATTGTAGAAAATAGTAAAAATAAAGAAAAACCCTTGAATGAGTAGGTGTGTCCAAACTTTTGACTGGTAATGTATGTTTGGAATAACATATTTAGGCATACACACAACCGCGCACACACACACACACACACACACAAACAATGGGCACACAGACAGACACACTGCACATATGGAGCTGCTTTGACTCTCTCTCTCATTCTTGGCCATGTTTTCCTATCTTTCTTTTTATAGAGAGAGGGATGAGAGCTGCTGCTGTTGACCCAGGTGTCGGGTGAACCCTTTCCCATGGTGTCCAGTGTGTGTGTATGTGTGTGTGTGTGTTTATAGGGTATATGGCCATACATTGATTGAGAGTGTGTTACAAAGTATTTAGTGTTTTGTGTGTTTAATGTGTAAGATTAGAAAGTTCCTTCTCTCTCTGAGTGTGGTGAGTGTGTGTATGCATGTGTGTGTGTGTGTGTGTGTGTGTGTGTGTGTGAGTGAGTGTGTGTGTGTGTGTTGAAGACCCTGAGTGTCTTTTGTCAGCGTGGTGCAGCTCACTTCCTTCTCTTCTCTACCCTGCAGGTCGCACGACTTCCTGTTCCCCACGGGGTCGCAACCCCGACCACACACACACTGCTTTCTGTCTAAACACGCACGCACGCACGGGCACACACACACACCCTTTCTCTATTGCACTCACTCTCTACCACACACATGTAAAGGATTAACACATTGTACATACACTATATATACAAAAGTATGGGGACACCACTTCAAATTAGTGGATTCGGCTTTTTCAGCCACACCCGTTGCTGACAGGTGTATAAAATCGAGCACACAGCCATGCAATCTCCATAGACAAACATTGGCAGTAGAAGGACCTTACTGAAAAGCTCAGTGACTTTCAACGTGGCACAGTCCTAGGATGCCACCTTTCCAACAAGTCAGTTCGTCAAATGTCTGCCCTGCTAGAGCTGCCCTGGTCAACTGTAAGTGATGTTATTGTGAAGTGGAAAAGTCTAGGAGCAACAACGGCTCAGCCGTGAAGTGGTAGGCCACACAAGCTCACGGAATAGGACCGCAGAGTGCTGAAGCACGTAGCGCGTAAAAATCGATGGCCTCGGTTGCAACACTCACTACCGAGATCCAAACGGCCTCTGGAAGCAACATCAGCACAATAACTGTTAGTTTCCATGGCGGAGCAGCCGCACACAAGCTTAAGATCACCATGCACAATGCCAAGTGTCGGCTGGAGTGGTGTAAAGCTCACTGCCATCGGTCTCTGGAGCAGTGGAAACGCGTTCTCTGGAGTGATGAATCACACTTCAACATCTGACAAACGAATCTGGGTTTGGCGGATGCCAGGAGAACACTACCTGCCCCAATGCATAGTGCCAACAGTAAAGTTTGGTGGAGGAGGAATAATGGTCTGGGGCTGTTTTTCATGGTTCGGGCTAGGCCCCTTAGTTCCAGTGAAGGGAAATCTTAAAGCTACAGCATACAATGACATTCTAGACAATTCTGTGCTTCCAACTTTGTGGCAACAGTTTGGGGAAGGCCCTTTCCTGTTTCAGCATAACAATGCCCCCGTGCACAAAGCGAGGTCCATACAGAAATGGTTTGTCGAGATCGGTGTGGATGAACTTGACTGGCCAGCACAGAGCCCTGACCTCAACCCCATTGAACACCATTGGGATGAATTGGAACGCCGACTGCGAGCAAGGCCTAATCGCTCAACATCAGTGCCCAACGTCACTAATACTCCTGTGGCTGAATGGAAGCAAGTCCCCCCAGCAATGTTCCAACATCTAGTGGAAAGACTTCCCAGAAGAGTGGAGGCTGTTATAGCAGCAAAGTGGGGCCCAACTCCATATTAATGCCCATGATTTTGGAATGAGATGTTCGACGAGTAGGTGTCCACATACTTTTAGCTGTTCAAATGACATATTTACCAGGCTGTTGATATGAATACAGAGATTCAGCCGAGTTTGAAATTGCCCCTTCATGTTTTTTCTTAATACCCTAACACTGCACAGTCAAGATCTGCACCAGTCAGTGTGTCCTGGCCTTCTAATCACTCACCGACTGGCAACGTTATTTTCCTACAAACACAATTGCTGCTAATTGTATAGTCATTGTTCAGGAACTAAAAGCAACACCGTTTGTAATTGAATTGGGCAGAGAGCGATTGAGATAACAGACAATTAAAATGGGAGCTTTTAGACATACGGAAGCAACTGCCTGCTAGCACTGCCCTGCTCACTGCTACGCTACAAACCAACCAACCACACATCAAAATGTGATGAATTGGTTTCAAACAAAGGAAAATACGTTTTAGGGTATTTTCACAGGTAATTATTAGAGAGTCATAACAACACACTAGAATGAGCTTCCGAACCACGTTCTGGACTGGAACATTCCGCTATACCAGACATGAGAGGAAAACTACATCAGTTACCAATAAATCAAAGCGCTATAGGCTTGCCCTGCCACGCGTGACTCTGACAAGGTCTCATGGTCCATTCTGCTAGCTACACCACTGGATAATAATTCGTGTGTGTGTGCGTTTGATGATGATGATGATGATTGATGTGAGGAGTGAGTGTGGGGCTGGTGGAGGAAAGGTTTGGGAGATACTGGCCTCAGCTGTAGCTAGGTGGATGTGGTATTGGTGGGGTTGGGGCAGGGGGTGCTGCCGTTGAGGGATGTTTTTGCGAAGCACTGGGTTTGGGATGGGGGGGGTGAGGGAAGCGTGGATGTGGTCTACGAGTGTAAATGGCTGCCAGGTGTGTAGAGTGGCTGAGCTCGCAAGACAAGACAGGGGACAGGAGACAGCTGCTGCTGCTGAGTGTGTGCATTTGATATTCAATGTTTCCTTTAAATAATGCCATAAGTGTAACTGAGTGACTGGTGTTATCCATGTACTGTAGTACAGACTCACCTTACATACAGTATGCCTATATACTCCAAGCCCTAACTAAATTCACAGATAGACAACTGACTTCCTGTCTCCGTATAGGCTAAAAGCTGTCTGACAGCTGTGTCCAAGTGTCCATGTCTGTAGCGATGTGTAACTAACTCCTCCCAGAGATGAGTGATGCAGCTCTGTAGCTCAGTGTGAAGAGCATTAGAGAGAGCACAATAACCCCCCATACTCACTGAGGCCCGGAAACCACTGTTACCCTTAGCATTAGCCCTGTTTATACTCTGACTCCACTACATACGACAGCCACCACCCACGCAGTCTTCTGTCTGCAAGCCTAAGATCACCATGCGCAATGCCAAGCGTCGGCCGGAGTGGTGTAAAGCTCGCCGGCATTGGACTCTGGAGCAGTGGAAACGGGTTCTCTGGAGTGATGAATCACGCTTTACCATCTGGCAGTCCGACTGACGAATCTGGGTTTGGCAGATGCCAGGAGAACGCTACCTGCCCCAATGCATAGTGCTAACTGTAAAGTTTTGTGGAGGAGGAATAATGGTCTGGGGCTGTTTTTCATGGTTCGGGCTAGGCCCCTTAGTTCCAGTGAAGGGAAATCTTAATGCTACAGCATACAATGACATTCTAGACGACTCTGTGCTTCCAACTTTGTGGCAACAGTTTCAGGATGACAATGCCCCCGTGCACAAAGCGAAGTCTATACAGAAAATGGTTTGTCGAGATCGGTGTGGAAGAACTTGACTGGCCTGCACAGAGCCCTGACCTCAACCCCATTGAACACCTTTGAGATGAATTGGAACACTGACCGCGAGCCAGGCCTTATCGCCCAACATCAGTGCCCGACCTCACTAATGCTTGTGGCTGAATGGAAGCAAGTCCCCACAGCAATGTTGTAACATCTAATGGAAAGCCTTCCCAGAAGAGTGGAGGCTGTTATAGCAGCAAAGGGGGGACCATCTCCATATTAATGCCCATGATTTTGTAATGAGATGTTCGACAAGCAGGTGTCCACATACTTTTGGTCATGTAGTGTACACAAAATACTCTATAATGTTAATATTCACACACAAAAAAATGAATAGATGAGTATTCAACTCCCTGAGTCAATGCATGTTAGAATCACCTTTGGCAACGATTACAGCTGCGAGTCTTTCTGGGTAAGTCGCTAAGAGCTTTGCACACCTGGATTGTACAATATTTGCACATTATTCTTTAAAAAATTATTCAAGCTCTGTCAAGTTGGTTGTTGATCATTGCTAGACAGCCATTTGCAAGTCTTACCAAATATTTCCAAGCTGATTTAAGTCAAAACTGTAACTAGGCCACTCAGGAACATTCAATGTCTTCTTGGTAAGCAACTCCAGTGTATATTTGGCCTTGTGTTTTAGGTTATTGTCCTACTGAAAGGTGAATTTGTCTCCCAGTGTCTGTTTGGAAGCAGACTGAACCAGGTTTTCCTCTAGGATTTTGCCTGTGCTTAATTCTATTCCATTTATTTTTATCCTAAAAAACTTCCCTAGTCCTTGCCGATGACAAGCATACCCATAACATTTTTTGCAGTGTTACTTTAGTGCCTTTTGGATGCGAACAGGATGCATGTTTTGGAATATTTTTTATTCTTTACAGGCTTCCTTCTTTTCACTCTGTCATTTATGTTAGTATTGTGGAGTAACTACAATGTTGTTGATCCATCCTCAGTTATCTCCTATCACAGCCATTAAACTCTGTAACTGTTTTAAGATCACCATTGGTCTCATGGTAAAATCCCTGAGCGGTTTCCTTCCTCTCCGGCAACTGAGTTAGGAAGGGCGCTTGTATCTTTGTAGTGACTGTGTGTAATTAATAACTGCACCATGTTCAGCGGGATATTCAATGTCAGCTTTAAAAAAAAAAAAAAACATCTAGCAATAGGTTATTTGCGAGGCATTGGAAAACCTCCCAGGTCTTTGTGGTTGAATCTGTGCTTGAAATTCACTGCTCGACTGAGGGACTACAGATAAGTGTATGTGTGGGGTACAGAGATTAGGTAGTCATTTAAAAATCATGTTCAACACTATTATTGCACTCAGAGTGAGTCCATGCAACTTATTATGTGACTTGTTAAGCAAATGTTTACTCCAGAACGTATTTAGGCTTGCCATAACAAAAGGGTTGTACACTTATTGACTCAAGACATTTCAGCTTTTCGCTTTTTATTAACTTGTAAACATTTCTAAAAACATAATTCCACTTTGACATTATTGGGTAGTATCTGTAGATCAGTGACACAAAATCTCAATCAAATTTAAATTCAGGCTGTAACACCACAAACTGTGGAAAAAGTCAAGGAGTGTGAATACTTTCTGAAGGCACTGTACATCAAAGCTGGGATCGAGAGACTGAAAAACAGCTTCTATCTCCAGGCCATCAGACTGTTAAACAGTCATCACTAGCCGGACTCCGACCGGTAACCTGCCCTGAACCTTAGAGACTGCTGCCCTATGTACATACAGTCATTGAACTCTGGTCACTTAAAACATACCGTTTTACCCACTCTATAAATGTATGTATATACTGTATTCTAGTCATGGCTCATCCTACATAACTACTGCTGTACACACCTTTTCTATTCATATACTGTCCATATTGTCTATGCACACCCTTATATAGACACAGTGTACAAAAAATTAAGAACACCTTCATAATATTGAGTTGCCCCCCACCCCCACCCCCACAAAGACACACTTTTGCCCTCAAAACAGCCTCAATTCGTCAGGGCATGGACTCTACAAGGTGTCGAAAGCATTCCACAGGGATGCTGGCCCATGTTGACTCCAATGCTTCCCACAGTTGTGTCAAGTTGTCTGGATGTCCTTTGGGTGCTGGACCATTCTTGATACACAAAACTGTTTAGCGTGAAAAACTCAGCAGCATTGCAGTACTTGACACAAATCGGTGCACCTGGCACCTGCTACTATACCCTGTTCAAAGGCACTTAGCCCCCTTGGCATTTTTCCTATTTCGTTGCCTTACAACCTGGAATTAAAATAGATTTTTGGGGGGTTTGTATCATTTGATTTACACAACATGCCTACCACTTTGAAGACACAAAATCTTTTTTATTGTGAAACAAACAAGAAAAAAGAAAAAAAAGAAAAGAAAACTTGAGCGTGCATAACTATTCACCCCCCCAAAGTCAATACTTTGTAGAGCCACCTTTTGCAGCAATTACAGCTGCAAGTCTCTTGGGATATGGCTCTATAAGCTTGGCACATCTAGCCACTGGGATTTTTGCCCATTCTACAAGGCAAAACTGCTCCAGCTCTTTCAAGTTGGATGGGTTCCGCTGGTGTAAAGCAATATTTAAGTCATACCACAGACATTTAAATGTTTCCCCTTAAACCACTCAAGTGTTGCTTTAGCAGTATGCTTAGGGTCATTGTCCTGCTGGAAGGTGAACCTCCGTCCCAGTCTCAAATCTCTGGAAGACTGAAACAGGTTTCCTCAAGAATTTCCCTGTATTTAGCGCCATCCATCATTCCTTCAATTCTGACCAGATTCCCAGTCCCTGCCGATGGAAAACATCCCCACAGCATGATGCTGCCAACATCATGCTTCACTGTTGGGATGGTGTTCTCGGGGTGATGAGAGGTGTTGGGTTTGTGCCAGACATAGCGTTTTACCTTCTTCCATATGTTTGGGGAGTCTCCCACATGCCTTTTGGAGAACACCAAACGTGTTTGCTTATTTTTTTCTTTAAGCAATGGCTTTTTTTCTGGCTACTCTTCCGTAAAGCCCAGCTCTGGGGAATGTACGGCTTGAAGTGGTCCTATGGACAGATATTCCAATCTCCGCTGTGGAGCTTTGCAGCTCCTTCAGGGTTATCTTTGGTCTCTTTGTTGCCTCTCTGATTAATGCCCTCCTTGCCTGGTCTGTGAGTTTTGGTGGGCGGCCCTCTCTTGGAAGGTTTGTGGTGGTGCCATATTCTTTCCATTTTTAAATAATGGATTTAATGGTGCTCCGTGGGATGTTCAAAGTTTCTGATATTTTTTTATAACCCACCCCTGATCTATACTTCTCCACAACTTTGTCCCTGACCTGTTTGGAGAGCTCCTTGGTCTTCATGGTGCCGCTTGCTTGGTGGTGCCCCTTGCTTAGTGGTGTTGCAGACTCTGGGGCCTTTAAGAACAGGTGTATATATACTGAGATCATGTGACAGATCATGTGACACATAGATTGCACACAGGTGGACTGCATTTATCTAATTATGTGACTTCTGAAGGTAATTGGTTGCACCAGATCTTATTTAGGGGCTTCATAGCAAAGGGGGTGAATACATATGCACGCACCACTTTTCGTTATTCATTTTGTAGAATTCTTTGAAACAAGTAATTTTTTTCATTTCACTTCACCAATTTGGACTATTTTGTGTATGTCCATTACATGAAATCCAAATAAAAATCCATTTAAATTACAGGTTGTAATGCAACAAAATAGGAAAAATGCCAAGGGGGATGAATACTTTTGCAAGGCATTGTACATTGAAGTGGAATTAACAAGTGACATCAATTAGGGATCATAGCTTTCACCTAGATTTACCTGGTCAGTCTGTCATGGGAAGAGCAGGTGTTCTTAATATTTTGTACACTCAGTGTATATACAGTATACAGTTGAAGTCGGAAGTTTACATACACCTTAGCCAAATACATCTAAACTCAGTTTTTCACAATTCCTGACATTTAACCCTAGTAATAATTCCCTGTCTTAGGTCAGTTAGGATCACCACTTTATTTTAAGAATGTGAAATGTCAGAATAATAGTAGAGAGAATAATTTATTTCAGCTTTTATTTCTTTCATCACATTCCCAGTGGGTCAGAAGTTTACATACACTCAATTAGTATTTGGTAGCATTGCCTTTAAATTGTTTAACGTGGGTCAAACGTTTCGGGTAGCCTTCCACAAGCTTCCCACAATAAGTTGGGTGAATTTTGGCCCATTCCTCCTGACAGAGCTGGTGTAACTGAGTCAGGTTTGTAGGCCTCCTTACTCGCACACGCTTTTTCAGTTCTGCCCACAAATGTTCTATTGGATTGAGGTCAGGGCTTTGTGATGGGCACTCCAATACCTTGACTTTGTTGTCCTTAAGCCATTTTGCCACAACTTTGGAAGTATGCTTGTGGTCATTGTCCATTTGGAAGACCCATTTGCGACCAAGCTTTAACTTCCTGACTGATGTCTTGTGATGTTGCTTCAGTATATCCACATAATTTTCCTTCCTCATGATGCCATCTATTTTGTGAAGTGCAGCAGTCCCTCCTGCAGCAAAGCACCCCCACAGCATGATGCTGCCTATCCCGTGCTTCACGGTTGGGATGGTGTTTTTCGGCTTGCAAGCAGCCCCCTTTTTCCTCCAAACAATGGTTATTATGGCCAAACAGTTCTATTTTTGTTTCATCAGACCAGAGGACATTTCTCCAAAAAGTACGATCTTTGTCCCCATGTGTAGTTGCAAACCGTAGTCTGGCTTTTTTTATGGCGGTTTTGGAGCAGTGGCTTCTTCCTTGCTGAGCGGCCTTTCAGGTTATGTCGAAATAGGACTTGTTTTACTGTGGATATAGCTAGAAACATAAGCATTTCGCAAATCTGTGTATGTGACCAATACACTTTGATTTGACTTGAAACTTGTGACTCTACAAACTTGTTGGAACCATTTGCAGTTGTTTTGGTTGTGTTTCAGATTATGTTTTGTCCAATACAAATGGATGGTAAATAATGTATGGTGTCATTTTGAGTCACTTTTATTGTAAATAAGAATAGAATATGTTTCTGAACACTTCTACATTAATGTGGATGCTACCATGATTACGGATAATCCTGAATGACTCGAGATGAATGATGCGCTACAGAGGGTCATAGCCCCAAGACATGCTAACCTCTCACCATTACCAGTAACAGGGGTGGTTAGCATTTTTTGGGGGGTACGATATGTACATTTGTGTGTGTACATGTGTATGTGTGTGTGTGTGTGTGTGTGTGTGTGTGTGTGTGTGTGTGTGTGTGTGTGTGTGTGTGTGTGAGTATGGGTCTGTACTGTTCTTCCTGAGCGGATGGTTTCACATCCACATTATTCCTGCTACTTATTTAAAAGAGAAACAGCTTAATTGTGGTTAATTGTTCCAATCCATCTATGCGGCCTAGTGTGTGTGTGTACTTTAACATGTCGGGCCCTGAAACCCAAGTCCAACGCCAAGAGACAGAGAAGACAGAGTGCGTGTGTTGACATATGGCAAATAGGACACAAGAGTTCCTCTCAGTCAACCTAACCAGTCTGACTGAAATTGTAAAACAGGGGCTTTTCTTTCTATCTTCCGTGAGTGTGTGTGAATCTCTGTGTGTGTATGTACAGTATATGTGGATCTGTGTGTGTGTTTAACTCACCTCTCTGGTCATTGATAAACTCCTCCTTGCAGTTCTGCATGAGTCCGAGGATCCACTTGTGCTGGGCGGATATACACTGCCAGGCAGGGTCCCCTGATGCATGCAGGTCAGACAGGTACCTGGAAGGAACAAACACAGGTAACAATGAAAATGTGGCCACAGCACTTCACAGGTGATGCTGAAATGGGTGTAAACAACACTTCAATATGACACTCGTTAAGTCTAAACCCAGTGCCCTCCATCTCCTTCAGCCTTTGCCATTTCATTGCCTGGAATACCAGATGGGCGGGGTCTGCACTTTGGTTAAATTTGACCAGGTAAGTTCAATCAAGCGCAGTATTTAAAAGAACATCAATTGAACCCTTTTACTGTGATATGTGGTTAGTCTCTGTAGACATTGTACCAATGCTCCAGCTTAACACGTCTGTAGAAGTTCTGGAGTCAGTTGGGACAGAGAGGACGAGTCAGAAATTGGAAGTGTCACCGGTAACGCCACTGCTAAATTACTAAATGTAAATGTAATGTAAACCCAGGTTGTACACCCCAACCACAGCCTGCTAGTCCCCTTAATGTGTGTAAGGTAAACTGGGGGCATGGCATGGTATGGTGGGCGTTTAAAGCTAGCTAGCTATACTGTAATGTAGGAGGATGAAAGATGGCTGCTGTGGTCTAGAGCTGCTCTCTCTCATTCTGACGAGTCAGTCTGAGCAATAATAAACCAGCCTAGACCACAGCTATGCAGGATGAAGGGAGAAGGGGAGAAGGAGGGAGAGAATGAGAACAAGGGGAAACGAGGGACAAGGATAGAGAGAGACAGATATTTAAGGAGAGACAGGGAATTGAGCAAGAAAGAGAAAGAAAGTGAGAGAGAGGAGGAAGAACAAGACATGAAGAAAGATTTTAAAAGTCCATATTCAGCCAAATGACCGCGGTCACCGTTGTAGAGTTATAGAGGAAGACCATCATGAAAATAAAATAACCGTCATAACCGTAAAAAAAATATAAATAAAATGAAGACTGGTTTGCTACAACCCCTTGCTGAAACAATAAGCAACATTGTTTCATTGCATTGTAAAGAGTCCATGTTACCACGGAGCACGTCGGCTGCAGCCGTGTTTGTTCCACAACACAAGATTCTAAAACTGTCTAGAGAGGAGCCAGTTTTAAGAGTTTTGTGTTGTGGAACAAACAGCTGACTGAAGACGGCTGCAGCTGACGTGCGGTTGAGTCCGTATCCGTGGTAACATGGTCGGTTACACGAGTATAAAATGAACGTGCCAGCCCTAAAGATGAGCCAAACAATGAGCCAGAGACAGAAAGTAAGAAGAGAGAACAGAAAGAATAGGGGAAATGTAACACACTAAAACCATAAAGACACTACTAATTTTGCACTGCATGACATCTACCCTCTACAGTACAGTATGTGTATACATAATGAGACCTTATGTATCTCTTCTGGTCATGCAGGGTTGAAGGTGTCTCCAGTAGCTTGTCCAGGAGCAGACTCCTTAGAGCCCCGATCCTCGTCTCCACCTCGGCATACACTACACAGACAGGAGAGACAGGAGAGAATCAAGTCATTACTCTGTTTACAGTACAGTACAGTAAACTGGACATCACCCCTTCAAAATAGTTCAGTTCACCCTACCTTTTTTAAAGACAGAGACCTCCGTGTTGCTGAACAGAGACTTGGCTTTCTCATAGTCGTTGATCACCACGTCATAATCTCCCTGAGAGAGAACACATACAACTCTCAGACAGCTCACAGACCGCTCTCACAGTCAACAATATTACAAAGGTTCATATTTTTTTTTTTACAGTGGTTTATTTAATATGTGGAGACACTGATGTGTACAGTGCAGTGGACATGAACACAACACTTTGCCATTCTAGCTTCTCTAGCACCACCTTCTGGAGGCTGGACTTGAGTTTGAGCAACAGGTTGAGGTGTGCATTCTGTGTGTGTGTTGTATGACATAGGCTGACCAGGTGAATCCAGGTGAAAGCTATGATCTCGTATTGATGTCACTTGTTAAATCCACTTCAAATCAGTGTAGATGAAGGGAAGGAGACAGGTTAAAGAAGGATTTTTAAGCCTTGAGACGATTGAGACATGGATTGTGTATGTGTGCCATTCAGAGGGTGAACAAAAGATTTAAGTGCCTTTGAATGTGGTATGGTAGTAGGTGCCAAGCGCACCGGTTTGAGTGTGTCAAGAACTGCAACGCTGTGGGGTTTTTCACTCTCAACAGTTTGCCGTGTGTATCAAGAATGGTCCACCACCCAAAGGACATCCAGCCAACTTGACAAAACAGTGGGAAGCATTGGAGTCAACATGGGCCAGCATCCCTGTGGAACGCTTTCGACACCTTGCATAGTCCATGCCCTGACGAATTGAAGCTGTTCTGAGAGCAAAAGGCAGGGGGGTGCAACTGAATATCAGGAAAGTGTTCTTAATGTTTTGTACACTCAGTGTATACCTTCTGTATGTTGCGTTCGATGTTGAGCGGCAGGTTGAAGAGAAACTTGAAGCGCTGAAGGACGTTGAGGGCGTTCCGCGTCGAGTCAGCTTTATCCTTCCGCCCCAACACCTCCTGGAAGAGAGTGTCTGCTGTATCACTGGCTCCTGGGGGGAGGGAGTGGGGGGAGGGAATAAAGGGAGAAGAGAGAAAGAAGAGGGGAGAAGGGAGAGAGAGAGAGAGAGCGAAAGAGCGCGCGTGAGAGATAGAGAGAGGGCGAGTACGACAGACATCAAGAAAAAGTTAAAAGGATCAATATTTTTATTTCACTATTAATAAATAGCATCTGTCAGACATTAAGAACCTGGTTTTCCTCTGTGCTGATGGCCTGTGTGCGCTATATTGTCTGAACTAGGAAGAGGGGTTGAGAAAGAGTCACGAAGGAGTGTGACAGCTATCTCTTACTGTCTCCTTTTCTCTCTGGGCCATTCGTACTCTCCGGCTTCTTGGGTGGCCTCGGATGTGGTGGTGAAAAAAGAACAAACAAGGACTCGCTACAATTCTTTTAAGCAAAAGAAAGACTCCCCACGTGCTCCCGCCAACCCCACCAAATCTCGAAAGGAAAAACATTGAGACAGCGAAGAGCTACATATTTCCTATTTTCACTCTGACTGACGAGATGTCCTGTGTTTGATATTTCGAGGTGCTGTTAGTGATTAGCTGATGGGTGGCGGGGAGGTTAGGGGGGTGTATGGGACGAAGACAGGGGTCCTGGGTCGAGGAGGAGTGCGGTGGCTGGGGAGGCAGAGGTCGGGGTAGGGTGTGTAGGCCCACCGGTGGGGAAGTGTGTGGTGTCTGGGGGGAGGCGAGTGGTGGCTGGGTTGCTCTCAGGCTGAAGGCCCACATGTAGGTAGTTATGGAGGTGTGTGGTGGCTATGTGGCTGCGCTCTCGGCTGTGGGCCCACATGTGGCATTGTGGGGATGAAAGCAGCGTCTGGCTGGGAGGTTTATTTACCTTCAACCCTGAGGAAAGGACCTTTATGTTTATTGACCCTCCATGATAGGAGACACATTATCATGTATGATATGAGAGGGGCGGACAGAGGATCCGGCTGGAAGATCCACTCTCCAGACAGGGAAGAACAAACACACACGGCGTGGTGTGTGTATGAGAGAGAGAGTGTGTGAGCTAATTGAACTTCCTATAAAGATAGATGTGGAGGGAGGATATTAACCAATGGCAGCTGGGATGATGTCTGGACTCAGCTCACACTACATGATAATAGTGATTTGACTTGACCTAATGTTTTCACTGTAAGTCTCAATTGTGTAAGAAGTAGAAAAAACTAGAAAGATAGACAGATGCAGATCAATGATGGATTGGTAGATGGATGGGTGGATGGATGATCAGATAGATTCATAGATGGATAGAAGGATGGATGGATACATGGATGGATGGATGAATGGAAAGATGGATGGAAAGATGGATGAATGAACAGATAGATGGATGAAAGATGCTTACTGTTGAGAACATTCTGCAGGCGTTGCGTCATGGAGCCCTCCACCTTCTCTGTCCCATCTGACTCCAGCCTCTGGTGTATAACTGCAACAGAACAATACAGTTTTATTCGATTCTGTTAAAGATTGTGATGGATTAGGGCTCAGTTCAATCAAAGTACGCAGGCCCTCTCAGAAATCTCGTAAATCTCTTTGTTTATAAAGCCCTCCAGCATTAACTTCCACCGTACCTTACTTCATTGTTAACTTATAGACGTAGGAGATACCAGACCCGGTCTCAGGGATGGTTAACTCTGGAGATCTCGGAGTTAGGTAAATTAGCTTTTCGTTTTTTTACATCTTACTTGTGGAATAGGGGCGGGCAGGTAGCCTAGCGTTTAAGAGCGTTGGGCCAGACACATATACACACACACACCGAGACCGAGTGCACACTGCACAGAGCGTGTTGTGTGTTTAAAAGGGTCTGCGTGATGAAGAAACGGAGGTGCGAATAACGGCTTAAAAAATTTTTACGGCCTAAAAAATGTAATGTATTGACGCATTAACTTTAACAGCCCTAGTATTGATGTGTATGCAGGGCTCATCTGAGAAAGAGACCTTGGTATCAGCATGACGAAATAAAGGTTAAATTAAAAAGACATTTAAAAAATGAACACAGTGAAAAATATCTGAATTAAAGAGGCACACAATCGGGGATAGAGAAAGATACGCAACAAGAAAGATACAGAAATACAGAGAAAGATAAATAGTTATTTTAAGGTCTCTGTGTGTTTTATAATAACACTCAGACAGAGCGCCTCTGCTGCTCAATCTAACATGCTTAATTCTGAGATTCTGGAACATTTTCAATTTAAGGAACCGAAGGTAAAACATTAAAAAGCCTCTCTGCCCCAGTGGTAGATGAGAGATAACCTACGTGACCCTCCGTCTACAGACACTTCTGTTGGACTCTGACCACGCCTCCCTCTCAACCATTCCCACGCCAACCACTGACCTGACCCGGTCACCACAGTAACTGTACCACATCAATACACCTGACCTGGCTTGACCGAATCAGCAGTACCACCCAAAATCCACTCCAAATCAGTATTTTCCCTACTATCAAAGTTGTTTTGGGGGCCTTTGTACCCCGACTGGAAAATAATCTATTCTAGGGGAAAGACGGTTCCAAATGGAGCA
This sequence comes from Coregonus clupeaformis, assembly GCF_020615455.1. NCBI lineage: Eukaryota > Metazoa > Chordata > Actinopteri > Salmoniformes > Salmonidae > Coregonus > Coregonus clupeaformis. The sequence continues at coordinate 30,361,348 of NC_059217.1, read as the reverse complement.
TAGACAGTAGACACTCTGCACCCAAAGACCGAGAGTCCGGAGGAAATTTGCAAATCCAAATGTTTTATCAGTTGGAGGAATAATATTTGGGTGAGGATAGCTGAAAGACTGGAGAACAGTATTTCTACTGCTGAGAGGGATGCTGCTAGTGTCAGGTTGACTATACAAGACTAATAAATGAATAAAGATCTGTAGGGTGCATATTCCAATATCAACACTGAGTAGGCCATAGTGTTGGTGAGGTTAGGCAAGGAGAAGTTGATGAAAGGCATAGGATGTAAAAGGTGAGAGGAAAAGGAGATAGAGGAGAGGAGGTCAGAATAGATCTGAACATGTGGACCAGAAAGAGATTCATGTGAGAGAGGGAGAGAGTAGGGTAGGCAGAGAGAGAAAGAAGTGAGGGGGACAGAGAGAGAGAGAGAGAGAGAGAGAGAGAGAGAGAGAGAGAGAGAGAGAGAGAGAGAGGGGGGGGGGGGGGGAGAGAGAGAGAGAGAGAGAGAGAGAGAGAGAGAGAGAGAGAGAGCGCGTCAGGGCTGCTCACATTAACAAATAAATTGTGGCTGTAGTTAGGCAGCTGGGTGCTGAGAGGGGCAGTGTGGGTTTATTGACAGAACAGAGGGGGAGAGAGGGAAAGAGGGAGAGAGGACGGAGAGGGGGAGAAAGGAGTGAGGGCAAAAGGGGGAGGGCGAGGGGACGAGATGAGAGAAACTGACAAGGGAAAGAGAAAAAGGAGGGAAGAAGTAGAGAAGGAAAGAGAGGGAAGAAGGAGGGAAGGAAAGAGAGATGGAGGAGAGAGTTCTGTAAATAAATGTGGGTATGTTCCTTCTGACAGATGGGAGCCTGGAGGCAGAGGCTGAGGTATTCCTGAACCTCACTTACAGTGCATTCGGAAAGTTTTCAGACCCCTTGACTTTTTCCACATTTTGTTAGGTTACAGTCTTATTCTACAATTGATTAGAATACCCCATAATGACAAAGTGAAAACAGGTTTTTAGAAATTTTAGCAAATGTATTACAAATAAAAAACAGAAATACCTTATTTACATAAGTATTCAGACCCTTTGATATGAGACTCGAAATTGAGATCAGGTGCATCCTGTTTCCATTGATCATCCTTGAGATGTTTCTACAACTTGATTGGAGTCCACCTGTGGTAAATATAATTGATTGGACATTATTTGGAAAGGCACACACCTGTCTATATAAGGTCCCACAGTTGACAGTGCATGTCAGAGCAAAAACCAAGCCATGAGGTCGAAGGAATTGTCTGTAGAGCTCTGAGAGAGGATTGTGTCGAGGCACAGATCTGGGGAAGGGTACCAAAACATTTCTGCAGCATTGAAGGTCCCCAAGAACACAGTGGCCTCCATCATTCTTAAATGGGAGAAGTTTGGAACCACCAAGACTTTGCTTAGAGCTGGCCTCCCGGCCAAACTGAGCAATCGGGGGAGAAGGGCCTTGGTCAGGGAGGTGACCAAGAACCGATGGTCACTCTGACAGAGCTCCAGAGTTCCTCCGTGGAGAGGGAGAACTTTCCAGAAGGACAACCATCTCTGCACCACTCCACCAATCAGGCCTTTATGGTAGAGTGGCCAGACGGAAGCCTCTCCTCAGTAAAAGGCACATGACAGCCCGCTTGGAGTTTGCCAAAAGGCACCTAAAGACTCTCAGATCATGAGAAACAAGATTCTCTGGTCTGATTAAACTAAGATTGAACTCTTTAGCCTGAATGCCAAGCATCACGTCTGGAGGAAACCTGGCACCATCCCTACGGTGAAGCATGCTGGTGGCAGCATCATGCTGTGGGGATATTTTTCAGTGGCAGGGACTGGGAGGCTAGTCAGGATCGAGGGAAAGATGAATGGAGCAAAGTACAGAGAGATCCTTGATGAAAACCTGCTCCAGAGCGCTCAAGACCTCAGAATGGGGCGAAGGTTCACCTTCCAACAGGACAATGACCCTAAGCACACAGCCAAGACAAAGCAGTAGTGGCTCCGGAAAACAAGTCTCTGAATGTCCTTGAGTGGCCCAGCCAGAGCCCAGACTTGAACCCGATTGAACATCTCTGGAGAGACCTGAAAATAGCTATGCAGCAATGCTCCCCATCCAACCTGACAGAGCTTGAGAGGATCTACAGAAAAGAATGGGAGAAACTCCCTAAATACAGGTGTGCCAAGCTTGTAGCGTCATACCCAAGAAGACCTGAGGCTGTAATGGCTGCCAAAGGCGCTTCAACAAAGTACTGAGTAAAGGGTCTGAATACTAATTTTTTATTTTTTTATTTTTTATACATTTGCAAAAATGTGAAAAAAACTGTTTTTGCTTTGTCATTATGGGGTATTGTGTATAGATTGATGAGGGGGGTGGGAAACATTTTAATCAATTTTAGAATAAGGCTGTAACGTAACAAAATGTGGAAAAGGTCAAGGGGCCTGAATACTTTCCAAATACACTGTATCAAACATGCCATCATATCATGGCTCCCTAATCGGCACAGCCATCACTGGACCACCACAGCAAGCAGAATGGCTAGAACACCAGCCCTATGGTCTGGTAGAAGACATTCAGAGAACCAGGGCAGGAACCAGAGGTTTTATGGAAGAAGAATGCCATCTGCTTCTGCTCTGAAAGGATAGAGTAGACTAGAGAGAAGTCTACAATAAGTCTGTGTATGGTCTAAACAACACAGTTATAAAGGATTGGTCTGATTCTGCAGACATATCTGGTGTGTGAGCACGCACATGCATTGCACACACACAGCCTGAAGGTTCTGGTTCTTCTCTCCGCAGAGACCCCTGTGCCCCCTTGCCAGCTGTGTGTCCTCTCCGTCTGTCACACACTCTCGCTGCCGTGGCCATGACGTCATGGCTAACCTAAACACCCCGTCAGGCTCCGGATAAAACAAACACATGCACGCACACGCACACACACACACACACACACACACACACACACAGAGAGGAGTGGAGGAAGAGACGCAGGCAGCCCCACTCAGCTTCCTGGAACCCATTGATTCTAAAGCTGGAGATGTTTTGACTCCTAACTGCTGTAGCGGAGTCGGAGGTTTGGAGCATTGGGAATACGGCCCTGGGAAATCTTGGATTTTGGAACACGGTAGCGGTGGTCTGTTTCCTGTATTGCAGGGCCACTTCCTTTTCACACAACAATAAAAAATAATAAAACGAATGTATACATTTTTCAGTCTGTCTGCCTGTCAGTCTGTTAGCCAGTTAGTCAGTCAGCCAGGTCTCAGATAACAACTGTGAAACATGGTTCAATTTGTCAGTGGATCAGCCTACCCAAACAGCCCCCTAGTATGAGTATGAACCCCCATGCCTTTCACCAACCTGTCTGCTCTGGGTCACAAAGAGTTTAGAGAACTGTTCCTTCAGTTCCTGTTTTACCCAGCTCCTGGCCCACTGGATGGGTGACCCCAGACATCAAGGTAATTTGACCTCTGCGACCTCATGTAACCCTTGAATGCAGACATGTACCCTCCAGGTACAAGTGTCAGTCTAACAGTGAAGGGGAGCAGTGTAATAAGGGTGTTATGAGGTTGTTATAAGGGTGTAATATGGAGAGAGCTCATCACTGTCCACAACGCTTGAGGGACTGAGTTTAACATTTGGCCTAGCAACGGCACTAACCAAACTAGCCATAAATGTGCTTTGGGATGAGGGTGGGGTTAGCCATTTAGCGGCTGGTGCTAAACTGTGTTTAAGCCCAGCAGGGAAACACAAAGGACATTATTACTGAGAGACATCAGTGGTCCATACAGACACACACATGCACAAAGGCGCACACATGCGCACACACACACGTCTCTGTTTCTGTTGGAGGAGATGAATGAGGAGAGAGTGAGGACAGGAGAGGGCGAGACAAAAGAGAGAAAGCCAAGAGAGAGAGAAAAACAACAGGAGAGAGAACAGGAGAAAGAGAAGAACCCCATGGATTCTCAAAACACACCACTTGTTTTGACAATTTTTTGGTTGAACAGAACTAATTTAATTTTCCAGATTTGGCCCATGCAGAGACATGCCTTCCTTATTTCCACACTGCGATCCCCACTCCCCTGCTCTCTCTTATTAATAAAACATCAGGCTTTTACGATAGCCATCAATAGAATTCTCACCTGCAGGCAGAAGAGAAAATAAACTGAGTAGACAAACGATGAAGGCGTTACATGGTGATTGAGTGAGCTGGAAGCACCACAGGCTAAACAGCAATTAGTACCATGGCACTTTTAATGCAATACATTCCAACCACACACGCACACACGCACTTCGTTATTAATTTCCTTTCAATTTGTACAGCAACACCTGAGGTGTAGCTAATTTGGAATGACTCCAACTGAGACGACCTTCCAAACAGAGCGAGAGAGAGACAAATAAAGGATTCACAGTTTCACAGACAGCTGTGCTAACTGGGCCTGTCAATGAGCGACTGCTGGAGCCGCCTAGAGCCGTCTGGCTCAGAACAAGATGGCTGGCACCCTGGCACGTTACTAAAGCTTAACCTTACCATGTGCTGGGCTAGCACTCAGACATTCTTTATAACCAAGCAAAACAGGGCCTCTGAGAAGCATCATTCTAAAAATAGACATAATCAGAGGACTAAATACTGTAATGAGTCAGATTATACTCTCAAACCTGTACAGTGAAGTACATCCTAATGTCAAAGGTCAATTGACTTTTCATCTTATGGTCCATTGCTTCCTGACTCACAGGTCATTTGAGTCCATCTACCAGCTCTACTTCTTGGGTCACTGGGGACTTGTGCTTCCCATTGGGTGCATATTGGGCACCCTTAGTTTGGTGAACGTGAGAAAAGGTCTGTATTGTTCCCCTCGGTCATATTAGGGTCGCTATCATCCCTGTACTCTGGCCTGCATTGTGTGGCCCTGCTCCGTTCATTTACATTCAGTTGCTAACAATGAAAACATTGCCTCGGACCCCCCGCTCCTGCCGGGCACACACATTACATTAGGAAAGCAATAATAATAATCACAGAGGCATATAAATAGTACGGGGAAGTAACTGAGTGGTTATGAGGGGAAATAAGAGTAAACAGACAAAAATATGAATGATACAGTTGAACAATTGATTTGACTGAACTACCTGGCAGAGCGACAGCAGTCACAATGTTACCTCCGAGTTTTCAGAGAGTGGATCATAAAGGCCATGGGAGACGGTGTGTGTGTGTGGGGGGGATCAGTATACGTGTGCATCAGTATACGTGTGCAGGATGTCTGTCCAGTATGTGCACGTTCTGTACGTGTCTGTGTATTTGTGTATATAGTGAGAGGCAAATGTAAGTGTGTATGTATAATAACAATTATAATTATAATTTGTGTAACGCATCAGCACACTCCACTCTAAGGCTCTATAAGGACACAGCAGAGCAGCAGTACAGATTGCCTCATGGCCCTGCCTGTGCCTGCTACCGTGCAAGTAGTGTGAATGACAGTCGAGAGCTGACGTAGTTTTAATGAAAGTGAATTCGGTGTGTTGTGGTTGGCTAGCCACTCTCTGTGTAGTATTGGTGTACTGTGTACCACACACTCTCTGTGTAGTATTGGGGTACTGTGTACCACACACTCTCTGTGTAGTATTGGTGTACTGTGTACAGTATCCTACCTGCGAGAGCGTCCTGAGCCTCGAAGAAGGTGCTGAGGCCTCCCTTCACATAGGCCAGACTGCCCTCATTCTTCTTAGTGGCCTGCTTCTTCAGGTTACTGGCTGCTATACGCAACTGGTCAAAACTGAGAGGGGGGCGAGAGATAGAGAGAGAGGGGAGGGGGTCCCATCAGTCAGAGGAGTTGTGTGTGCGTATGCTTTTGTGTGTGTAACAGAGGGCATTAACGCCATGCATGAGTGAGTGTGAGTTTGAGTGTCCGCAGGAGGGTGTGTGTGTGTCCTCTGGGAGTGAATGGAGGTTTCCTCTGGAGGAAGAAACACAGGCCCTGTCAATCAAAAACAACCCAACCCAGTGGACTCTGCAGTCCTGCAGTATCTAGCCAGGACTAGGCAGGATCCAACCGTTAGACTGGGGTTAGTTGGAGGGGAACCATGACAGATGACGGAGAGGAAACCAGGAGAGACTAATAATAACCTGACAGACAGGCTGATAAACACTGTCCTAGTATGACAAAGACAAGGGGTTAGAGGTCAACAAGAGAAAGGACACTTCCTTCACATGTCCAAAGTTTTCTTGTGCCAAGTCAGGGGTCAAAGATCAAGAGGGAATGGAGGTAGATTGTATTTGCTTACAGACTAAATCTGTTTCTGGGTTAGTGGATAGATTGGAAGGGCTGAGAAGCATGTAAAAGACAACATTAAAAGGTTTTGTTGTCTCAAGTCACTGCATTAGTTTCAATAGTTGAACTATGCTGCTGACAAAGAAAACATATAGGATTACTGTATATGTTTGTGACTAGTAGTTTGGTTGTTTGGGCTGACGTTCATAAAGAAGTTACAGTGCCTTCAGAAAGTATACACACCCCTGGACTTTTTGTTGTGTTACAGGCTGAATTTAAAATGAATTACATTTAGATTTTGTGTCCCTGGCCTACACACAATACCCCACAATGTCAAAGTGGAATTTGTTTTTAGAAATGTTTACAAACAACAACAAAACATTTAAACGTGAAATGTATTGAGTCAATAAGTATTCAACCCCTTTGTTATGGCAAGCATAAATACATTCAGGAGTAAAGATTTGCTTAACAAGTCACATAATAAGTTGCATTGACTCCCTGTGCAATTATAGTGGTTAACATGATTTTTGACCGATTACCCCATCTCTGTACCCCACACATACAATTATCTGTAAGGTCCCTCAGTCGAGTAGTGAATTTCAAGCACAAATTCAAGCACAAAGATAAGGAAGCTTTTCCAATGCTTCGCAAAGAAGGGCACCTATTGGTTGATGGGTAAACATTTAAAAAAGCAGACACTGAATATCCCTTTGAGCATGGTGAAGTTATTAATTACACTTTGAATGGTGTATCAATACACTCAGGCGTCCTTCCTAACTCAGTTGCCGGAGAGGAAGAAAACCCCTCAGGGATTTCACCATGAGGCCAATGGTGATTTTAACACAGTTACAGAGTTTAATGGCTGTGATAGGAGAAAACTGAGGATGGATCAAACATCATTGTAGTTACTCCACAATACTAACATAAATGATCGAGTGAAAAGAAGGAAGCCTGTACAGAATACAAATATTCCAAAACATGCATCCTGTTCGCAATAAGGCACTAAAGTAATACTGCAAAAAATGTGGCAAAGAAATAAACGTTTGTCCTGAATACAACAAAACACATCACTGAGTACCATATATTTTCAAGCATGGTCGTGGCTGCATCATGTTATGGGTATGCTTGTCATCGGCAAGGATTAGAGGTTAATTTTAGGACAAAAATAAACACAATAGAGCTAAGCACAGGCAAAATCCTAGAGAAAAACCTGGTTCAGTCTGCTTTCCAACAGACACTGGGAGACAAATTCACCTTTCAGTAGTACAATAACCTAAGATTCACGGCCAAATATTCACTGGAGTTGCTAACCAAGATGAAATTGAATGTTCCTGAGTGGCGTTGTTGCAGTTTTCACTTAAATCGGCTTGAAAATCTATGGCAAGACTTGAAAATGGCTGTCTAGCAATGATCAACAACCAACTTGACACAGCTCGAAGAGTTTAAAAAGAATAATGGGCAAATGTTGTACAATCCAGGTGTGACTTAGAGACTTACCCAAATGTGATTCTAACATCTATTGACTCAGGGTGTTGAATACTTACTGTATCTAATCAAGATAACTGTTTTATTTGTCATTCATCTTAAAAATTGTTTTTGAATTATTCTTCCACTTTGACATTGGAGTCCACTTTAATCGCAATTAGTAACACAACAAAATGTGGAAAAAGTCAAGGGGTGTGAATACTTTCTGAAGGCACTGTAGTTGGGAAGGTGTCCTGTCTGATTGGCTGGTACAGGAGAAAGATGGTTGTGATTGGCTGGTACAGGAGAAAGATGGTTGTGATTGGCTGGTACAGGAGAAAGATGGTTGTGATTGGCTGTGTCTCTGACCCAGAGGGCGTAAAAAGAAACAGGTCGGTCTGACCTACCTGGTGACAGAGTGGTTCTCGATAAGGTACCAGGTAGCTGAGAAGTTCTCGCTGGTGAACTCTCCACTCACACCTGAAAACATGGCCTCCAGATCTTTCAGAGGGACCTTACCCCTGAGGGAGAAAACACACATATAAAAGAGATTACTTTGGAAACCCTGTTAAATTTATATTTTATGTCTCCTATGTATGATCATGCTGTGGTCCCTGTATGGCTCAGTTGGTAGAGTATGGTGCTTACAATGCCAGGATTGTAGGGTTCAAATCCCGGGGCCACCCATATGTAAAATGGATGCAGTTAAAAGTGTCTGCTAAAAGGCATGTATTATTATGTATTATGCTGCAAAACCCATTTCGCTCTTTGACAATAAAGTTGAAACTTGAACTTGAACAATCTACACCAACACTGAATTAGAGGGAATGCTTGCAACTGTACATAGTTACTCAAATAAGAAATAATATTTACCAGTTACACTGTACAAAATAACAAGAATTTCATTCTATAATGTAATAAGGTGAAAGGTGAGTTGGGGTGTTGGTATAAAGTCCTCCAGCAGGGTCAGTGTGAGGCCAGGCCGTGCCCAAGGAGGAAGGCCTGGGCATCGGAAGAGCAGTGTGTGATGCCTGGGCGCCCCTGGAGCCCCTGGAGGACCCAGAGCTTGTTAGGAAGGTTTGATCTGTGGTAATGACCCGTGGGCTACACAAACTCAACTCTAAACCAAACCCACCACCCACCCAGCCTCTACTGTCCTGTACTGGAGCACACTGAGCCCTGAGGGGATAAATACACACACACACATACAGATGCACGCACGTGCGAACGCACACACACACACACATATAGACATACACACACAAGCACACATGACACAGAGCAGAATGATCTCAGTGTCGATCAGTAAAGATGGGTTGTCATGGGAAAGAAGTGGGAGAAAGAGAGGGTGAAACTGCATCATCATGGAAGGTTAACATCAATTAACCTCTCAAACCACTTTCACCACACTTTCGTCTCACAGTGCCGGTGCTCTTCTTGTAACAGTGTGGCTCAGTTGGTAAGAGTGTGGCGCTAGCAATGTACAGGCTGCGGACTGAATTACCACAAAGATCATCTACACACATACTAAAAATGTACTCACTGTACTGTTAGGCGCTTTACAAAGCGTCTGCTTTAAATGGCATATTACATTTATACATATGTATCTCGAAAGAGAGCGAGAGAGAAACAGAGAGAGAGATAGAAAGAGAGTAAAAGAGAGAGAGAGAGAACTTTCTCAGCCTGTTCAGTTATTCCCTCACATCCATACCTGGCAAAGTGTCAAAGCCTGCTTTAACATGTTTCGGCTCTGCTGCTCTGCTCTGCTCTACACAGACAGACAGGTTACTTTTTTGGTTACTACATGATTCCATGTGTTATTTAATAGTTTTGATGTCTTCACTATTATTGTACAATGTAGAAAAACTCTTGAATGAGTAGGTGTTCTAAAACTTTTGACCGTTAGTGTATAGACAAAAAACACACAGAAACATCACCGACATCACACCTGCCCAGACCCACATGATACCACCGCATCTATCTCCAGTGCTTGTAAGACTCAATGCCATATGGGCTCAAATTTAGCTATTCTGATTTTCGCTGTCGCCCACACATTTTCAATATTGAAATTATAATGCATTTGATTCTTCCACTGTCTTAACGATGGAGGATCATTTGATTTCCAGTTTTTAAGTATTTTTTTTCTCAAAATGATTGACAAGAAAAGTATGGTCCAACCCATTTGGTATCTCACCGCACCCTCATATGCCATGTCTTGAAATATGCAGATAGACAGATTAAAAGTACATCTACATTGTAAAACTTCTGACAGCCAACTTTAAGTCCACCCATAACATTTGGACTTTATAGCATTCCCAGAAGGCAATAATTATTGAGTCATTATTCATTTTACACTTAAGACATGACTCTGCTGTTGTACTGTAGAATTTGTGAATTTTTAATAAATATACATTTGTCTATACTGGATTAAGCGTACATTTCAGTTAACTGTAATTTCGTTAATTATGTTCCAGCACACCCTCCATCGTGTGACAATATCAGTTATTTTTAAGTCTTGGTCCCAATAGTTTATATTTTGTCAGTTGGATTGTCAGTTGGATAGGCTCTCTGCAAGGTTTTTTATGTCTTACCTATCATAGTTATATCCTTTTCTGACTCAAATAGGATTCCCTCAACATTGCTCTGATGTCCAAAATATTTCAAATCAAAATGTTGTGATTTAAAACGTTTAGTTTGCTTGCATTTAAAAATGTCTACATTGGTCAGTCCAAAATGGCTTTTTAATTTTGTCATGGAAATAATTGTATTTCCTACTACCAAGTCATTTACAGTTTCTATGCTTTTAGTTTTACATGTAGGCCAATTTATCGGTGAATTGTGAAAATCTTTCCAAGGACTGTTCCATAGGGATGCGTTTCATTTTCTTCCATATTGTTATAGTGTTCTTAACTATGAAGTTGTTAATGTTCTTAGCTGTATCCTTTGAAAATAGACAGGGAATTTTTACTAGGATCAAATGTCAGGAATTGTGAAAAACTGAGTTTAAATATATTTGGCTAAGGTGTATGTAAACTTCCGACTTCAACTGTATAACTAAAAATGTTGTCTGACTACGTCCGCTCTACTTCTCCTGGTCAGCTATTTCTAGTTTGGACAGCTAGCCACCGTCTCTATAGTAAACAACATTGGCTACATTCATTAATGTGATGTGTGTGTGTGTACTGTGCAGTGTGCATGTGTGCGTGTGACCATTTTCGACTATGTGGTTATCAACATGAAGAGAAGACACCATGCTTTCATAGTTAGAGTTAACTGACTGGGTTGTAAGGGTTGTAGTAGCCTACCAGTAGGCCCAGGAAAGTGACCTTGGACATGGAGGGTTTGCAGCCCAGTCAGGGGCTCTCCTCCCTGGCCACGAGCGGTCACTTGCCCCCTGGATCCCCTGGCCCCTCTAAACAGAACACACATCAGAGGGCCTAGAGCACAGATATACCAGAACTAAACTATACAAAGTAAACATTACATTACAGACTGTGCTTTCTCTGCCAGGCGCGTGGGAGGCAGAAGCCACACCATACGGCCTGCCTGCTATGGTCATGTGTAGTGGGTTGCACTCTTTCTTTTCAACTCTTTCCTCTCCTTTAAACACAATTATGGTGTTTCCAGTGCCTTTGTGCAGCGGTTAAAGCCAGTTGAGCCATTGCTGTGTTGGCATAACATTTCAAACAACTCCACATGGGGATTGTTTGTTTGTTAGACTTAATGACTTAAGCCTGTGTGTATATGTGTATGTATGTATGTATGTGTGTGTGTGTGTGTGTGTGTGTGTGTGTGTGTGTGTGTATGTGTGTGTGTGTGTGTGCGTGTGTGTGCGCCCCTACTTGTCAATGTCGATGCCTAGTGGATTGCTGGGTCGTAGGGAGAGGGGGGAGATGCCTTTGTTGCGGTCGGTTCTCATGTCATAATAGTTCATCTCATCCACCCACACAGCAGACTGGTCCAGGATACCTACAGCACAGACACACCGGAAACACATTATCACTGAGGGACAGCCCAGATCACACACACTCAATTATAGTACCTGACAGAGCTACTATACAGTTTGTAAAGCAACACAGGACAATAGAGTATGAGTTTGTGGTGTGTTGCCATACTTTATTTCCCAGCTGCCTCAGGTTGGAAAAACTGAGGAAGATTGTCTGTTCTAGTGCAACGGAGTAGTTGTTCTAGAGTTAATCTGATGATTGACAAAGAGAGCGAGAGATGTGTTTGTAGATTTATATTAGAGCTGGCGTGGTCGCCGAGGGCAGCAGGAGTATCTTACCAATCTTCTCAGCCTTGAGCAGTTTGAAGGAGACGGTGGAGGTGCCGTTGCCTCCTGACTTGGTGGTGACGATGATCTCTCCCTTATTGTCTTTGGCTGGGCCCACACGACACACTATCTTACTGGCTGACATCCACTCAGCCGTCAGCAAGCAGTTGTGACCACATATGGACAGACCTGAGAGAGAGAGAGCGAGAGGAGAGCGAGAGAGCGAGAGCGAGAGCGAGAGAGAGAGAGAGAGAGAGAGAGAGAGAGAGAGAGAGAGAGAGAGAGAGAGAGAGAGAGAGCGAGAGAGCGAGAGCGAGAGAGAGCGAGAGCGAGAGCGAGAGAGAGAGAGAGAGAGAGAGAGAGAGAGAGAGAGAGAGAGAAGTGAGGCTAATCAAATATATAGGCACGCTTACAGCAACAGGACAAACAAACAAGTAATAACATAGAGACACACTGAGAGAAACGGCATGACACATTGACCCCTAATGACAGGTTTATTAAACTGCTATTTGTGTCAAAGTTCAGGCCAGGTCCAGTCAGTCCTGTGGGTGGCCCTGACATGAGTCTCTCAAAGCGTCATCATTCTGTCCACACAGAGTGCTGTGACTTCACTGCTAAGTGGCTCAATAAATATATATTTACTGTACTTTTACACTCTTTCTCTCTTCCCTTCTCCTTGTCAGTCTGAACACTGGAATAAAGAGAGAGAGTTTAGAGAGGAGAGAGAGAGAGAGGCAGAGAGAGAGAGAGAGAGAGAGAGAGAGAGAGAGAGAGAGAGAGAGAGAAGCAAAACCCCTTCCTCTGATTTATCTGACTAGATGGAACTCGACAGCGTCAGACATGTGTAATCCAACATCATAAAAGCCTGTGAGAGATGATTAAAAAAGAATCCTTGAAACAAACTGTGAATAATAATACGGCTATTAAATTAAAGCACATTTCCTGCCTCTGTACTATACTGGTCATTTTGTTTGAATACATAAATATGCACAAAACACAATTTTTTTGCTATCTAACATATACAGTAATTAATTAAGTAAGCTAATTCTATGCTCTGGGGACATTAGTGGTCAGAAATAGATCCAAACGATTGGCCAGGACTCCGCCTGCCAAGTGCACAACAGTATGTGTGAGGCCATGTTTCGGGACTTTTCTTTCGCGGGTGTTTTGATTTTAATTGTTGAAAATAACACACTGAAATTCTAGGCATATTCTAATTGGTGACATTTTGACAATATAAAAAAGTTGGACATGTATATTCAAATAAAACTGTTTTATGTTTACATTATGTTCATAAAATGCAGAAAAAAGAAATGGGGTAGTGGTGTTTCTTTTTGTTTCACTAGCGCTACTCTTTCGCAAAGTAAAAAATCATGGCCACAGATGTTTGGCTTTTTAAAAAATGTGTTCTGTTTTTAAAGTTCTGTTCAAAAAATAATTATGTGAAACAGATTATAAATTATAAAACATCTTGTACTTTTTGGCAATTCAATTCAGATCAAAAACATGACATGCAGTATTTAGATAAAATTATTAACATGATAAGTATTTTAGCCAACAATCTGTTCTACTTAATAACATGTATTATCTGCACTGCAGTTAAACAAATCGTGTTCACTGATATTCCTATTCACAGTCATTTCCTGTTATGGCTATAATATTCCAGACAAAAAAGGGCTTGGTAAATGTTGATGTTCTAGATAATAATTAAGCTATTGTCCAGTTATTAGAAGTTAACCTAACAATATTTAGGCGTACATATATCCTACCTTATTTCAATGTTAAAATACATAGATTTAAAAAGGGCAATCTGCAGTTGCTACATACATTTTTTGACTTGTAAATAAATGATATATACCCATTGATTCTTGAAGAATATAACCTATAAATGCCTCATGAGCTTAGTTCAACTGTCACACCTCGTCAGAACCCAACTGCAGACTGGCCTTTTTTAAATCTTATTAAATGCAGAGTGAAATTAAATTAACAAATACCAAACAAGGTTTGTTTCTGGATCAAAAAGGGGCTTAGGTGGTGGGCGTGGCATGGGGTGTGTCGGCACAGCTGAATTTCTTGAGAACATTTGAAAAGGTGGTGTAGATTTTAGATTTATTTTTTAAGCCAATTTCTTGCAATTCTATGCATTTTGCCATGGCTAATGCTGTGTTCTTATGCACAAGCATAACAAAATCATTACTGCTATTGGAATTTTCAATTCTCCCTAGCTTTTACTTTGGTGATTGTTAGTTCTCAAAGATTATTTAAAAAATATAGGTCTATTACGTTTTCTACATACTTTATATCTGATTTTAGTTGTTTAAGTTTACAATGAAAACGTTTTTCCATGCTGAAAATGTATTTAAAACAATATTATTTCTTTTTCTACACACTTAGGTGGCCCGCCCAATGATTACAATGGCAGAAAAATCTCTGCTAAAGGCATGCAATTAAATATTATTCAGATATCTAAAAAAATTATTTAGCATATAAAATCACATATTTTAAATGTAGTTAAATTATGTTCTAAAATAATGTTATAGTATTTAATTTTTCACTTAACCAATGTTGTTTAAAACTCATTATCTTGGATGTATTCAATTCATTCGGTTAAACGAAACAAAAAGTTATTTAATCTAATCTAGATTCATAAAAAGGTGTTTTCCAACCATTTATTTGATAAACAGCAACAAACCACTCTGTGTAATGTAAGCAGAGCCTGACCACCGCTAACTGGTCCAGTGAGTTCTGTGGTAGACTGTAGGCTAGCAAGGCTCTAGCCAAGCTCCGGGTCATAACGGCATGAACTCTACTGCACACAGACTTCCTTACACATTCTCTATCATACACTCTGTCTAACACACTCTCTCACACACACAAACAAATATCGTCAGTGCCAGTGAAAACATTCACATACCAAACAGAATAATTGTATGCATCAAAAACAACTGCAGCAATGAATTCACACACTGGCTAATTTCGAGATTACCATTACAGAAAAGTGGGAGACTTGACATTATAGGAAGTGATTTGACTGTTGGAAGTCGAATGAAAATAACAGTGTGTGTGTGTGAGAGTGTGTGTGTGTGTGTTAGTACTGTGACGGTCATGGAATTTCAGGTGTCGTGGTTGGCGTGTCATATGTCTGCAGTTATCGACATAACCGACAGCGGGGGGCACAACATTAGCGGATATAGGCCTAACTGTCTTGCTCTTGCTGTTGAATAATTAATTAATTGTCAGACACACAGACACCCAACCCTTTTTTTAGAAGATACATTTATTTAACATAAAGCAATAAAAACCTGCATTGTATTATAGAATGTGTACACAAACTATATTTTTTGTCTACTAAAGTGCCATAGGCTAGCGCTTCTACAATAAATTACCACTAACAGCAGCGACATAAATAGGTAAGAGCAAATATTAACAGTATAATTAAATAAATATAGAATAAAAAAATGGTGCTATTTTACAGCAAACAGCGACACCTGGTAAAATACAAACTACGCATTATCTTCTACCTCCAGCTCCAGGTTCCGTGCATGGAACACGAGCATATTGACTTTGTCCGGCTTGAGGCACAAGCGGAACATTCGCTCTGATGCGGTGCTCCTGGCGCAAATACACATGCATCTGCGTGCCAGCTTCGACATCAATGGATAGAGAGTCTGGTTGTCTCACCACCAGGTCAGGGGATTATCTGTTGGGTCAGGCTGTTCCTGCAGGTAGTGAGTCAGTTCGGTGTCTGCACGGACTCTGAGGGGTACAAGGGCAGTGTTTTGGGCCCTTCGCTTCTGGAGGAGATCCCCTAAATTCCTTTTCTTGGCAGACGGTGGCGCACTCGCACCATCGTTCGAGTCATCATCTCTCTCAGTTGCAATAGCAGCAGTAGCACCACCAGCCTGCTTCCACAATCTCTTTCAGGAGTGCTTCTTTCATCTCGTTCAAATCATCCCCTTTGCCTCTGTATCTTGGGTCGAGGAGGGAAGACTTGGACAAAAGTTATTTTTATTTCCGGTAGGCTGTACTTTTCCTCGAGACATCTTCTGGACATCTTCCTTTTGAGGCTTTGTGTTAGGTCGGTGTCGTTGAAGAGGTCGGCTTGTGCAGATCTCCCGTCAGTAACTGGAACACGAGACAGGACGTAACTCTCACCCGAGAGAACATCAGTGAAGTTAGCAACAGGTTTCAGTGCTGCTTGGACTGATGACAAGATGTCTTTGTCCTGCCATTTGAGGATGAGGTGATTATGTTTACGATACGAGACCAGGACTCGTTCAATGGCTGTTGCTTGCTCCAAAACCCTATCTACCATTTTCGGTTTGGTTCCCCACCTAGTTAAACAATGCTTTGGAATAAAACATTTGATTGGCAGGATAAACAAACAAAGAGGCAAATGTTGTTATTAAAATACAATGGGCCTACGGTAATCCAACATTGAATGATTTAATGTTGCATTACTATAGGCCAATTGTATTTTCACAATGAAATTAGCCTTTTCTTGTTTGTTTTTTTGCTAGTGCATTTGAATAACATAATTCTATGTGAACAATAATTTAACATAGCATAGCTCAGGGATGGGCAACTTTGCTGGGGTGGGGGCCACAAAAAATCTGAAATGGTTGCTCGTCTGCATACCACATGTGCGAGCAAAACATTTTTATCAGCCCCCCTCTTGACAGCGCAGAGACATTCTTTACATTTTAGAGTTAATAGAGAAAATGTAGCAGTTTTAAAGCAGGTTTGCTGCAATTCTAAACATTTTGCCATGGGGAGGAGAAAACGTTTAGCAGTTTTAAAGCAAGTGTGCTGTAATTCTACACATTTTGCCATGGGGCAGTGGGAAGATTTTGCAATTTTATAACTACTTTCATGCAATTCTACTCATTTTGCCATGCGGCAGAGAGGAAAATTAGCTGTTTGCAGATTTTAATATGATATATGAGTGAGACTGACTAACAATATCAATGGGGGCCCCAGGGCAGTAATTCGACAATTATTACTTAATTTAGATAGCTGGCTGCTAGACTAACTTACCAATCAAAACATAACAAGAGAAAAACTGCTGATGCACGACCAAATTTCTAAATTGCACCTTTTGTATTCTACTATTCTAACTTGCAACAGTAAGTTGAGACCCAGACTGAGTAAAAAACAATTAAGTAACTCAAATATATATGCTACCAGTCAAAAGTTTGACTGGTAGCGTATACTACTCATTCAAGGGTTTTTCTTTATTTTTACAATTTTTTTACATTGTAGAATAATAGTGAAGACATCAAAACTATGAAATAACACATATGGAATCATGTAGTAACCAAAAAAGTGTTAAACAAATCAAAATATATTTGACATTTGATGACAGCTTTGCACACTCTTGACATTCTCTCAACCAGCTTCACCTGGAATGCTTTTCCAACAGTCTTGAAGGGGTTTCCCTTTTTGGTTACTACATGATTCCATATGTGTTATTTCATAGTTTTGATGTCTTCACTATTATTCTACAATGTAGAAAATAGTAAAAATAAAGAAAAACCCTTGAATGAGTAGTATACGCTACCAGTCAAACCTTGAATGAATAGGTGTGTCCAAACTTTTGACTGGTACTGTATATATGTATTTTTTGTGATCCTAGGGGCTTCAAAAGGGGGACCCGCCAGTTGCCCATCCCTGGCATAGCTTAGTCTTTAAACATTGAATAGGCTATATCAAACTTAATTTCTCACCACAATGAGGCTGTTATTTGGGAGGTTCAGCTCCGTCTAAGCCTTCAGTAGGGCCCTCTTTTTTTTGCCAGCTCTATGAAAAAGTGCCCACCAGAGTTCTACATAGGCCTAGAGCCCAGCCTGTGCGTGTGATTTTGCTGTTCATGCCGTTGGTGACGATGAGATGGCGATTGTGGCCAAAGCAAATTAGCCAAGGCCAGTTTAGTTGCCTCACGGAAGCCACAATGTTGGCCCTGTTGTCTGTGGTGATATAGGACCATTTATTTTCGTCAAGGGCCCAGTCTAGCCATCCCGAATGCAGGGCTTTGGCCAGGTTGTCGGCTGTGTGGGATTCCGGCATGTAGG
This sequence comes from Coregonus clupeaformis, assembly GCF_020615455.1. Taxonomy (NCBI): domain Eukaryota; kingdom Metazoa; phylum Chordata; class Actinopteri; order Salmoniformes; family Salmonidae; genus Coregonus; species Coregonus clupeaformis. The sequence goes on along the minus strand of NC_059217.1, from coordinate 30,343,284 downwards.
TTGTTTCCAAACAACTGGATTTCAGACTCATATTTACACTTGACCGATGTTCCCTCTAAGCTGAGCGCAGTAGCCCGAGACTGCCACGCAGGTTCCCTGTTAGTTAACACTATCAACGTTTCCCTTTACTGTGTGTGGCAATTGTGATTGAATCAACGCAATATTAGCCACTTTCAATGCAACATACCGAAACAAAACAAACTATGCAAGATTTTGTTGTAGAACGCATCAGAGTAGGATTCTATTGCACGTACTCTACACAGACCGGTGTGGCATAACCAATCAGAGCTGCGGTAGGCCTATATTCAAATAGACCATACCCATACAGTGAGGGAAAAAAGTATTTGATCCCCTGCTGATGTTGTACGTTTGCCCACTGACAAAGATATGATCAGTCTATAATTTTAATGGTAGGTTTATTTGAACGATGAGAGACATAATTAAATAAAAAAAATTCAGAAAAACGCATGTCAAAAATGTTATAAATTGATTTGCATTTTAATGAGGGAAATAAGTATTTGACCCCTCTGCAAAACATGACTTAGTACTTGGTGGGAAAACCCTTGTTGGCAATCACAGAGGTCAGATGTTTCTTGTAGTTGGCCACCAGGTTTGCACACATCTCAGGAGGGATTTTGTCCCACTCCTCTTTGCAGATCTTCTCCAAGTCATTAAAGGTTTCGAGCCTGACGTTTGGCAACTCGAACCTTCAGCTCCCTCCACAGATTTTCTATGGGATTAAGGTCTGGAGACTGGCTAGGCCACTCCATGACCTTAATGTGCTTCTTCTTGAGCCACTCCTTTGTTGCCTTGGCCGTGTGTTTTGGGTCATTGTCATGCTGGAATACCCATCCACGACCCATTTTCAATGCCCTGGCTGAGGGAAGGAGGTTCTCACCCAATATTTGACGGTACATGGCCCTGTCCATCGTCCCTTTGATGCGGTGAAGTTGTCCTGTCCCCTTAGCAGAAAAACACCCCCAAAGCATAATGTTTCCACCTCCATGTTTGACGGTGGGGATGGTGTTCTTGGGGTCATAGGCAGCATTCCTCCTCCTCCAAACACGGTGAGTTGAGTTGATGCCAAAGAGCTCGATTTTGGTCTCATCTGACCACAACACTTTCACCCAGTTCTCCTCTGAATCATTCAGATGTTCATTGGCAAACTTCAGACGGGCCTGTATATGTGCTTTCTTGAGCAGGGGGACCTTGCGGGCGCTGCAGGATTTTTGGCCTTCACGGCGTAATGTGTTACCAATTGTTTTCTTGGTGACTATGGTCCCAGCTGCCTTGAGATAATTGACAAGATCCTCCCGTGTAGTTCTGGGCTGATTCCTCACCGTTCTCATGATCATTGCAAGTCCACAAGGTGAGATCTTGCATGGAGCCCCAGGCCGAGGGAGATTGACAGTTATTTTGTGTTTCTTCCATTTGCGAATAATCGCACCAACTGTTGTCACCTTCTCACCAAGCTGCTTGGTGATGGTCTTGTAACCCATTCCAGCCTTGTGTAGGTCTACAATCTTGTTCCTGACATCCTTGGAGAGCTCTTTGGTCTTGGCCATGGTGGAGAGTTTGGAATCTGATTGATTGATTGCTTCTGTGGACAGGTGTCTTTTATACAGGTAACAAGCTGAGATTAGGAGCACACTCTTTAAGGGAGTGCTCCTAATCTCAGCTTGTTACCTGTATAAAAGACACCTGGGAGCCAGAAATCTTTCTGATTGAGAGGGGGTCCAATACTTATTTCCCTCATTAAAATGCAAATCAATTTATAACATTTTTTACATGCGTTTTTCATGATTTTTTTGTTGTTATTCTGTCTCTCACTGTTCAAATAAACCTACCATTAAAATTATAGACCGATCATTTCTTTGTCAGTGGGCAAACGTACAAAATCAGCAGGGGATCAAATACTTTTTTCCCTCACTGTATGTATGTGTGTGTGCAAGTCCTTGCTTTCATGTATACATGTGTGTGTCGTACCAACGAGGTCAGCGGTACCCGTGCCCAGGTTCTCTCCTCGGATGGTGACCTTGGTCCATGAGGTGCCCTCATTGGGCGAGATGCCCGTGACCAGGGGGGGCTGGCGGGCACGAGACATGGTAGGTCACTGATTGTCACGCGTGTGCAGGAACACAGGAAGAATCAGTCAGCAACCTGTGAACATGCCGAGGGGCAGTGGGAGGAGGGGACACACAATATGGTTATTAACACAGAGACCAGGCGAGAGAGACACAGTTGTAATGTACAGTTATAATGCATTATTACTTTTTTTTTAAACATTTTAATACATCTAAAAAGGTTTCTAGGAGTTTAAGAGAGAAGGCTACAATTTCTACACACAGGAGGACATGAAGGTGCTGGGACTAGACAGAGAGAGAGAGAGAAAAAGGGGGGAGGAAATGAACAATGTAAAACTCGGAGAGAAGGATAAATAAACCTGCTCTCCTTCATCGATTCCACATAACCTACTTAATGTGTGTATGAGACTGTATAGCTTGCCCTAGCCTAATACCTAGAGGAGGTATGTGTAATGTGTATGTAATGATGAGGGAGAACATACACAGTAAAACACCAATCACCTGTGTAGATGATGTGCCAGTGTGGAAGAGAAATGACACAGGCCAGATACAATTCTGAATGAAATGTGCAACTGTTAGTCTAAGCCTATCAAAAGGAGGAAAATAGGCTAGATGTGTTATGAATGGATGTGAGGAGATCTAAAAAGCCAGTATGAGGGGGCTTTACATTTTTTGCTAACACAGATGTGTGGTAATAAATTGCTGCCAGGTCTGGTTGAACAACCTAACAGCTTTGCAAACACTAAATCCAAAACACGTTCCCCACAAACAAGGCAGGAGTTCACACGGAACAGAGCAGACAAGCAACCAGGGAACCATGGGTGACGCAGCAGATTTGTGGCAACATCATCATCTCAGAGCGTACGTGTACACTTGTTGAACAAATCTTTATACACTGAACAAGTTTAGTTAAGAGCTTGTTGCGTAAAGAGATGGGGGTCTGATAACTCAAATAAAAAATATTTGTCACATGCTTCGTAAAAAACAGGTGTAGACAAACAGAGTTAAAGATAAAAAACTAAATAAAAAATTGAAATAGTGACACAAGGAATAAATACACAGTGAATACGAATAACAATAACGAGTAAAAATACACATGGCTATATACAGGAAGTACCAGTACCGAGTCGATGTGCAGGGGTACGAGGTCATTGAGGTAGCTACAGTGCCTTCAGAAAGCTCATGTGGTGGATCAAATATCTGTGTCCTTATGTTAAAGCTTTTTGGGTACAAATAATAGCATAAATCTAAGTATCCAATCCTTCTGAGCATTTCATTGATTATTGACCGATGAGGTCAAGGTTGAGGTTAGGAAGTGAACTAAGACAGATCCTCTAAACCCCTCTGACAAGCAGTGTCCCTCTGAGACGTATCCAGTGCCTTCAGAAAGTAATCATACCCCTTAACTTATTCCACATTTTGCTGTGTTGCAGCCTGAATTATTTTCTCACCCATCTACACACGATACCCCATAATGCAGCGTTTCCTAAACTCGGTCCTCGGGACTCCAAGGGGCACATTTTAGTTTTTTCCCTAACACTACACAGCTGATTAAAATCATCAAAGTTTGATGATTAGATGATTATTTGAATCATCTGTGTAGTGCTAGGGCAAAAAACTAAATGTGCACCCCTTGGGGTCCAGACGACCGAGTTTGGGAAACCCTGCCATAACGACAAAGTGAAAACATGTTTTTAGAAATGTTTGCTAATTTCTTGAAAATGAAATACAGAAATATCTAATTTACTGTACATACGTATTCACACCCCTGAGTCAATACATGTTAGAATCACCTTTGGCAGCTGTGAGTCTTTCTGGTTAAGTCTCTAAGAGCTTTGCACACCTGGATTGTACAATATTTGCACATTCTTTAAAAAAATTATTCTCCTTTGTCTTGCTGACGTTGAGGTATATGTTGTTGCCCTGGTCCACACTGCCAGGTCTCTGACCTCCTCTCTATAGCCTGCCTCATCGTAGTCTGTGATCAGTCCTACCACCGTCGTGTCGTCAGCAAACTTGATGATGGTGTTGGTGTCGTGCGCGGCCACGCAGTTGTGGGTGAATAGGGAGTACAGGAGGGGACTAAGCACACACCCCTGGCTCAAAGGGGATGTAACTCATGTAGTCTAACCTCCGCTGTCTTGTGCTTGTCAGAGGAAATCTAGGGGCAGGGGCATCTGACATGGAGAAGATAAGAGTTTAACAGGCCTTAAACAAGCCCCTCATCTGTCGTTAATCAAGCCTATATGTTTTGGGTGGGAGTTGGAGTGGAGGGGGAATATAAGGGGGAGTCTGTCTTCTTCTGCACAAAATGTCTACGACTGTTGTGTTACCTCAACAGGAGTGTTTTTATCCCCGTCTTGGGAATACACGTGTACACACACACACACACACACACACACACACACACACACACACACACACACACAGAGGCTGGGCAGAATGACAGCTCTGCTCGGTTGCGTGCGAGGGGCCGAGCTGGCGCTGTGTGGTCTGTGTGTATGTGAGAGAGCATGTGGAGGGATCTGTGCTGTGGAGCGGTCTGGGCAGTGTGTGTGTGTGTGTGTATGTGGTCTGGGTGTGTGGTCTCTGGCTCAGCCTGGGGAGAGCCTGCTGACGGCTGGGATGAGAAAAGAGCTGCTGTGTTTACTTTACTCTGGGGCCATGCATGGACATGGGAACACAGCCCAAACCCCTCCGCTCTGTAACACACACACACACACACACACACACACACACACACACACACACACACACACACACACAGAGAGAGAGCAAGGAGTCACAAACTAGTGGAACAACCCTGTCAGCGACAAGTGAGGCGTAGATGTACAATTTTGAATCAACATTTTATGTAGGCTATTATATTGACCCAGCTCATATATGACAGGAGAAATAAAACGAAGCTGTATCAGAAATCACTCAAAAATCATGGGCATTAATATGGAGTTGGTCCCCCCTTTGCTGCTATAACAGCCTCCACTCTTCTGGGAAGGCTTTCCATTAGATGTTGGAACATTGCTGCGGGGACTTTCTTCCATTCAGTCACAAGAGCATTAGTGAGGTCGGGCACTGATGTTGGGCGATTAGGCCTGGCTCGCAGTCTGCATTCCAATTCATCCCAAAGGTGTTCAATGGGGTTGAGGTCAGGGCTCTGTGCAGGCCAGTCAAGTTCTTCCACACCGATCTCGACAAACCATTTCGTATTGGCCTCGCTTTGTGCTCGGGGGCATTGTCATTCTGAAACAGGAAAGGGCCTTCCCCAAACTGTTGCCACAAAGTTGGAAGCACAGAATCGTCTAGAATGTCATTGTATGCTGTAGCGTTAAGATTTCCCTTCACTGGAACTAAGGGGTATAGTACGAACCATGAAAAACAGCCCCAGTTTCCACTTCTCCAGAGTCCAATGGCGGCGAGCTTTACACCACTCCAGCCGACGCTTGGCATTGCGCATGTTGATCTTAGGCTTGTGTGCGGCTGCTCGGCCATGGAAACCCATTTCCTGAAGCTCCAGACGAACAGTTAGTGTGCTGACGTTGCTTCCAGAGACAGTTTGGAACTTGGTAGTGAGTGTTGCTACCGAGGACAGAGGTTTTTTACGTGCAACGCGCTTCAGCATTCGGCGGTCCCATTCTGTGAGCTTGTGTGGCCTACCATTTCGCGGCTGAGCCGTTATTCCTCCTAGACGTTTCCACTTCACAATAACAGCACTTATAGTTGACCGGAGCAGCTCTAGCAGGGCAGAAATTTGACGAACTGACTTGTTGGAAAGGTGGCATCCTATGACGGTGCCACGTTGAAAGTCACTGAGCTCTTCAGTAAGGCCATTCTACTGCCAATGTTTATCTATGGAAATTGCATGGCTGTGTGCTCGATTTGATACACCTGTCAGCAACCGGTGTGGCTGAAATAGCCAAATCCACTAATTTGAAGGGGTGTCCACATACTTTTGTATATATAGTGTATTTCCATGACTGGACTGGAGAAGGTTTTACATCAGCACGTTTGTTTATTTGTTTGACAAAAATGCTCTAGGGGGCATTATAGGACCCTCTTTTGACTCGTGGCATTAGCCTACAATGAGAATCACCTCAAAACCCAAGGTAGGCTTCACAAGTACACAGCACAGTTATAACAGTTCACTTAAAGTAAATATATAAATATAAATGGCACTGTCTATCATTCTCTCTGTCAGTTTCTTCTGATCATTCTTATTGTTAAATCCTGTGTTGTTTATCAAACATCTTCCTACTCATTCGCCACATTACTGATGCTGAAGCATTCTCTCCCTCCCTCCCTCCCTTCCTGCTTATGTTCTAATTGGGCTAAAATGGCAGGTTTGTTTTACTTGGAGAGGGACTTATAAACAGAGTGACTGCCCCTCCTCTATTTGGTAGCTCTGTCACACCAGAGCCTAGGACTGAGCAACAGGAACAGAGCTAACAAGCTCATGGAGAAAGGAACTCTCTGGCTAGGGAAGACTGTAGCCTTGCGTCCCAAATGGCACCCTATTCCTAATATAGTGCAATACTTTTGATCAGAGCCCTATAGTAGTGCACTAGCCTATAGGGAGTTGGGTGCCATTTGATGCACAGCTGTAGAATTGGCTGAATATAAGGAATGGCTTTTCATAGGAAGTATACTGTATATTTATAATAATAATAATAATATGCCATTTAGCAGACGCTTTTATCCAAAGCGACTTACAGTCATGTGTGCATAAATTTTTACGTATGGGTGGTCCCGGGGATCGAACCCACTACCCTGGCGTTACAAGCGCCGTGCTCTACCAGCTGAGCTACAGAGGACCATACTATAATAGATCTAAAAAAAACATATAAGCCTAGGCCCTAGGACATTTCCTACAGCACACTTTAAACAATATATACCCCACACTCACACATGATGCCAGGAAACTTTTCTGTTTCAGAAAGAGACATATGGAAGCTACCCAGATAGCGCATAACGTTCTGAGAACCATATGTTTCTTTATCAGAATTTTAGTTCTTCAGCATAATGTTCCCTACAGGTTTCCTCATAGTTCTATTTAAATTGTTCTGAGAACGTTAAGAAACAACTTCTTCTGTGGGAATTTCTATTTAAAATCATGTTTTTAGAACATTAAGAAAATTTTCCATAAAAACCACAATAAAAAATTAGTAACGTTCTAAGCATGTTATTTAAAAACATACATTCCATTCTCAGAGTCAACAAAACTCTCTCTATCCTCCATCTTTCTAAGTGTGTTCAGGTGTGTTGGCCGCACCCACTAATTGGCCACACCTGATCTTAATGATTGCTTGTTTCATTTGAAATGGGGTCTGTGTGAATAGACTAAAATTAACAGCTTTGTATGAGTACCGCAATAAAAAAATAAATGTGTTTGATTGATTAATGCCTAAGCAAATACATGTGTCCTGGGGCGGTAGGTAGCTTAGTGGTTAAGAGCGTTGTGCCAGTAACCGAAAGGTCGCTGGTTCTAATCCCCGAGCCGACTAGGTGAAAAATCTGCCGATGTGCCCTTGAGCAAGGCACTTAACCCTAATTGCTCATGTAAGTCGCTCTGGATAAGAGCGTCTGCTAAATGACTAAAATGTAAAATGTAAATGTCTATCTGTGCTTGGATTCAAAACAGTTGACCCAAACTAAGCTAGCAGTGTTAAAAGTCTTATTAAAACATGTTCTCAGAACGTTATTTAATTACCTTAAAATAACCTATAATTTCCGTTCTCAAAATGTTAATAAAACCTCCTAGGAAAAAACTTTCAGGGAACCACAGTAAAACGTTCTCAGAACCTCCCTGCAACCAAAACCAAAAAATGTAGGTTCCCAGAACAGGCACATTTTCACTTCCGTTGTCAGAACGTTTAAAGAACTTTCAGTTTTACCGGTCAGGAAACGTATGGCTTCATTCCGAGAACCAAAGGGAAACCAAAAACCTTTGTTCCCACAACTTCCAAGGCAGTGTGACTGATCATCAGTCCATCATATTAGCCCCCCTCTGAGAGCCTGCAGGGTGCAGTGTGGGTTTTTGGGGTTTGGCTGATTTTCCCCTGCTGTTTAGGCTAATGCACTGGATGGGGTGGGGTGGTATTCACACGAAAAGGGCGTGACTTTACTTACTGCTCCCAAATGTAGTCCTAAAGTGGTTTATTTAAGTCATCTATTCCTAAACCTTCAGACTTAAAACTTCCAGCATTAGTCCCCCTTCATCCCCCTCCTGCAACAGAAGGAATGAGTAACTGTGAGAAGGACCTGTGGCGTAGATGGGAGTTAAAGAGGGTGGAGGAGGGTCAGAGAGGCGTCCCCCCTTGGCTATCAGGGGGATATCCCTGCTGGAGACAGCAATGGGCTCAGTTTACAAACAATTCCCCAAAATAAATCCTGATACTTGCTCATGTTACACAGATAACTGTCCTGCTCATTCTGAGCCAGATAATGGGTAGTGTAGAGGTCGCCTTTACTCTGGTCTGAGCTCAATGCTTGTTCTCTCCTTCTCAGATCCCCATATTGGAGTGATTGACAGGTGAAAGGTGGTTAGGTTGAGTGTGTTTGGGTTATGTGTTATGTGTTATGGTCTGGGCTAGGGGCACAAAGGGACCCTTTCAGACATATTTGTCTGCCCCCCACACTGCCACCCCTGCCTCCCCATCAGTGCTGCTACCACTAAGCCTCTCCCAGTACCCCACGCTAACACTCAAGTCAGACCCCAACATTACACAAACACCAGATTCCATCAAAGAGCCCCCTCAGTCTGAATACACAGAGCTGGCCAAACATCATGGCCCTGGTATGACCGGCCCTGATCTCTGATCTGACAGGCCAGCGATTTAAGAAACCATTCCTCACTCAAAACTCACACCAGAACTCATACAGACTGCTTTGAACTGGCTCTCAGTTGCAGACTGGCAGGGGACAGAGAGAATGCTGCCAATAATTTAACAGAAAGCATCAGTTAGGCTACACTCTGTCTGATTTGTGCATTAAAGGAAAAGTAATGTGATCAAATAAGGTTCAGAAGTCTGAACTAGGCTAATACATAGGCACATTTGTGACTTCTTTCAGGAAACTAATCGTATGTTGTGCGTCACTACTTCACAGGAGAGGCATTTGAATGTAAACTTTTATTTTTTATAAAAATGTTTTTGGGGAGAAATGCCTTCTGGAACATGTGAACTTTCAGGTGCCTTAATAACAAACGTGTATACAAATGCACATTTTAAATTACAAGCCTAGCTAGTTTAGCCATGGAAAAAGACAGGAACCTTCCCGCTAGCCATGATTGGCTGAGATAAAGGATGGGCTGGACATGCCGAGAGATGAGTTCGGATTGGTCTGCCATGTAGCACGCTTATGTCTATAACATGAGCTGCTCAGTATGTGTATGTAATCCTTTCTAACGCTGCTTTTTTGAAATACGCGCTCCACTTTCTGGAGGACCGAGTTTTGAAATCAGTAGAATGTCCGGTGGAAGCAGAGTATGATAGCTAAGGAGATGGAGAAAATGTTGGCGTTTGATTGCAAATATGCGGAGGGAGTCGAAAAGAGACCACAAGGCTGTTGTATAAAACACCTGTCTCCGGATTACATCTTCAAACTAAGGGCAACCATGGCATCCATTTGCATTGCTAGTTTTAGCCTAATGTTAGCTAGCTAACATTTAACCTAGTTGGTTAGTTTTAGCTACCAGCAGATTCAAGCAGGGTAGTAACATTATGGGTTAGGATTATGGTTCATTGTTTAGCTAGCTAGCTACATGTCTAAACAAAAGACTCCACTATGCAAGTAACCATTTCATTGTACTGTTTACACCTTCTGTATCCTGTGCATGTGACAAATAAACTTTGATTTTATTTGATATAGTGTGTGTTTACCAGAGACGGTGATGTGAAGAACAACATGACCTGCACCAAAGTCAAATTAGGATATAACGTTAGGCCAATGAGACAGTATCCAAGATCTAAAACTCTGCGGTAGAATGCCCTGCTTTCATCACACTCACAACCATAAGCTATTTTCAGTAATTAACTCGCCATTAACTTGTAAATAATAATCTGCAGTGAGTTAATTTTTCTGTAATAATGAATACAAATTAGCTAAAGTTAAGACGTTGTCAGCTATATATGGTCATTATTTGAACTGGCTAGCCAGCTAGCTAGCTAACAAGATAGAAACAAACCAAAACATTATTTAGAAAGTTGCTTTCAGTTGCCTGGTTTGCTAGATTGACATTTACTAAATTCATTTTTAAATGGATGGGTTTATTGGTGTTAAAATACACCAGTTCTGCTATTTTGGACCACCAGGCTGCTGATGTCATGCAGCCAGTCATTTCGACAAGTTGTCATAACGACAAGTTTGATGTCGGACAAGAATGTTCATGATGTCACTAAGACAACTGTCTACAGACATGTCGATAGACGTAGTATAAACCAGCCATTAGTCTTGAGATCTTTGGTTGTTTAGCACCTGGCCTCACATGTGAATCCTTAAAAAGATGGGTGGGGCTAAGGCTTAAGACGTGGTGAAGGATGCTGAATGGGTGTAGACAAAGAAGAGCTCTCCAGCAGGTGTACCAAAACATTCAAGGGCCATTTTTTCAAAAGTGAGGTTATCAACTTTCAAAACAGAATTACTTTCCCATTGTTCCTCAACTGAAGTGTATGATATACCATTTTCTAGCTCTGAGTCTCTACTTTTATCCAATGTAAAAAACACAATTTCAAATTTTGCTAAATGACACCGAATCGAGCCGGTCGGTCACATTTTATTTACACTGAACACAAATATAAACGTAACATGTTAAGTGTTGGTCCCATGTTTCATGAGCTGAAATAAAAGATCCCAGAAATGTTCCATAAGCACAACATTTTTATTTCTCTCAAATTTTGTGCACAAATTTGTTTACATTCCTGTTAGTGAGCATTTCTCCTTTGCCGAGATAATCCATCCACCTGATAGGTGTGACATATCAAGAAGCTGATTAAACAGCATGATCACCACAGGTGCACCTTGTGCTGGGGACAATAAAAGGCTAATCTAAAATGTACAGTTTTGTCACACAACACAGTGCCACAGATGTCTCAAGTTTTGAGGAAGCGTGCAATTGGCATGCTGAATGCAGGAATGTCCACCACAGCTGTTGCCAGAGAATTGAATGTTTATTTCCCTACCATAAGCTGCCTCCAACATCGTTTTAGAAAATGTATCAGCATGTCTAACCGGCCTCACAACCGCTGACCACGTGTATGGCGTCGTGTGGGCGAGCGGTTTGCTGATGTCAACGTTGTGAACAGAGAGCCCAATGTGGCGGTGGGGTTATGGTATAGGCAGGCATAAGCTACGGACAATGAACACAATTGCATTTTAATCGATGGCAATTTGAATGCACAGAGATACTATGACATAATCCTGAAGCCCATTGTCGTGCCATCACCTCATGTTTCAGCATGATAATGCACGGCCCCATGTCGCAAGGATCTGTACACAATTCCTGGAAGCTGAAAATGTCCCAGTTCTTCCATGGCCTACATATTCACCAGATACAGTATGCCACCCATTGAACATGTTTGGGATGCTCTGGATCGACGTGTACCACAGCGCGTTCCAGTTCCCGCCAATATCCAGCACCTCTGCACAGCCATTGAAGACGAGTGGGACAACATTCCACAGGCCACAATCAACAGCCTGATCAACTCTATGCAAATGTGTCGCACTATATGAGGCAAATGGTGGTCACACCAGATACTGACTGGTTTTCTGATCCACGTCCCTACCTATTTTTAAGGTATCTGTGACAAACAGATGCACATACAGCAAAAGTATTCATCCCCCTTGGCGTTTTTCCTATTTTGTTGCATTACAACCTGTAATTTAAATGGATTTTTATTTCGGATTTCATGTAATGGACATACACAAAATAGTCCAAATTGGTGAAGTGAAATGAAAAACATAACTTGTTTCAAAAAATAAATAACGGAAAAGTGGTGCGTGCATATGTATTCACCCCCTTTGCTATGAAGCCCCTAAATAAGAGCTGGTGCAACCAATTACCTTCAGAAGTCACATAATTAGTTAAATAAAGTCCACCTGTGTGCAATCTAAGTGTCACATGATCTGTCACATGAGCTCAGTATATATACACGTGTTCTGAAAGGCCCCAGAGTCTGCAACACCACTAAGCAAGGGGCACCACCAAGCAAGCGGCACCATGAAGACCAAGGAGCTTTCCAAACAGGTCAGGGACAAAGTTGTGGAGAAGTACAGTTCAGGGTTGGGTTATAAAAAAAATATCAGAAACTTTGAACATCCCACAGAGCACCGTTAAATCCATTATTTAAAAAATGGAAAGAATATGGCACCACAACCAACCTTCCAAGAGAGGGCCACCCACCAAAACTCACGGACCAGGCAAGGAGGGCATTAATCAGAGAGGCAACAAAGATACCCTGAAGGAGCTGCAAAGCGCCACAGCGGAGATTGGAGTATCTGTCCATAGGACCACTTTAAGCCGTACACTCCACAGAGCTGGGCTTTACGGAAGAGTGGCCAGAAAAAAGCCATTGCTTAAAGAAAGAAATAAGCAAACTCATTTGGTGTTCGCCAAAAGGCATGTGGGAGACTCCCCAAACATATGGAAGAAGGTACTCTGGTCAGATGAGACTAAAATTGAGGCTTTTGACCATCAAGGAAAACGCTATGTCTGGCGCAAACCCAACACCTCTCATCCCCCGAGAACACCATCCCCACAGTGAAGCATGGTGGTGGCAGCATCATGCTGTGGGGATGTTTTCATTGGCAGGGACTGGGAAACTGGTCAAAATTAAAGGAATGATGGATGGCGCTAAATACATGGAAATTCTTGAGGGAAACATATTTCAGTCTTCCAAAGATTTGAGACTGGGACGGAGGTTCACCTTCCAGCAGGACAATGACCCAAGCATACCGCTAAAGCAACACTTGAGTGGTTTAAGGGGAAACATTTAAATGTCTTGGAATGGCCTAGTCAAAGCCCAGACCTCAATCCAATTGAGAATCTGTGGTATGACTTAAAGATTACTGTACACCAGCGGAACCCATCCAACTTGAAGGAGCTGGAGCAGTTTTGCCTTAAAGAATTGGCAAAAATCCCAGTGGCTAGATGTACCAAGCTTATAGAGACATACCCCAAGAGACTTGCAGCTGTATTTGCTGCAAAAGGTGGCTCTACAAAGTATTGACTTTGGGGGGGGTGAATAGTTATGCACGCTCAAGTTTTCTGTTTTTTTTTTCTTATTTCTTGTTTGTTTCACAATAACAAATATTTTGTATCTTCAAAGTGGTAGGCATGTTGTATGAATCAAATGATACAAACCATTTTAATTCCAGGTTGTAATGCAACAAAATAGGAAAAATGCCAAGGGGGGTGAATACTTTTGCAAGGCGCTGTATGTATTCCCAGTCATGTGAAATCCATAGATTAGGGCCTAATTAATTGATTTCAATTGAATGATTTCCTTATATGAACTGTAACTCAGTCAAATCTTTGAAATTGTTGCATGATGCGTTTTATATTTTTGTTCAGTACAGAATCAAACACATTACTTTTGACTTTTTATGAGGCAGGAATCCATCAAATAAGACTAAGACAAGATCCATCCTTATGAAATTTACAAACTACAAAATTGAATTCAATCAGCACTATTCTGTAAAACAATAATCTGACTCATATGTTGTCATTGCAGTGGTATTTATGTTTTTGGGCAGACATACATTTTTCGTTGTCAAATCTGTTGACCCACAGTGAGTCAGCACTTCTCAGCCAATTCTAATACAGGACAGTAAGAGAGTAACCAATCCCAACACAGTACAGTGAGAAGGTCCAGGAGAGGACCAGAAGGGAGCAATCAGGGATCCGGCATATGGGTTTAGCTCTCTCTATCCCCTCTGTCTCACTCTCTTCTCCCGTTTGTTGTCCTTTGGCCGATTCTCTGTTTGTTGGTCTCAAATTGGATTTTTAAGATCTAAATTCTCCTCTCAGAATCCTGGCTAAATAAACCGAATGGGAAATGTGTGCGCATGCAGGCTGATGTTTATAGAGGGCTTAAGATGTGGAGACAGACAGCTATAGACTGAGATGCCACGGGGAGTCAGGGTTTAAACCTTGTTAATGCCGTGTCACAAGTACAGTAACTAATGTTTACAAAAACATGGATCATCATGAGGAGCGTGAGAACTGGGAACTAGGACTAGGGCCTAGGACTAAGTTAGTTCAACATTTATCTTTGCAGAAAATGTCAAAAACAGCTCCTTCAGCCTAAATTGCAAACAGCGATCAGTGTTTCCCCTATATTCATTTAATTTATTCAACTACATTTTTGCCAACGCTGCAAAAAATATGATGTTATTGCATTTTAAGTTGACAACGAAAAATGTCTGTCTGCCCAAAAACATAAATACCACTGCAATGAAAATTAAAATATGTTAAATAGCCAGCGATTCTCTCCTCCCACAATATTGATCCACAATGCACCATCATTTACAGTATACTGCAGTATATATATATATATATATATATATATATATATATATATATATATATATATTTACACACACACACACACACACACACACAGTGGGGAGAACAAGTATTTGATACACTGCCGATTTTGCAGGTTTTCCTACTTACAAATCATGTAGAGGTCTGTAATTTTTATCATAGGTACACTTAAACTGTGAGAGACGGTATCTAAAACAAAAATCCAGAAAAACACATTGTATGATTTTTAAGTAATTAATTTGCATTTTATTGCATGACATAAGTATTTGATAAAGCAGAACTTAATATTTGGTACAGAAACCTTTGTTTGCAATTACAGAGATCATACGTTTCCTGTAGGTCTTGACCAGGTTTGCACACACTGCAGCAGGGATTTTGGCCCACTCCTCCATACAGACCTTCTCCAGATCCTTCAGGTTTCGGGGCTGTCGCTGGGTAATACGGACTTTCAGCTCCCTCCAAAGATGTTCTATTGGGTTCAGGTCTGGAGACTGGCTAGGCCACTCCAGGACCTTGAAATGCTTCTTACAGAGCCAATCCTTAGTTACCCTGGCTGTGTGTTTCGGGTCGTTGTCATGCTGGAAGACCCAGCCACGACCCATCTTCAATGCTCTTACAGAAGGAAGGAGGTTGTTGGCCAAGATCTCGCGATACATGGCCCCATCCATCCTCCCCTCAATACGGTGCAGTTGTCCTGTCCCCTTTGTAGAAAAGCATCCCCAAAGAATGATGTTTCCACCTCCATGCTTCATGGTTGGGATGGTGTTCTTGGGGTTGTACTCATCCTTCTTCTTCCTCCAAACACGGCGAGTGGAGTTTAGACCAAAAAGCTCTATTTTGTCTCATCAGACCACATGACCTTCTCCCATTACTCCTCTGGATCATCCAGATGGTCATTGACAAACTTCAGACGGGCCTGGACATGCGCTGGCTTGAGCAGGGGGACGTTGCGTGCGCTGCAGGATTTTAATCCATGATGGCGTAGTGTGTTACTAATGGTTTTCTTTGAGACTGTGGTCCCAGCTCTCTTCAGGTTATTGACCAGGTCCTGCCGTGTAGTTCTGGGCTGATCCCTCACCTTCCTCATGTTCATTGATGCCCCACGAGGTGAGATCTTGCATGGAGCCCCAGAACGAGGGTGATTGACCGTCATCTTGAACTTCTTCCATTTTCTAATAATTGCGCCAACAGTTGTTGCCTTCTCACCAAGCTGCTTGTCTATTGTCCTGTAGCCCATCCCAGCCTTGTGCAGGTCTACAATTTTATCCCTGATGTCCTTACACAGCTCTCTGGTCTTGGCCATTGTGGAGTGGTTGGAGTCTGTTTGATTGAGTGTGTGGACAGGTGTCTTTTATACAGGTAACGAGTTCAAACAGGTGCAGTTAATACAGGTAATGAGTGGAGAACAGGAGGGCTTCTTAAAGAAAAACTAACAGGTCTGTGAGAGCCGGAATTCTTACTGGTTGGTAGGTGATCAAATACTTATGTCATGCAATAAAATGCAAATTAATTACTTAAAAATCATATAATGTGATTTTCTGGATTTTTGTTGTAGATTACATCTCTCACAGTTGAAGTGTACCTATGATAAAAATTACAGACCTCTACATGCTTTGTAAGTAGGAAAACCTGCAAAATCGTCAGTGTATCAAATACTTGTTCTCCCCACTGTACATATATATATATATATATATAATTATTTATTTTTTTTCAGATGACGCAGATGCTATTCTACAGGACTGTTTAACTAGCACAGACTGGAATATGTTCCGGGATTCATCCAATGGCATTGAGGAGTATACCACCTCAGTCTCCGGCTTCATCAATAAGTGCATCGACGACATCGTCCCCACAGTGACCGTACGTACATACCCCAAACAGAAAACATGGATTACAGGCACCATCTGCACTGAGCTAAAGGCTAGAGCTGCTTTCACTTTCAAGGAGTGGGACACTAATCCGGACACTTGTTGAACCATCAAACAGATAAAGTGTCAATACAGGACTAAGATTGAATCCTACTACACCGGCTCTGACGCTCGTCGGATGTGGCAGGGCTTGCAAACTATTACGGACTACAAAGGGAAACCCAGCCGCGAGCTGCCCAGTGACGCGAGCCTACCAGACGAGCTAAATGCCTTTTATGCTCGCTTCGAGGCAAGCAACACTGAAGCATGCATGAGAGCACCAGCTGTTCCGGGAGACTGTGTGATCACGCTCTCCGTAGCCGATGTGATCAAGACCTTTAAACAGGTCAACATTCAGATCGATTACCAGGACGTGTACTCAGAGCGTGCGCAGACCAACTGGCAAGTGTCTTCACTGACATTTTCAACCTCTCCCTGACCGAGTCTGTAATACCTACATGTTTCAAGCACACCACCATAGTCCCTGTGCCCAAGAAAGTGAAGGTAACCTGCCTAAATGACTACCGCCCCGTAGCACTCACATGCTTTGAAAGTCATGGCTCACATCAAAACCATCATCCCGGAAACCCTAGACCCACTCCAATTCGCATACAGCCCCAACAGATCCACAGATGACGCAATCTCAATCGCACTCCACACTGCGCTTTCCCACCTGGACAAAAGAAACACCTATGTGAGAATGCTGTTAATTGACTACCGCTCAGCATTCAACACCATAGTTCCCACAAAGCTCATCACTAAGCTAAGGACCCTAGGACTGAACACCTCCCTCTGCAACTGGATCCTGGACTTCCTGACGGGCCGCCCCCAGATGGTAAGGGTAGGCAACAACATATCAAATCAAAAATCAAATCAAATCAAATTTTATTGGTCACATGCGCCGAATACAACAGGTGCAGACATTACAGTGAAATGCTTACTTACAGCCCTTAACCAACAGTGCATTTATTTTAAACAAAAAAGTAAGAATAAAACAACAACAAAAAAAGTGTTGAGAAAAAAAGAGCAGAAGTAAAATAAAGTGACAGTAGGGAGGCTATATATACAGTAAAATAAAGTGACAGTAGGGAGGCTATATATACAGGGGGGTACCGTTGCAGAGTCAATGTGCGGGGGCACCGGCTAGTTGAGGTAGTTGAGGTAATATGTACATGTGGGTAGAGTTAAAGTGACTATGCATAAATACTTAACAGAGTAGCAGCAGCGTAAAAAGGATGGGGTGGGGGGGCAGTGCAAATAGTCCGGGTAGCCATGATTAGCTGTTCAGGAGTCTTATGGCTTGGGGGTAGAAGCTGTTGAGAAGTCTTTTGGACCTAGACTTGGCACTCCGGTACCGCTTGCCGTGCGGTAGCAGAGAGAACAGTCTATGACTAGGGTGGCTGGAGTCTTTGACAATTTTGAGGGCCTTCCTCTGACACCGCCTGGTATAGAGGTCCTGGATGGCAGGGAGCTTTGCCCCAGTGATGTACTGGGCCGTACGCACTACCCTCTGTAGTGCCTTGCGGTCAGAGGCCAAGCAGTTGCCATACCAGGCGGTGATCTGCCACGCTGATCCTCAATACGGGGGCCCCTCAAGGGTGCGTGCTTAGTCCCCTCCTGTACTCCCTGTTTACCCACAACTGCGTGGCCAAGCACGACTCCAACATCATCATTAAGTTTGCTGACGACACAACAGTGGTAGGCCTGAACACCGACAACGATGAGACAGCCTATAGGGAGGTCAGAGACCTGGCAGTGTGGTGCCAGAACAACAACCTCTCCCTCAACGTGAGCAAGACAAAGGAGCTGATCATGGACTACAGGAAAAGGAGGGCCAAACACGCCCCCGCATCACCCTTTCACCCCCACCGTAATCGCTCTTGTTCAACCCGCCCTGGCCTAACAGTAGAGCAGGGTTTCTCAATGTCGGTCCTGGGGCACTCCCCCCCCGGGGCACTCCCCCCCCGGGGCACTCCCCCCCATGCATATTTTGTTTTTTGCCCTAGCACTACACAGCTGATTCAAATAATCAAAGCTTGATGATGAGTTGGTTATATGAAATCAGCTGAGTAGTGCTAGGGCAAAAACAAAACCTGCACCAGGGGGGGCCCAGGACCAAGTTTGGGAAACCCTGCCTTAGAGCAGCAACCACTGCTGCGAAAGTGCCACAAAAATATAACCCGCCACTGCATTCCACCAAAACAAACAAGCAGGAGCCGGCCGGGCCACCCAACATTTCCAATTAGAGCCCGAGAGAGGGCAGGAAACAGCCCTGTGTCCCCCCCAGGGAGATGGCTGGAAGTCAGGGGTGAGGTAAGAGGGTCTTCAAGAATCCAACCAGAGAGAGGCTCAGCGATAGCTTAGTACTAATTTCCTGTGACATGCTATGTGTCAATCACACAATGATACATACACACACGGTGGAAAAAGTTGCATAAAATGTTCAGTAGTTATTAATAAAAAATAAAAATAAAGTAATTAAAAAAATCCTTGAAAAATAATACAGTAGGCCTTATTGATATAGGCTTGCACACCCACACTGTAAAACATTTCCTGTAAAATGTACAGCAACTTACAGGCAGCAATTGGCCAGTAAGTTACTGAAATGTATTTAACGGTACAGCTACTGTAATCCATTTTAGGGTAATATATTTTACAGTACCAAAAATGTTTCTGTAGTATATTACTGGAATTACCCATGCTGCGACATATTACCCAGTGTTCTTTGCAAGTTCTCATTTTTTATATTTACATTGAAATGTTGGTCATTGGGCGACCTCTCTTATCCTTAGCAACTTACAGTCAGTGCATTCAACCAAGGTTGATTAAAAAAAACACATATTACAGTCATAGCCAGTGTTTTCCATTAGCGGAGGAGAATACCACCTCAGTCATCGGCTTCATCAATAAGTGCATCGACGACGTCATCCCCACAGTGACCGAAAGTACATATCCCAACCAGAAGCCATGGATTACATGCCGCTTTCAAGGAGTGGGACACTAATCCGGACGCTTATAAGAAATCCCGCTACGCCCTCAGACGAACCATCAAACAGGCAAAGCGTCAATACAGGATTGAGATTGAATCTCTGACGCTCGTCGGATGTGGCAGGGTTTGAAAACTATTACGGACTACAAAGGGAAACCCAGCCGCGAGCTGTCCAGTGATGTGAGCCTACCAGACGAGCTAAATGCCTTTTTATGCTTTCTTTGAGGCAAGCAACACTGAAGCATGCATGAGATCACCAGCTGTTCCAGACGACTGTGTGATAGCGCTCTCGGTAGCCGATGTGAGCAAGACCTTTAAACAGGTCAACATTCACAAAGCCACGGGCCAGACAGATTACCAAGACGTATACTCAAAGAATAAATTATTACCGCCCCGTAGCACTCACATCGGTAGCCATGAAGTGCATTAAAGGCTGGTCATGGCTCACATCAACATCATCATCCCAGATACCAAAGACCCACTCCAATTCGCATACAGCCCCAACAGATCGACAGATGACGCAATCTCAATTGCACTTCACACTGCCCTTTCCCACCTTGAAAAAAGGAACACCTATGTGAGAAGGCTGATCATTGACTACCGCTCAGCGTTCAACACCATAGTGTCCACAGAGCTCATCACTAAGCTAAGGACCCTGGGACTAAACACCTCCCTCTGCAACTGGATCCTGGACTTCCTGACGGGCCACCCCCAGGTGGTAAGGGTAGGCAACAACACGTCTGCCACGCTGATCCTCAACACTGGGGCCACTCAGGGGTGCGTGCTTAGTCCCCTCTTGTACTGTCTGTTCACCTACGACTGCGTGACCAAGCACGACTCCAACACCATCATTAAGTTTGCTGACGACACAACAGTGGTAGGCCTGATCACCGACAACGATGAGACAGCCTATAGGGAGGTCGTCAGAGACCTGGCAGTGTGGTGCCAGGACAACAACCTCTCCCTCAACGTGAGCAAGACAAAGGAGCTGATCATGGACTACAGGAAAAGGCGGGCCGAACAGTAGTGGAGCGGGTCGAGAGTTTCAAGTTCCTTGGTGTCCACATCACCAACAAACTATCATGGTCCAAACACATCAAGACAGCTGTGAAGAGGGCACGACAACACCTTTTCCCCCTCAGGAGACTGAAAAGATTTTGCATGGGTCCCCATATCCTCAAAAAGCTCTACAGCTGCACCATCGAGAGCATCCTGACTGGTTGCATCACCGCCAGGTATGGCAACTGCTAGGCATCTGACTGTAAGGCGCTACAGAGGGTAGTGCATATGGCCCAGTACATCACTGGGGCCAAGTTTGCTGCCATCCAGGACCTATATACTAGGCGGTGTCAGAGAAAAGCCCAAAAAATTGTCAAAGACTCCAGTCCCCCAAGTCATAGACTGTTCTCTCTGCTACCGCACAGCAAGCGGTACCGGAGCACCAAGTCTAGGACCAAAGCGCTCCTTAACAGCTTCTACCCCCAAGCCATAAGACTGCTGAACAATTAATAAAATGGCCACCCGGACTACTTACATTGACACCCTCCTCCCCTCCATTTGTTTTTACACTGCTGCTACCCGCTGTCTATTATCTTTGTATAGTCACTTTACCCCTACCTACATGTACAAATTACCTCGACGAACCTGTACCTCCGCATATTGTTTAGGTACCGGTACCCCCTGTATATAGCCTCGTTATTGTTATTTTATTGTGTTACGTTTTATCATTTTTTACTTCAGTTTATTTAGTAAATATTTTCTTAACTGTATTTCTTGAACTGCATTGTTGGTTAAGGGCTTGTAAGTCAGCATTTCACGGACCTGTTGTATTCGGCGCATGTGACAAAAAAAGTTTGATCTAATTTGATGCTAACGAAAACAGTCTTCTGGTAGATGGAAAGGCTTTCCCAAAAACCTACTCAATTAAATGTTAACTACAAAGTAGCCTTACCTGGCAGAATGATATCATTATTATTTTCATCAATCCAGTGGGTATTTGTTTAGCAAACTCTACCATCACATGTGCTACAAAAACACAGCTAAACAACAGCCTCTTGCTAGGTGTGCACTTGAATTAAAGGGAAGCCTAACTAAACCCCGACATTTCTCTGATTTTTTCTCCAGACCTCAAAAGTGGTCTCCTGCTGTGGTTTAAGCATTGTTGTGGACTTAGAACAGTGTGATTTTGAGAACGAAACCGGAAACAGAAAAACAAAACCATTCATTTATTTTTCAAGATAATGTGGGCTATTTACTTCATTTTTCTGTTTTAATAAAATACATAATTTGAAGAACAAACATCATAAGTCGCTTTGGATAAAAGCGTCGGCTAAATGGCATATTATTATTATTATTATCATTGTGGCAATTCATATCTTGCAGTAAAACTGTAAATAACACTAAAATGTTGAAAAAGGTTTAATGTTCTCTTACTTAGAAAATTGTCCTGATCATAATGGCCTACATCTAGACAATATCAAATAACAATTAACTGAACTCATATATTTTCAGTAATTTAAATTGTAAAGTCAATACTACACAATAACACAACAAAAAAAATGTAACACTGCTCGGGGGCGCCTGACTGGCTACGTTTTCTATTTGGCTGGCTGCTATATGTACTTGTGGAATACACTGCATAGCAAGTAAAACGTTTCTGTAACCATTACTGAAAATGTTGTTGTAGTTAAGGATGCATTGGTATTCAAAATAATTGTAATTACAACAAGATATCTTACGATATATCTCTGACCATCTCTGGCTAGCGCCAATACAATGAAACACAGTACAATAAAGTACAAAGTGACTATTAACCTGTAAAAATTATTTCTACATTATTTAACTGTAAATACAATAAATTATAGTAAGCAGGTTGGCTGTAAGTATTTTCATATGAATGGATACTAGGTGTTTTATATCACTTGAAATTCTAGCGGCCTAAACAAAGGCTACCAAACTGGCCATGAAAACAGGGCAAAACAGAGCAGTGGAAGTATTCAACCAATAAAACGTTTAAGACCTGCAACCACTCTGATCTGTTTCCCATACACATTTAATTCTTAAGGAACCACTACCACATATCACTTAAATTGGTACAGGACTCTCACTAACGGATTCAAAAAATATAGCCACTTACAAGGCACGCCTTAAAATATGTTAAATAGCCAGCGATTCTCTCCTCCCACAATATTTATCCACAATGCACCATCATTTACAGTATACTGCAGTATATACATATACATATATATATATATACATATCTATCTATCTATCTATATATATATATACATACATACATATCTATATCTATATCTATATCTATATATATACAGTACCAGTCAAAGGTCTGGACACACCTACTAATTCAAGGGTTTTTCTATATTTTTACTATTTTCTACATTGTAGAATAATAGTGAAGACATCAAAACTATGAAATTTCACATATGGCATCATGTAGTAACCAAAAAAGTGTTAAACAAATCAAAATATATTTTATATTTAAGATTATTCAAAGTAGCCACCCTTTGCCCTGATGACAGCTTTGCACACTCTTGTCATTCTCTCAACCAGCTTAACCTGGAATTATTTTCCAACAGTCTTGAAGGAGTTCCCACATATGCTGAGCACTTGTTGGCTGATTTTCCTTCACTCTGCATTCCAACTAATCCCAAAACATCTCAACTGGGTTGAGGTCAGGTGATTGTGGAGGCCAGGTCACCTGATGCAGCAATCCATCACTCTCCTTCTTGGACAAATAGCCCTTACACAGCCTGGAGGTGTGTTGGGTCATTGTCCTGTTGAAAAACAAATGATAGTCCCACTAAGCACAAACCAGATGGAATTACGTATCACTGCAGAATGCTGTGGTAGCCATGCTGGTTAAGTGTGCCTTGAATTCTAAATAAATGAGCGACAGTGTCACCAGCAAGGCACCCCCACACCATCACACCTCCTCCTCCATGCTTCACGGTGGGAACCACACATGCAGAGATTATCTGTTCTCCTACTCTGCGTTTCACAAAGACATGGCGGTTGGAACCAGAAATCTCACATTTGGACTCATCAGACCAAAGGACAGATTTCCACAGGTCTAACGTCCATTGCTCATGTTTCTTGGCCCAAGCAAGTCTCTTCTTCTTATTGGTGTCCTTTAGTAGTGGTTTCTTTGCTGCAATTCGACCATGAAGGCCTGATTCACACTGTCTCCTCTGAACAGTTGATGTTGAGATGTGTCTGTTACTTGAACTTTGTGAAGCATTTATTTGGGCCGCAATTTCTGAGGCTGGTAATGCTAATGAACTTATCCTCTGCAGCAGAGGTAACTCTGGGTCTTCCTTTCCTGTGGCGGTCCTCGTGAGAGCCAGTTTCATCATAGCACTTGATGGTTTTTGCGATTGCACTTGAAGAAACGTTTAAAGTTCATGAAATGTTCCAGTTCGACTGACCTTCATGTCTTAAAGTAATGATGGACTGTTGTTTCTCTTTGCTTATTTGAGCTGTTCTTGCCAAAATATAGACATGGTATTTTACCAAATAGGGCTATATTCTGTACACCCCCGTTACCTTGTCACAACACAAATGATTGGCTAAAACTCATTAAGAAGGAAAGAAATTCCACAAAGATTTTCTATTGGGTTCAGGTCTGGAGACTGGCTAGGCCACTCCAGGACCTTGAGATGCTTCTTACGGAGCCACTCCTTAGTTGCCCTGGCTGTGTGTTTCGGGTCGTTGTCATGCCGGAAGACCCAGCCACGACCCATCTTCAATGCTCTTACTGAGGGAAGGAGGTTGTTGGCCAAGATCTCGCGATACATGGCCCCATCCATCCTCCCCTCAATACGGTGCAGTCGTCCTGTCCCCTTTGCAGAAAAGCATCCCCAAAGAATGATGTTTCCACCTCCATGCTTCACGGTTGGGATGGTGTTCTTGGGGTTGTACTCATCCTTCTTCTTCCTCCAAAGACGGCGAGTGGAGTTTAGACCAAAAAGCTCGATTTTTGTCTCATCAGACCACATGACCTTCTCCCATTCCTCCTCTGGATCATTCAGATGGTCATTGGCAAACTTCAGACGGGCTTGGACATGCGCTGGCTTGAGCAGGGGGACCTTGCGTGCGCTGCAGGATTTTAATCCATGACGGTTTTAATTTAATCCGTCCCAGCTCTCTTCAGGTCAATGACCAGGTCCTGCCGTGTAGTTCTGGGCTGATCCCTCACCTTCCTCATGATCATTGATGCCCCACGAGGTGAGATCTTGCATGGAGCCCCAGACCGAGGGTGATTGACCGTCATCTTGAACTTCTTCCATTTTCTAATAATTGCGCCAATAATTGCGCCTGATGTCCTTACACAGCTCTCTGGTCTTGGCCATTGTGGAGTGGTTGGAGTCTGTTTGATTGAGTGTGTGGACAGGTGTCTTTTATACAGGTAACGAGTTCAAACAGGTGCAGTTAATACAGGTAAGGAGTGGAGAACAGGAGGGCTTCTTAAAGAAAAACTAACAGGTCTGTGAGAGCCGGAATTCTTACTGGTTGGTAGGTGATCAAATACTTATGTCATGCAATAAAATGCAAATTAATTACTTAAAAATCATACAATGTGATTTTCTGTAAAAGAAATGTATGGTATTTTACTGTGCATTCTACAGTAATCTACTGTATTCAGTTTATAAAGTAAGTTACTGCCAAGGCAGCAGCTACTCTTCCTGGTGTCTGGCAAAATTAAGGCAGTTATACTATTTTAAAAACATTACAATACATTCATAACAGATTTCACAACACACCGTGTATATGCCCTCAGGCCCCTACTCAACTACCACATATCTACAACACAAAATCCATGTGTACGTGTGCGTAAAGTGCGTATATTATCTTGTGTGTGTATGCATGTGTCTGTGCCTATGTTTGTGTTGCTTCACAGTCCCCGCAGTGTATTTTTATCTGTTTTTTAAATCTGATTCTACTGCTTGCATCAGTTACCTGATGTGGACTAGAGTTCCATGTAGTCATGGCTCTATGTAGTACTGTGCGCCTCCCATAGTCTGTTCTGGACTTGGGGACTTTGAAGAGACCTCTGGTGGCATGTCTTGTGGGGTATGCATGGGTGTCTGAGCTGTGTGCTAGTCGTTTAAACAGACAGCTCGGTGCTTTCAACATGTCAATACCTCTCACAAATACAAGTAGTGAGGAAGTCAATCTCTCCTCTACTTTGAACCAGGAGATATTGACATGCATATTATTAATGTTTGCTCTCTGTGTACATCCAAGGGCCAGCCGTGCTGCCCTGTTCTGAGCCAATTGCAATTTTCCTAAGTCCCTCTTTGTGGCACCTGACCACACGACTGAACAGTAGTCCAGGTGCCACAAAACTGCCTTGTTGAAAGTGCTGTTAAGAAGGTAGATTAGCACTTTATTATGGACAGACTTCTCCCCATCTTAGCTACTGTTGTATCAATATGTTTTGACCATGACAGTTTACAATCCAGGGCTACTCCAAGCAGTTTAGTCACCTCAACTTGCTCAATTTCCACATTATTTATTACAAGATTTAGTTGAGGTTCAGGGTTTAGTGAATGATTTGTCCCAAATACAATGCTTTAGCTTCCTAATAAATTTAGGACTAACTTATTCCTTGACACCCCATTCTGAAACTAACTGCAGCTCTTTAAGTTAAGTGTTGAAGTCATTTCAGTTGCTGTAGTAGCTGACATATATAGTGTTGAGACATCCGCATACATAGACACACTGGCTTGAGGGCACACACTTTCCAGTAGGCTTAAATTGAAGATATGGCAAATAGGAGTGGCAATATTGTCCGCTATTATCCTCAGTAATTTTCCATCCAAGTTGTCAGACCCTGGTGGCTTGTCATTGTTGATAGACAACAATATTTTTTCACCTCTTCCACACTCACTTTATGGAATTCAAAATTACAATTCTTGTCTTTCATAATTTCGTCAGACATATTTGGATGTGTAGTGTCAGCGTTTGTTGCTGGCATGTCATGCCTAAGTTTGATAATCCTACCAATGAAATAATCATTAAAGTAGTTGGCAATATCAGTCGGCTTTGTGATGAATGAGCCATCTGAGTCAATGAATGATGGAGCTGAGTTTGCCTTTTTCCCCAAAATTTCACTGAAGGTGCTTCAAAGCTTTTTACTATCATTCTTTATGTAATTTATCTTCGTTTCATAGTGTAGTTTCTTCTTTTTATTCAGTTTAGTCAATTTCTTTCTCAATTTGCAGTACGCTTGCCAATCGGTTGTGCAGCCAGACTTATTTGCCATTCCTTTTGCCTCATCCCTCTCAACCATACCATTTTTCAATTCCTCATCAATCCACGGGGATTCAACAGTTTTTACAGTCATTTTCTTAATGGGTGCATGCTTATTAGTAACTGGGATAATCAATTTCATAAATGTGTCAAGTGCAACATCTGTTTGCTCCTCATTACACACCACGGACTAATACATATTATTTACATCAACAACATAGGAATCACTACAAAACGTATTGTATGATCTCTTATATACTATATTAGGCCCAGCCTTTGGAACTTTGGTTTTCCTAGATATGGCTACTATATTGTGATCACTACATCCGATGGACCTGGATACTGCTTTCAAGCACTTTTCTGCAGCATTAGCAAAGATGTGATCAATACATGTTGATGTTTTAATTTCTGTGCTGTTTGTAACTACCCTGGTAGGTTGACTGATAACCTGAACCAGGTTGCAGGCACTGGTTACATTTTGAAGCTTTTTCTTGAGTGGGCAGCTTGCTGAAAGCCAGTCAATATTTAAATCACCCAGAAAATATACCTCTCTGTTGATATCACATACATAATCAAAAATGTCACACGTTATCCAGATACTGACTGTTAGCACTTGGTGGTCTATAGCAGCTTCCCACAAGCTTCTTTAGGTAAGAAAGATTCACCTGTAGCCATATTACTTCCAACAGTATTTAACATGAGATCCTCTCTAATCTTTACAGGAATGTGGTTCTGAATATAAACAGCAACACCTCCACCACTGACATTTCTGTCTTTTCTGTAAATGTTATAACCTTATATTGCTACCACTGTATCATCAAAAGTATTGTCTAAGTGAGTTTCAGAGATAATCAGAATATGAATGTCATCTGTTACTAGCAAGTTATTAATTTCATGAACCTTGTTTCTTAAGATACATATGTTAACATGGGCTATTTTTCTGGGATGCTTTCTTGTTTTCATTGCTTTACTGGGAAGCTTAGCATAAGTAGATATTCTCATGTTATTTATGTTAGTGCAGGGTGAGCTGCACACAGTTGACTTCCTACTAGGGCACACCGCCTCGGTGCTAACAGCATAAATCTGGTCCATAGACACATGATTGCTGCATACAATAGCTGTAGGATCAGCAGAGGCATTCAGGGCAGTTAGAGGGACATAAATTAGGTTACTTACATTGTGTCTACCAATGCCCCTGGTATAATGTACATTTGCTAAAGCATTATGATGACTCAGCGAAACTATGGTAGGGATTAACTGAGCTGGGCTTGGGTCATTGATAAATCACATGTGATTTTATGTGAAGTTAATGTGATAACATGTGACAACATGTGAAGCAACATGTGAAAACATGAAATTATAAGTGATAACCTTTGCGCACATGTGAAAACATGAAATTTGAGTCATGGGGATGCTAAATGTTAACATGTGACACCATGGAACTACACGTGACAAAATTGCAGGTGTCAAATGTCATAGAGAATATTTTACTTTAAAGCCATAATTTACATTCATTCAATTTAAATAGTAATTGTCCCCTGCAGGTTTTGTCTAGTTCTATAAAAGGACAGTATGCTGCTGTATTCTGATTTCATTAAGTACTATGACCACACTTGGAACTCAGCCTTAACTGGGCTTTGAACTTATATCCTCCTGGTCGCTAGCAACCTGAAATGTCCTGCTACATGTCCTTCTACACCACCAGGTCTGTGAGCATAAAATAGATATAGCCTGGTGATGGGGGAAAAAATAGATACAGTTACATATCGGATATTATTTTTGACGATATATCGTATCGTTTTGGCAATCTCACAATATTATTGTTGCACTAGTTGGCTGTACCTGCAATAAAACTCCAGTATTTTTCCTTCATTGCTTGTTCTCCATCTTGTTTTTAAATAGGGAGACAATTTGTTTTCAGCACTTTTATTTCCATGACTGATCAAAACTCGTTTTGTCATGGCTCTCTCTTGTCGCTCTGCAGCAGACATATGGTGAGCAATATGTTTGGATCATCGAATCGCAATAAAATCACAGTATCGAATCGCAATAAAAACTGTATTGAATCGCAATACATATAGAATCGCAATACATGTCGTATCGGCACATAAGTATCGTAATAATATCGTATCGTGTGGTCCCTGGCAATTCCAAGCCCTAATATGGCCAAAGACTTATTGGCAAGAATACCTTTCTGCACTTTGCTAAAAGTTACCCAGAATCAAGTCAATAATTGTGTGGTTATTTTAAAAAGGTATAATTGACATTAATTCAATTTAAATAGTCATGGGACCCCAGATTTTGTCTAGTTCCCGGTTTGTTCCACAGACCTGGAGGCGTAGCAGGAAATTCAGGTTGCTGTCAAGTATGAAAATGTATGCACTCACTAACTGTAAGTCGCTCTGGATAAGAGCGTCTGCTAAATGACTAAAATGTAAATGTAAATCTCCCTTACAAACCACATGATTTCACATGTGGAAAACATGTGAGAATGTGTTTTTGGAACATATCAAGTGACATTTCACATTAAATCATTTGCAAATGTGTTTTTGGAACACTTCACATGAGATCATGTTTTCACAAGTGCTTACATGTTGTCACATGTAGTTTTATGTTATCACATGTTATCACATTAACTTCACATAAGATCACATGTGATCACGTGAAATTCATGTGGTTTTTCCGGTGAGGGCCATGTTAGGATGTTCTCAAGACATTTGTTGTACCAGTCATCAGGACGTCACGTGATGGTCGGTATGGTGGTTTTAAAGTAAGAGGTACCATGTTCAGCTAAAATATGACCCCACCTGGGATTTGAACTCACAACCTCTGGATTTGAAGTGTGCTGATCTTTCTGCTGCGCCACAAAGTCTGTAGCATTCCCTTACACATTCATTACCTATCAATACATCTTCGCACTTAGCAAAAGAGTTCCATCTGCACTGCTAGTTATCAGTTAATCTGACTATTCTCTCAACATTGATTTCAAATCATTATTTCTGAAATGTTGGGGTTTTCTGTATAGTTGTCTAATGTTGGTGGGGCATATTATTCTGTTTCAATGTTACTGCTGAATCACTACGGTAAATATAATAGTTTTCCTTGAGTGTATTTTTAACACAGCTGAGATTTACTTTGAAGTCCAAAGTGTAGGTAGGAATACAGGTGAAATCAGTTATTGACACACACAGACATTGTGGTGTAGCAGGAAGATCGGAATGGTGTGAACCAAGAGGTTGTGAGGACACGATGAATAATAATGACTGTATAAACATACACAATATAGTCATGTATGTCAAAGTGTGTCAAATATGTAAATTAAAAAACACTATGTTAAAATCATTGTGTGAGTGTGTATAATAATGACAGATTTTTCTTGTCAAATGTTGAAATGTCACATGTGAAGTGTTCCAAAAACACGTGATTTCACATATGAATACATGTGATTTTCCATATGTGAAATCATGTGGTTATTCCGTAAGGGCATACAGATAATGTAAGAATAACAGATCCTTTAATAAAGCACAGAGAGGGGAAACACTGAGAAGTACCTACAGTGGGGGAAAAAACTATTTAGTCAGCCACCAATTGTGCAAGTTCTCCCACTTAAAAAGATGAGAGAGGCCTGTAATTTTCATCATAGTTACATGTCAACTATGACAGACAAAATGAGAAAAAAAAATCCTGAAAATCACATTGTAGGATTTTTAATGAATTTATTTGCAAATGGTGGAAAATAAGTATTTGGTCAATAACAAAAGTTTCTCAATACTTTGTTATATACCCTTTGTTGGCAATGACACAGGTCAAACGTTTTCTGTAAGTCTTCACAAGGTTTTCACACACTGTTGCTGGTATTTTGGCCCATTCCTCCATGCAGATCTCCTCTAGAGCAGTGATGTTTTGGGGCTGTCGCTGGGCAACACAGACTTTCAACTCCCTCCAAAGATTTTCTATGGGGTTGAGATCTGGAGACTGGCTAGGCCACTCCAGGACCTTGAAATGCTTCTTACGAAGCCACTCCTTTGTTGCCCGGGCGGTGTGTTTGGGATCATTGTCATGCTGAAAGACCCAGCCACGTTTCATCTTCAATGCCCTTTCTGATGGAAGTAGGTTTTCACTCAAAATCTCACGATACATGGCCCCATTCATTCTTTCCTTTACACGGATCAGTCGTCCTGGTCCCTTTGCAGAAAAACAGCCCCAAAGCATGATGTTTCCACCCCCATGCTTCACAGTAGGTATGGTGTTCTTTGGATGCAACTCAGCATTCTTTGTCCTCCAAACACGACAAGTTGAGTTTTTACCAAAAAGTTCTATTTTGGTTTCATCTGACCATATGACATTCTCCCAAACCTCTTCTGGATCATCCAAATGCACTCTAGCAAACTTCAGACGGGCCTGGACATGTACTGGCTTAAGCAGGGGGACAAGTCTGGCACTGCAGGATTTGAGTCCCTGGCGGCGTAGTGTGTTACTGATGGTAGGCTTTGTTACTTTGGTCCCCAGCTCTCTGCAGGTCATTCACTAGGTCCCCCCATGTGGTTCTGGGATTTTTGCTCACCGTTCTTGTGATCATTTTGACCCCACGGGGTGAGATCTTGCGTGGAGCCCCAGATCGAGGGAGATTATCAGTGGTCTTGTATGTCTTCCATTTCCTAATAATTGCTCCCACAGTTGATTTTTTTTCTCAATTTGTCTGTCATAGTTGACGTGTACCTATGATGAAAATTACAGGCCTCTCTCATCTTTTTAAGTGGGAGAACTTGCACAATTGGTGGCTGACTAAAAACTTTTTTTCCCCACTGTATATTACTGTTAGTCTTAATTTTCTAGTTGTTGTTTAACATACTGTATTCCTAGGTGTGATAACAGCAGAAGGCTTAAGTCTCATTAAGTGTGTCATACCTTAAGCTGCAGAGCCGAAAGCTAAAAAGCTGCCTGTGCAGTCTCTCTCTCTCTCTCTCTCTCTCTTTCCCCACTGCTCCAGCTGAAACAGCACACCGTGTGTAGTATGAGGACACACGCACACATACACACACCAACAACAAGGTCTATGCTCTGACCTTTCACCTCTGAGGGTAACACAGTAGGGGTAATGTTCCTCTACCAATAACATGACCCCCTCAACACTGACCTGACATGAAAAATGAGGGGCTCTGATAAATTGAGACAGCGCTTGCCTCTCTGCAACACTTAGGCCTACATCATTTTGATGATATCTAAGCTTAAAAATCATACAAGAAGCTTAAACAAATGTAGGCTATTGCAAAGTCTCATTTAGATCAAAAGTCTGATAAAGCAATTTAAAAATGTATCCAAGGAGACTTAAGCACCAAGGTAACAATGATCTGTATACAGTTTCAAGACACTGACCTTCTAGCTACCAATTATGGATGATTGAGAACACAGCAATATGCTGCTGTAGGGTAATTCCATGATAACTAAATTACGCTTTGACTCAGCTTTTTCACTTCAAAATGTATACCAAACAAAAACCATTGATTTAAAAGTTTAACAAACCATACAACTCTATGAACAAGGACTACTTTTAACAATTTCCACAGAAAATGTTACAAAAACTAAGTTAGTGGAAGAACTGTGCAGATGCAAACTGTGGTAACGGAAATCTCCCTCAGGTTTGTATGCGAACACGTTTTCCAAAAAGGTGTAAATATCTGCTCCGAATTAAGATTCAAAGATCTCTGCAGAAAGAATGGTGTGTCAGCTATGAGTTTTATTCAGTTAATAATTCATTTAAAAACATTATATCAGTAAAATCACTAACTAATTGGTAGGTCTACCTTTACTTGTTACTTCTGTGAACTTTCATTATCCTCCCTCCTCCTGAGGGAGAGACATTAGAAAATATTGTATCTTAAAGATATGTGGGTTTCTGGTAACAGAATTACAAGGCACAAGGCAAAATTTTTCCAAAACGTAATATAAGTGTTGATATTAGTTGGCAGGGATCTTTATGTCAACATTATTGTGTTTTAATGTTTTTCTGATACCTTTTAAGACTTTTTCCGGAAGTTTTTTTCTAAAACCCCTTAACCATCTGTTTATCCAGAAATCAAAGCCTTGCTACATTTTTAAGACGGAAAATGGTTGAACATTTATCTATGCCTTAATTTCCCCCAAATATAGACTCTTAGCTTTCATTTGACACCCAATTTGATTTGCTCCTTTGAACTTCACATGTTGGTGCTCATGGGTCCTTTTCGATTTAAATGCCCTGTATCAGCGCAGATGGATCACAGCCTAACGAAATGTCAATCACAACAATCAAGCCAATAAGGGTTGGCGGCTGTGCAGAGGCTGGGACAGTGTGTCAGAGCAGGCAAATCACATCAGGCCTTATTTAAAATAAAATAAATTTTTATTTGTCATATGTGCCGAATACAACAGGTACCTGAATACAACAACCTTACGGTGAAATGCTTACTTACAAGCGCTTAACCAACAATGCAGTTTAAAGAAAATATTTACTAAATAAACTAAAGTTCCAAGTCAATGTGCGGGGGTACAGGTTAGTCGAGGTAATTTGTACATGTAGGTAGGGGTAAAGTGACTATGCATAGATAATACACATCGAGAAGCAGCAGTGTAAAAACAAATGGGGGGGGGGACAATATAAATAGTCCGGGTGGCCATTATATTAATTGTTCAGCAGTCTTATGGCTTGGGGGTAGAAGCTGTTAAGGAGCCTTTTGGACCTACACTTGGCGCTCCAGTACCGCTTTCCGTGCAGTACTAGAGAGAACAGTCTATGACTTGGGTTACAGGAGTCTTTGACCATTTTTGGGGGCCTTCCTCTGACACCACCTAGTATATAGGACCTGGATGGCAGGTAGCTTGGTACCAGTGATGTACTGGGCCGTACGCACTACCCTCTGTAGCGCCTTACGGTCGGATGCTGAGCAGTTGCCATACCACGCGGTGATGCAACCGGTCAGGATGCTCTCAATGGTGCAGCTGTATAACTTTGGTGATGAGGACCCCAAGGAACTTGAAACTCTTGACCCGCTCCACTACAGCCCCATCAATGCTTTTCCTTTAGTCCACAATCAGCTCCTTTCTCTTGCTCACGTTGAGGAGTGGTTGTTGTCCTGGCACCACACTGCAAGGTCTCTCACCTCCTCCCTATAGGCTCTCATTGTTGTCTGTGATCAGGCCTACCACTGTTGTGTCATCAGCAAACTTAATGACGGTGTTGGAGTCGTGTTTGGCAACGCAGTTATGGGTGAACAGGGAGTACAGGAGGGGACTAAACACGCACCCCCTGAGGGACCCCCGTGTTGAGGATCAGCGTGGCAGATGTGCTGTTGCCTACCCTTACCACCTGGGGGCGGCCTGTCAAGAAGTCCAGGCTCCAGTTGCAGAGGGAGGTGTTTAGTCCCAGGGTCCTTAGCTTAGTGATGAGCTTTGTGGGCACTATGGTGTTAAACGCTGAGCTGTAGTCTATGAACAGCATTCTCACATAGGTGTTCCTTTTGTCCAGGTGGGAAAGGGCAGTGTGGAGTGCGATTGAGATTGCGTCATCTGTGGATCTGTTGGGGCGGTATGCAAATTGGAGTGGGTCTAGGGTTTCCGGGATGATGCTGTTGATGTGAGCCATGACCAGCCTTTCAAAGCACTTCATTGCTACCAACGTGAGTGCTACGGGGTGGTAGTCATTTAGGAAGGTTACCTTCGCTTCCTTGGGCACAGGGACTATGGTGGTCTGCTTGAAACATGTAGGTATTACAGACTCGGTCAGGGAGAGGTTGAAAATGTCAGTGAAGACACTTGCCAGTTGGTCCGCGCATGCTCTGAGTACACGTCCTGGTAATCCGTCTGGCCCCGCAGCCTTGTGAATGTTAACCTGTTTATAAGGTCTTTCTCACATCGGCGATGGAGAGCGTGATCACAGGGTGGTCCGGAACAGCTGGTGCTCTCATTCAGGCTTCAGTGTTGCTTGCCTCGAAGCGAGCATAAAAGGCATTTCGCCCGTTTGATAGGCTCGCGTCACTGGGCAGCTCACGGCTGGGTTTCCCTTTGAAGTCTGTAATAGCTTGCAAGCCCTGCCACATCCGACAAACGTCAGAACCGGTGTAGTAGGATTCAATCTTAGTCCTGTATTGACGCTTTGCCTGTTTGATGGTTCGTCGGAGGGCATAGTGGGATTTCTTATAAGCGTCCGGATTAGTTTCCCGCTCATTGAAAGTGGCAGCTCTAGCCTTTAGCTCGGTGCGAATGTTGCCTGTAATCCATGGCTTCTGGTTGGGATATGTATGTACGGTCACTGTGGGGACAATGTCGTCGATGCACTTATTGATGAAGCTCCTCAATGCCATTGCGTGAATCACAGAACATATTCCAGTCTGTGCTAGCAAAACAGTCCTGTAGGGTAGCATCCGCGTCATCTGACCACTTCCGTATTGAGCGAGTCACTGGTACTTACTGCTTTAGTTTTTGCTCTTAAGCATCGCCTATGCTACCCTCCAGTCCCTCGACTTCTTGGCGCTGACGGAAACATGGATTATCACAGAAAACACTGCTACTACTGCTCTCTCCTTGTCTGACCATGTGTTCTCGCATACCCAAAGAGCATCTAGTCAGCGGGGCGGTGGCACAGGAATCCAATCCTGCCCGCTTGACCCTATCCCCTCCTCTCTTCTCCAAACCATTTCCGGAGACCTTCTCCCTTACCTCACCTCACTCATCAACTCATCCTTGACCGCTGGCTATGTCCCTTCCGTCTTCAAGAGAGCGAGAGTTGCACCCCTTCTCAAAAAACCTACACTCGATCCCTCCGATGTCAACAACTACAGACCAGTATCCCTTCTTTCTTTTATCTCCAAAACTCTTGAGCGAACTCTCTTGTTATCTCTCTCAGAATTACCTTCTTGATCCAAACCAGTCAGGTTTCCAGACTGGTCATTCAACTGAGACTGCTCTTCTCTGTGTCATGGAGGCTCTCCGCACTGCTAAAGCTAACTCTCTCTCCTCTGCTCTCGTCCTTCTAGACCTATCTGCTGCCTTTGATACTGTGAACCATCGGATCCTCCTCTCCACCCTCTCCGAGTTGGGCATCTCCAGCGCAGCTCACTCTTGGATTGCGTCCTACCTGACAGGTTGCTCCTACCAGGTGGCGTGGCGAGAATCTGTCTCCGCACCACGTGCTCTCACCACTGGTGTCCCCAAGGGCTCAGTTCTAGGCCCTCTCCTATTCTCGCTATACACTAAGTCACTTGGCTCTGTCATATCCTCACATGGCCTCTCCTATCATTGCTACGCAGACGACACACAATTAATCTCCTCCTTTCCCCCTTCTGATAACCAGGTGGCGAATCGCATCTCTGCATGTCTGGCAGACATATCAGTGTGGATGACGGATCACCACCTCAAGCTGAACCTCGGCAAGACGGAGCTGCTCTTCCTCCCGGGGAAGGACTGCCCGTTCCATGATCTCGCCATCACGGTTGACAACTCCGTTGTGTCCTCCTCCCAGAGTGCAAAGAGCCTTGGCGTGACCCTGGACAACACCCTGTCGTTCTCCGCTAACATCAAGGCGGTGACCCGATCCTGTAGGTTCATGCTCTACAACATTCGCAGAGTACGACCCTGCCTTACACAGGAAGCGGCACAGGTCCTAATCCAGGCACTTGTCATCTCCCGTCTGGATTACTGCAACTCTCTGTTGGCTGGGCTCCCTGCCTGTGCCATTAAACCCCTACAACTCATCCAGAACGCTGCAGCCCGTCTGGTGTTCAACCTTCCCAAGTTCTCTCACGTCACCCCGCTCCTCCGCACACTCCACTGGCTTCCAGTTGAAGCTCGCATCTGCTACAAGACCATGGTGCTTGCCTACGGAGCTGTGAGGGGAACGGCACCTCCGTACCTTCAGGCTCTGATCAGTCCCTACACCCAAACGAGGGCATTGCATTCATCCACCTCTGGCCTGCTGGCCCCCCTACCTCTGCGGAAGCACAGTTCCTGCTCAGCCCAGTCAAAACTGTTCGCTGCTCTGGCACCCCAATGGTGGAACATGCTCCCTCATGACGCCAGGACAGCGGAGTCACTCACCACATTCCGGAGACCCTTGAAACCCCACCTCTTTAAGGAATACCTGGGATAGGATAAAGTAATCCTTCTACCGCCCCTTACCCCACCCCAAAGGAGGCATTTTTAAAAATATATATATATATTGTAAAGTGGTTGTCCCACTGGCTATCATAAGGTGAATGCACCAATTTGTAAGTCGCTCTGGATAAGAGCGTCTGCTAAATGGCTAAAATGTAAAATGGAAATGGAAAGCAGGAATCAGGAGGATAGAATTATGGTCAGATTTGCCAAATGGAGGACGAGGGAGAGCTTTGTATGCGTCTCTGTGTGCGGAGTAAAGGTGGTCTAGAGTTTTTTTTCCCTCTGGTTGCACATGTGACATGCTGGTAGAAATGAGGTAAAACGGATTGAAGTTTGCCTGCATTAAAGTCCCCTGCCACTAGGAGCGCCACTTCTTGATTTTCTTGTTCGCTTATGACCTTATACAGCTCGTTGAGTGCAGTCTTAGTGC
This sequence comes from Coregonus clupeaformis, assembly GCF_020615455.1. Taxonomy (NCBI): domain Eukaryota; kingdom Metazoa; phylum Chordata; class Actinopteri; order Salmoniformes; family Salmonidae; genus Coregonus; species Coregonus clupeaformis. The sequence goes on along the minus strand of NC_059217.1, from coordinate 30,305,933 downwards.
CAGTGTCGGTTTGTGGTGGTAAATAGACGGCTACGAAAAATATAGACGAAAACTCTCTTGGTAGATAGTGTGGTCTACAGCTTATCATGAGGTACTCTACCTCAGGCGAGCAATACCTCGAGCATATCTTAATATTAGACATTGCGCACCAGCTGTTATTGACAAATAGACACACACCCACACCCCTCGTCTTACCGGACGTAGCGGTCCTGTCGATGCACGGAAAACCCAGCCAACTGTATTTTATCTGTGTCGTCGTTCAGCTACGACTCAGTGAAACATAAGATATTACAGTTTTTAATGTCCTGTTGGTAGGATAGTCTTGAACGGAGCTCATCCAGATTATTCTCCAGTGATTGCACGTTGGCCAATAGAACGGATGGTAGAGGCGGGTTACCCACTCGCCGACAAATTCTCACAAGGCACCCTGATCTGCGCCCCCTGTATTTCCTTATCTTCAGCACCACAAGTTGGTTCAACTTCTTTAACATCATTGCACGATCCTGGCACTGTCCTTTCAGCACCAAGAAGGGCGTGCCAATCTCATCTAGATCTGTTGTCGCCTAATAGTCATACTCATCACTTATTATTATTAATTACAAATAGATTATCACTTCTCACAATGGTGCATGTTTAGTAAAGTTATATCAAAACTGAATCAATGTCTCGCAAGATCACATTATGATTAATCTGCATTCCTCAAAACAGAACCGAATATTAGCATGATAGGCCTAATGTGTACATTTGACTCTGCAGAGGCAGATGTAGAGGTGTTCTATAGGATAGAATGGAAACAATGGCCTGTCAAACTAAAAGCCTTTTCCTCTTTTGTTTTGTTTGATTGATGGTAGCCGACTGTTACACCAAAAACACCTCCTCATTTCTATGATTGGCATGGAGATGCAGTTTGGACATTTCACCAGTAAAACGTGAAGAATTATAATTCAAGATTGACAGTGATGATGGCCGATTTAGAAATTAGGTAACCTATGCCTAACTTGGTGTTTGAGGGTATTAAAAATATAACATTTTCTTTAGACAATATGTGTGGGCATTGGCAGACGTTGCAATGGGAGGATGCATTTTATGCATATTATATAATGATAGGCTGGCTATTCCATTGGCTAAATCTGTTGGTACAAACTTTGATTGTGGAAATTATGACCTTTTTTTTTTATTACGATCCCCACCTACAAACATAGCACTACACCACTGCCCATCGTGGAGTTGAGTTTAGTCGGCTACCATCAATCAAACAAAACAAAAGAGGAAAAGGCTATTAGCTTGACAGGCCATTGTTTCCATTCTATCCTATAGAACTCCTCTACATTTGCCTCTGCAGAGTCAAATGTATACATTTAAACACAGTGTATATTTCATGAGATTGGCGTTACACAGGCCTAGCCCTACACTAAAATACAGTAGTACCCAATAAACCAAGGAAAGCAGTAAGCAAGACTAATAACTAAAACATTTCTCAAGTGCGTTCGCTGCCAGACCAATATAAATACTTAGACAAATACTTAGACCATCAGACAAACATATATAGTCACGATATGAACAGTAAATTCGAAGTTGACACTGTTAGCTGACTAACGTTACTTAGCAGTAGGCAAGCCAGCAGGCTAGCTTTGCCTTTGATAACGGAAATGTAAACAATCATCGGAGCTCTCTGCAAAGTGAGACAAACTAAGATCGTGACTCCAATCCAATGTTAAAATAAAGCTTTCATATGTGTCACAATATTTTGTCAAATAAATAGATAACATAGGGTAACTTACAATGCAGCTGTTGAATGAAAAATTCCAGCTAACCTTTAACGAAACCAACTTTCAGGTTGCCACTTCCTGCAACGCCCAGTCGGTGATGTCATCACGCAATCTACTTTGCATCCCACTAAGAGCATCAGAGCCATCAGCTCAGGAGCTGGGTTGAGTGAGTACAATTTTGTATGGTGTTGATAGTTACTCAAAACACTGTAGCTTAAAATGCATTGTACTACTGAGCATACAAAACATTAGAAACACCTAATCTATCCATGATGTAGACTGACCAGGTGAATGCTATGATCCCTTATTGATGTCACTTGTTAAATCCACTTCAATCAGTGTAGATGAACGGGAGAAGACAGGTTAAAGAGGATTTTTAAGCCTTGAGACAATTGAGACATGGATTGTGTGTGTGCCTTTAAGAGGGTGAATGGGGAAGACAAAATATTTAAGTGCCTTTGAACAGGGGATGGTAGTAGGTGCCAGGCCCACCGGTTTGAGTGTGTCAAGATCCGCAACGCTGCTGCGTTTTTAACGCTCAACAGTTTCTCATGTGTATCAAGAATGGTCCACCACCCAAAGGACATCCAGCCAACTTGACACAACTGTGGGAAGCATTGGAGTCAACATTGTCCAGCATCCCTGTGGAACACTTCTGACACCTTGTAGAACCATGCCCGACGAATTGAGGCTGTTCTCGGGGCCAAAGGGGGTGCAAATCAATATTAGTAAGGTATAACAAATATTTTGTACACTCAGTGTGTATATATATGTATATATACTGAACAAAAATATAAACACAACATGCAACAATTTCAAAGATTTTACAGAGTTACAGTTCAAATAAGGAAATCAGTCCAATTTAAAAAAAAAAATTAGGCCCTAATCAATGGATTTCACATGACTGGGCAGGGGCGCAGCCATGGGTGAGCCTGGGAGGGCATAAGCCCATCCACTGGGGAGCCAGGCCCAGCCAATCAGAATGAGTTTTCCCCCACAAAAAGGCTTAATTACAGACAGAAATACGCCTCGCAACCCCTCAGACAATCCCACAGGTGAAGAAGCCGGATGTGGAGGTCCTGGGCTGGTGTGGTTATACATGGTCTGCGGTTGTGAGGCCGGTTGGAGGTACTGCCAAATTCTCTAAAATGACATTGGAGGCGGTTTATGGTAGAGAAACAAACATTCAATTTTCTGGCAACAGCTCTGGTGGACATTCCAGCAGTCAGCATGCCAATTGCACACTCCCTCAACTTGAGACATCTATTGTGTTGTGTGACAAAACTGCACATTTTAGAGTGGCCTTTTATTGTCAACCGGCTCCTGAGTGGCGCAGTGGTCTAAGGCACTGCATCGCAGTGCTAACTGTGCCACTAGAGATCCTGGTTCGAATCCAGGCTCTGTCGCAGCCGGCCGCGACCGGGAGACTCATGGGCGGCGCACAATTGGCCCAGCATCGTCCACGGTAGGGGAGGGAATGGCCGGCAGGGATGTAGCTCAGTTGATAGAGCATGGCGTTTGCAACGCCAGGGTTGTGGGTTCGATTCCCATGGGGGGCCAGTATAAAAAAAAACTAAAAATTAAAACTGTAAGTCGCTCTGGATATGAGCGTCTGCTAAATGACAAAAATTTAAATATAATTGTCCCCAGCACAAGGTGCACCTGTGTAATGATCATGCTGTTTAATCAGCTTCTTGATATGCCACACCTGTCAGGTGTATGGATTATCTTGGCAAAGGATACATTCTTACTAACAGGGATGTAAACAGATTTGTGCTCAACATTTTTGAGGAATAAGCTTTTGTGCGTATGGACAGGGACGGCTTATTCAATAGGGCGATATGGGCGACGCACTGCCAAACGGGAAAAGGAAGGGATTTTTTTTCTAATCAATTATATCACGGCAACAGCAGTTATCAGTGTTCACGTCTGATCTGCCAGCCACTAAATGTCAAATCAGGCTAAAGTCGTGCTTCAAATGGCCCGCCCGTTTTTGGGGCGATTTCAGTCAAGTTGAAAATCGCCCAGAAGTCTCTCATAGCCTGTCATGTAAAATCTATTTTTTTCACATTTCAAAGCTTTCAATACATTCTCTATGGGTGTCTGTGGGCTTGCACTTACGCGCTTTCGTCATACGTGACGTAACGTTGAACGTAACTAAGACAATGGCGGCTATCAGCGTCTCTGTTGCGACCTGCAGTGCGGCGTTATTTTATGTTTTTAATTTGTAGACTTAGTTTACAAACATTCTGCCAACCATGGATTTCCTGTGGTTGGTTTTGGACTGATCTTGTTGATCGTGTACATACCCGCTACGAACGGACTAAATAATGAAAACGCTGCTGGCAGCTGAATCCCAATACAGCTGGGAGACTTGGCTGGATGAGTCCCGGACAGAGAAGTGGAGCCGGCCACCTTCACCCTGGTCAGAGCGGACCGCGATCCTGGTAAGAGAGCGACTCTGTACCCCGACATTGAACTGCTTTCTGTGTCATTGCGACCTTACTATCAATTCAATTCAATTTAAGGGCTTTATTGGCATGGGAAACGTGTGTTAACATTGCCAAAGCAAGGGAAGTAGATAGTAAACAAAAGTGAAATAAACAATAAATATTAACAGTAAACATTACACTCAGAAGTTTCAAAAGAATAAAGACATTTCAAATGTCATATTATGTATATATACAGTGTTGTTACAATGTGCAAATAGTTAAAGTACAAATGGGAAAATAAATAAACATAAATATGGGTTGTATTTACAATGGTGTTTGTTCTTCACTGGTTGCCCTTTTCTTGTGGCAACAGGTCACAAATCTTGCAGCTGTGATGGCACACTGTGGTTTTTCACCCAGTAGATAAGGGAGTTTATCAAAATTGGGTTTGTTTTCGAATTCTTTGTGGATCGCTGTAATCTGAGGGAAATATGTGTCTCTAATATGGTCATACATTTGGCAGGAGGTTAGGAAGTGCAGCTCAGTTTCCACCTCATTTTGTGGGCAGTGTGCACATAGCCTGTCTTCTCTTGAGAGCCAGGTCTGCCTACGGCGGCCTTTCTCAATAGCAAGGCTATGGTCACTGAGTCTGTACATAGTCAAAGCTTTCCTTAAATTTGGGTCAGTCACAGTGGTCAGGTATTCTGCCACTGTGTACTCTCTGTTTAGGGCCAAATAGCATTCTAGTTTGCTCTGTTTTTTTGTTTGTTCTTTCCAATGTGTCAAGTAATTCTCTTTTTGTTTTCTCATGATTTGGTTGGGTCTAATTGTGTTGTTGTTGTTGTTGTTGTTGTTGTTGTCCTGGGGCTGTGTGGGGTCTGTTTGTGTTTGTGAACAGAGGCCCAGGACAAGCTTACTTAGGGGACTCTTCTCCAAGTTCATCTCTCTGTAGGTGATGGCTTTGTTATGGAAGGTTTGGGAATCGCTTCCTTTTAAGTGGTTACTATCTGCCCCGTGAGTTCCCCCAATTGTTTGTTACCGTTGTGTACTGTTGATAATCACAAGTTTACTGGAGAACTGAGACCAAGTAGAGACTTTGGACAGGGTGGATATGGTATAATAAAGGCAGTTTATTCAGAGGTAAAGATATCTGGAATCGCGTGCACGGACTCGTGCACGTGTGTAGGTCACCTAAATCATCAGAAAAATTGCCCCTCCTGAGAATTTTTTCAGGAGCCGCCACTGCGTATGGACACTTTCTGGGATCTTTTATTTCAGCTCATGAAACATGGGACCAACACATTACATGTTGCGTTTATATTTTTGTTCAGTATATATATATATATATATATATATATATATATATATATATATATATATATATATATATATACAGTGGGGAAAAAAAGTATTTAGTCAGCCACCAATTGTGCAAGTTCTCCCACTTAAAAAGATGAGAGAGGCCTGTAATTTTCATTATAGGTACACGTCAACTATGACAGACAAAATGAGGAAAAAAAATCCAGAAAATCACATTGTAGGATTTTTAATGAATTTATTTGCAAATTATGGTGGAAAATAAGTATTTGGTCAATAACAAAAGTTTCTCAATACTTTGTTATATACCCTTTGTTTGTAATGACACAGGTCAAACGTTTTCTGTAAGTCTTCACAAGGTTTTCACACACTGTTGCTGGTATTTTGGCCCATTCCTCCATGCAGATCTCCTCTAGAGCAGTGATGTTTTGGGGCTGTCGCTGGGCAACACGGACTTTCAACTCCCTCCAAAGATTTTCTATGGGGTTGAGATCTGGAGACTGGCTAGGCCACTCCAGGACCTTGAAATGCTTCTTACGAAGCCACTCCTTCGTTGCCCGGGCGGTGTGTTTGGGATCATTGTCATGCTGAAAGACCCAGCCATGTTTCATCTTCAATGCCCTTGCTGATGGAAGGAGGTTTTCACTCAAAATCTGACGATACATGGCCCCATTCATTATTTCCTTTACACGGATCAGTCGTCCTGGTCCCTTTGCAGAAAAACATCCCCAAAGCATGATGTTTCCACCCCCATGCTTCACAGTAGGTATGGTGTTCTTTGGATGCAACTCAGCATTCTTTGTCCTCCAAACACGACGAGTTGAGTTTTGACCAAAAAGTTCTATTTTGGTTTCATCTGACCATATGACATTCTCCCAATCCTCTTCTGGATCATCCAAATGCACTCTAGCAAACTTCAGACGGGCCTGGACATGTACTGGCTTAATCAGGGGGACACGTCTGCACTGCAGGATTTGAGTCCCTGGCGGCGTAGTGTGTTACTGATGGTAGGCTTTGTTACTTTGGTCCCAGCTCTCTGCAGGTCATTCACTAGGTCCCCCTGTGTGGTTCTGGGATTTTTGCTCACCGTTCTTGTGATCATTTTGCCCCCACGGGGTGAGATCTTGCGTGGAGCCCCAGATCGAGGGAGATTATCAGTGGTCTTGTATGTCTTCCATTTCCTAATAATTGCTCCCACAGTTGATTTCTTCAAACCAAGCTGCTTACCTATTGCAGATTCAGTCTTCCCAGCCTGGTGCAGGTCTACAATTTTGTTTCTGGTGTCCTTTGACAGCTCTTTGGTCTTGGCCATAGTGGAGTTTGGAGTGTGACTGTTTGAGGTTGTGGACAGGTGTCTTTTATACTGATAACAAGTTCAAACAGGTGAAATTAATACAGGTAACGAGTGGAGGACAGAGGAGCCTCTTAAAGAAGAAGTTACAGGTCTGTGAGAGCCAGAAATCTTGCTTGTTTGTAGGTGACCAAATACTTATTTCCACCATAATTTGCAAATAAATTCATAAAAAATCCTACAATGTGATTTTCTGTTTTGTTTTTTCTCAATTTGTCTGTCATAGTTGACGTGTACCTATGATGAAAATTACAGGCCTCTCTCATCTTTTTAAGTGGGAGAACTTGCACAATTGGTGGCTGACTAAATACTTTTTTCCCCCACTGTATACAGTGAGGGAAAAAAGTATTTGATCCCCTGCTGATTTTGTACGTTTTCCCACTGTCAAAGAAATGATCAGTCTATAATTTTAATGGTAGGTTTATTTGAACAGTGAGAGACCGAATAAAAACAAAAAAATCCAGAAAAACGCATTAACATTTTTTATAAATTGATTTGCATTTTAATGAGGGAAATAAGAATTTGACCCCCTCTCAATCAGAAAGATTTCTGGCTCCCAGGTGTCTTTTATACAGGTAACGAGCTGAGATTAGGAGCACACTCTTAAAGGGAGTGCTCCTAATCTCAGTTTGTTACCTGTATAAAAGACACCTGTCCACAGAAGCAATCAATCAATCAGATTCCAAACTCTCCACCATGGCCAAGACCAAAGAGCTCTCCAAGGATGTCAGGGACAAGATTGTAGACCTACACAAGGCTGGAATGGGCTACAAGACCATCGCCAAGCAGCTTGGTGAGAAGGTGACAACAGATGGTGCGATTATTCGCAAATGGAAGAAACACAAAATAACTGTCATTCTCCCTCGGCCTGGGGCTCTATGCAAGATCTCACCTTGTGGAGTTGCAATGATCATGAGAACGGTGAGGAATCAGCCCAGAACTACACGGGAGGATCTTGTCAATGATCTCAAGGCAGCTGGGACCATAGTCACCAAGAAAACAATTGGTAACACACTACGCCGTGAAGGACTGAAATCCTGCAGCGCCCGCAAGGTCCCCCTGCTCAAGAAAGCACATATACAGGGCCGTCTGAAGTTTGCCAATGAACATCTGAATGATTCAGAGGAGAACTGGGTGAAAGTGTTGTGGTCAGATGAGACCAAAATCGAGCTCTTTGGTATCAACTCAACTCTCCGTGTTTGGAGGAGGAATGCTGCCTATGACCCCAAGAACACCATCCCCACCGTCAAACATGGAGGTGGAAACATTATGCTTTGGGGGTGTTTTTCTGCTAAGGGGACAGGACAACTTCACCGCATCAAAGGGACGATGGACGGGGCCATGTACCGTCAAATCTTGGGTGAGAACCTCCTTCCCTCAGCCAGGGCATTGAAAATGGGTCGTGGATGGGTATTCCAGCATGACAATGACCCAAAACACACGGCCAAGGCAACAAAGGAATGGCTCAAGAAGAAGCACATTAAGGTCCTGGAGTGGCCTAGCCAGTCACCAGACCTTAATCCCATAGAAAATCTGTGGAGGGAGCTGAAGGTTCGAGTTGCCAAACGTTAGCCTCGAAACCTTAATGACTTGGAGAAGATCTGCAAAGAGGAGTGGGACAAAATCCCTCCTGAGATGTGTGCAAACCTGGTGGCCAACTACAAGAAACGTCTGACCTCTGTGATTGCCAACAAGGGTTTTGCCACCAAGTACTAAGTCATGTTTTGCAGAGGGTTCAAATACTTATTTCCCACATTGAAATGCAAATCAATTTATAACGTTTTTGACATGTGTTTTTCTTGATTTTTAGTTGTTATTCTGTCTCTCACTGTTCAAATAAACCTACCATTAAAATTATAGACTGATCATTTCTTTGTCAGTGGGCAAACGTACAAAATCAGCAGGGGATCAAATACTTTTTTCCCTCACTGTATATACAGTACCAGTCAAAAGTTTGGACACACCTACGCATTCAAGGGTTTTTCTTTATTTTTACAACTTTCTACATTGTAGAATAATAGTGAAGACATCAAAACTATGAAATAACACACATGGAATCATATAGTAACAAATCAAAATATATTTTATACTTGTGATTCTTCAAATAGCCACATTTTGCCTTGATGACAGCATTCTCTCAACCAGCTTCATGAGGTAGTCACCTGGAATGCATTTCAATTAACAGGTGTGCCTTCTTAAAAGTTAATTTGTGGAATTTATTTCCTTCTTAATGCGTATGAGCCAATCAGTTGTGTTGTGACAAGATAGGGGTGTATAAAGAAGATAGCCCTATTTGGTGAAAGACCAAGTCCATATTATGGCAAGAACAGCTCAAATAAGCAAAGAAACGACAGTCCATTATTACTTTAAGACATGAAGGTCAGTCAATATGGAAAATGTCAAGAGACCTGCTTGGGCCAAGAAACACAAGTAATGGACATTAGACCGGTCTGGAGTCCAAATTGGAGATTTTTGGTTTAAACCCCCGTGTCTTTGTGAGACGCGGTGTGAGTGAACGGATGATCTCCGCATGTGTAGTTCCCACCGTAAAGCATGGAGGCGGAGGTGTTATGGTGTGGGGGTGCTTTGCTGGTGACTCTGTTTGTGATTTATTTAGAATTCAAGGCACACTTAACCAGCATGGCTACCACAGCATTCTGCAGCGATACGCCATCCCATCTGGTTTGGGCTTAGTGGGACTATCATTTGTTTTTCAACAGGACAATGACCCAACACACCTCCAGGCTGTGTAAGGGCTATTTTACCAAGAAGGAGAGTAATGGAGTGCTGCATCAGATGACCTGGCCACCACAATCCCCCGACCTCAACCAAATTGAGATGGTTTGGGATGAGTCGGACCGCAGAGTGAAGGAAAAGCAGCCAACAAGTGCTCAGCATATGTGGGAACTTCTTCAAGATTGTTGGAAAAGCATTCCAGGTGAAGCTGGTTGAGAGAATGCCAAGAGTGTGCAAAGCTGTCATTAAGGGGAAGGGTGGCTATTTGAAGAGTCTCAAATATAAAATATATTTTGATTTGTTTAACACTTTTTTGGTTACTACATGATTCCATATGTGTTATTTCATTGTTTATGTGTCTTCACTATTATTCTACAATGTAGAAAATATATACACTTATTCCAGCAGTTTTGCACAGATCCATACGTTCTGTGTGCCTCCAGTTGATGAACTACACTTCCTCCCCACTTATGCTTACACACAGTTGTTCAGAGCACGCTAGATTGCTAATTAGCACAGGTGGCTGACTATGTCTTCCGTCTGTCTTCCGTAAACAAGTACTGCAACATGGAGATATGGCCATGTCGGGAACAGGAACCCTATAAAGGTGTGTAGTAATTTAACCTTTTTGTATTTTGACAATTATTTCTCACTGATATGAAAGATACGTTCCTTATGTTTCCAAAATCGTACTGCAAACACTGTATGTTCATGTTCAGACCTAGCGTCAGGCCTCTTAACAAAAGTCACCCGGGAAGAAGATACTTCATTAATAGGTGCTAAAGGTAGTTAGCGTCTATGAATGGGGTACTGCTAAGGCAGCAGCTACTCTTCCTGGGGTCCAAACAGGGTTAAAACAGTTACATCATAACAAACCTCAACAGCCTACATCATAAATGAAACAATACATCATACAAGACATTATTACGTTATTACTCTAATATTACAAATGTACAATATACAACCCACAATATTACAATGTGTTTGTGTGTAGAGTGCATGTTAGAGTGTGTGTGCGTATGCGTTTGTGTGTGTGTGTGTGTCTCTTCACAGCCCGCGTTGTGTTGTTTTATCCGATTATTTATTTTTTTATCGGATTTTACTGCTCGCTTGAGTTACTTGATATGAAAGAGGATTCCATGTAGTCATGGCTCTATGTAGTACTGTGCGTTTCCCAGAGTCTGTACTGGACTTGGGGACTGTGAGGAGACCCCTGGTGGCATGTCTTGTGGGTTATGTATGGGTGTCTGAGCTGTGTGTTAGTTGTTTAAAAAGACAGTTTGGTGCTTTCAACAAATCAATACCTCTCACAAAGACAATAGTGATGCAGTCAATCTCTCCTCTACTTTGAGCAGGAGAGATTGTCATCCATGTTATTGATATTAGCACTCCATGTACATTTAAGCGCCAGCCGTGCAGCTCTGTTCTGGGCTAACTGTAATTAGCCTATGTTCTTCTTTGTGACACTTGACCATATAACTAGGCAGTAGTCCAGGTGTGATAAAACTATTAAAAAAAAATAATATATATATATATATATATATATATATATATATATATTTAGGACTAGCTTATTACTTGCCACCCATTCTAAAACTGGCTGCAGCTCTTTAAGAGTATCAGTGATTTAACTTCCTGTGGTAGCTGACGTATGAGTCATCAGCATACATAGACACACAGGCTTTACTCAATGCTAGTGTTAGGTCATTTGTAAAAATAGGGGTCAAGACAGCTACCTTGAGGTATGCCAAGCTCTACTTGGTTTACGTTAGAGAGGCTTCCATTAAAGAACACCCTCTGTGTTCTGTTATACAGGTAACTCTCGATCCACGATATGACAAAAGATGTCAAGCCATAACACAAGTTTTATTCAGCAGCAGACTATGATCGATAATGTCAAAAGCTGCCCTGAAGTCTAACAAAACAGCTCCCACAATATTCTTATCATCAGTTTCTTTCAGCCAATCATCAGTCATTTGTGTTAGTGCCGTACATGTTGAGTGCCCTTCTCTATAAGTGTGCTGAAAGTCAGGTTTGTTGACTATCAACCTCTCCTTCTTGGCACTAACAGCATTGCTGGGCCCAGTTCACACTAATAGCCTACTTTATTTAACATAACATATTATATAACCTGAAATATCTTTGAACCATTCTGTATTCATCTCTCCCATGATGCTTTATTTTGATCATAGGCATAGACATAACGTGGGTCTACCGAGCAATTTGTTTTATACATTTTTCACAATTGTTAATTGTTTCTTTGAGAATAATAGCCCTATTGTCTTGATTGAAGCGTAAAATATTGACAGTAAAACAGGCTTTTCTGCTGCTGATATTGCTGTGTTAGTGTTCTGTGCCTGCCAAGCACACTGCAAGAGTGTGCCTGTGTCTTTCTCCTTCTCAAGACATTGTTTCTTATTAGTTCATTCTTGATTCGCTGGGTCTCAAATCAAAGAGCCCCAACCAAACCTTGGGATGGCAACCTTTTATTTTCCTAGTAGGAAGTGATGTTTGTGATATAAAACTCAAACATCTACTTGTGCTGGCTAGTTCACACAGACCTGCCCAGTAGCCTACTGCACAGCAAACATCCTACCATTATGCAACGCTTCCAGGGAGCCGTCTGGCTGAGATTAACACGTCTGGACTATTTGTAGATGGTTGGTTTCCTGATGTGGAAAAAATAACTCAACCACTTACAGTATAGAGAGAGCTATTGATTCTGTCTGTGTTTGCTATGCGTATTGGCTTAGTAAAGCAATATAAGATAATTTGAAATTAGAAATACACGTTTAAGAACTAGGCTATGCTTTGCGTGAATTGTAGAATATTATATAAAGTACAGTAAATGTATATCCATTTGTGAGTATTGTTCACCGTGGGAATGTTGGCTGTTTCTTTTTGCTTTATTTACCCTGGAGTTTACACTTTTGGGATTATTCCATTGTACCAGGTAACCCAAATCAAGCGCAGTTACTGTTTAAAAATCTTCCACATGGTTCTCTTGGCTCACAGAAATGTTCCATGCTCTATATTACTGTGTACTAGAATGTTAAATATTTCTATCTAGTAGAGTGGTTCATGCTGAATATTTATGTGTAGTAGAATGTTTAATGTTTTAGTGTAATATAATTGTTCATGGTGAATGTTTCTGTTTATTACAATTGTTCATGGTGAATGTTTCTGTGTAGTTGAATGTTTCTGTGTAGTATAACTGTTCATGGTGAATGTTTCTGTGTAGTAGAATTGCTCATGGTGAATGTTTCTGTGTAGTAGAAAAGTTATCAGGGTCGTGCCTGGGGTCTGTGAAAACAGGAGCTGGCTGGTGTGTCTACTGTAAGTGGTCATGAAACCCAATGGCGTGTGAAATGGACAGCTGGGACTTGGTGTTGGATTTATCCTAGAATCCTCAGCCGCTGGGCCGCCACACCTTGCGTGCGAATCCCTCAGAACTCTAAATTGTGAGAAAAAAAATAACCCATTACGACTCCCTCTGGTCAAAGCACCAAAACCCCTCATCATGTTCAGGAAGGAGCACCAGTCCAGTCGGTATGCGTACAACAGAGAGATGAGGTAGTCGCCAAACCACCCGCCCAAATCTCAGTTTGATCCCTCCATTATCACATTAACCCTGGCTAATTGGAAGAGAGGGTATTTGTACCCCTTTAGGAATAAATCTCAACCTTTTTTTCTGAGAGTGTAATCCAATGGCCTGAAACTCATGGTTTACAGGCCACATCAGGCCTGCAAGTCATATTATGCTGGCTTGCAAGGTGATGTGTAATTCCAAATAAACACTCTGCTGTGCCTTGGACAGTTTGGTGAGATAAATATGTTGGTACTATCAGCGCTCAGAGCTCCAGTGTGCCTTAGCAGTGGTGGAAAAAGTACCCAATTGTCATACTTGAGTAAAAGTAAAGATACCTTAATAGAAAATGACTCAAGTAAAAGTGAAAGTCACCCAGTAAAATCGTACTTGAGTCTAAAAAGTCTAAAAGTATTTGGTTTTAAATATACTTAAGTATCAAAAGTAAATGTAATTGCAAAAATATACTTAAGTATCAAAAGTAAAAGTATAAATCATTTAAAATTCCTTATATTAAGCAAACCAGACGGCCCCATTTTCTTTTTTCTAAATGTACGGATAGCCAGGGGCACGCTCCAACACTCAGACATCATTTACAAATGAAGCACGTGTTTAGTGAGTCCGCCAGATCAGAGGCAGTAGGGATGACCAGGGATGTTATCTTGATCAGTGTGTGATCATTTCCTTTAGTGAAGTAAGAGTAAAAGTTGTCAAAAATATAAATAGTAAAGTACAGATACCCCAAAAAACTACTTAAGTAGTACTTTCAAGTATATCTACTTAAGTACTTTACACTACTGCTCAAAAGTTTTAGAACACCTACTCATTCAAGGGTTTTCTTTATTTTTACTATTTTATACATTGTAGAATAATAGTGAAGACATCAAAACTATGAAATAACACATATGGAATCATGTAGTAACCCAAAAAAAATTCAACTAATATTTTATATTTGAGATTCTTCAAATAGCCACCCTTTGCCTTGATGACAGCTTTGCACACTCTTGGCATTCTCTCAACCAGCTTCATGAGATAGTCACCTGGAATGCATTTCAATTAACAGGTGTGCCTTCTGAATCAGGCCTTCATGGTCGAATTGCTGCAAAGAAACCACTACTAAAGGACACCAATAATAAGAACAGACTTGCTTGGGCCAAAAACACGAGCAATGGACGTTAGACCTGTGGAAATTTATCCTTTGGTCTGGAGTCCAAATTTGAGATTTTTGGTTCCAACCACCGTGTCTTTGTGTGGGTGAACGGATGATCTCTGCATGTGTATTTCCCACCGTAAAGCATGGAGGAGGAGGTGTTATGGTGTGGGGGTGCTTTGCTGGTGACATTGTCTGTGATTTATTTAGAATTCAAGGCACACTTAACCAGCATGGCTACCACAGCATTCTGCATCGATACGCCATCCCATCTGGTTTGGGCTTAGTTGGACTATAATTTGTTTTTCAACAGGACAATGACGCAACACACCTCCAGGCTGTGTAAGGGCTATTTGACTAAGAAGGAGAGTGATGGAGTGTTGCATCAGATGACCTGGCCTCCACAATCCCCTGACCTCAACCAAATTGAGATGGTTTGGGATGAGTCGGACCGCAGAGTGAAGGAATAGCAGCCAACAAGTGCTCAGCATATGTGGGAACTCCTTCCAGACTGTTGGAAAAGCAGCTGGTAGAGCACATCGCTTGTAACGCCAGGGTAGTGGGTTCGATCCAAGGGACAACCCATACGTAAAAATGTATGCACGCATGACTGTAAGTCACTTTGGATAAAAGCATCTGCTAAATGGCATATATTATATTATATATATTATATATTATATATATTCCAGGTGAAGCTGGTTGAGAGAATGCATAGAGTGTTCAAAGCTGTCATCAAGGCAAAGGGTGGCTATTTGAAGAATCTCAAATCTCAAATATATTTTGATTTGTTCAACACTTTTTTGGTTACTACATGATTCCATATGTGTTATTTCATTGTAGAAAATAGTAAAAATAAAGAAAAACCCTTGAATGAGTAGGTGTTCTAAAACTTTTGACCGGTAGTGTACACCACTGTGCCTTAGTGGTCCCTCCCTGACTGCTGACTCCATGTCGCAGCTCTAATGACACTGCCTGTGCCTTTCCCAGAACAAGTGGAAATGCCACAGTGATGTACCGTGAAGAGAGAGAGGAGGTCAGACTCCCAGCTGGCATTTATACACAGCAAATTCTCCCCCAAATTGTTTTACACAGAGTGTTAAATCAACAATGAAAGTGTGGAGTCTGTGGACCCATATATACACCGGAGCAGTGTTAAATTAACACACTGCTTAATGTAAAATCTTATTCAAATATTTCCTAGGGTGCCTTGCCTTTCGAGTAAATTGTAGAGGTACCACCCATGACTGTATTTGTTAGTGACAGAGACAAAGCAGCTTAAAGTATGATGACCAAAGTATGAAAAATGACTGTTGCTTCTACATTGATTTAGTTTGATCATAAAGTTACTGGTCACCTTCCCCATGTCAAACACTTGGATTAATTATTAAGGGGACAAGGTGACAGAACCTTAACTCTCATTTGAATACACCAATGGTAACATGCTATTCTCTTAACTAATTTAAATAAGTACCGCCTTGTAACAAACATCGGAGAAGGCGTGTTTGCAGAGGGGCATGGTTTATATAGCTAGATAGCTACCAGTCGCGGTCAGTGCCGTTTAAGATGAGGGCGGACGATGATAATTTTTTTATGAGCATGGCCTTATTTCTATTACAGCATATTGGATGACTGTCATTTATATTCCATTCACCCAGCTCAATGTAACATCAATAGGTTTAGGCTACTACATGATACTCAAATTTTCCCTATACCCATCATGAGGTTGCTTCAACCTATGAACGAAAGTTTACAATGTAGGTCCACAGGTCGAGAGAAATTTGAGTAATCAAGGTGATAGACAGTGACACATTAAATACCGCCTTGCACACTCTTGCCTGCATCTAGCTGATCTCGGGTGTAATCAATAGTCCAACCGTTGCAAACATGAGTTTCTATTGGAAAAATTCAGGTATGTTTATTCCGGTTTCGTTCCGTTGCTACTGTTTAAAAAAATATTTTCTACAGAATCGGCGGAATGAATACACCCCTGATCACACACAAATACAGTTCACTTTCATAGCAGCCACATACAAAAACATGATCACTTTGATCGTTGTAGCTATAATTCCTTCTCGTATCTACATGCTCTCCTCCTCTCACCTTTTCCCTTTGCTTGTGGACTTGAGTGCACAACACATCAGTTGTCTAACCAGGCAATAAATATTTCCAAGCCAAACCTTCATATCATAATCGTTGTCACCATTATTAGCTAACGTCAAGGTCAACATAGCTACTAGAACTAACGCATTAGTAAACCCGCTACAATCATGCAGTACAGTGTAAAGTAAGCAAGGAGTTTAGCAGTTACACCGGCGGGCCCCGCTGGCAATAAATTAATAAACCCAAAAGCTTACCTTGACTTGGAAGAGTTCCAGTGTTGGATAGCCATAGCCAGCTAGCTAACATAGCATCCCTCTTTGTTTGAACCAGGTGTTTGAGTAGGCTAAACTAGCTGCCTGCATTCGCTAGCTAAGTAAGTGAAAGTAAATACATATATATATATATATATATATATATGTATATATATACTGTATATATATATATATATATATATAGCTAGCTCTCTCTCTTGCTTCTCCTTCATTTTTGAATAAATGAATTTGTTCAAAAATGTTACATTATTTTCTTTCTCTCGCTTTGAGTAATTTATTCATCACATTTTATGCACTGCAGTGCTAGCTAGCTGTAGCTTATGCTTTCAGTACTAGATTCATTCTCTGATCCTTTGATTGGGTGGACAACATGTCAGTTCATGCTGCAATAGCTCTGATAGGTTGGAGGACATCCTCTGGAAGTTGTCATAACTACTGTGTAAGTCTATGGAAGGGGATGACAACCATAAGCCTCCTAGGCTTTCAATTGAAGTCATTGTACCCAGAGGAGGATGGAAACTAGCTGCCTTAGGCTACACCATAGTTCCACCCTACAGAGTGCTGTTGAGGCTACTGTAGACATCCTTTATTGCTAAACAGTGTGTTTTAATCAATGATTTGGTCATGTTAATATATTTAGTATAGTTTTATCTAAAAAGGGTACTTTTTAAAAATGTTTCACTATTTGTACTTCTATGAAATTAACTGAGGAGGATGGTCCTCCCCTTCCTCTTCTGAGGAGCCTCCACTGATAGCTACTCTACTGGTGCCAAAATTTGACTGTAAGGTGTCAGCAAATATAATTAAAAGTTTTGACTATTCATCTATGGCAAAGATACTTAAATGTTTCCACTTTCAACTGTGTCTGGTGTTAGCTAGTCACTGGCTAGCTAGGTCTTCAGCCAGCATGGAACATAGGGGGGGAAAGGTCGTTCAAAATTCAGATGCAGTTGTTAAGTCAACACATCAGTCAGTGCTGCTGTGAACAGACCGAATCACAAAAGACATGCCAAACGGGAGATGTATAAAACATATCATTGATGCAATTTCAGTGTTGTTTGAGTTGGTTTGTGTGTCACCAAATTATCTTGAGAGGATTTTACTGCAACACTGCCCACTGCATCCAAGTTGCTTGACATAGGCGTTTCAAAGAGTTGTCAGTCAAGGCAAGCTCATGAATATAAGCTACCCGGCCACTCAGCCTGTCTTTTCAAACTTCCTGTTAGTTAGCCATGAGAGAAAAATTACTTTTTAGAATGACTGTTCAGGACCTTTAACACAATACCATACGTATTTCATAAGGCCTTCTTTTGAGGGCCTAGTTTTACCCTAATGCAGGGGCCACATCAGGCCTGCAAGTCACATTATGCTAGCTTGTAAGGTGATGTGTAATTTCTATTGGAATCTAGACAGTGTGGGGATATCCAACTTTTAAAAAAAAAATTCACCCACAACCTGTATTGAGAATGACAGCCAGAGTTGAGAAGACTAATTTATGCGACTACCTAAAGCATCTAAACTGGAACAACCATTTCAGTAACAGGTGCAAGTCCAAGTAACATATTGGCTAAGTTTAGAATTTTTTGTAATTTATATTTGAGTAACATAAGGTTAATTAATTAATCAATCAATCAATCAATGTACATGCACAAACAGATATTGAAACAAACAATTCCAAAAACTCTACCTGCAATACAGCATGCTGGGAAATATGATAATGATGGGCGTGGTTTTGGTTCAAAGTGACGTTCATGAGATTCAGGCCCCTGTATTAGGCTAAGGTCAGCGCTATCCGGGATCCTTAGGACGTCCCTACCCTAAACGCTAACCTTAACCCCTATTTTAAATGTCAACTTCAATAGTGTAGGGACGTCCCAAGGATCCCTGATAGCACAGACCATTAGGCTAATAGCACAGTTATCCTGACCCCCGCTACACCAGGCCTAGAGACCCCCCACCCCTCTATTCAAACCCTCCCTCTGTCCCATGGCACACGCTGTGTTGGCACCGTAACTCAAGCCCCAAAACCCTCTATTGTTCATTGTTTGTCTTTCATAATTTTTTCCCATGGGCCCCTGGCCAGCGAGAGGAAGAGCTCACTATAAATATTACTCTCCTCCTCAGCCTCCCTCCCTCTTGAGGGGGGGTCTCACTGTAGTTTAGATCCAAGGGTCCACATCAAACGAGAGAGAATCGATCAATGTCAGAGAGCACTGCTATGAGACTGTACTGTTTTGTTGTCATTACCATTACTATACCGTGGGTCTGGGCTGTGTGGATGGATGGATTATTGACACTATATAGTTTGAACAACATGTAGACATCAATTAAATGTGTTGAAATAATGTAATCAACCATGCTAAAACAAGGCTAATGATTGTTCATTAAGAGTCTAGCTCAAAGGACAGGGAATGGTTTTGGTGAAATGCTAGCGAGTCGGGGACTGTGCCCTATAACAGAATATTGTAAAGGCCATATTGCTCATTTTACCATCCAAGGTCAATCTTTTAGAGGTGTATGAGACCCCATATGACGCTGTGCTTGTAATGTTGCTGTGCCTGTAATGATTTTCATTACATTTAGCAGACGCTCTTATTTAGAGTGACTTACGATTAGTGCATTCATCTTAAGATTGCTAGGTGGGACAACCACAAATCAAAGGCATAGTAAGTACACTTTTCTTCAATAAAGTAGCTATCAGCAAAGTCAGAGCTAGAAAGGGGGGGGAGTGAAGTGCAAGTGTTGGTTCAGGTTGAAATTTTTTGTGTGTTGGGGGGGTACTCTTTGAAGAGGTAGGGTTTCAGGTGCTTTCGGAAGATGGGCAGGGACAATGCTGTCATAGCTTCAGGGAGAAGCTGGTTTCACCATTGGGGTGCCAGGACAGAGAAGAGCTTGGACTTGGCTGAGTGGGAGCTGCCCTCCCGTAGGGGTGGGAGGGCCAAGAGACCAGAGGTGGCAGAACGGAGTGAGTAGCCTGAAGGTAGGGAGGGGCAGTTCCTTTTGCTGCTCCGTAGGCAAGCACCATGGTCTTGTAGTGCAACTCTGGGAGGGCGACACTGTGGAGTTGTCAACCGTGATGGAGAGGTCTTTGAGCGGGCAGGCCTTC
Organism: Coregonus clupeaformis; assembly: GCF_020615455.1. Lineage (NCBI taxonomy): Eukaryota > Metazoa > Chordata > Actinopteri > Salmoniformes > Salmonidae > Coregonus > Coregonus clupeaformis. The sequence goes on along the minus strand of NC_059217.1, from coordinate 30,286,114 downwards.
CTCGGGAGGAATAGCAGCGCCGTCTTGTTGAGCTTGAGGTGGTGGGCTGACATCCAAGCTGAGATATCTGCCAGGCACACAGAGATGCGTGTCGCCACTTGGATGTCAGAAGGGGGGAAGGAGAAAATTAGTTATGATAAATTTGCATAGCAATGATAGGAGAGACCATGTGAGGATATGATGAAGCCGAGTGACTTGGTGTATAGAGAGAAGAGGAGAAAGCCTAGAACCAAGCCCTGGGGGACACCAGTAGTGAGAGTACGTCACCTAGTAGGAGCGGCCTGCAAGGTAGGATGCAATCCAAGAGTGTGCAGACCCTGAGACCTCCAACCCTGACAGGGTGGAGAGGAGGATCTGATAGTTCACGGTGTCGAAGGCAGCGGATAGATCTAGGAGGATGAGAACAGAGGAGAGAGAGTCAGTTTGGCAGTGTGGAGAGCCTCTGTGACACAGAGAAGAGCAGTCTCGGTTGAGTGACCAGTCTTGAAGCCTGACTTGTTAAGGTCAAAAAGATAGTTCTGAGAGAGATAATGAGAGAGTTGATCAGAGACAGCACGCTCAAGTGTTTTGGAAAGAAAAGAAAGAAGGGATACGGTTTCTCGAGGAGGGGAGCGACTCTGGCCATTTTGAAGTCAGAGGGGACGCAGCCAGTGGTAAGGGATGAGTTGATGAGATGAGGGAAGTGATGAATGGGAGAAGGTCTCCAGAGATGGTCTGGAGGAGGGGATGGGGTTGAGCAGGCAGGTTGTCGGGCAGCCAGACCTCACTAGTAGCATGATTTCATCTGGAGAGAGCGGAGAAAGAGGTCAAGGCATAGGATCATTATGTGTGAGTGGGACCAGTGGACTCAATAGGCTGAGTGAATGAGGAGCGGATGTTGTCAACCTTCTTTTCAAAGTAGTTGACAAAGTCGTGCACAGAGAGGGAGGAGGAAGTGGGATGGGGTGGAGGATTAAGGAGGGAGGAGAAGGTGGAAAATAGTTTCCTACGGTTAGAGGGATAAGCTTGAAATTTAGAGTGCTAGAAAGTGGCTTTAGCAGTGGATACAGAGGAAGAGAAGGTAGAGAGGAGGGAGTGAAAGGATAATAGGTCCTCCGGAAGTTTAGTTTTCCTCCATTTTCACTCAGCTGCCCACAAACCTGTTCTGTAAACTCGATGGAATTATTTAATCTGGAGATGGAGAATAAACTGGATGAGCTCCGTTCGAGACTATCCTACCAACGGGACATTCAAAACTGTAATATCTTATGTTTCGCCGAGTCGTGGCTGAACGACGGCACGTATAAAATACAGTTGGTTGGGTTTTCCGTGCATTGGCAGGACAGAACAGCTACGTCTGGTAAGACGAGGGGTGGGGTGTGTGTCTATTTGGCAATAACAGCTGGTGCGCAATATCTATTATTAAGGAAGTCTTGGTATTGCTCGCCTGAGGTAGAGTACCTAATGATAAGCTGTAGACCACACTATCTACCAAGAGAGTTTTCATCTATATTTTTCGTAGCCATCTATTTACCATCACAAACCGATGCTGGCACTAAGGCCACACTCAACGAGCTGCATAAGGCCATAAGTGAACAAGAAAATGCTAATCCAGAAACAGCGCCCCTAGTGGCCGGGGACTTTAATGCAGGAAAACGTACATCCATTTACCTAATTTCTGCCAGCATGTCACATGTGCAACCAGAGGAAAAAAAATTCTAGACCACCTTTACTCCACACACAGAGACGCATACAAAGCTCTCCCTCACCCTCCATTTGGTAAATCTGACCATAATTCTTTCCTCCTGATTCCTGCTTACAAGCAAAAACGAAAGCAGGAAGTACCAGTGACTCGCTCAATACAGAAGTGGTCAGATGACGTGGATGCTACGCTACAGGACTGTTTTGCTAGCAAAGACTGAAATATGTTCCGGGATTCATCCAATGGCATTGAGGAGTATACCACCTCAGTCACTGGCATCATCAATAAGTGCATTGCGATGTCCCCTCCACAGTGACCGTACGTACATATCCCAACCAGAAGCCATGGATTACAGGCAACATCCGCACCTAGCTAAAGGCTAGAGCTGCCACTTTCAATGAGCGAGACACTAATCCGGACACTTATAAGTAATCCCGCTATGCCCTCAGACGAACCATGAAGCAGGCAAAGGGTCAATACAGTCCTAAGATTAAATCCTACTACACCGGATCTGACGCTCGTCGAATATAGCAGGGCTTGCAAACTATTACGGACTACAAAGGGAAATCCAGATAAATGCCTTAAATGCTCGCTTCGAGGCAAGCAACACTGAAGCCTGTATGAGAGCACCAGCTGTTGCTGTTCTGGACGACTGTGTGATCACGCTCTCCGTAGCTGATGTGAGCAAGACCTTTAAACAGGTCAACATTCACAAGGCCGCGGGGTCAGATGGATTACCAGTACTCAGATCATGCGCGGACCAACTGGCAAGTGTTTTCACTGACATTTTCAACCTCTCCCTGACCGAGTCTGTAATACCTACATATTTCAAGCAGACCACCATAGTCCCTATGCCCAAGAAAGCAAAGGTAACCTGCCTAAATGACTACCGCATGAAGTGCTTTGAAAGGCTGGTCATGGCTCACATCAACATCATCATCCCAGATACCCTAGAACCACTCCAATTCGCATACCGCCCCAACAGATCCACAGATGATGCAATCTCAATCGCACTCCACACTGCCCTTTCCAACCTGGAAAAAAGAAACACCTATGTGAGAATGCTGTTAATTGACTACAGCTCAGCGTTCAACACCATAGTGCTGACAAAGCTCATCACTAAGCTAAGGACCCTGGGACTAAACACCTCCCTCTGCAACTGGATCCTGGACTTCCTGACGGGCCACCCCCAGGTGGTAAGGGTAAGCAACAACACATCTGCCACGCTGATCCTCAATCCGGGGCCCCTCAGGGGTGCGTGGTTAGTCCCCTCCTGTACTTCCTGTTCACCCACGACTGCTTTGCCAAGCACAACTCCAACACCATCATTAAGTTTGCCAAACCGACAACGATGAGACAGCCTATAGAGAGGAGGTCAGAGACCTTGCAGTGTGGTGCCAGGACAACAACCTCTCCCTCAACGTGAGCAAAACAAAGGAGCTGATCGTGGACTACAGGAAAAGGAGGGCCGAACACGCCCCCATTCACATTGACAGGGCTGTAGTGGAGCGGGTCGAGAGTTTCAAGTTTCTTGGTGTCCACATCCCCTACAAACTATCATGGTCCAAACACACCAAGAAGGTCGTGAAGAGGTTACTACAGCACCTTTTCCCCCTCAGATGACTGAAAAGATTTGGCATTGGTCCTCAGATCCTCAAAAAGTTATACAGCTGCACCATCAAGAGCATCCTGACTGGTTGCATCACCGCCTGGTATGGCAACTGCTCAGCATCCGACCGCAAGGCGCTACAGAGGGTAGTGCGTACGGCCCAGTACATTACTGGGGCCAAGCTTCCTGCCATCCAGGACCTATGTACTAGGCGGTGTCAGAGGAAGGCCCAAAAAATTGTCAAAGACTCCAGTCACCCAAGTCATAGACTGTTCTTACTGCTACCGAACAGCAAGCGGTACCGGAGCGTCAAGTCTAGGTCCAAAAGGCTCCTTAACAGCTTCTACTCCCAAGCCATAAGGCTGCTGAACAATGAATCAAATGGTCACCCGGACTATTTACATGCCTTTGTTTTTACATTGCTGCTTCTCGCTGTTTATCTATCCATAGTCACTTTACCCCTACTTACATGTACAAATTACCTCGACTAACCTGTACCCCCGCATATTGACTTGGTACCGGTACCCCTTGAATATAGCCTTGTATTGTTATTTTATTGTGTTACTTTTTATTTTATTTGTAACTTTATCTTATTTAGTAAACGTTTTCTTAACTCTATTTCTTGAACTGCATTGTTGGTTAAGGGCTTGTATGTAAGTATTTCACAATTATATTCGGCACATGTGACAAATACAATTTATTTGATTTGATCAATAGTACAGAATTAACACTCACTTTCATCATTAAAGAATACTGAATGAGAGTCCCCTGATGGCTGCAAAACCAAATAATGTTTGGTCAGAGACGGAAGAGGAAGCGAGACACCCCACTCGCTGTATTTTTCTGGTTCAATGAAAGTCAATGAATTAAGTAGACCAGACCCAGCTGCTATCGCATTGGTGTCTATGGGAGACACATCCAGTTAAGTAGACCGGAACTGACACATTTTTTTCAATGGTAAACGGCCAGAGTGAACTACAGTATCTTCATTTATTCACCATCTTTGGTTTAATGTGCTTGGCAGCCATCTTGGTCAGGTGATTGTCACCTGAGAGGTTACCTGACTTAGAGGCCATCTTGATTGACATTATCTGGCCAAACAGTTCTGAACATTGTGCACTTTTTATGGGAGCATTATAGGAACTTTATCTTAGCAGATCAGCTTACGTTGAAGAATTGGGAACACATAGGGTTACTAAAATATAGGACCATTAGGTATTATTGTAAATAGCTCAAACAGCGGTGTAAGTAATCAATATATTGCTTTTGCAGGAGGAAAACAAAGATATCACATAAAGTAAAAATAATTTTGTCTCAGCTTGTGACCAAGGAAAAATGTCAGAACATTACATTTTAGTCATTTAGCAGACGCTCTTATCCAGAGCGACTTACAGTTAGTGAGTGCATAATTATTTTTTTTATACTGGCCCCCCGTGGGAATCGAACCCACAACCCTGGCGTTCCAAACACCATGCTCTACCAACTGAGCTACACGGGGCCTACATTCATCATGTAAATGTGAAGGTCATTGTTCACAGGTCCACATCTCCACAGTAACTGCTAAATGCAATACTCATATTTTTAATAAAAGGCAAGATGCCTAATAATACAGTAATAACAATTTCTGTCCAATCCCTGCTGTCAACGTGTAAAACATACAAAGCCTTGGATTCCAGGGGAAATGAAGAGAGTCTTAAGAACTCCTGACCCATGTATGGCTAATCGCTAGCCTGTAGCACTGCTGTTAATATAAGACACAGAGATTTAAATAACCCCCCTGATATTTGGGTTTGTTTTCCTTTTGAGTTGCGCCCCAACACCCCTCCTGCTACTCATTTCCTTTCCCGGAGGAGCTAGTCCCTTTCCTTGGGCTCAGAGTTGGCGTGTGGGCTCTGGAAATCCAGGCCTGTGCCAGCTTAGGTTGGAAAATCACTTGGATAGGCACAATGGGGCAGGAAGAGACAGAGAGAGCTGGGAGGAACAGAGACCCATTGAATCAGCCTGTTGCTGAATGCTGACGATACTAGGTGGAGGACATATCTGAGAGGTTAAGGGAGAGATGTAGGAAGAGAGATATGGAGAGAGAAGATGGAAAGGAATATTGTGTAACGATCCCGGCTGTCTGAGTCGGGTCCTGTCTGGTGACTAGTTTTTCCTGTTCGTAATCTCCAGTTTCCCGAGGGTTCGGGAACGCTCCGGGGAGCGCTCTTGTTTTCCGCACCTGCATCCCATCAGCAATCTGCACACCTGGTCCTGATCATCACCCTTCTTAGGCTCTGGCCGAACATCCAGTTCCTGCCGGATCGTTAGCCATGAACAGTAGGTTTTGTCAGAGTATCAGTCCTAGAGCGTCTAGCGTTAGTTTTGTTGTTTTGTACCTTGTTGGTTTTTGGTTTACTTACCTCCGTTTTTGTCCCATCTGCAGTCACTCGTCCGGAACCTTCACCCTACCTCTGCCTGATGGTCGGCGGCTGCCGAGCCATCACTGGACCAACAACTGCACCCTCAACAACTCATCCACGCCGCCCGCTCTGTCCCTGGATTATTCTGCACCTTTTTGAATCTGTAATAAACCCTCACCTTCGTTCAACTCTCCTTGTCCTGGTCTGCTTCTGGGTTCTGTCTGAGGGAACCGTGACAGAACGATCCGGCCAGTTATGAACCCAGCGGACCTGGACTCTGTTCGCCATGCCATTACCCAGCAGGAGAAGATGTTGGGCCATCATAGCACGGTACTACAGGAGATCGCGTTGTCAGTTCGGAACCTTTCTTCCGGTCTGACGGAGGTCCAGAACCAACGCCAGTGTCCGGTGGAGGACCCACTACCGGTTTCACCCATCTCGCCTGCCGCTTCTGAAGTTGTGTCTCTCCGTGAGCCCAAGGTTCCGACGCCGGATAAATATGAGGGGGAGCTGGGAAGATGCCGTTCCTTCCTTATGCAGTGTGGATTAGTGTTCGATCTACAGCCCTACTCTTATGCCACAGACAAGGCTAGGATAGCCTTTGTGATTGAGTTGCTGCGTGGTCGAGCGCTGAGTGGGCTTCAGCCGTTTGGGAACGACAGGATCCCTGCATGGCTTCATACCAGGGGTTCACGGCCGAGATGAGAAGCTCTTCGACCATTCCGTCCGAGGGAGGGACGCAGCTAGGCGCCTGTTTTCTCTTCACCAAGGAACTCGCAGCGTGGCCGACTTCGTGATCGAGTTCAAGACGTTGGCTGTGGAGAGTGGGTGGAACGAGGAGTCTTTGCAAGCGGCCTTTTACCAGGGTCTGTCGGAGCAGCTCAAGGATGAGTTGATCTCTTATCCGGAGCCTAGTGACCTGGACAGCTTGGTAGCCTTGTCTATTCGGGTGGATAATCGAGTCCGAGAGCGAAGGAGGGAGAAGCAATGGGGTCCGTCCAATCGATCAGCTTCTCAGTTCCCAGTCGGGTCGGGTGGGGGACCAGAACACGTCGATCATTCTCCACCACAAAGGATTAGTGGAGAGGACCTCTCTCCCGATTCTGAACCCATGCAAGTGGGGCGGCACGGGTTAACCAAGGAGGAGCGTCAACATAGACGTAAGACCAACTGCTGCCTCTACTGTGGTCGCTCGGGACATTACATCTCCACTTGTTCCCGGCGGTCGTCAAACTGCCCGGCTCGCTAAAGTTGGGAGGACTGTTAGCGAGCCAGTTTCAACCTCTCAGTACCTCTGTCAGACCCCGTTTCCCGGCTACCCTTGTGAACAGGAATCAGAGCTTAGCGCTTAACGCTTTTATCGATTCAGGTGCCGATGGAAGCTTTCTTGATGCCGAGTTGGTGGAACAGCTGGGGCTTTCCAAGGAGCAATTGCCGGAAGCCATTGAAGCGACCACTCTGAACGGCAGTAGTCTGGCACGTATCACGATGAGGACTGAACCGGTTAAGATGCGGTTGTCGGGGAATCATTCTGAGATGATTTCATTCTTCATTCTGCCGTCTTCCCATGTTCCTCTGGTCCTTGGATACCCCTGGCTGAAGGAACACAATCCCACGTTCGATTGGGTGACGGGCAAGGTAACGAGTTGGAGCCTTGATTGTCATGCTAACTGTCTCAAGACTGCCTGCCCCCATTCGGTTCCCAGTCAGGTGATTGAGGCTAAACCCCCAGATTTGTCCCTGGTTCCCGAGACATATCACGATTTGGGGGAAGTTTTCAGTAAGCAGAAGGCTCTGTCACTTCCTCCCCACCGACCATATGATTGTGCCATCAACCTGGTCCCTGGAGCTGTCTACCCCAAGGGAAGGTTATACAGTATCTCCCGACCTGAACGTGAGGCGTTGGAGACCTACATCAAGGAGTCCCTAGCTGCTGGTCTCGTTCGTCCTCGTCATCACCCCCTGGGGGCAGGATTCTTCTTTGTGGGTAAGAAGGATGGCTCTCTTCGACCGTGTATTGATTATCGGGGGTTGAATGACATCACGGTCAAGAACAAGTATCCCCCTGCCCTTGATGAGTTCTGCCTTCGACTCCTTACAGGGTGCTACGGTGTTCACCAAGCTAGACCTACGCAATGCGTATCACCTGGTCCGGATCAGAGAGGGGGACGAGTGGTTGACGGGTTTCAATACACCGATGGGTCACTTCGAGTATCAGGTGATGCCGTTTGGACTGACCAATGCTCCAGCGGTATTCCAGAGTATGGTGAACGACGTCCTGAGAGATATGATCGGTCTCTTTGTGTTTGTTTACCTGGATGACATTCTGATCTTCTCGAAGGAACCTTCCGACCACGTCCAGCATGTCCGGCAGGTTCTGCAGCGATTGTTGGAGAATCGCCTGTTCGTGAAGGCCGAGAAGTGCGAGTTTCACGCCCACACGACATCCTTTCTCGGGTACATCATCTCCAGGGGAGAGATTAGGATGGACCAGGAGAAGGTTAGAGCGGTTCTGGAATGGGCCCAGCCCGGTACGAGATTGCAGCTCCAGAGATTTTTGGGGTTTGCGAATTTCTACCGCAGATTCATCCGGGATTACAGCCGTGTGGCCGCTCCATTAACTGCCTTGACTTCCAGTATCAGGACCTTCAAGTGGAATCCGGAGGCGGATCGTGCGTTTCTGGATTTGAAGAGGCGATTCACCAACGCACCGATTCTCTCTCAACCGGACACGGCCCGTCAGTTCGTCGTTGAAGTGGGCCGCGTCTGATGTGGGAGTTGGCGCCATCCTGTCGCAGCGATGCTCCACGGACAGTAAACTCCATCCCTGCGCCTACTACTCTCGTCGCCTTTCGCCTGCGGAGAGGAATTACGATGTGGGTAACCGGGAGCTTCTCGCGGTGAAACTTGCCTTGGAGGAGTGGCGCCACTGGTTGGAGGGGGCGGAGCAACCGTTTATTGTCTGGACTGACCACAAGAATCTTGCTTACGTGCAATCGGCTAAACGTCTCAACTCCCCGTCAGGCCAGGTGGGCGTTGTTTTTCGGACGATTCAAGTTTTCCCTGACGTTCCGACCTGGATCTAAGAACGGCAAGGCGGACGCCTTGTCCCGGATGTTCTCCAAGACGGAGGAGAGTGGGTCCAAGACCGAGACAATTCTCCCCCGGAACTGCGTCGTGGGAGCAGTTATGTGGAAGATTGAGGAGGAGGTGCTGGCGGCCCTTCGGACTCAGCCCGGTCCCGGTAACGGTCCACCCGGTCGGTTGTTTGTGCCTGAGTCGGTTCGTCCGGCTGTCCTCAAATGGTCCCACGCCAGCAAGATGGCTTGTCACCCTGGCGTGGCTCGGACAATGGCGTTTCTTCGCAGACGTTTTTGGTGGCCTGCCATGGCCGAGGATACTCGGGGGTTTGTTGCTGCCTGTCCAGTGTGTGCGCAGAATAAGAGTACCAATCGGCCCAGCTCTGGACTACTTCACCCCCTTCCTATTCCCCGGCGACCATGGTCGCATCTGGCCCTGGACTTCGTCACTGGGTTGCCCGCTTCTGAGGGGAACACGGTCGTTCTGACTATCGTGGACAGATTCAGCAAGTTCGCCCACTTTGTGCCAATTGCCAAGCTTCCCTCTGCCTCGGAGACGTCCGAGATCCTGGTTAGGGAGGTTTTCAGGGTCCACGGTTTGCCCAGTGATATCGTTTCCGACCGTGGCCCTCAGTTTACCTCTGCTGTCTGGAAGTCCTTCTGTTTGGCCATTGGAGCTACAGTCAGTCTCACATCTGGTTTTCACCCCCCAATCCAATGGTCAGGCGGAGAGAGCCAACCAGAAGATGGAATCCACGCTACGCTGTCTGGTCTCTTCCAACCCCACCTCCTGGGTCTCTCAGTTGCCTTGGGTTGAGTATGCCCACAATACTCTTCCTACATCTGCCACTGGGATGTCTCCCTTCCAGTGCCTGTATGGCTACCAACCTCCCCTGTTTCCTTCTCAGGAGAAGGAGCTCTCAGTGCCTTCTGTTCAGGCCCATATTCGTCGTTGCCACCGGACCTGGCATCGGGCCAGAAAGGCACTCCTTAGAGTTTCGGACCGGTATCAGCTCCAGGCGAATCGTCGCCGGATCCCCGCTCCCACCTATACCATCGGAGATAGGGTTTGGTTGGCCACACGGGATCTTCCGTTACGGACTGAGTCTAGGAAGTTGTTACCGAAGTTCATTGGTCCGTTTGTGGTGGAGAAGGTGATCAATCCAGTGGCAGTTCGACTCAAACTACCGAGGACGCTCAGAGTCCATCCCACCTTTCATGTCTCCTGCCTCAAGCCTGTCTTCCTCAGTCCTCTGTTGCCTCCTCCGCCTCCTCCTCCTCCGGATGATCGGAGGTGGTCCTGCCTACACGGTGCGTCGCATCATGGATTCCAGACGGCGGGGCCGGGGTTTCCAGTATCTCGTGGACTGGGAGGGGTATGGCCCTGAGGAGAGGAGTTGGATTCCGCGGCGACAGGTCCTAGATGCGGACCTCATCAGTGACTTCTACCGCCTCCATCCTGGCGCTCCGGGAGTCCGCCCGGTGGCGTTCGTCGGAGGGGGTACTGTAACGATCCCGGCTGTCTGAGTCGGGTCCTGTCTGGTGACTAGTTTTTCCTGTTCGTAATCTCCAGTTTCCCGAGGGTTCGGGAACGCTCCGGGGAGCGCTCTTGTTTTCCGCCACCTGCATCCCATCAGCAATCTGCACACCTGGTCCTGATCATCACCCTTCTTAGGCTCTGGCCGAACATCCAGTTCCTGCCGGATCGTTAGCCATGAACAGTAGGTTTTGTCAGAGTATCAGTCCTAGAGCGTCTAGCGTTAGTTTTGTTGTTTTGTACCTTGTTGGTTTTTGGTTTACTTACCTCCGTTTTTGTCCCATCTGCAGTCACTCGTCCGGAACCTTCACCCTACCTCTGCCTGATGGTCGGCGGCTGCCGAGCCATCACTGGACCAACAACTGCACCCTCAACAACTCATCCACGCCGCCCGCTCTGTCCCTGGATTATTCTGCACCTTTTTGAATCTGTAATAAACCCTCACCTTCGTTCAACTCTCCTTGTCCTGGTCTGCTTCTGGGTTCTGTCTGAGGGAACCGTGACATATTGTGTGTGATGATGTACCTATGTAACGCGTCTCTGCCGTGCTGTTGTCATCGTGTTGCATTCTTCTCTGATGCTTTACCTGAAGTGACCTTTGAGGCTGAAACATCACACTTGAGATTATGTTTATGCTGCTCAATGGAGTTATACATTTAGCCAGACCTACGAACACACAGGGGGGTGTTAGTGCTGTCAAATAACTGAAGTGTTCTGGCTCACACACACTGATATATTATAACTCACACATTAGCCATTTAGCAAGCACTGTATCTGCAAGCATAACAAGGCAGGATCATGACAATTGAAAGGGGCTATGGTGGGATACATAGAGCTAGGTAAAGAGGGTATTTCGCAGTGATGTACAGGATTTTACCACCAAGGTTGCCATAACAGGACAGCTTCTCCCCTGCCCTCCCAAAACACTCTCCCTTCTTAACCTACACAACCTAGAGAACAGGCTACTGTGTCTCCCTGAACAAGCGGGATCATATGTAAGACTATAGTCTGAATCTGGAAGCTATCCATAGATAGCTTGATCATTACAATACATGATAGGAGAGAGAGAAAGGAGGAAGGCAGACTTATCAACCAGTTCCCATAAAAGCCAGTGAATACATAATAGGAGAAATTAATACATCCCTATCGATCCATTTCCCAACATGGCCGCCTGCCTTCCACAGTACAGTTCAGGCCCATCAGCCAGTAGCCCTCTGATGGATAGTGACAGTTGAGAGTATGTGAATACTGTTTGTTGTTTGTGGAGCTTGTTACAGACTGATGTTTGGTTACTGGATGGGTCGATGCCAGGATGAAGAACGGACCCGGACTGCCGTGTTGGGAGTGAGGTCACTGGACTGACTGAGGTAACGTGGCGCTGATACACTATAGTGGGGGTGGGTGGTGGGTTGAAGAGGACACATTATGGGGTCAAAGGTAATCAGACATGATTCACACTATTGTCATTGCTGTCTGTATCTACCACTGTGTAGAATCCTTACTCCCATCCTATACAATAACTGTGATGTGAAATCTAAACGTTACAATGATGTAGTAATGCAACAATGTCATTTTAATGTGAGCACACAACGCTATAAAGACATGAAACCCAAGTGCTTCATGCTTTCATCTTTCCAGAAAAACTTGGAACAGTATAGTGATATCAGGGAATGGAGGAGAGAAATGAGATGAGCACAGAGGAGAGGATAAAGTGAAAGGATGCCTGCTGCTTGAGGGTGTTTGATACATAGGCTGAGGTGTTATGATACCAGAAGGGGGCGCCTAAGAACATAATTTGGTTACAGTACTGTATACATGACCTCTTTCAGGGGAAGAGGAGAGTATGAAAGGTAGAGAGAGGGGGGAGTTATAATGATGTTATAAAGTCGAGAAATATAATGGAAAAAAGCCTTTGGACCTTGTTGTGGTCATCTTCAATGAGTATGTGTTGTCTCCAGCTGGAGAGCGTGATGGAGAGTCCCTGTCCCAACACTTTCTCACTCCCTCAGTCACTGCATTATCCCGTTTAGCCTGTTTATCCAACATTTACAGGAGGACACAACTTTATGAATACGTTGACACAGACATCTAACACAATGGTCTGGAAAGCCAGCCCAGGGTTTGGGCCCCATGTATGGCATCTGGTCCATATCATATGGACTGGCTTACATAATGTATATGTTGATCTTCTGACCTATGTATCTCAGGTAAACAATGGACAAGACATTGTGTCTCAGAATCTGGTTTCAAATTGGGTGTGAATGAATGAATGGGACATGTCCCTTGTGTGTGTGGCTGGGTGGTTGTATAAAATGTAAACACACGTACCTGCTGATTGGGAAATAGTCTGTGAAAGGGCCAATCCGCAGTTGAAACATTAACAAAGCAGGCACCCCACTACCGTTTTGGTAAAAAGCTGATTTGTTTACATTTATGTTGTTTACAACATTGGAGTAAATAAAACAAGTTTTTATTTTGGGTTCTGATGGGGTATGACAGTTGAACTAAGCTTTTGAGGCATTTCTAAGTTATATTATTCAATAATCAATGTGTATATACAGTATGTATCATTTATTTATAAGTCCAAAAATTAATGTAGCAACAGTGGATTGCCCCTTTAAGGCAACATTTGTATGTATTTACATGTACAGTATGTGTACATTCATGTGTATTTATGTATTTACATAGTATGCAGGTGTATGGCTGCTGATCCATATGTATATGTATATGTAGATGTGTATACAGTCTACAAGTGTGTATGTTGATCTGTGATTGTGTATGTATTTGTATACGTTGTACATGTGTGGGTAGGGAGTATAAGTATGAACGTGGCTGTTTGCAGTGAAAACACTGGCACAGAGGACAGGGAGAGGAAGCCAAACAAAGAGCAGTCTTTGAAGTGGAGAACAGGGTAATGCTGCGATTGTCAGGTAGTTCTTCAGTAAACACCAGCTAGCATCTGGGGGGTGGAGGGGTCTGGTGTACAGCTATACTGCTTTCTCCATGGGAAGCAGAAGTTGGGGCAGGGACTTATGCAATGAGTGTTTGAAGTGAATTTTTGAGGGACGAGTGGGAGGAGTGGATGCATACATGTGTATTAGTTTGTTTGTGTGTGTGTACGTGTGTGTTGGATCTCTATAGGTTCTCAGAGGATAAGGAGGGAGTCTCTTCACTCATCCACCTGCACCTGGACTGAAAGGCTAGACGGGGGGTTAATGGGGTAGAGAGCATGGGGCCGGCGGAAGACCATCATATTAGGGAGATGAGGTAGTGTGTCATACAGGAAAGGACTGTGTGTGTTTGCGTGCGTGTGTGTGTGACTCACAGCGGTACAAATTGAGGTCAGTTTCAGCAAGTAGCCTCAAGCTTTGATCCTTAAACTGGGCTAGATGAAAGACATCCTGCTTCCCTCACCTATTAGAGAGAGAGAGAGAGAGAGAGAGAGAGAGAGAGAGAGAGAGAGAGAGAGAGAGAGAGAGAGAGAGAGAGAGAGAGAGAGAGAGAGAGAGAGAGAGAGAGAGAGAGAGAAATATGAGTGGTAAGAACGAGACAGAGAAAGAGAGAGAGACAAGAGAAAGAAAGAGTGAGGGAAGGAGAGAGAGAAGGGTTTGTTTTCTCACAATGTTGTTCAGTACAGTATCAAAACGTATCTCTTCTGTTTCCTCACAAACTCTCCACGGATAATCTGTTAGTTTCATCTGTCTCTCCTCTCCTCCGCTCTGCCAAACTCTGCCCACGCTTTAGTGTAAATCACCCCTTTTTTTCCTGCTAATATAAATCCTGATGGGCTCTATCATCGCCCTCTCTGTTTATCTACCTCCTTTCTCCCGATCTCTCCATCCCTCCCCCTCGCTTTTAATTTTCCTCTATGGTCCAGTGTGTGTGATATTTACCCACGACCTGTCAGAGGGTCTAAACCCTGAAGTGTTCCTGTGTGTGTGTGTGTGTGTGTATGTTTGTGTGTGTGTGTTGACAAAAGCATGCAGGATCTCTGCTGAGCGCTTGTGTTGTGTTTCGATCACAGATAATTAGAAAAATATGTAAAAAGTGAGAACAGATATTTGGGTCATGTACTGAAGTATTCTATCAGCTTCTGTTATCCTAAAATCAGACTATCCAATATGCTTTATGAATGAATGCCTCATATCCTCTAATATTAATATTTTGGAGTAGGGCAGAAAGAATATAGGGATGGGTTCCAGGCGTGGATTCCATTGACTCTGTAGGGCCGTCCGGGCATTCCATGCCCCCAGAGCAGCAGCCTTCTGGCTCCCAGTCTGTCAGAGTGACTGGCTTTTATGGGAACACTGGTTGATAAGTCTCTTCCTCCTTCCTCTCTCTCAGCTTCTCTCTCCAGCTAGCTCTCTATATCTCTCTCTCCATCTCTCTTCTCCCTTTGTCCCTCTCTCTATCCACAGTTTGAGCCCTAGGCTGGGCTGGAGCACTTCAAAGCTATGGAGCTTTTTCAGTGGAAAGAACAGAGACATACGGAACACACATGACGGGATGGAACTACAGTCTCATATACAATAGAGAAGGGAGGGGCAACTGGCAAAAGAGCAGGGATGGGCAACCCCGACTGAGTTTAGGAACTGAGTCAGGGTCTCAACTTACCGTTGCAATTTAGAATAGTAGAATACAAAAGGTACAATTTCGAAATGTGGTTGTGCATCAGCAGTTTTTCTCTTGCTTTGTCATTCACTGATAGTCACAAATAGTCAGTGCAAATAGTCTGGGTAGCCATGATTAGCTGTTCAGAAGTCTTATGGCTTTGGGGTAGAAGCTGTTAAGAAGTATTTTGGACCGAGACTTGGTGCTCCGGTACCGTTTGCCGTGCGGTAGCAGAGAGAACAGTCTATGACTAGGGTGGCTGGAGTCTTTGACAATTTTTAGGGCCTTCCTCTGACACCGCCTGGTATAGAGGTCCTGGATGGCAGGAAGCTTGGCCCCAGTGATGTACTGGGCCGTACGCACTACCCTCTGTAGTGCCTTGCGGTCGGAGGCCAAGCAGTTGCCATACCAGGCGGTGATGCAACCAGTCAGAATGCCCTTGATGGTGCAGCTGTAGAACTTTTTGAGGATCTGAGGACCCATGCCAAATCTTTTCAGTCTCCTGAGGGGGAATAGGCTTTGTCATGTCTTGGTGTGTTTGGACCATGATAGTTTGTTGGTGATGTGGACGCCAAGGAACTTGAAGCTCTCAACCTGCTCCACTACAACCCCGTCCATGAGAATGGGGCGTGCTCAGTCCTCTTTTCTTTCCTGTAGTCCACAATCATCTTCTTTGTCTTGATCACATTGAGGAAGAGGTTGTTATCCTGGCACCACATGGCCAGGTCTCTGACCTCCTCCCTATAGGCTTTCTCATTGTTGTCGGTTTGGCAAACTTAATGATGGTGTTGGAGTTGACAAACTATAAGAATAACTGAGCCAATCTAACACACAGTCAACTCTCTCTTGTGTACACACACACACATACACACACACACACAGACACACACGGAAGATGGTGGCGTACTGTATGGCTGCCGTCTTGCGAGCTCTGACCGAACTTCGCTATTTTGTGATTTTTTCCCGTTTATATTTTCTTATTTATCACTTCATATGATCGCCAATAACTTTTGAACATAAGATCGACAGTTACTAAGCTAAATTCCAATTTCGACTCATCTGCACTTGGCTCTTTGTGTAATTCCGACCCTATTTTTGGGCTACCCAAGAGGAAATGCCTGCGAAAAAGAGGCAGGAGAGGGGGAGTCCTGGCGAGATTAAGGTTAAGGGAAAAATGGCCACCTCTTCCCTCCATTTTATTGGCCAAGTCACTTGATAATAAGATGCATGACCTCCGATTGCGGATTTGCTATCACTATGCAATAATCTCTGCTTTTCTGAAATATGGCTTTCAGACAGGATAACCCCCATGGCTATCCAACTCGATGGATTGTCCATTCACCGAGTGGACAGGACATTGGATTCAGGGAAATCGAGACGGGGGAGGGGTATGTCTCTTCATCAACAACAAATGGTGTGCTGACTCTAGCGCAGTGGAAGTCTCCACCCATTGTTCACCCATCTTGGAATACCTGATGGTCAAATGCCAACCTTTCTACCTCCTGAGAGAATTTTCAGCTGTTATCGTGGCTGCTGTATATATTCCATCTCAGGACAAGAAAGAAAACAAGTTGGCATTTAACGAACTGTACGAGGCTATAAACAAGCAGGAAACCATGCATCCAGAGGCTGCTTTTCTGGTTGCCGGTGATTTTAATTACGCGGCATTAAGACACGTGATGCCCAACTTCCATCAAAACGTCTCTTTCGCCACTAGGGGCGATAAAGTCCTAGACCACTGTTACTCTTCGGCAAATCAGATCATCACTCTATTCTCCTGCTTCCTGTCTACAAGCAGAACCTCAAACAGGAAGTACCCGTGACGCGCTCCGTAGAGAAATTGTCCTCTAAATCAAAGGCTATGCTACAAGACTGCTTTGCTTATGCTGACTGGAATATGTTCCGGGACTCCACCAATAGCATTGACGAGCTAACCACCACCATCACCATCTTCATTAGGAAATGCATCACCGACATTGCCCCCACAGTGAATGTTCGCTGCTTCCCCAATCAAAAGCCATGGATTAACACCGAGGTTGGCACTAAGCTAAAGGACAGGGCTACTGCACACAGTGCTATCGCAGCCAACCCTGAGGCTATGGCTGAGGACATGAACAAGTACAAGAAGTCCTGCTACAACCTCCTCAGAGCCATCAAACAAACAAAAGGACAATATAGGAACAGTCCATTACGGATTACAAAGGAAGACCCAGCTGTTATCTGCCCAACGATGCAGACAAACTCAATGCATTTTATGCACGTGTCGTGGAAATTACCACCAGGGACACCTGAAGTCAATCTTCATTGAATCATTCTTTATTAACAGCAAGCTGGAGAGGTCACAGTCAAACTTAGATGCATAAAGTAACGGTCTGAAGTGAGCTCCCTTATTACTCTCTCTGCATCTTCGACAATTCTCTTGTCGTTACTTCCTATGCACCATATGTACAGTGGTGTGAAAAAGTGTTTGCCCCCTTCCTGATTTCTTATTTGTTTGCATGTTTGTCACACTTAAATGTTTCAGATCATCAAACACATTTTAATATTAGTCAAAGATAACACAAGTAAACCCAAAATGCAGTTTTGAAATGAAGGTTGTTATTATTAAGGGAAAACAAAATCCAAACCTACATGGCCCTGTGTGAAAAAGTGTTTGCCCCCCAATTATAACACAACTCAACTGCGGTTTATCATACCTGAGTTCAATTCCTCTAGCCACACCAAGGCCTGATTACTGCCACACCTGTTCTCAATCAAGGAATCACTTAAATAGGACCTGCCTGACCAAGTGCTAGACATCATGTTGAGATCCAAAGAAATTCAGGAACAAATGAGAAAGAAAGTAATTGAGATCCATCAGTCTGGAAAAGGTTATAAAGCCGTTTCTAAAGCTTTGGGACTCCAGCAAACCACAGTGAGAGCCATTATCCACAAATGGCGAAAACATGGAACAGTGGTGGACCTTCCCAGGAGTGGCCGGCTGACCAAAATTACCCCAAGAGCGCAGCGATGACTCATCCAAGAGGTCACAAAAGACCCCATAACAACATCCAAAGAGCTGCAGGCCTCACTTGCCTCAGTTAAGGTCCGTGTTCATGACTCCACCATAAGAAAGAGACTGGGCAAAAATAGCCTGCATGGCAGAGTTCCAAGACGAAAACCACTGCTGAGCAAAAATAACATTAAGGCTCGTCTCATTTTTGCCAGAAAACATCTTGATGATCCCCAAGACCTTTGGGAAAATACTCTGTGGACTGACGAGACAAAAGTTGAACATTTTGGAAGGTGTGTGTCCCATTACATCTGGCGTAAAAGTAACACCGCATTTCAGAAAAAGAACATCATACCAACAGTAAAATATGGTGGTGGGAGTGTGATGGTCTGGGCCTGGTTTGCTGTTTCAAGACCTGGAAGACTTGCTGTGATAAATGGAACCATTAATTCTGCTGTCTACCAAAAAATCCTGAAGGAGAATGTCCGGCCATCTGTTCGTGACCTGAAGCGAACTTGGGTTCTGCAGCAGGACAATGATCCAAAACACACCAGCAAGTCCACCTCTGAATGGCTGAAAAAAAACAAAATGAAGACTTTGGAGTGGCCTAGTCAAAGTCCTGACCTGAATCCTTTTGAGATGCTGTGGCATGACCTTAAAAAGGCAGTTCATGCTCGAAAACCCTCCAATGTGGCTGAATTACAACAATTCTGCAAAGGTGAGTGGGCCAAAATTCCTCCACAGCGCTGTAAAAGGCTCAATGCAAGTTATCGCAAATGCTTGATTGCAGTTGTTGCTGCTAAGGGTGGCCCAACCAGCTATTAGGTTGTAGGGGGCAATCACTTTTTCACACAGGGCCATGTGGGTTTGGATTTTGTTTTCCCTTAATAATAACAACCTTCATTTCAAAACTGCATTTTGTGTTTACTTGTGTTATCTTTGACTAATATTTAAATGTGTTTGATGATCTGAAACATTTAAGTGTGACAAACATGCAAACAACGAAGAAATCAGGAAGGGGGCAAACACTTTTTCACACCACTGTATCTTCAACGGCTCTCTTGCTGCTACTTCCTATACATATAAAATAACACCATGTGCACAATAACACCTCATGCTATTTGTAGTGGCTGCAGACTACGTAGACACTTCTTCAATAAATGCCTACAGACAGCTGTCAGCGGGGCTTTCCATGGTACCGTTACTCGCCCTCGCTCTAGTCTTCTCACCATAAGACTAGTGAATAGCCTTCTCACCATAAGGCTATGGGTACCTTTTTATTGTTCAGTTTTGTTGGTTTTATTATTTATATTTTTATACAGATTAATTTAAATTGACTAACTGAAATTCAGTCGCCGTGTTCGCGGATTATGTGTCTCCTCCTAGGCAGCTCACAGTAAGGGTCTGGGCGGGTCCTCGTCGTCTTTTGGTCAAATGGGAATTTCCCTCACACTTCATTAAATGCACCACCGGTTTTCCTTGCAGACCCTCACTGGAAAGCTTCGCAGGCAGAATCAATCATCCTGTTCATTGACACCAAATTGTTGTGGAAATTACCACCAGGGACACTTAAAGTGAACCTTAAATGAATAATTATTTATTAACAGCAAGCTGGAGAGGTCACAGTCAAACATAGATGCATAAAGTACCGGTCTGAAGTGAGCTCCCTCGGGGCAGTCCCGTTAGTTCTCTTATATACTGCTTACACAGACAAGTTATATTTGCATGATTTACATGATTAATTATTCATAATTAATTCAACATTAACGTTTGGTTTATGCATGTGACCGACCAATACCTCACGAGGCTACTTCTCTCCAAGCTGAGACCTTGAAACTGAGATATCCCTTTCGTTCTCAAAACAAGGTTCTGGGCGTACTGCCAAATTGCAGATACTGATAGGGAGGATTCCTCCCAGGCACGATCAATCAGTAACTTGCATGAACCCAGTCGAATTGGATATTAGAAAAGAACAAACATAAAATTTTCCTTCACACGCGCTTCGACAAAAACAACAGCGAGCTGTGCACGAGGCCCCCGCCGACCCAGAGAATTGGGTGATCTAGCTCTCTGATGCCGACGTGAGTAAGGTTTTTAATCAGATTAACACTCGCAAGGTCGTGGGGCCGGACGGTATTGCAGGGTGTGTTTTCAGAGCATGCGCAGAACAGCTGGCAGGCATATTCATGGTCATTTTCAATCTCTCCTTGTCCCAGTCTGTAATCCCCACATGTCTCAAGCTGACCACCATCATTCCTGTTCCCAAGAACTCTAAGGCTACCTGCCACATTGACTACAGCCCTGTAGCACTCTCCTCCTCCAAGCTGACCCTCAACACGGGGCCCATATGGGTGTGTGCTTAGTCCCTTCCTGTACTCCCTGTACACCCACGACTGCATGGCCACACACGACTCAACACCATCATCAAGTTTGCTGACAACACGACGGTGGTAGGCCTGATCACCGGCGGCGATGAGACCGCCTACAGGGAGGAGGTCCGTGACCTGGCAGTATGGTGCCAGGACAACAACCTCTCTCTCAATGTCAGTAAGGCCAAGGAGCTGATCGTTGACTACAGGAAACAGGGGGGTGAGAACGCCCCCATCCACATCGACGGGGCTGTAGTGGAGTGGGTCGAGAGCTTCAAGTTCCTCGGTGTCCAAATCACTAAGGACTTAAAATGGTCCACACACACAGTCGTGAAGAAGGAATGAAAGTGCCTCTTCCCCTCAGGAGGTTGAAAATATTTGGGCCCTCAAATCCTCAAAAGGTTATACAGCTGCACCATTGAGAGCATCTTGACTAGCTCCATCACTGCTTGGTATGGCAACTGTACCGCCCTCGATCGCATGGCGCTACAGAGGGTGGTGCAGACAGCCCAGTACATCACTGGGGCTGAGCTCCCTGCCATCCAGGACCTCTATATCAGGTGGTGTGAAAGGAATGCCCGGACATGTTTTAAAGACTCCAGCCACCCAACCCATAGACTGTTCTCTCTGCTTCCGCACGGCAAGCGGTACTGGAGCAACAAATCTGACACCAACAGGCTCCTGAACAGCTTCTATCCCCAAGCCATAAAACTGTTAAATAGCTAACAAAATGGCTACACAGACTATCTGCATTGACCCTTTTATTTTTATTTTGCACTGACTCTATGCACACTCACAGGACTCTACACACACACTTACACTCCAACACACACACACACACACATACAATCATCATATACACTGCTGCTACTCTGTTAATCATATATCCTGATGCCTAGTCACCTTACCCCTATACATATCTACCCCTACCACTCCAGTATCCCTGCACATTGTAAATATGGTATTGGGACTGACCTTGGAACTGACCCTGGATATAATGTAGCTTACTTACTTTCTTTCTCGTGTTCTTCTTATTTCTATTTATTGTGTGATTTTGTTCAACTTTATTTGATAGTACTACTGATATTGATTACTGCATTGTTGGGAAAGAGCTTGCAAGAAAGGCATTTCACTGCACTTGTGCACGTGACAATAAAACTTGAAACTTAAGACACACACACACACACACACACACACACCTCAGACCTGGGTTCAAATACTATTTAGGGTATTTCAATTACTTTCAAAGAAATTTGGAAGTAAGTATTTACATGTTTTTCATTTTAAAAGTCAAGTAGTTGAATATTGGGATGTACAGTTGAAGTCGGAAGTTTACATACACCTTAGCCAAATACATTTAAACTCAGTTTTTCACAATTCCTGACATTTAATCCTAGTAAAAATTCCCTATCTTAGGTCAGTTAGGACCACCACTTTATTTTAAGAATGTGAAATGTCAGAATAATAGCAGAGACAATTATTTCTTTCAGCTTTTATTTCTTTCATCACATTCCCAGTGGGTCAGAAGTTTACATAAACTCAATTAGTATTTGGTATCATTGTCTTTAAATTGCTTAACTTGGGTCAAATGTTTCGGGTAGCCTTCCACAAGCTTCCCACAATAAGTTGGGTGAATTGTGGCCCATTCCTCCTGACAGAGCTGGTGTAACTGAATCAGGTTTGTAGGCGTCCTTGCTCGCACACACTTTTTCAGTTCTGCCCACAAATGTTCTATAGGATTGAGGTCAGGGCTTTGTGATGGCCACTCCAATACCTTGAATTTGTTGTCCTTAAGCCATTTTGCCACAACTTTGGAAGTATGCTTGGGGTCATTGTCCATTTGGAAGACCCATTTGCGACCAAGCTTTAACTTCCTGACTGATGTCTTGAGATGTTGCTTCAATATCTCCACATAATTTTCCTTCCTCATGATGCCATCTATTTTGTGAAGTGCACCATTCCCTCCTGCAGCAAAGCACCCCCACAGCATGATGCTGCCACACCCGTGCTACACGGTTGGGATGGTGTTCTTCGGCTTGCAACCTACCCCCTTCTCCTCCAAACATAACGATGGTCATTATGGCCATACAGTTCTATTTTTGTTTCATCAGACCAGAGGACATTTCTCCAAAAAGTACAATCTTTGTCCCCATGTGCAGTTACAAACCGTAGTCTGGCTTTTTTATGGCGGTTTTGGAGCAGTGGCTTCTTCCTTGCTGAGCGGCCTTTCAGGTTATGTCGATATAGGACTCGTTTTACTGTGGATATAGATACTTTTGTACCTGTTTCCTCCAGCATCTTCACAAGGTCCTTTGCTGTTGTTCTGGGATTGATTTGCACTTTTCGCACCAAAGTACGTTCATCTCTAGGAGACAGAACACGTCTCCTTCCTGAGCGTTATGACGGCTGTGTGGTCCCTTGGTGTTTATACTTGCGTACTATTGTTTGTACAGATGAACGTGGTACCTTCAGGCGTTTGGAAATTACTCCCAAGGATGAACCAGACTTGTGTAGGTCCCAAAAAAAATTCTGAGGTCTTGGCTGATTTCTTTTGATTTTCCAATGATATCAAGCAAAGAGGCACTGAGTTTAAGGTAGGCCTTGAAATACGTCCACAGGTACACCTCCAATTGACTCAAATTATGTCAATTAGAAGCTTCTAAATCCATGACATAATTTTCTGGAATTTTCCAAGCTGTTTAAAGGCACAGTTAACTTAGTGTATGTAAACTTCTGATCCACTGGAATTGTGATACAGTGAATTATAAGTGGAATAATCTGTCTGTAAACAATTTTTGAAAAAATTACTTGTGTCATGCACAAAGTAGATGTCCTAACCGATTTGCCAAAACTATAGTTTGTTAACAAGAAATTAGTGGAGTGGTTGAAAAACTAGTTTTAATGACTCCAACCTAAGTGTATGTAAACTTCCGACTTCAACTGTATTTGGAAATACACTTGGAAAGTATTTGAAAAGACTCAAATACACGAACTCAAATACACTCGTATGCATTTAACCCAGGTATTTGAAAATAGTATTTGAAATAAGTATTTAAATTGTTTTTCAAATAGTAGGCTATTTATGGGAAATTATTTTAAAATACATTTATAATAACAATTTAAATAACATGTATTTGAACCCAGGTCTGGCACACGCGCATGCAAACACACACACACACACACACACACACACACACACACACACACACACACACACACACACACACACACAGACACACAGACACACAGACACACACACACACATACTGAGAGAATGACAGACACACTCATGCTGAGAGAATGACAGACACACTCATGCTGAGAGAATGACAGACACACTCATGCTGAGAGAATGACAGACACACTCATGCTGAGAGAATGACAGACACACTCATGCAGAGAGAACGACAGACACAGTGACACAGCACGTTATCAACCAGCAAACACCAACACAGATGTTACAATTTCATTTTCTCACACTTTTCATTGTATGGGTATAATTAAGGTGAGGGCACAGCATAAACATCAACAGACAAATTACGATATTTGCATACTGCCAGCTACATTAAGGAAACAATGGATCTACAGTGCATTCAAAAAGTATTCAGACGCCTTCCCTTTTTCCACATTTTGTTCCGTTACATCCTTGTTCAAATTTTTTTTAAATAAATACAAATTGCTCATCAATTTACACACAATACCCCATAATGACAAAGCGAAAATATGTTTCCAAATGCATACAAAATAAAAAACAGAAATACCTTATTTACATAAGTATTCAGACCCTTTGCTATGACACTTGAAATTGAGCTCAGGTGCATCTTGTTTCCATTGATCATCCTTGAGCCGTTTCTACAACTTGATTGGAGTCCACCTGCGGCAAATTCAATTGATTGGACAGGATTTGGAAAGGCACAAACCTGTCTGTATAAGGTCCCACAGTTGACAGTGCATGTCAGAGTAAAAACCAAGCCATGAGGTTGAAGGAATTGTCCATGGAGCGCCGAGACAGGATTGTGTCGAGGCACAGATCTGGGGAAGGGTACCGAAAAATGTCTGCCGCATTGAAGGTCCCCAAGATCACAGTGGCCTTCATCATTCTTAAATGGAAGAAGTTTGGAACCACCAAGACACATCCTAGAGCTGGCAGCATCATGCTGTGGGGATGTTTTTCAGCGGCAGGGACTGGGAGACTAGTCAGGGTCAAGGGAAAGATGAACGGAGCAAAGTACAGAGAGATCCTTGATGAAAACCTACTCCAGAGCACTCTGGACCTCAGACTGGGACGAAGGTTCACCTTCCAACAGGACAACGACCCTAAGCACACAGCCAAGACAACGTAAGAGTGGCTTCGGGACAAGTCTCTGAATGTCCTTGAGTGGCCCAGCCAGAGCCCGGGCTTGAACCCAATCGAACATCTCTGGAGAGACCTGAAAATAGCTGTGCAGCGACGCTCCCCATCCAACCTGACAGAGCTTGAGCGGATCTGCAGAGAAGAATGGGAGAAACTCCCCAAATACTGGTGTGCCAAGCTTGTAACGTCATCAAATCAAATCACATTTTATTTGTCACATGCGCCGAATACAACAGGTTTAGACCTTACCGTGAAGCGCGTACTTACAAGCCCTTAACCAACAATACAGTTCAAGAAATAGAGTTAAGAACATATTTACTAAATAGACTAAAGTACAAAATAAAAAGTAACAATAACAATAACGAGGCTATATACAGGGGGTACCGGTACCGAGACAATGTGCGGGGGTACAGGTTAGTCGAGGTAGTTTGTACATTTAGGTTGGAGGGGTATTATTGCTTTGGGGTAGATGCTGTTAAGGAGCCATTTGGACCTAGATGGTACCGCTTGCCGTGCGGTAGCAGAGAGAACAGTCTATGACTTGGGTGACTGGAGTCTTTGACAAGGCTGTAATCGCTGACTCGAGGCTGTAATCGATGCCAAAGGTGCTTCAACAAAGTACTGAGTAAAGGGTCTGAATACTTATGTAAATGTGATATTTCAGTTTTTAGAATGATGAGGGGAAAAATCGATTTAATCAATTTTAGAATAAGGCTGTAACGTAACAAAATGTGAAAAAAGTCAAGGGGTCTGAATACTTTCCGAACGCACTGTATTATGTAACGAGACATGTCCCAACAACTGGAGATCTCAATGCAAATAGTCCTGATAGCCATTTGATTAGCTGTACAGCAGTCTTATCGCTTAGGGGTAGAAGCTGTTCAGAAGCCTTTTGGACCTAGGCTTGGCGCTCCGGTACCGCTTACCGTGCGATAGCAGAGAGAACAGTCAATGACTCAGGTGGCTGGTGTCTTTGGCAATTTTTAGGACCTTTCTCTAACACCGCCTGGTATATAGGTCTTGTATGACAGGAAGCTTGGCCCCAGTGATGTACTGGGCCGTACGCACAACCCTCTGTAGCAGTGTGATTAAAGGTGTGATCAACGAAGACATACTCTACAATAATTTACAGTGAGGGAAAAAAGTATTTGATCCCCTGCTGATTTTGTACGTTTACCCACTGACAAAGAAATGATCAGTCTATAATTTTAATGTCAAAAATGTTATAAATTGATTTGCATTTTAAAGAGGGAAATAAGTATTTGACCCCCTCTCAATCAGAAAGATTTCTGGCTCCCAGGTGTCTTTTATACAGGTAACGAGCTGAGATTAGGAGCACACTCTTAAAGGGAGTGCTCCTAATCTCAGTTTGTTACCTGTATAAAAGACACCTGTCCACAGAAGCAATCAATCAATCAGATTCCAAACTCTCCACCATGGCCAAGACCAAAGAGCTCTCCAAGGATGTCAGGGACAAGATTGTAGACCTACACAAGGCTGGAATGGGCTACAAGACCATCGCCAAGCAGCTTGGTGAGAAGGTGACAACAGTTGGTGCGATTATTCGCAAATGGAAGAAACACAAAATAACTGTCAATCTCCCTCGGCCTGGGGCTCCATGCAAGATCTCACCTCGTGGAGTTGCAATGATCATGAGAACAGTGAGGAATCAGCCCAGAACTACACGGGAGGATCTTGTCAATGATCTCAAGGCAGCTGGGACCATAGTCACCAAGAAAACAATTGGTAACACACTACGCCGTGAAGAACTGAAATCCTGCAGCGCCCGCAAGGTCCCCCTGCTCAAGAAAGCACATATACAGGGCCGTCTGAAGTTTGCCAATGAACAAGTTTGCTGCTCTTCCTCCCTGGGAAGGACTGCCCGCTCCATGATCTCGCCATCACGGTTGACAACTCCATTGTGTCCTCCTCCCAGAGTGCAAAGAGCCTTGGCGTGACCCTGGACAACACCCTGTCGTTCTCTGCTAACATCAAAGCGGTGACCCGATCCTGCAGGTTCATGCTCTACAACATTCGCAGAGTACGACCCTACCTTACACAGAAAGCGGCACAGGTCCTAATCTAGGAACTTGTCATCTCCCGTCTGGATTACTGCAACTCGCTGTTGGCTAGGCTCCCTGCCTGTGCCATTAAACGCCTTCAACTTATCCAGAACGCCGCAGCCCGTCTGGTGTTCGACCTTCCCAAATTATCTCATGTCACCCCGCTCCTCCTCACACTCCACTGGCTTTCAGTTGAGGCTTGCATCTACTACAAGACCCAAACGAGGGCACTACGTTCATCCACCTCTGGCCTGCTAGCTCCCCTACCTCTACAGAAGCACAGTTTCCTCTCAGCCCAGTCAAAGCTATTTGCTGCTCTGGCACCCCAATGGTGGAACAAGCTCCCCCACGACGCCAGGACAGCGGAGTCACTGACCACCTTCCGGAGACACTTGAAACCCTACCTCTTTAAGGAATACCTGGAATAGTATAAAGTAATCCTTCTACCACCTCCCCATAAATAAAATAAGAAAAAAAGTGGTTGTCCCACTTGCTATCATAAGTTGAATGCACCAATTTGTAAGTCGCTCTGGATAAGAGCATCTGCTAAATGATGTAAATGTAAATGTAAATAGAGACGGCATATTGGAATTGTGTCAAAATGCTGGAAATGAGCTTTAGATGCACATATTTCTTGGAGGGAGGACCCCCAGACCCGCCACTTCAAAAACCAAACCCTGCTGAAAAGTAGCTGTTATTGGCAGAGAGGTTTGGATTTCTCTTTCTCATTGGTTAATTAACTAATTTACCGCCTTGTGATGTCACCAGACAGGCCAAAACTCCATCCCACCAAAACAGGGTTATATTTCAGGTGGTCTTTTCAAACAGCTCTTACACTAAAAGGGTATTATCATTATTTTCACAATTTCACAGTATTATTCCAACCTCATTGTGTGGAAATATATATCAAACACAGGAAAATCATGTTTTTCACTGCACTGGGTGGTAAATAAAGTAACAGGGTTGAACCTAAAGCCCTGTCGCATGCTTCGAGTTCACACAAATATTATAACAACTTTTTGTGACGTTTTTGTTAGTTTTGGCATGTTTTTTTTTCAGCAGTTCGTGCACACAATATTTATTCTTGAGCCGAGTCAAAGTTCGGTAGCCGAAGTCTACGCCCCTTCGACAGTGATTGGTCAACAGTACTACTCCTAGTAGGAGTGGGAAATATGGATGGGATTCTTCAATAAAGTGTTTGTTGTCATTCAACGACAGTTTCAACTAGTTTTCATGCAAATTATTTCACTTGAGAAATACTGCACCCAACTTCTTAATTAGATGTAAAATGTTGTTGCTACTTCGTCTCAAGAGGGACAGTAATACTGCCACTTTCTTCTCATTTTTCAAGCTAAGGTCTTTTAAGGGAGTATGCGAGGCACAGACGTTCGCTTCGCCTAGCCGAGTTCTGCTAGGAGCAAACCGAACTGAGTATGCAGGTGCCTTAACAGGGTTGACAATTTCAACTTAGAACAGCCATAAAGCCCCTTGTGACAGGGGGAATGGAAGCTTGTTGTGTGCAACTGGAAAGGGGAATTGACTGCAAGAAATTGTAAAGAAATATCTAGCCTGTGTACCTGTGGGTAACAGGGTTGACGTGTTATGCTCGACCCATTCAGTTTTCCACCACAAAACACCAGAAAATGGCCAAAAAGAGTAGAACCAGCTCACCATGATTTTACTATTAGATTATCAGTTTCTTTTTAAAACAAAATATTTAAAAAGGAATAGTTTTACAATATTAAAATGAGAGTTCAGTTCACGTAACAGGGTTGACATTAAAATAAGGGACAGACGTAAATGAATCACTAATCAAATGAAATAAATTATAATCTTCAGAAACAACTTTGTCAAAGCAACAAAATAACTTGGGCTTCATAATGATGGTGAAAACTTTGGGATACATTTTGGAGTTAAGTGAGTTAAAATCTTCCTAGACATCACAGAAGGACATGTCAAAATGCTGCATTTTGGCACTTTAGCAAGTCTCTATTTATATAAAAAATCGGACTTATCGAATTTTCCATGTGGTCTATATTAAATGGAACTTCATTTTAAGCACCAAAATTCAATATTGGTGCTTAAAATGTCAAAGGATTGCACAAGGTACTGTTTTCGTGGAACGACCCAGTAAACTGTCCTAGTCTCTCTCTGTCTCCTCTCAACCTCAGTTTGGTGATGTGATAGCATGGCCTGATCCTCCCACACCACACCAGGCCAGGACACCAGGCAGAACAGTATCAGTCCCAGAGGTTTTATTTGAGTTGGAAGTTGGAGCAAAGCAGGAACTATTTTCTCTGGTGTGGGCGTCCGTGGGATGGAAGTCTATAGCATAGGTAAATCTAGGGGAATCAAACCTTTCCTACTATACTTGGAAAGGAAATGGAATTTAAGGCATTTGCATTGGTTAATACGTTTCATAAACACAACAATAAGAACATCATTACAGAGTAAAGATTTCCTCCACCCACATCCATCATGGCAAGAGCACGCACACACACACACACACACACACACACACACACACACACACACACACACACACACACACACACACACACACACGCAAACACACACGCACACACACCCGCTGCAACCTCCACCCCCCACCCTCTCTCAACCACACACACACCACACATTGCACTGACATGCAGAGACAAAGCTCAGAGTACAGGGTAATGAACACACCACTATATGCTATAGAAAAGCAAACACACAAGCATCTGATCCCTTCAACCTGGTATGTACTGTATATAAAACTCTTTCAACAGCTTAACAAACACAGACATAAACACACTAAAAATACAGTATAGTATTACATCAATAATACACAGACACAAAATCACAGCAGACACATACACCACACACACACACACAAACACACACACTGATAGAAGAGCTGTGCTGCGGCTCGTTTAATTATCTCTCAGTCTCCAACATAGGAGGCTGGTGGGACGAGCTATAGGAGGACAGGCTCATTGTATTGGCTGGAATGGAATAAATGGAACGGTACACAGTGTTAAAATCTCGGTGTTGAGGTAAAAAGTATTGTGAGTATTATATCCAAGGGTTGGAACTGGTTCAGGGAACAGAACCAAAAACCAGAAAATAACGACATTTTTCAATGAACAGAATCAGAACCAGAAACAAAAGTGATCTATACTGTTCCAGAACGGAACCGTTATTTTAAAAGCAAAGGAACCGGTTAATAATGTTATTTTACGTTCCAGCATTTTTTCCCAAAAAAATGCAACAAAGCGCATATGCAAAGCCCTCCCTCTGTTAATCAGAAACTTCTTCCAGTGTATGCCTACCAGCTGAAAATCTTTGCCAGTGTGTGTTTGTGTAGGCTACTTGCCCTTCCCCCTCGGAGGCATATCTTTAGCCTACTGACATTACAAGCGTGATTCAGAAGATAGGGAGAGAGAATGTATTATTATTATTTTGTATTTTTTTGTATTTGTATTTTAAAATAGTAGATCATCTTAATATTGCAGATAGATTGTAACTTCCATCAATGTATTTGTCTGCTTCACTTCCAATCCCCTATGTTTATATATACAGTGGGGGAAAAAAGTATTTAGTCAGCCACCAATTGTGCAAGTTCTCCCACTTAAAAAGATGAGAGAGGCCTGTAATTTTCATCATAGGTACATGTCAACTATGACAGACAAATTGAGATTTTTTTTCCCAGAAAATCAAATTGTAGGATTTTTAATGAATTTATTTGCAAATTATGGTGGAAAATAAGTATTTGGTCACCTACAAACAAGCAAGATTTCTGGCTCTCACAGACCTGTAACTTCTTCTTTAAGAGGCTCCTCTCTCCTCCACTCGTTACCTGTATTAATGGCACCTGTTTGAACTTGTTATCAGTATAAAAGACACCTGTCCACAACCTCAAACAGTCACACTCCAAACTCCACTATGGCCAAGACCAAAGAGCTGTCAAAGGACACCAGAAACAAAATTGTAGACCTGCACCAGGCTGGGAAGACTGAATCTGCAATAGGTAAGCAGCTTGGTTTGAAGAAATCAACTGTGGGAGCAATTATTAGGATTTGAAGAAATCAACTGTGGGAGCAATTATTAGGAAATGGAAGACATACAAGACCACTGATAATCTCCCTCGATCTGGGGCTCCATGCAAGATCTCACCCCGTGGGGTCAAAATGATCACAAGAACTGTGAGCAAAAATCCCAGAACCACACGGGGGGACCAAGTGAATGACCTGCAGAGAGCTGGGACCAAAGTAACAAAGCCTACCATCAGTAACCCACTACGCCGCCAGGGACTCAAATCCTGCAGCGCCAGACGTGTCCCCCTGCTTAAGCCAGTACATGTCCAGGCCCGTCTGAAGTTTGCTAGAGTGCATTTGGATGATCCAAAAGAGGATTGGAAGAATGTCATATGGTCAGATGAAACCAAAATAGAACTTTTTGGTAAAAACTCAACTCGTCGTGTTTGGAGGACAAAGAATGCTGAGTTGCATCCAAAGAACACCATACCTACTGTGAAGCATGGGGGTGGAAACATCATGCTTTGGGGCTGTTTTTCTGCAAAGGGACCAGGACGACTGATCCGTGTAAAGGAAAGAATGAATGGGGCCATGTATCGTGAGATTTTGAGTGAAAACCTCCTTCCATCAGCAAGGGCATTGCAGATGAAACGTGGCTGGGTCTTTCAGCATGACAATGATCCCAAACACACTGCCCGGGCAACGAAGGAGTGGCTTCGTAAGAAGCATTTCAAGGTCCTGGAGTGGCCTAGCCAGTCTCCAGATCTCAACCCCATAGAAAATCTTTGGAGGGAGTTGAAAGTCCATGTTGCCCAGCGACAGCCCCAAAACATCACTGCTCTAGAGGAGATCTGCATGGAGGAATGGGCAAAAATACCAGCAACAGTGTGTGAAAACCTTGTGAAGACTTACAGAAAACGTTTGACCTGTGTCATTGCCAACAAAGGGTATATAACAAAGTATTGAGAAACTTTTGTTATTGACCAAATACTTATTTTCCACCATAATTTGCAAATAAATTAATAAAAAATCCTACAATGTGATTTTCTGGAGAAAAAAATTCTCATTTTGTCTGTCATAGTTGACGTGTACCTATGATGAAAATTACAGGCCTCTTTCATCTTTTTAAGTGGGAGAACTTGCACAATTGGTGGCTGACTAAACACTTTTTTCCCCACTGTCTGGAGCCTCCCTTATTTTGTAAGGATTCAAATCTGGAATCAGAATAGTAATACCTTTTACATTACATTTACATTTACGTCATTTAGCAGACACTCTTATCCAGAGCGACTTACAAATTGGTGCATTCACCTTATAGCCAGTGGGATAACCACTTTACAATATGTTTTTTTTTATATTTCTTTGGGGTAGGGTAAGGGGGGGTAGACGGATTACTTTATCCTATCCCAGGTATTCCTTAAAGAGGTGGGGTTTCAAGTGTCTCCGGAAGGTGGTGAGTGACTCCACTGTCCTGGCGTCGTGAGGGAGCTTGTTCCACCATTGGGGTGCCAGAGCAGCGAACAGTTTTGACTGGGCTGAGCGGGACTGTGCTTCCGCAGAGGTAGGGGGGCCAGCAGGCCTGAGGTAGATGGACGCAATGCCCTCGTTTGGGTGTAGGGACTGATCAGAGCCTGAAGGTATGGAGGTGCCGTTCCCCTCACAGCTCCGTAGGCAAGCACCATGGTCTTGTAGCAGATGCGAGCTTCAACTGGAAGCCAGTGGAGTGTGCAGAGGAGCGGGGTGACGTGAGTGAACTTGGGAAGGTTGAACACCAGACGGGCTGCGGCATTCTGGATGAGTTGTAGGGGTTTAATGGCACAGGCAGGGAGCCCAGCCAACAGCGAGTTGCAGTAATCCAGACGGGAGATGACAAGTGCCTGGATTAGGACCTGTGCCGCTTCCTGTGTAAGGCAGGGTCGTACTCTCCGAATGTTGTAGAGCATGAACCTACAGGATCGGGTAACCGCTTTGATGTTAGCGGAGAACGACAGGGTGTTGTCCAGGGTCACGCCAAGGCTCTTTGCACTCTGGGAGGAGGACACAAGGGAGTTGTCAACCGTGATGGCGAGATCATGGAACGGGCAGTCCTTCCCCGGGAGGAAAAGCAGCTCCGTCTTGCCGAGGTTCAGCTTGAGGTGGTGATCCGTCATCCACACTGATATGTCTGCCAGACATGCAGAGATGCGATTCGCCACCTGGTTATCAGAAGGGGGAAAGGAGAAGATTAGTTGTGTGTCGTCTGCGTAGCAATGATAGGAGAGGCCATGTGAGGATATGACAGAGCAAAGTGACTTGGTGTACAGCGAGAATAGGAGAGGGCCTAGAACTGAGCCCTGGGGGACACCAGTGGTGAGAGCACGTGGTGCGGAGACAGATTCTCGCCACGCCACTTGGTAGGAGCGACCGGTCAGGTAGGACGCAATCCAAGAGTGAGCCGCGCCGGAGAAGCCCAACTCGGAGAGGGTGGAGAGGAGGATGGTTCACAGTATCAAAGGCAGCAGACAGGTCTAGAAGGACAAGAGCAGAGGAGAGAGAGTTAGCTTTAGCAATGCGGAGAGCCTCCGTGACACAGAGAAGAGGAGTCTCAGTTGAATGACCAGTCTTGAAACCTGACTGGTTTGGATCAAGAAGGTCATTCTGCGAGAGATAGCAAGAGAGTTGGCTAAAGACGGCACGCTCAAGAGTTTTGGAGAGAAACGAAAGAAGGGATACTGGTCTGTAGTTGTTGACATCAGAGGGATCGAGTGTTGGTTTTTTGAGAAGGGGTGCAACTCTCGCTCTCTTGAAGACGGAAGGGACATAGCCAGCGGTCAAGGATGAGTTGATGAGCGAGGTGAGGTAAGGGAGAAGGTCACCGGAGATGGTCTGGAGAAGAGAGGAGGGGATAGGGTCAAGCGGGCAGGTTGTTGGGCGGCCGGCCGTCACAAGTCGCAAGATTTCATCTGGAGAGAGAGGGGAGAAAGAAGTCAAAGCATAGGGTAGGGCATTGTGAGCAGGACCAGCAGTGGGGTGGGGGGATTCAGCAGGGAGGAGAAGGTGGCAAAGAGCTTCCTAGGGTTAGAGGCAGATGCTTGGAATTTAGAATGGTAGAAAGTGGCTTTAGCAGCAGAAACAGAGGAAGAAAATGTAGAGAGGAGGGAGTGAAAAGATGCCAGGTCCGCAGGGAGTCTAGTTTTCCTCCATTTCCGCTCGGCTGCCTGGAGCCCTGTTCTGTGAGCTCGCAATGAGTCGTCAAGCCACGGAGCAGGAGGGGAGGACCGAGCCGGCCCGGGAGGATAGAGGACATATAGAGTCAAAGGATGCAGAAAGGGAGGAGAGGAGGGTTGAGGAGGCAGAATCAGGAGATTGGAGGGAGAAGGATTGAGCAGAGGGAAGAGATGATAGGATGGAAGAGGAGAGAGTAGCGGGAGAGAGAGAGTGAAGGTTGCGACGGCGCATTACCATCTGAGTAGGGGCAGAGTGAGTAGTGTTGGAGGAGAGCGAGAGAGAAAAGGATACAAAGTAGTGGTCGGAGACATGGAGGGGAGTTGCAGTGAGATTAGTAGAAGAACAGCATCTAGTAAAGATGAGGTCAAACGTATTGCCTGCCTTGTGAGTAGGGGGGGACGGTGAGAGGGTGAGGTCAAAAGAGGAGAGGAGTGGAAAGAAGGAGGCAGAGAGAAATGAGTCAAAGGTAGACGTAGGGAGGTTGAAGTCACCCAGAACTGTGAGGGGTGAACCATCCTCAGGAAAGGAACTTATCAAGGCATCAAGCTCATTGATGAACTCTCCAAGGGAACCTGGAGGGCGATAAATGACAAGGATGTTAAGCTTGAATTGGCTAGTGACTGTGACAGCATGGAATTCAAATGAGGAGATAGACAGATGGGTCAGGGGAAAAAGAGAGAATATCCACTTGGGAGAGATGAGGATTCCTGTGCTGACCAGATGCTCTCGGGGTATGCGAGAACACATGGTCAGACGAAGAGAGAGCAGTAGGAGTAGCAGTGTTTTCTGTGGTAATCCATGTTTCCGTCAGCGCCAAGAAGTCGAGGGACTGGAGGGTAGCATAGGCTGAGATGAACTCTGCCTTGTTGGCCGCAGAACGGCAGTTCCAGAGGCTGCCGGAGACCTGGAACTCCACGTGGGTCGTGCGTGCAGGGACCACCAGGTTAGAGAGGCAGCAGCCACGCGGTGTGAGGCGTTTGTATAGCCTGTGCGGAGAGGAGAGAACAGGGATAGACAGAGGCATAGTTGACAGGCTACAGAAAATGGCTACAATAATGCAAAGGAGATCGGAATGAAATGAACTAAACATCTGGGAAAGCGAGAGAGCGGGGCCTCCCTCACTTACGTTTCAATGAAACACCCAAATATAACTCTCCCAACTTCCACCTCAGAAACTATAATTGTTGTAAACTACAGCGGTTCAATGTTTTCTAGGAATAGACTAACTTAGTTTATTCAGCTAGCTAACTTGGTACAGTATTCTTCCGTGAAAACCGTCCAGGGCACCTAGTCATATGACGCCACAGCCAACTAGCATGCCGGACTCCAACAACACGGTTTAGCACCAATACTCGGTCACAACAAACCACCAGTGTGTCAACACGCCAAGCAGATCATTCGTGTCCGTGTCTAACGTTGTGGATTAGTCCCGACAGCTTGAGCGAGTCCGTCGTCAACTTATTCAGCCAGTTAGTTAGCTAGAATAGTTAGCATACTAGCTAGCCATTGCTTTCTGCCAACGAAGAAACCCGTCCTCCCACGGCACGAACACACAGAGAGAGCAAAACTAACGTTAACTAGTCACCCATGTCCCGAATTCCCTTGAACGACTCTGGCTACCAGTATGTAAAAACAAAACACAAATGTAGGTTATAACTTACCCCTAGCAGCTACTGGTAGCTAGCCAAGTGCAAAGCTAGCCACTGAATTGACTCAGCCAGTCGCGTCTGTTCGCTAGATCATTCCAGCTATTGTTTAGTAGCTATCCAGGTAGCAACAAGCTAGCTACATTTCGAGCACAGTAACTACTTACTACCTAACGTTAACGCTTCAGACAATGAGGTTAGAAAAACAGCTGAATGGTAGGCATTATTGTATGTAATTATTGTAGGCAGCTAGCTGGCGTAATTACATGTACTCTCAGGCGTGAAACAACTATCCACAGTTGCTAATAGTTACCAGTAGCTACCCGCTAGCTAGTCCAGGTAGTGGGTTAGCTAGCTTCGTGCTTCACCGTGCTCAGCCGAATACAACACTTACCTACAATAATTACATACATCAACCCACGATAACTACCTACAATACCTAACTACAATCTAAATACATAGTTTAAGCTTTACTCGACAAAGCTTAAACTATGTATATAAGCCATATAAGCCAAGCTTACCTCCCGCCAGAGAGAGACACAACCTCACCCGAAGACGACGACCCGGCAACTGTAAACTGGAAATGAGTTACAGCCGTTTTAGTGAACAGTGGTATTTTTCTAGAATTCTATAGAATGTTCCGTTATCAGACTCTTTCTTATGTGGATTGTATATTAACCACATATCTGGACCAAAACATATTACTAATGGCATTTAGTCTTGAATATGATACGGAAAGACATACACAAGTAATATGATATTCATAAATCAATAACTTTATTGAAATAACTTTATTGAGGGGAATACATAGCCTCACTCAAACCTGAAAACAAAGTGCAACTTACATCGAAAATTTGGAGTGACAAAATAGGATAAGAATAAGGCATAGTAACAATAATTGGCTTTTACAACTTCAAAGTATTCTGTACATACTAGGCCTATAGCCTAATACACAAGCTTCCACTAGTCCTATACTCTAATAGCTTCCACTAGGCCTATAGCCTAATACCTTCCACTAGGCCTATAGCCTAATACCTTCCACTAGGCCTATAGCCTAATACCTTCCACTAGGCCTATAGCCTAATACCTTCCACTAGGCCTATAGCCTAATAGCTTCCACTAGGCCTATACTCTAACACCTTCCACTAGGCCTATACACTAATACCTTCCACTAGGCCTATAGCCTAATACCTTCCACTAGGCCTATAGCCTAATAGCTTCCACTAGGCCTATAGCCTAATACCTTCCACTAGTCCTATAGCCTAATACCTTCCTCTAGGCCTATAGCCTAATACCTTCCACTAGGCCTATAGCCTAATACCTTCCACTAGGCCTATAGCCTAATACCTTCCACTAGGCCTATAGCCTAATACCTTCCACTAGGCCTATAGCCTAATACCTTCCACTAGGCCTATAGCCTAATACCTTCCACTAGGCCTATAGCCTAATACCTTCCACTAGGCCTATAGCCTAATACCTTCCACTAGGCCTATACTCTAATACCTTCCACTAGGCCCATAGCCTAAAACACAGGGCCTATACATTTACATTTACATTTTAGTCATTTAGCAGACGCTCTTATCCAGAGCGACTTACAGTTAGTGAGTGCATACATATTTCATACCTAATACCTATAGCCTAATACCTTCCACTAGGCCATTAGCCTTATACACAAGTCCTATATTGTAATACACAAGGCCTATAGCCTAATACCTTCTACTAAGCCTATAGCCTAATACACAAGGCCTATAGCCTAATACCTTCTACTAAGCCTATAGCCTAATACACAAGGCCTATAGCCTAATACCTTCTACTAAGCCTATAGCCTAATACACAAGGCCTATAGCCTAATACCTTCTACTAAGCCTATAGCCTAATACACAAGGCCTATAGCCTAATACCTTCCACTAAGCCTATAGCCTAATACACAAGGCCTATAGCCTAATACCTTCTACTAAGCCTATAGCCTAATACACAAGTCCTATAGCCTAATACCTTCTACTAGGCCTACAGTATAGCCTAATACACTAGTCCTATAGCCTAGTACACAAGACTTATAGCCTAATACACAAAGAGTCAGAATGGAAACAAATGATAATCATGCAAGGCAGGCAAAATGACAAGTGACAATCTGAGCTACTGGGTGAAGACCCACTGGGCAAAAACTGATTAGAATCAACGTTGTTTCCACGTCATTTCAACCCAAAGAATCAATGTGATGACATTGAATCAATGTGGAAACCTGATTGTATTTGCAAAAAGTAATCAACCATAGGGCGTTTCGTTTTTTTTTCACCCAACTTGTAAATCCAATGACATGGTGACATTTTTTGTTGATTTCACATTGAATTCAACTCAACCAAATGTAAATCAAAACTAGATGTTGAACAGACATATGTGCCCAGTGGGTACTAGGAGTCCCTTTACTAGTGCCTATGTCCGCAAAGAGTCATTCTCACTGGAGTACCACAACCTAACACAATTTCGGTCCCCTACGATGCGTAACTGCTTGCCCTTGCATTCTGGTGCAACACAAACAAACCACGTCATATCCTCCTAGGCTGCGAAGGCGAGGGTGTGATTGTCCCACAAATCTGTCTGCAGCCTCAGCAGCATGTTGTCCAGTCTCTCCAGCACCTGTCTGTTCTTGGCACCGTAGGGACAGCTTCTATTGACTGCCTGGTGCACAGGTGATATGACTACAGCGTCGTCCTCCTCACGAAGGTCTGAGAGCTGACAGTCCACTAATGTCAGAGAGAAAGAGAGGAGGGTGAGAGGGAGAGGAGGGCGAGAGAGAATTTTAAAAACATAGACCTAATATAAAGTATATGTAAGCCTAATAGTACATAACAACAGGCCTAATACATCCATTGACAGTTACATAGTGAATTTTACAAACACTTCAAATTAAGTATGTGTTTGGTGTAGGCTTACCTTGGCGTGACGTTTTGATAACCAAGGTGAGTTTTATCAATATATTCGCCTCAATTTACTCCAAAAAATGTGATGTCTATTTCAGACCTTATGGCATTTTTCAAGGACGAGCATAAGAGCATTAAAAGGAGAGAAGACCAGTTTATCCTGTGTCGCTGAGTGTAGCTATTACATTTGAGCATCTTAGCAGTACAATGGGTTCTATACAGCTGTCAACATTCTACAAGGAAAAAGCCACTTAATCAGTGATATAATCATTAACCAGAGTTTGCCGGATACCAGACCTAGATGAGTGTTAACTCAGTTCTAGGATATTGTCATTGATGAGAATGAATCAAACAATCTATTGACATTCAGAATTGACTTTGTTTAGACATCCAGCCAGTATTGTAGTTTCATGCCCAGAGACAAATCTTCAAAGGCACATTATTTATTTATTCGGAGTGGTACATGTATTCACACAGTCTTGATTTATAGGATGCTTACAAAATTACGTAATTAACAGCCTATGTTAACTTTTTTATTTGGAACTATGGCAGTCAATTGCAAACATTCAAACAGTGTTTCATGATCACATACTTTTAATGTGGGGCTATAACAGTCAATCGCAAATTAATCTGACAAATTAGTCTGACATAATTCAAAACAACTGGGAACTCTGAACTTGGAAATCTCCAACTTCTGACTTCAGTCCGTTCAAGACAACTGGGAACTCTGGAGAAAAAAAAAGAGTTCTGACTGGGAAAAATAGCTTTGAACGGTCATCCAACTTGGAATTTCAACACGGAAACTCAGGCCTCATTCTAGAGCTCCAACTTTCCGACCTGAAGATCACTGACGTCATGGCTTTGGCTTAGTGATTTTTGGCCTCCCATGAGACAGATTAATGCCAGTTAATGTGTTATGTTGTGTTACGTGACTAAAAGTGAAGCTGTCAGTCCTGCGTTCTTAATGAGACTGACATAAGTGCATGTGAAACATAAAAGCCTACTAAATGTTCATTGTTAAGACAGTCACTATTTTGTTACAATATGATTTGGCTAATTTGTTATATTTGCCATACATTTTAACGTAAAAATACATTTCTTACAAATACATTTAAATGCATGTTGGATTATATTTTACAAAACATTTACAAATACATTTTAAAATACACCACATGACTAAAAGTATGTGGACACCTGCTTGTTGAACATCTCATTCCAAAATCATGGGCATTAATATGGAGTTGGGCCCCCTTTACTGCTATAACAGCCTCCACTCTTCTGGGAAGGTTTTCCACTAGATGTTGGAACATTGCTGCGGGGACTTGCTTCCATTCAGCCACAAGAGCATTAGTGAGGTCGAGCACTGATGTTGGGCGATTAGGCCTGGCTCGCATTCGGCGTTCCAATTCATCCCAAAAGGTGTTCGATGGGGTTGAGTTCAGGGCTCTATGCAGGCCAGTCAAATTCTTCCACACCGATCTCGACAAACCATTTCTGTAAGGGGGCATTGTCATGCTGAAACAGGAAAGGGCCTTCCCCAAACTGTTGCCACAAAGTTGGAAGCACAGAATCATCTAGAATGTCATTGTATGTTGTAGTGTTAAGATTTCCCTTCACTGGAACTATGGAGCCTGAACCATGAAAAACAACCCCAGACCATTATTCCTCTTCCACCAAACTTTACAGTTGTCACTATGCATTGGGGCATGTAGCATTCTCCTGGCATCTGCCAAACCCAGATTCGTCCGTCATACTGGAAGATGGAAAAGCGTGATTCCTCACTCCAGAAAATGCTTTTCCACAACTCCAGAGTCCAATGGCGGCGAGCTTTATGCCACTCCAGCCGACGATTGGCATTGAGCATGGTGATCTTAGGCTTGTGTGCGGCTGCTCGGCCATTGAAACCCATTTCATGTCTATATAAGGTCACACAGTTGACAGTGCATGTCAGAGCAAAAGCCAAGCCATGAGGTCGAAGGAATTGTCCATAGAGCTCCGAGACAGGATTGTGTCGAGGCACAGGTCTGGGGAAGGCTACTAAAAATATTCTGCAGCATTGAAGGTCACCAAGAACACAGTGGCCGCCATCATTCTTATATGGAAGAAGTTTGGAACCACCAAGACTCTTCCTAGAGCTGGCCGCCCGGCCAAACTCAGCAATCGGGGGAGAAGGGTCTTGGTCAGGGAGGTGACCAAGAACCCGATGCCACTTTGACAGAGCTCAAGAGTTCCGCTGTGGAGATGGGAAAACCTTCCAGAAGGACAACCATCTCTGCAGCACTCCACCAATCAGGCTTTTATGGTAGAGTGGCAAGACGGAAGCCACTCCTCAGTAAAAGGTACATGACAGCCCACTTGGAGTTTGCCAAAAGGCACCTAAAGGACTCTCAGACCATGGGAAACAAGATTCTCTGGTCTGATGAAACCAAGATTGAACTCTTTGGCCTGAATGCCAAGCGTCACGTCTGGAGGAAACCTGGCACCATCCCTATGGTAAAGCATGGTGGTGGCAGCATCATGCTGTTGGGATGTTTTTTAGCGGCAGGGACTGGGAGACTAGTCAGGATCGAGGGAAATATTAACGGAGCAAAGTACAGAGAGATCCTTGATGAAAACCTGCTCCAGAACGCTCAGGACCTCAGACTGGGGCGAAGGTTCACCTTCCAACGGGACAACAACCCTAATCACACAGCCAAGACAACGCAGTAGTGGCTTTGGGACAAGTCTCTGAATGTCCTTGAGTGGACCAGCCAGAGCCCGGACTTGAACCCGATCGAAAATCTCTGGAGTAACCTGAAAATAGCTGTGCAACAACGCTCCCCATCCAACCTGACAGAGCTTGAGAGGATCTGCATAGAAGAATGGGAGAAACTCCCCAAATACATGTGTGCCAAGCTAGTAGCTTCATACCCAAGAAGACTTGAGGCTGTAATCGCTGCCAAAGGTGCTTCAACAAAGTACAGAGGAAAGGGTCTGAATACTTATGTGTGATACTTAAATGTGATATTTCAGTGTTTTATTTTTAATAGATGTGACCGACCGCCTTAATTCGGTCTCATGTAGCTACATTTGAAATGGTGTTTCTTACATTGGATAAAAGCAGAGACACAGAGCTACAAAATGGTATATCATACACTGCATTTAAGGGAACAATGAGAAAGTAATTCTGCTTGGAAAGTTGATAAACTTGTATTCTCACTTTTGAGAAAATGGCCTTTGAATGTTTTGGTACCTAGTGAAGAGCTCTTCTTTTGTCTACACCCATTCAACATCGTTCACACCCTCTTAAACTGTAACCCCACCCATCTCGTTTCGCTCTCGGAGCGTTCAGAGCGCACACTTGACGCTATGGCCGATGAGTAGGGTTGATCCGAGCGTTCTGACCTCACAATGGCAGTCAAGCACCCAAGCTAACTGGCTAACATTGGCTAGCTTGTTATTTACTGTCAGACACAAAATTGGGATTATGGTTAATTGTTTAACTATGGATAACATGAAAACAGCGTAAGCAGCTCTGCTGGCAACAACACACAATTGGGAATATGGTTAATTATTTAACTATGGATAACATGAAAACAGCGTAACCAGCTCTGTTGGCAACAATTTAATTACGCTTTTTTGCTGGTGTTTACTGACACCGGCCATATTCAATGGGTTATTCTGCACTCTGGCATACTCAAGACTGAATTTACGAACGCACCCGAAATGGTTACTTGTATAGTGGAGTCTTTTGTTAAGACATGTAGCTAGCTAGCTAGCTAGGTAAACAATGAACCTAAATAGGTAAACAACGTGTAAGATCATACACATCACGTAATGTTAGCTAGCGAGCCAGCCAGCTAACGTTAGTTAGTTAAAGAATGAACCATAGTGCCAACTCATGTCGTTACTACCCTGCATGAATCTGCTGGTGGCTAACCAACCAGGTTCAGTGATAGCTAGCTAACATTAGGCTCTAACTAGCAAAGCAAGTGGCTCTGAGATATGAATAATAACATCATACATGTAACGTTAGCTAACGAGCCAGCCGGCTAACGTTAGCTAGTTAAACAATGAACCAAAGTGCCAACTCATGACATTACTACCCTGCATGAATCTGCTGGTAGCTAACCAACCAGATTCAATGTTAGCTAGCTAACATTAGGCTCTAATTTTTTTTTTTTTTTTTTTTTAAGTTTATGTTCAAATGGCTCTCCTGCGAAGTAGTGACCCGCGACATACGCCTAGTTTCCTGAAACGAGTAACAAATTAGCAAAAATGTATAAAAACCTGTTTTTGCTTTGTCATTATGGGATATTCTGTGTAGATTGAAGAAGGGAAAAAACTATTTAATCAATTTTTGAATAAGGCTGTAACGTAACAAGGGGTGAACAAGTCAAGGGGTCTGAATACTTTCCGAATGCACTGTACTTATTTACTTTATTGTGTTCTTCTTATTTGTTAGTTTTATATCTTGTGTGTTTATTTTAGTATTACATTGTTATTGATTACTGCATTGTTGGGGTTAGAGTTAGCAAGAAAGGCATTTCACTGTACTTGTGCATGTGACATTGAAACTTGAAAGGCTGACACCTCAGGAGACCGCTAATTGAGATATCTCTTGAGATGCATCATCAGAGGGGGATGTAGCAGCCGATGCCAATTCACTCCCTACCCCTAAACCTTGGCCTTAGCCCTTCCACATTTGCAGTTATGTCCTTCTGTTTCTCTCCAGTAGTTTGTTCTCGTTCTCTCTCTCTCTCTCTCTCTCTCTCTCTCTCTCTCTCTCTCTCTCTCTCTCTCGCTCTCTCTCTTTCTCTGTGTGTGGTCTCAACGGCCTCCTGCTATTAGTTTGTTTACAGAAGTTAAAGCTGAGTGCTGCTGGCTGCCTGAGGCCAGAATTCCAATACAGTGGCTCATACACGCACACACACCTCCCTCTACATTAGTCGAAAATAAAATAACATTTTTGGAGGATTTTTTTTTTTGTCACATGCTTCGTAAACAACAGGTGTTACTAACAGTGAAATGCTTACTTATGGGCCCTTCCCAACAATGCAAAGAGAAAAATAATAGAAAACAATATATAACACAACGCATAAATACACAATGAGTAACTTGGCTACCAGTACTGAGTGAATATGCAAGGGTACGAGGTAATTGAGGTAGATATGTACATATAGGTAGGGGTAAAGTGACTTGGCAACAGGATAGATAATATACAGTAGCAGCAGCGTAAGTGTAAAAAGGGTCAATGCAGATAGTCCGGGTACCTATTTGGTTAACTATTTAGCTGTGTTATGGCTTGGGGGTAGAAGCTGTTCATGGTCCTGTTGGTTCCATACTTGGTGCATTGGTACCGCTTGCCGTGTGGTAGCACAGAGAACAGTCTATGACTGGGTTGCTGAATTCTTTGACGATTTTTAGGGCCTTCCTCTGACACTGCCTAGTATAGAGGACCTGGATGACAAGGAGCTCGGCCCCAGTGAAGTACTGGGCCGTACGCACTACCCTCTGTAGCGCCTTGTGGTTGGATGCCAAGCAGTTGCCATACCAAGCGGTGATGCAGCCAGTCAAGATGCTCTCAATGGTGCAACTGTAGAACCTTTTGAGTATCTGAGGGCCCATGCCAAATCTTTTCAGCCTCCTGAGGGGGAGAGGCACTGTCGTGCCTTCTTCATGACAGTGTTGGTGTGTGTGGACCATGTTAATTCCTTAGTGATGTGGACACCGATGAACTTAAAGCTCTCGACCCACTCCACTACAGCCCTGTCGATGTGGATGGGGGCGTGTTAGGCCCTCTGTTTCCTGTAGTCCACAATCAGCTCCATTGTCTTGCTGACATTGAGGAAGAGGTTGTTGTCCTGGCAGCACACTGCCAGGTCAATAACGTCCTCTATATAGGCTGTCCCCTCGTCGTCGCAAAAATGTATCTCTCGACCCTCTTTTACTCTTCCCATTTCTCCCTACCACTGTATAACTCCCCCTTCCCCTCCCCCTATTTGTTATGTGTTACTCTCTCACTTCTTCCTCTCCATATCCCTATACCATAAATTCATCAATCTACTGTATGTATACCTGTGAATGACAGCCAATTGGTGTGGTTGTCTGTTGGTGTGGTTGTATTTGTGTGGTGGTCTCAACGTCCATTCTGTGGTCAGCCCCACCCTGTCATCATTAGAGAACAGAACTGTCATAATCCTGAGAGTGGCAGGTGATAAAACGTGTGTGTCCTAAATGAGCTGTTACACGTGTATTTGAATGTACAGGAGAGATGTCTCACACAGATAAAAAAAAAACACCCTGCGTGCCTGACACTAATCTGTGTGGGTGTGTGTGTACGCTGTGTGTGTGTGTGTACGGTGTGTGTGTGTACAGTGTGTGTGTGTACAGTGTGTGTGTGTGTGTGTGTGTGTGTACGGTGTGTGTG
This sequence comes from Coregonus clupeaformis, assembly GCF_020615455.1. Lineage (NCBI taxonomy): Eukaryota > Metazoa > Chordata > Actinopteri > Salmoniformes > Salmonidae > Coregonus > Coregonus clupeaformis. Next base: position 30,241,214 of record NC_059217.1, on the reverse strand, counting down.
TATGGTGTGTGTGTGTGTGTACGGTGTGTGTGTTCGTACAGTGTGTAGTGTGTCTGTGTGTGTGTACAGGTGACTCATCCCCTACTCACCCAGACCAACTGTCAAACAGGTCTGGTTCAGGACAGGACAGGCGAATCCTCAACGTTAATCAATCTATGTACCTGTCAATGACTGGACACAATCATAGTGACAACGCACGCAACGGTTACTAATATTCAAATACACACACACACGCAAAGATTACTGATCTTACAATCCATTGTTTAAATCTGTTGAAACACTACCTAAAAGAAAACGCACAACTTGAAGTTCAACATGCAGGGATGGAAATTAAGCTAGCCTGCTAGCTCGAGGCTAGTATACATTTCAGCTAGTAGAAAATATGTCAAACTAGCATACCAGACCAGTGAAATTGTGTCTTTTCAAATCTAGTATGGAACAGATTTTGGACCCGATTGTCACCCGGGCTAGTAGGAATGCTGGTCTCTTAGCCCGGCTGGCCAGTGCCCAAAATCCTTAAATTCCATCCCTGTCAGCATGTCTTACATAAGCACAAAGACAACAAAGATATTTTGCTACAAAGACAACAATGATAATATAATTTCAAACATTTTAAATGCCTGTGTTTGTATCATTATTATAATGTCAACGTTACATTTCTTCAGTTACTGTAAACTGTGAGCATGAATCAATAAAATCAATATCAAGGTTGTTATCAACTTGAAAAGTGATGAAACATCCAGTTGAGGACAGATTGAACATGGAGAACAGAAACTGTCTTAGTAACTATAACTATGGGAGCAGGGTCTGATCAGGGTCAAGGGTTATGGTTCTTAGAGACTAATGTAAGTGATATCATCCACCACCTGAGAGAAAAAAAGCATATTGATTGTTTTGCACAGCGATAAGGGTGTCATTTTAGTCTCTCTCTCTCTTTGTCTGAGCGTAAAGTTCTGAAATGCTTATCGTTCCAGGTGATACACAGCTTATGTTGACTTTTGTTTGGAGTTTAAAATAGAGTTGGTTTTAAATGGGAACACACCTGAGTCTTGGGTTGCATTCCAAATGGCACCCTATTCCCAATGGGCTCTGGTCAAACATAGTATACAACATAGGGAATAGGGTGCAATTGGGACAGAGCCTTGTGGGGTAATGGACTGTCTTCTTTCTCTAGTTTAAACAGCTCTGGTGTTTCAATGGCGAGGCTTGTCTGTTCACACCTAGAAACAGGCGAGATAAACGCAGATAAAAACAGAGATAAACAGTGAAGCTGAATCTTATCTGCTACTGTTCACAGTATATACACACAGCACTTTGTACCTGATTCAGTCATATATAAACTATTAGTCTGATAAATTATTAAAACATCTGTGGGAAATGTGTAGATATTGTATAACGTGTGTTTGTGTGTTTTATGTATGTGTGGGTGTGTCTGTCACCTATCCCATTACCCTGTGATATGTGTGATTAATTAAGTAAAGCTCTCAGTATTATTTGTTAATTTTGTGATGTGTTACGGTAGAGTTAGGTGTACCAACTCAAAAGCAGAACATTGCATCATGTCACGTAACCACCACCGAAAGCCGTGCCATTCCCCAGAGGTACAGGAGGGCCACACCTTCTTTATGCACCATTTTTTTGTCATTAAACACCCATAAAGCTGTCATCAGATTTAGGTTAATGTCAGCACTTAGTCAACCTCACAAAGCAGAGAAACAGAGAGGTTGTCCATACCCAACACTAGTGGCTCTAATTAGAGCCACAGTGATCTCTGAACCCTTCGCCACTTGGCTACGGTTCAGGACATGTGAACCCTGCAGCTTAGGTCGAGGACGAAAATCCTTCCCCATCTGATTCTTCCTGTAGTCTACTCTAAACTAATTTGATTTCCCTTGCCACAGTGGCTACTTATCTGCTCCTGCTATGTACTATGTACAGCCTATATCTTGCCTCAGTCTCTACTGTTCTCCTGTCCTCTTCTGTCCTCCTAACCTCTGGTATGCATGTCCTCATCTCTACTGTTCTCCTGTCCTCTTCTGTCCTCCTGTCCTCTGGTATGCATGTCCTCATCTCTACTGTTCTCCTGTCCTCTTCTGTCCTCCTGTCCTCTGGTATGCATGTCCTCATCTCTACTGTTCTCCTGTCCTCTTCTGTTCTCCTAACCTCTGGTATGCATGTCCTCATCTCTACTGTTCTCCTGTCCTCTTCTGTCCTCCTAACCTCTGGTATGCATGTCCTCATCTCTACTGTTCTCCTGTCCTCTTCTGTCCTCCTGTCCTCTGGTATGCATGTCCTCATCTCTACTGTTCTCCTGTCCTCTTCTGTCCTCCTAACCTCTGGTATGCATGTCCTCATCTCTACTGTTCTCCTGTCCTCTTCTGTCCTCCTAACCTCTGGTATGCATGTCCTCATCTCTACTGTTCTCCTGTCCTCTTCTGTCCTCCTGTCCTCTGGTATGCATGTCCTCATCTCTACTGTTCTCCTGTCCTTTTCTGTCCTCCTGTCCTCTGGTATGCATGTCCTCATCTCTACTGTTCTCCTGTCCTCTTCTGTCCTCCTGTCCTCTGGTATGCATGTCCTCATCTCTACTGTAACCTGTACTGTGTTATACCGCACTGCTCAGCCTCCTTTGTGAGAACCTTATCTATATAGCTGCCGTTTGTTGAGAACTATGCATTGTAACTCCATCCATCTATTGATGTGTACGTTTGCATACACAGGCCCTTATCAGATTAGATCTACATAGAGTGCCGCCCATACACAGCCCAGGTGAAGTATTGGGGACTGTAATTAATACCAAAAAAAGACGTTTTAAGTTAAGTATTAGCTGAAGCCAAAAAAATGTGGAATTCCAAATCTATTTGGACCTATGCACTAACAAGGCTTTTCAGCATAGACATTTCGACACCTGCTAGAGTACTGTAAATGTATCTACTGTACTTCAACAACAGCTGAACTCACATTGGATGGGTTGATTTGGATTCAAACCTTCTCTCAAACAGCCTAATACATACTGTTACAAAAGGTTTACCCCATTACTTTACTTGGTAATGTAAACATGTTTTTCATGTAAGACATCATTCCATTCCACTAATTTAATTTAGCCTGTTACATAGCCCTATTCAGTTGGGAAATGGACATGGTAGCGCAGTTGACAGCTTTTGAACATATTTTGAAACTATACATGGTTTATTTTCCTGTTATAAACAATGGAGTAATGCAACCTTATATTTTGGGCTATGATAGGGTAAAACCGGTGCGCTATGCTCTTGAGACATTTATAAATTAAATTATTTAAAGGGTCAATCTGCGATTGCTACATAAAATGTTTTACTTAAAAATGAATTGCACACACCCATTGATTCTTGAAGAATATACTGCAACTTATATAATAAATGCCTCATGATCCTAATCCAATTGTTGCACCCAATCAGAACCCCAAATATACTTGTTCTACTCAATTGTTTGTAAACAAGTCCATGTGGTTATATCCGAGTGGGCGGGTTTAGTTGAATAAACAGAAAACTGTATAATTATTGTGCAATTTATATCTATAGGCTACATTGAGGTTTTTCCTTTCATTATTTTAGGTTATCTAGCAAAAGTGCACAAGCCTAAGCTTTAGGGCCTAACTGTACGCGTGCCAAATAGCCTACACACCTAACACCAAATTATGGCCTATTGTTTAGATGGGTTAAATGGAAACTGAAATCTGGACAATGATTGTAGATCTATAACCTCTCACATAGCCTTAATATTAACTCCTGCAGAATTAAGCATTTCTTGCAGTAAAATGATACACCAAATGTAGGCAAACATTTTATTTGGGAACAAGAGTGGAGAAATATGATTTATTTCTTTCAGCATCTTGAGAGAATGCAAACGCACAGTTAGATACCATCTGTAGAGCTGCTATATTTATCAGCATCATAAAAGCTGATAGGATTTCAACCACATAAAATATGCATCCAAGCTGAACTGAAATCTTATCAGAAACATGTTGGGTCGTTTTCACATCTTTCTATTTCTTACAACCAGTCAAACTGATGTCATTTTCCTTTTTTTTTTTGTTGAGTTATTGCATTTTCCAGTGGTGGAAAAAGTAATAAATTGTCATACTTGAGTAAAAGTAAAGATACCTTAATAGAAAATGACTCAAGTAAAAGTGAAAGTCCAGATATAAGGGGGGCCCCAATAACAGCACACACACACACACTTTTTGACTGCGACACAATGTACAGATAATTGTATAGATCACATAATGACTTTTAGAAATGTGTGTGTGTGTTTGATCATGAGAATAAAGTGTTTCAAAAATTTATCACATTTCCCTTAATTATTTATTTACAGAGTTTATAGGCAAAGATGTACTGTTATTTTGAAACATTCCACAAAAAAAAACGTGACCCGGAAGTGACTCTTTATTCAGCTGGCACTTCTCACTGCTAATTAAGCAGCTTGACAATATCGTACAGAATGTCCAGTGAAATGTTGTCACAATAATTGGAGTAAACGGAAGGATTTTTTAAATATATACAGCAATGTTATTGACATCAACCTTTTTACGGTCCAAGCAGTTGTATCTTAGAACTATACGATCTGCAATGAACCTCCTAGGTGTCAGGAAAGGTGTTGCACTGTAGGACATCGAAGTGAGAGCACGAAGCCACAGAGTGTCTAAACTGTACTGTCTTTGACGACACACTGGATTTTTATTAGATTATTGTACCAGTGTTTTGAATGTCCAAACGGAAATAGCTAACTAGCTATTATATTAAGGCAACACTTATTTAAGGTAAAAAGTTGTTGCTTTGTTTGTTGAAACTGTGTTGTTGAGCAGTGACGGATGTTATCTAGCTAACATTAGCTTGCTAGCTAGCTAAGGAACCTAACGTTAGTTAAAACCTTTTACAGTCTATGGTTAAAACAGATGAAAAGGGGTTAGCTAGCTAGCTAATAGACTTTGGTTAAAAGTTTCCTTGTGTTGTGTGCCTTTTTCTACAGATAATATTTCTAGGCATAATTTTGTTTGTGTCTAACAACGTTAGACGTTGAACACAGGTAACGTTAATAACTAGCCACCTAGCTAGCTAGCTAAGTTAGAAAGCTAGCTAGCTAGGTAGGTAATGTTTGAGCATTGATAGCGTATCGACCATATTTTCCTGATTTTGTTGAAAATAGTAGAATATAAACACTTTGTGTTTCAATTATTTGAAAACAAATTATGCATTCCCCTACAAGTAGGGGATATATCGTCATTCCCATATGTTTACCATGTTTCTCGGTAAGGGAAGTTGAACTATCTTTTTTTTATGTGCGTGCTAACTATTTCGTAATATATACTGCTAGCTAGTATGGTAGAGCCTTCAGTCATTGTAGCTAACCAATTATTTATATTCCCTTTTTATCTGTGTTTTGTAACATTAGCTTGTTAGCTAGCTAGCAAATTATCTAACTAGCTAGCTAGCTGGTTAACGTTAAGTCAAAGACAACTAGCTAACTAGCGAAGTTAGCTAGCTGGCTAATGTTAGCTACAGACTTGCAACCTTCGGCAATGCAACGTCACCGTTGCTTGCTAGTTAGCGTTACAGTCCTGCTAGCTGGCGTTAACTTACCAATAGTTTTTGCCTGTCAACAAACGTTAGCAAGCAGCTAAATGTCTAGGCAAAGATAGAAGAAGGGTTAGCTAGTTATAAATATATTGTATACTGATTGTATTTGCAAAAAGTCATCAACCATAGGGCGTTTCGTATTTCTTTTCACCCAACTTGTAAATGTGGTCCTCTGTAGCTCAATTGGTAGAGCATGGCGCTTGTAACGCCAGGGTAGTGGGTTCGATCCCCGGGACCACCCATACGTAAAAATTTATGCACACATGACTCTAAGTCGCTTTGGATAAAAGCGTCTGCTAAATGGCATATTATTATATTATATATTTAGTCTACACTCTTAGAAGAAAATGTGCTAAGTAGAACCATACAGGGTCCTTTGGTTTGTGCCAATAGGGGAACCTTTTTGGTGCTGGGTAGAACCCTTTGCACAAGGTTCTATCTAGAACACTATGTAGGGTTCTTCAAAGAACTCCCTGAATATGATTCTACCTAGAACCCTCTATGAAGGGTTCTACCAATAACCATTTTATCTTTGGAGGGTTCCACCAGCCTTATTAGCATTCACTTTAAAAAATAAATAAATATATATTTCATATATCATAAGGCCTTTCACAGTGGTGGTAGGAAACTCCTGGTTTACAGGGCACTTCAGGTCTGCAATTCACATTATGCTGGCATGCAAAGTGATGTTTAATTCCTATTCTAATCCAGCCAAGTGGAATTGTTGATCACCTACAACCTGCGGAATGACTGCCAGGGTAGGGAAGATTGAATACTGAGACTACCTCAATCATCTAAACGGGAACAACCATCTCAGTAATGGCAGAGGTGGAAAAAGTATCCAATTGTCATACTTAAGTAAAAGTAAAGATACCTTCATAGAAAATGACTCAAGTAGAAGCATTTGTGTTTAGTGAGGGGGGGTGCTGAGGAGTACTTCTGTCTGCAATAAAGCCCTTTTGTGGGTAAAAACTCATTCTGATTGGCTGGGCCTGGCTCCCATGTAGGTGGGCCTATGCCCTCCCAGGCCCACCCATGGCTGCGCCCCTGTCCAGTCATGTGAAATCCATAGATTAGGGCCTAATGAATTTATTTCAATTCACTGATTTCCTTCTATGAACTGTAACTAAGTAAAATCTTTGAAATTGTTGCTTGTTGCATTTATATTTTTGTTCAGTAAATATATGCAAACCATAACCGCAAAAAATGCTGATTTCATAAGCTGATTTCTGACCATACCTGGGAGGAAGGGGACTCTAACCCTACCATGGGGGCAGGGAACTAGGGATGACCAGTAATGTTATTTTGATAAGTGCGTGAATTGGACCATTTTCCTGTCCTGCTAAGCATTCAAAATGTAACGACTACTTTTGCATGTCAGGGAAAATGTATGGAGTAAAAAGTACATTATTTTCTTTAGGAATGTAGTGACGTAAAAGTAAAAGTAGTGGAAAATATGAATCGTAAAGTACAGATACCAAAGAAAACTACTTAAGTATTACTTTAAAGTATTTTTTCTTAAGTACTTTACACCACTGTGCAATGGTTCCAATAAATCCAATTACTAACAGATTGGATTAGTTTAGAATACTGTATGTTTTCTTACTGTAGCATAACATGAATTACAGAAAATCTCCCTGCAATAGAACATGCTGGGAAATATTATACATTATATGCTTTTATGTAGAACCTTTTTTTTCCTTCCAAATAATCTTTCTTCCAAAAATGGTTCTTAGGATGTTAAAGGTACTAGGTAGAACCCTTTGCCTTACAAAGAACCCTTGTCTTCCAAAAAGGGTTCTTCAGATCAAATTGGTTCTTGGTAGAACCCTATCCCTTTTGGAACCCTTTTTTTAAAGAGTGTAGGATCTGAAAGTTATAACGTTAGCTACCTAGCCAGTTATTTAGCTAGGTATTTATGACTATGCCAGAAAGAGTAATGTTTGGCTATACATTGTTGCTTTGACCTAGCTGGGCAACTCCAGTCCTCGGACCATGCAGTTGGTAATGTTGGTGATGTACATGCATGTGATATGTGTTAGGGTTTGGTATGTGGTGTATGATGTCATCATGTCGCTGCGGCCCGGCGACACAGTCGGGGACCATCACAAGAACGCTTTGCATATGGAAGGTGAGATCAGCTGATCTCCTTGTTTACTCATGCGAGTCATGGAACTGGTGCTAAGTGAACATTTAATCTCTGTCCTTCCCGTAACCCCACTCCTCACTGCAGGTCGGATGTGGTGGTTCTGTATTTCTCCATCGCCAACCACAACTCCCTGTACCATGTGCAGACCACGATGTACCCTGAGATCAAGCACCTCTGCCCCCGGGCTCCAGTCATCTGTGCCACCTCCCCCCACCACCACTGAGGAGCATCTTGGCCGCTTCTAGAGAACCCCCTGTATTTCGATGTCATCCTGGTCCTACAGGAGAAGCAAAGAATCATCGCTCATAACATCTATTTGGCCACATCCTTCTCCAAGTTCTATGACCTCTTTATCCTGAATGCCTGGTCTGAGGCTGAGCAACATGCACGCATATTGTAGACACACTCATAGTGTAACACACACTTTTTGTTATTTTCTTCAAATAGTGTCTTTTAGGCTTGTGTGTGTGTTCAGAGAGCTGTCTGTTTCTAATGTTTCTGTTAATTTGCATAATTCTGTTGTGCGCTAGATTTAGTAACATTCATAGTGACAGACTGTAGTTCTTATAATTCTGTTGATCTTGGGATATCCTGTGTGTTTTGCCAAATTTTTGCAAAGTTATTTCAATTTATCAGGGGGTGCTGCAGCACCCCCAGCATCCCTACTTCCCGCGGCTATGGGTGCAGGCTCGCATGTTGGCCTGTCTGAACAGACATCAATACAATTATTTGAAATACTATACCAGAGAGCATAATTTACTACAGAGGATCAATGTCGTCAAAAAAATTAGCTGTGGATTAAATTGTATTACAAGCACTTACAGTTGGGAAGGCCGCAATTTCAAGGGTTCAAGGGTTACTCATTCAAGGGTTTTTCTTTATTTTTACTATTTTTTTTACATTGTAGAATAATAGCGAAGACATCAAAACTATGAAATAACACATATGGAATCATGTAGTAACTGAAAAAGTGTTAAACAAATTGAAATATATTTCCACCCTTTGCCTTGATTACAGCTTTGCACACTCTTGGCATTCTCTCAACCAGCTTCATGAGGTAGTCACCTGAAACGCATTTTAATTAACAGGTGTGCCTTCTTAAAAGTTAATTTGTGGAATTTCTTTCCTTCTTAATGCGTTTGAGCCAATCAGTTGTTTTTTGACAACGTATGGGGGGTATACAGAAGATAGCCCTATTTGGTAAAAGACCAAGTCCATATTATGGCAAGAACAGCTCAAATAAGCAAAGACAAATGACAGTCCATCATTACTTTAAGACATGAAGGTCAGTCAATACGGACAATTTCAAGAACTTTGAAAGTTTCTTCAAGTGCAGTAGCAAAAACCATCAAGCGCTATGATGAAACTGGCTCTCATGAGGACCGCCACAGGAATGAAAGGCCCAGAGTTACCTCTGCTGCAGAGGATAAGTTCATTAGAGTTACCAGCCTCAGAAATTGCAGCCCAAATCACAGACACATCTCGACATCAACTGTTCAGAGTGGACTGTGTGAATCAGGCCTTCATGGTCGAATTGCTGCAAAGAAACCACTACTAAAGGACATCAATAAGAAGAAGAGACCTGCTTGGGCCAAGAAACACGAGCAATGGACATTAGACCAGTGGAAATTTGTCTTTGTGAGACGCGCTGTGGGTGAATGGATGATCTCCGCATGTGTAGTTCCCACTGTAAAGCATGGAGGAGGAGGTGTTATGGTGTGGGGGTGCTTTGCTGGTGACACTGTCTGTGATTTATTTAGAATTCAAGGCACACTTAACTAACATGGCTACCACAGCATTCTGTAGTGATAGCCATCCCATCTGGTTTGGGCTTAGTGGGACTATCATTTGTTTTTCAACAGGACAATGACCCAACACGCCTCCAGGCTGTGTAAGGGCTATTTGACCAAGAAGGAGAGTGACGGAGTGCTGCATCAGATGACCTGGCCTCCACAATCCCCCGACCTCAACCCGATTGAGATGTTTTGGGATGAGTCAGACGGCAGAGTGAAGGAAAAGCAGCCAACAAGTGCTCAGCATATGTGGGAACTCCTTCAAAACTGTTGGAAAAGCATTCCAGGTGAAGCTGGTTGAGAGAATGCCAAGAGTGTGCAAAGCTGTCATCAAGGCAAAGGGTGGCTACTTGAAAAATCTCAAATATAAAATATATTTTGATTTGTTTAACACTTTATGTTTACTACATGATTCCATATGTGTTATTTCATACTTTTGATGTCTTTACTATTATTCTACAATGTAGAATGAGTAGGTGTGTCCAAACTTTTGACTGGTACTGTATTTTTTTTAAAAAATCTTCCCATCACTGGTGAGTAGCCTATGCTTCATTTTCATCATTGGGTGAGTCAGTGTCACTGGAAAGTGTATTTTGTAGCCTTCTGTAGCTTATACTAGGCTATATACAGACTATACTAAAGTACATATCAGAGTTTCCGTTTGGAAAATTTGGCGCCAGACAAGTGACTCGGAAGATTTTAGTTTATCGGACATTTGAGACATTTACCGGTCATCCATATGCATTGGGTGCGTAACCCATTAGGGCATCCACCCATGCAGCCAGTGCCATCAATAAACAAGGGATATTGGTCAAATGAGCCACATTAACATGTCCTTAAAAACAGTCTATAACAAATTACATAAACACTATTCCTTGTGTTTCAATGTGTAGCACATGCAAAACTTTATAGGCTATTGTTTTGTTGGTTTTTACTTTCCTAAAACAATAATTGTCCACCTCACGGTTCTATGTAAGATATTCATATTTAAAAAATAAATATAAAGGAATAGAAGCTTAGGCATAGCCCCAGAGAGAGAGAGAGAGAGAGAGAGCTAGAGATATGCCGGCGACATGCTAAGACACCAACATGCATTTCTTTATTATTGTCAGATAGGCAGGCTACTGCGTCTGCTATGCAGATACAGGCGTACAGAATTAAGGAGGCTAATTAGTAATTTTTCGATCATAATATTTTTTATAAAGATAAGCATTATATTGTTATATTATAGGAGTAACTCTGGTAGGACTAAAACATACTCCCTCATCTCAAGTTCAACTGTCGGAGTCAGTTGTAGAGCTGGTGTGCACTGCCTTCATATCATAGGCCTGCAGTGTAATAGGATAATAGCCACACCACACCACACCTTCACAAAAGTTTCTAAACTTTATTAGGGTAATATCAAAAGTACGTCAAGCCATTGTTTATAGAAAAAATACGAGCAGGATATTCTATCGCGCCAAACACAACACATTAGAGTTGGGACTTAATTTGGCATAAGAAAATGGCTTACAGAATGAAACTAAACACTTGGTTTAAACCTTCACAAAAGGCTAGTGCCTACCATACCCAACAAATGACAACAATAGGCTAATTACATTTATTTTACAAAAGGCCTACTTATAACCTACAGTATCTTAAACTATATACAGAGCACACAATTAAAAATACAGATCAAACTTAATTTAGTCAACAAAAATGGCTCAACAGAATGAAACAAAACATGTTTGCATATTTAAAGAACTTGTTTAGATTAACCCTTTAGACCCCAATATAATTCTAGAATGCTGCTGTGGATTACTGCGAATTTTCAAGATAAAGCACATTTTTCACATATTTCAAACAAACAGACATAGCTAAAGAAGAAAGGACAATTTTTAAAGTCATTTTTAGCAGACGCTCTTATCCAGAGCAATTAGGGTTAAGTGTACAAAATGTAGAAATAGTAGCTTACTTTGACAACAATTCAGTGAATTGAACTGGTGGCAGACAGGTTGGTGTTAAAAATAACAGACTCTTGCCTCATTTAAAAACAACCTGGAAACCCCTGCCACTGTCACTTTAGGCCCAGGCTGTGTGGTACAATGGTGAATGGTGGGACTTGGGGCAGACGCACTCCATGGAAATGTAGGCTCCACTCTCGGGTGTGCTCTCCCGCTTCCTCTTCCTCTCCTTCTGCTTCCTCCTCTCCCTCTTCCTCCTCCTCTCCCTCTGCCTCCTCTCCTTCTGCTTCCTCCTCAATGTTCCTCTTCCTCTCCATGTTCCTCTCTCTGAAAAATATTCTGGTAATGTCTTCTATCAGGTAAATGACGTAGAAATGCAGGCCCATTGAAAATATGAAGAGTGGTACTCAGTGATGTGTTATGTTGGATTTGCCCCAAACATAATGACTTTGTCAACCATTTTGAAAAGAAGGTTGACGACATCCGATCCTCGTTTGTTAAGTCAAATGACACTGCTGGTCCTGCTCACACTGCCCTACCCTATGCTTTGACTTCTTTCTCCCCTCTCTCCAGATGAAATCTTGCGACTTGTGATGGCCGGCCGCCCAACAACCTGCCCGCTTGACCTTATCCCCTCCTCTCTTCTCCAGACCATTTCCGGAGACTTCTCCCTTACCTCACCTCGCTCATCAACTCATCCTTGACCGCTGGCTATGTCCCTTCCGTCTTCAATAGAGCGAGAGTTGCACCCCTTCTCAAAAAACCTACACTCTATCCCTCTGATGTCAACAACTACAGACCAGTATCCCTTCTTTCTTTTCTCTCCAAAACTCTTGAGCGTGCCGTCTTTAGCCAACTCTCTTGCTATCTGCTCTTGTCCTTCTAGACCTCTCTGCTGCCTTTGATACTGTGAACCATCAGATCCTCCTCTCCACCCTCTCCGAGCTGGGCATCTCCGGCGCGGCTCACTCTTTGATTGCGTCCTACCTGACCGGTCGCTCCTACCAAGTGGCGTGGCGAGAATCTGTCTCCGCACCACGTGCTCTCACCACTGGTGTCCCCCAGGGCTCAGTTCTAGGCCCTCTCCTATTCTCGCTATACACCAAGTCACTTAGCTCTGTCATATCCTCACATGGCCTCTCCTATCATTGCTACGCAGACGACACACAACTAATCTTCTCCTTTCCCCCTTCTGATAACCAGGTGGCGAATCGCATCTCTGCATGTCTGGCAGATATATCAGTGTGGATGACGGATCACCACCTCAAGCTGAACCTCGGCAAGACGGAGCTGCTCTTCCTCCCGGGGAAGGACTGCCCGTTCCATGATCTCGCCATCACGGTTGACAACTCCATTGTGTCCTCCTCCCAGAGTGCGAAGAGCCTTGGCGTGACCCTGGACAACACCCTGTCGTTCTCCGCTAACATCAAGGCGGTGACCCGATCCTGTAGGTTCATGCTCTACAACATTCGGAGAGTACGACCCTGCCTTACACAGGAAGCGGCACAGGTCCTAATCCAGGCACTTGTCATCTTCCGTCTGGATTACTGCAACTCACTTTTGGCTGGGCTCCCTGCCTGTGCCATTAAACCCCTACAACTCATCCAGAATGCCGCAGCCCGTCTGGTGTTCAACCTTCCCAAGTTCTCTCATGTCACCCCGCTCCTCCGCACACTCCACTGGCTTCCAGTTGAAGCTCGCATCTGCTACAAGACCATGGTGCTTGCCTACGGAGCTGTGAGGGGAACGGCACCTCCGTACCTTCAGGCTCTGATCAGTCCCTACACCCAAACGAGGGCATTGCGTTCATCCACCTCTGGCCTGCTGGCCCCTCTACCTCTGCGGAAGCACAGTTCCCGCTCAGCCCAGTCAAAACTGTTCGCTGCTCTGGCACCCCAATGGTGGAACAAGCTCCCTCACGACGCCAGGACAGCGGAGTCACTCACCGCCTTCCGGTGACACTTGAAACCCTACCTCTTTAAGGAATACCTGGGATAGGATAAAGTAATCCTTCTACCCCCCCTTACCCCACCCCACCCCCAAAATTTAAAAATAAAAAATTTAAATTAAAAAAATTGTAAAGTGGTTATCCCACTGGCTATATGGTGAATGCACCAATTTGTAAGTCGCTCTGGATAAGAGCGTCTGCTAAATGACGTAAATGTAAATGTAAATATTAGGAAATCCGTTAATTTAAATCAATTAATTAGGCCCTAATCTTTAGATTTCACATGACTGGGAATACAGATATGCATCTGTTGGTCACAGATACCTTTTAAAAAATGTAGGGGCGTGGATCAGAAAACCAGTCAGTGTGTCCACCATTTGCCTCAGGCAGCGTGACACATCTCCTTTACATAGAGTTGATCAGGCTGTTGATTGTGGCCTGTGGAATGTTGTCCCACTCCTCTTCAATGGCTGTGCGAAGTTGCTGGATATTGTCAGGAACTGAAACACGCTGTCATACATGTCGATCCAGAGCAACCCAAACAGGCTCAATGGGTGACATGTCTGGTGAATATGCAGACCATGGAAGAACTGGGATATTTTCAGCTTCCAGGAATTTTGTACAGATCCTTGCGACATGGGGCTGTGCATTATCATGCTGAAATGAGGTGGCAGGTAGCTTAGTGGTTAAGAGCGTTGTGACAGTAACCGAAAGGTTGCTGGTTCTAATCCCCGAGCCGACTAGGTGAAAAAATCTGTCGATGTGCCCTTGAGCAAGGCACTTAACCCTAATTGCTCCTGTAAGTCGCTCTGGATAAGAGCGTCTGCTAAATGACAAAAAAAAAAAAGGTGATGGTGGCGGATGAATGGCACGACACTGGGCCTCAGGATCTCGTCACGGTATCTCTGTGCATTCAAATTGCCCTCTGTAAAATGCAATTGTGTTCGTTGTCCGTAGCATATGCCTGCCCATACCATAACCCTACTGCCACCATGGGGCACTGTGTTCACAACGTTGACATCAGCAAACCGGTACAGTTGAAACCGGGATTCATCCATGAAGAGCACACTTCTCCAGCGTGCCGGTGGCCATCGAAGGTGAGCATTTGCCCACTGAAGTCGGTTTCGACGCCAAACTGCAGTCAGGTCAAGACCCTGGTGAGGATGACGAGCACGCAGATGAGCTTCAATGAGACTGATTCTGACAGTTTGTGCAGAAATTATTTGGTAATGCAAACCCACAGTTTAATCAGCTGTCCGGGTGGCTGGTCTCAGACAATCCCGCAGGTGAAGAAGCCGGATGTGGAGGTCCTGGGCTGGCGTGGTTACATGTGTTGCCTTGGCCGTGTGTTTTGGGTCATTGTCATGCTGGAACACCCATCCACGACCCATTTTCAATGCCCTGGCTGAGGGAAGGAGGTTCTCACCCAAGATTTGACGGTACATGGCGCCATCCATCGTCCCTTTGATGTGGTGAAGTTGTCCTGTCCCCTTAGCAGAAAAACACCCCAAAAGCAAAATGTTTCCACCTCCATGTTTGACAGTGGGGATGGTGTTCTTGGGGCCATAGGCAGCATTCCTCCTCCTCCAAACATGGCGAGTTGAGTTGATGCCAAAGAGCTCGATTTTGGTCTCATCTGACCACAAAACTTTCACCCAGTTCTCCTCTGAATCATTCAGATGTTAATTGGCAAACTTCAGACGGGACTGTATATGTGCTTTCTTGAGCAGGGGGACCTTGCGGGCGCTGCAGGATTTCAGTCCTTCACGGCGTAGTGTGTTACCAATTGTTTTCTTGGTGACTATGGTCCCAGCTGCCTTGAGATCATTGACAAGATCCTCCCGTGTAGTTCTGGGCTGATTCCTCACCGTTTTCATGATCATTGCAACTCCACGAGGTGCATGAAGCCCCAGGCCGAGGGAGATTGACAGTTATTTTGTGTTTCCCCCATTTGCATAATCGCACCAACTGTTGTCACCTTCTCACCAAGCTGCTTGGCGATGGTCTTGTAGCCCATTCCAGCCTTGTGTAGGTCTACAATCTTGTCCCTCACATCCTTGGAGAGCTCTTTGGTCTTGGCCATGGTGGAGAGTTTGGAATCTGATTGATTGATTGCTTCTGTGGACGGGTGTCTTTTATACAGGTAACAAACTGAGATTAGGAGCACTCCCTTTATGAGTGTGCTCCTAATCTCAGCTCGTTACCTGTATAAGACACCTGGGAGCCAGAAATCTTTCTGATTGAGAGGGGGTCAAATACTTATTTCCCTCATTAAAATGCAAATCAATTTATAAAATTTTTGACATGCGTTTTTCTGGATTTTTTTGTTGTTATTCTGTCTCACTGTTCAAATAAACCTACCATTAAAATTATAGACTGATCATTTCTTTGTCAGTGGGCAAACGTACAAAATCAACAGGGGATCAAATACTTTTTTCCCTCACTGTATGTGTCCATAAAGGGTTTACTTTTAATTGGAACACATTCATTTAGGTCAGGAATGGGCCACTGGCGGCCCGCGGATCCCCTTTTGAAGGCCCTCAGATCAATTTCTCCCAAAAAACACACAAGGTGCAATTTCAAAAAAGTGTTGTGAATGAGCAGTTTTTCTCTTGTTATGTCAGTCACTGATAGTCAGTAATTTGTTGTCAGCACTTTTTTCTTTTTGATTGCTAAGTTAGTTTAGCAGCCAGCTATCTAAACAAACGTATCATGGTTGAATTACCGGCTGAGTGGCCCCCATTGATTATCACTCTGATCACTCAGATATCATATTATAAACTGCACGTTTTTCTCTCCGCACTATGGCAAAATGAGTAGAATTGCATGAAATATTTGCTAAACAATTGCTAAATATTCTCAATTGCAAAATCACAGCAATGGGTGTTTCTTTGCCTGTGTGTATATAATACATAAGGGTTTGTTTCTGTACGTTTTTACATGTCTTTTTCTATCTATGTGTGTCTACACATTTATGAGGTGTTACTGTATTTACAGTATATACAAGTTGTGCATCTGCATGTGTTTGTGTGTGTGTGCTAGCGTGTGGGTTGTGGGTTGGAGGAGGATGTGGGGTGATGATCACCTTGTGTAACACCACATGTCTTGGTGTGTCTGTCTATGAAATTATTTCAATTTTTACCACTTTATCTGAAACCTAATGGGCATCATGTAACAGAATACTGTGAGTGGATCCTATTTATCTTTATTTGTGTTTAGTGTGTGTGTGTTTAATGTGTGTGTGTGTGTGCATGTGTGCATGTGTGTGTTAGTTTGTGTGTGTGTGTTTTGTGTGTGTGTGTGTGGTTATTGGGTTTGTGTTTGTGTGAGTGATGTGTAATAGGCCTAGGAGGGGACCTTCTGTGTGGTTCTGTGACACCCTAATCATCTTCAGATTTCTCCTCGTCTCCCTAAGGATGGGAAAGCCTTACGTAAGGCATGGTCTACTGTATGTATACAGTACACTCAGACCCTGTTACTGTCACAGATAATTAAAGCACGACTCAGGTTACTGATACACTTCTAATTTTAGCCTGTCTGATTTGATTTCCTTAATGAAATGGTACTTTTGTGTAAAATCTTCATACATTTCTAATTGAATGGTTATTAGTATAATTGCATTTGCTTCGATTGGTTTTGAATTGCCAGATTTACAGAAATGTATTAATTTCCTATTAATCTTTCCATAAAGCTTTCTGCTGTGTGTAATATTCCAACCCTTATGACGCTGGCTGCCTACAGATACTATACTGGAGGACAGAGAAGTTTGGTTCAAGATGAAGAGTGTGGTGTGTACCCTCCTCACAGCTAGTCAACAACCCCTCCTCTCCCTGTCTTTTTTGTTCTCTTTCTTTGGTAAACTCCCTCCCCGAGGGGCAACGTAATTTTGCCCTTTGTACAGTGTGTGTGTGTGAGTATGTTTGTATGTTTGTGTATGTGTGTGCGTGCATGGTCTGCGTGTGTGTGTGTATGTGTGTGTGTGCGTGCGTGCGTGCCTTTGTGTAGTGTGTGTGTGTGTGTGTATGTGTGTGTGTGTGCTGGGCCCCTCCTCGGGTAAACCACAGGGCAGGTGCAGTGGGGTTCTCAGTGAATCCAGGCAGAATGGCGTGACAAGGGGAACCAGCTGCAGGAGAGGTGTTGAAAAGCTCTGTACCTCTCCATCCCCACCTCTCTCTCTCTATTTATCCTCTCTCTCTCTTCTCCTCTCTCTTCATACCTCACTTTCTCCTTCTCACTCAGTATAAGTATATTGTTTTCAAATTTGTCCCCATCTTCTCTACTCCAACCGTTTTTTATATTACACTCTTAGAAAAAAAGCTGCTGTCTAGAACTTAAAAGGGTTATTCGGCTTTCCTCATAGGTTAACCTTTTGAAGAACGCTTATTGGTTCCAGGTAAAACCATTTTGGATTCCATATAGAACCCTTTACACAGAGGGTTCTACATGGAACCCAAAAGGCTTCTACCTGGAACTCAAAAAGGTTATCTTATGGGAACAGCTGAAGAACCCTTTTGGAACCCTTTTTTCTGGGAGTGTACTGTGCTTCCCTATTCCATGTCACGCTCTCCATCCATCTCCCAATCTCTTTCTATTCCTCTCTATCTGTGTGGCGCGCTCCCTAACCCTAAAACGCTTTTTCATTGCCTCTCTAGGACAGTGAGTCTGTAACGCTATCCTTAGTAACCTCTGAGCCAACCTGAGAGATACAGGGAGGGACAAAGAGAGAGGGGGGAGAGATAGAGAGATCGTTCCACATCGTCTCCTCTCCCCTGGTTCAAGAGTAAGAGTACATAAACAACTTTCTCTCTTTTTCTCTCTCTCTTTCTTGTACCATGTCCCTGTTTTCCCCTAAATGCCTAGTGTCTTGTAGAGTGAACTGTCTGAACTCTTGATGTGGGGTGAATCAGGTCCAAGAGGAGCTGTTCACTCATGTTGCCTGTGTGTGTGTCTGTGTGTGTGTGTGTGTGTGTGTTTGTGTGTGTCTGTGATTGACACGTAATTGTACAGTAATTGACACGGCATCCTCTTAGGACACCCTGAGACACGGCTGAAAGGACCCCTTCACCCACACAGACACACACACACATACACACACACACACACACACCCTAACACCTGTCACAGGAGGAACTGACTGACGTGGTTCATGGTACGGACAGAGTGATAATGAACTTCTGCCCTTAAACAACTGTCAGTCAGATAGGACAATATAGTCCAAAATGATTTAGTCCAAAACAATGTGCTTCTTTACTACGTAATCCAGGTGTGTTATGTTTGAGTGACTGGGTAATCACAGCTTTAGAGGTAACTGGTAACACCCATTGCTTTACATGAAGTGTATCTACACTCATTACTCATGACTATCTGCAGCTGTTAACACTGTGTAGGCTGACGTGCGTGTGTGTGTTTTGTGTATGTTTAGTGCATGAGTGCTAGTGCTGCTAGTTCTGTTCATGTGTATGTTTGAACGAGTAAATCCATCCATTCGGGAATCATTTGGACAGGTACATTAAACTTACAGTGAGGGAAAAAAGCATTTGATCCCCTGCTGAAAAACTTGATTTTGTACGTTTGCCCACTGACAAAGAAATGATCAGTCTATAATTTTAATGGTAGGTTTATTTGAACAGTGAGAGACAGATAACATCAAAAAAATCCAGACAAACGCATGTCAAACATGTTATAAATTGATTTGCATTTTAATGAGGGAAATAAGTATTTGACCCCCTCTCATTCAGAAAGATTTCTGGCTCCCAGGTGTCTTTTACACAGGTAACGAGATGAGATTAGGAGCACACTCTTAAAGGGAGTGCTCCTAATCTCAGTTTGTTACCAGTATAAAAGACACCTGTCCACAGAAGCAATCAATCAATCAGATTCCACCATGGCCAACACCAAAGAGCTCTCCAAGGATGTCAGGGACAAGATTGTAGACCTACACAAGGCTGGAATGGGCTACAAGACCATTGCCAAGCAGCTTGGTGAGAAGGTGACAACAGTTGGTGCGATTATTCGCAAATGGAAGAAACACAAAATAACTGTCAATCTCCCTCAGCCTGGGGCTCCATGCAAGATCTCACCTCGTGGAGTTGCAATGAGAACGGTGAGGAATCAGCCCAGAACTACACAGGAGGATCATGTCAATGATCTCAAGGCAGCTGGGACCATAGTCAACAAAAAAACAATTGGTAACACACTACGCCGTGAAGGACTGAAATCCTGCAGCGCCCGCAAGGTCCCCCTGCTCAAGAAAGCACATATACAGGCCCGTCTGAAGTTTGCCAATGAACAGCTGAATGATTCAGAGGAGAACTGGGTGAAAGTGTTGTGGTCAGATGAGTCCAAAATGGAGCTCTTTGGCATCAACTCAACTTGCCGTGTTTGGAGGAGGAGGAATGCTGCCTATGACCCCAAGAACACCATCCCCACCGTCAAACATGGAGGTGGAAACATTATGCTTTGGGGTGTTTTTTCTGCTAAGGGGACAGGACAACTTCACCGCATCAAAGGGACGATGGACGGGGCCATGTACCATCAAATCTTGAGTGAGAACCTCCTTCCCTCAGCCAGGGCATTGAAAATGGGTCGTGGATGGGTATTCCAGCATGACAATGACCCAAAACACATGGCCAAGGCAACAAAGGAGTGTCTCAAGAAGAAGCACATTAAGGTCCTGGAGTGGCCTAGCCAGTCTCCAGACCTTAATCCCATAGAAAATCTGTGGAGTGAGCTGAAGGTTCGAGTTGCCAAACGTCAGCCTCGAAACCTTAATGACTTGGAGAAGATCTGCAAAGAGGAGTGGGACAAAATCCCTCCTGAGATGTGTGCAAACCTGGTGGCCAACTACAAGAAACGTCTGACCTCTGTGATTGCCAACAAGGGTTTTGCCACCAAGTACTGAGTCATGTTTTGCAGAGGGGTCAAATACTTATTTCCCTCATTAAAATGTAAATCAATTTATAACATTTATGACATGCGTCTTTCTGGATTTCTTTTGTTGTTATTCTGTCGCTCACTGTTCAAATAAACCTACCATTAAAATTATAGACTGATCATTTCCTTGTCAGTGGGCAAACATACAAAAACAGCAGGGGATCAAATACTTTTTTCCCTCACTGTAGTATGTTTTATTTGAAGTTATTTTATACTCAAGCCTAAAATCACCAAGCGCAATGCCAAGCATTGGCTGGAGTGGCGTAAAGCTCGCCACTATTGGACTCTGGAGCAGTGGAAACGCGTTTCTCTGGAGTGATGAATCGCACTTCACCATCTGGCAGTCTGACGGACGAATCTGGGTTTGGCGGATGCCAGGAGAACGCTACCTGCGCCAATGCATAGTGCCATCTGTAAAGTTTGGTGGAGGTGGAAAAATGATCTGGGGTTGTTTTTCATGGTTTGGGCTAGGCCCCTTAGTTCCAGTGAAGGGAAATCTTAACTCTACATCATACAATGACATTCTAGACAATTCTGTACTTCCAACTTTGTGGCAACAGTTTGGGGAAGGCCCTTTCCTGTTTCAGCATGACAATGCCCCCGTGCACAAGGCGAGATCCATACAGAAACGGTTTGTCGAGATCGGTGTGGATGAACTTGACGGGCCTGCACAGAGCCCTGACCTCAACCCCATCAAACACCTTTGGGATGAATTGGAACACCGACTGCGAGCCAGGCCTAATCGCCCAACATCAGTGCCCAACCTCACTAATGCTCTTGTGGCTGAATGGAAGCCAGTCCCTGCAGCAATGTTCCAACATCTAGTGGAAAGCCTTCAAAGAAGAGTGGAGGCTATTATAGCAGCAAAGTGGGGACCAACTCTATATTAATGCCCATAATTTTGGAATGAGATGTTCGACAAGCAGGTGTCCACATACTTCTGGTCATATAGAGTATGAATACAAAATCTGAGGACATTAATATTTTACACACACATGAAGGTACCCATAAGCAATCATTTCTGGTGCAAAAACACAAATGTGAAAAAGTGGTGGATATAAACTCAGCAAAAAGGGTTTAAACACTGTTTCCATGCTTGTTCAATGAACCATAAACAACTAATGAACATGCACTTGTGGAACGGTCGTTAAGACACTAACAACTTACAGACGGTAGGCAATTAAGGTCACCGTTATGAAAACTTAGCACACTAAAGAGACCTTTCTACTGACGCTGAAAAACACCAAAAGAAAGATGCCCAGGGTCCCTGCTCATCTGCGTGAACGTGCCTTAGGCATGCTGCAAGGAGGCATGAGGACTGCAGATGTGGCCAGGGCAATAAATTGCAATGTCCGTACTGTGAGACGCCTAAGACAGCTTTACAGGGAGACAGGACAGACAGCTGATCGTCCTCGCAGTGGCAGAACACGTGTAACAACACCTGCACAGGATCGGTACATCCGAACATCACACCTGCGGGACAGGTACAGGATGGCAACAACAACTGCCCGAGTTACACCAGGAACGCACAATCCCTCCATCAGTGCTCAGACTGTCCGCAATAAGCTGAGAGAGGCTGGACTGAGGGCTTGTAAGCCTGTTGTAAGGCAGGTCCTCACCAGACATCAACGGCAACAACGTCGCCTATGGGCCCAAACCCACCGTCGCTGGATCAGACTGGACTGGCAAAAAGTGCTCTTCACTGACGAGTCGCGGTTTTGATTCACCAGGGGTGATGGTCGGATTCACGTTTATCGTCAAAGGAATCAGCGTTACGCCGAGGCCTGTACTCTGGAGCGGTATCGATTTGGAGGTGGAGGGTCCGTCATGGTCTGTGGCGGTGTGTCACAGCATCATCGGACTGAGCTTGTTGTCATTGCAGGCAATCTCAACGCTGTGCGTTACACGGAAGACATCCTCCTCCCTCATGTGGTACCCTTCCTGCAGGCTCATCCTGACATGACCCTCCAGCATGACAATGTCACCAGCCATACTGCTCATTCTGTGCGTGATTTACTGCAAGACAGGAATGTCAGTGTTCTGCCATGGCCAGCGAAGAGCCCGGATCTCAATCCCATTGAGCACGTCTGGGACCTGTTGGATCGGATGGTGAGGGCTAGGGCCATTCCCCCCAGAAATGTCTGGGAAATTGCAGGTGCCTTGGTGGAGTGGGGTAACATCTCACAGCAAGAACTGGCAAATCTGGTGCAGTCCATGAGGATGTTTTTTTATGAAGTTGAACATGTGCTCTTTATGACAGAATGTTACATTTAGGTTAAATCAAATGTTATTTTTTTATTCACCATCACACTTCATTATATCACTGCCAAAGTTTTGGATTGGTCGCCAAAAAGATTATCTCCATTGATCAATACGTAAAGTGTAATTTAAGAAGCCGAATTAGGAACCACTTTGGACACCTTATGGACCAGATGCCTACAGGGTGTCCGTGATGTGCTGGTGAACCATGATGTGCAGGCATAGTCTATATCTAGGTTTCCATCCAATTGTTGACAGATTTTCATGCGAATGTCTCGGCTCTGTCATTGTGGGCTCCATTGAGATGCATAGAGAGCTGGAGGGTAGGAGACGAACAAGCGTGCTGTAGATTAGACGCTGATACAGCGACCCTCGTCACTAAACCCCCCACTATGTACCATGGGTGATGTTCCCCAACAAAAACACAGGTTCCGGATTAAACCCCAGAGTTATCAGCAAAGAGAACCACACAATGAGAACTGTATTAACATAGAGAATGAAGACACAAAGCTGGTTGCTATTGTGTGGGGCAGACAGAGCGGAGTAGAGTCAAGCAGGCATTTCTGGCTCAACAGAAGTCATCAGAGAAGGAGGGAAGAGGACAGACAGAGAGGTGCAGATACGTATACACTCACTTTCTCTAGAAGAGATTATAGAGCAGGTTATAGAATAACAATGTGTAGAAAGTGGAAACTTGCTCAGTCTGATATCCTCATCAAGTTTAAATATAATATGTTTACAGACATACTATACACATCATCTATACACCGTATACAATGTCGTTGTAACTGGGGTGCAACAACAATCTCGATCAGTGGGTCTTGATGTGTCTCGTTACAGATGTGTGTAGGATATCTCTCTCTACCTACTGCCAAATGTCCAACACTGTCCAGGCCTTCCTCAACCTCTGTCCCTGTTTCGGGACAAATATAGGCCTAACATAGCACAGAGAAGGCCGTACCAGAACTGAATGCCACATACCATAGTTTGTACTAGTTATGTCAACCATTAACTAATTAATCAACTGCTGTTATGTCAACGACTAGCCTAACCAATTAATCAACTGCCCACATCGTTGTTTGGTTACCCAAGATTATGACGTGGTGTGACTCACGATGCTTGACCTGGTGGTAGACACTGGAGAATGTGTGTTTGTGTCTGTGTTTGTAATTTTCCCCACAAATGTTATATTAACTATACTATCCAGCTAGACATTGTGAAAGCTAGGAATGTCCAGACATGGTTAATCCAACTAATACCGGACATACCGTCTAAGCCAACACTTTTCAATGTGTCAATACTTTGGTATCTTTCCTTCCACCTGCAAAATACTGTGCTTTCTTTCATTGCAAAATACTGTGTTTTCATTCATTGAAATAGACCTCAACAAAGTTTATTCATAAGACAAAAATGAAGAATATTAAAAAATAATGAGCAGTATTTCAACATAATGTTGAACTTGAGCCCAGGTCTACCTCTAGGCAAGATCATTTGGTCATATACTGTTGTCGCATTTTCACATTATCATGTATCTAGATAAAGTTGTGAACTTTGGCATGCAGCGATGCCAGCTAATGGCTTTCTGTCCAGTTACTGAGAAGATATATCAATATAAAATGATTAGTCATCTGTAATCAACAGTTCTAATCATATGGCCTGATAAAAAGTGACGTAAGCTAAAGGCTAATCGTCTGAAAGGAAATAACTCTTTGAGTGTCTTATAAACTTACAGTGCAGTGAGTGCATACATTTTTAGTATGCGTGTGATCCCTGAGGGAACGGAACCACACAAAACCACACTAAATGGCCCACAGAAGAAAAATAAAACATACATCCTTATAATCATCATCATCATCATACAAATCAAACAATCCAGACTATTAAGCATTAACCATTAAGACATTAATAATAAACACAAATCAAAATCATGCCTTCCTTTCTCTATTATATTATTCAGTCCAGTAGCTGAGGTGTGTCTGACTGTGTGCATAGCTTTAAGATTGCTTTCCTCAGCTGTTCACCCTATACAGATAAATCTTGATGGTTCACCCCTCATTAGGTATTAGCAAACATTAGATCTGCTCCTGGGTTGGGAGGGTCGACATAATTTGTGTCCCAAATTGTACCCTATTCCCTACATAGTGTGCTACTTTTGACCAGGGGACATAGGGTTTTATGTGGAAATTAGGATGCCATTTGGGATGCAGACAAAGAGAGACATATGACCTGCATGTTCTACCTATCCTATACACTGGAAACATACAGCCACAAGGACGGATTGCTCAACAGCCTGATAATGCAGGAGCTGCCGATTGGATACCTGATAGCTTTATGACAGTGTAATTCAGTTTGGACTGTTTGTTTTAGTGCTTATGTTTATCAAATCCTTCCCGCCTGCGCTGAATGTCACAGCAGTTCTCACTGTGTATTAATCTTGTTATCTGTTCAAATACTGATGAGAAAAATAACTACGCTACTTTAGCTTGATTAATCTTTAAGGTCCTTAGAATTTAAATCAGGTTCTAAAGATTTTAAACATTCCAAGCTCTCACACATTCTAAACACCATACTAAACATAGAACTCTCCACCCTTCATCTTATGTCACACTCTCTCCAGTCACACAGGAAGTTGCATCATCACCAGGGGCCCACTGAGATAGATCAGGGAATGGTTTATGCAATAACCCATTTCCTATAGAAGCTGTGAACTGTGGCATGTATGTTCTGTGTACCACACACCCAGCCAGCCACATAGACACACTATCCCCAGAGATATTGTTCTGAAGATCAGTGGTAGATCAAGGTGAAGGTCAGGACAGGGCTCTATAGGAATATTATATTCTTATCATTGTCCCAATAATCCATATTCCCCTACTGTATATGAGAAAAACTACATCCCTCTTTGTCACAGCCACTCTATGGGAGTCATACCCTTGTAGTTTCCTCCCCTATCAAACATTAAAATGTTGCGTAATTGCCCATCGGGATAAATAAACTCCTCATTTATCAAAGAGCACCTTACAAAAAATCTCTCACAAAATCCTCACTGTGTCTGCTTTTGCCTCATTTGGGGTTTTATTCCTGCAAGATATACTGTAAAGAGAGAGATAACGAAAGACAAAGGCAAATGCCGTTGTAGGTTACCAACGGGTGGCCTGGGGCTAGGAACTCCAAGACACTCATATTGGAGCAACATGAGGGTTGGAGCAGAGAGAGCGCAGGAAGAATAGGGAGAGCCATTGGGTTGGTTTACATTGAGATTAGAGGCAGATAAATGAGAAACTGCTGTTTACGTTTCAGAAAGACTAGCCATCTAGGTTTTCATCCGCACTGAAGTGAAAA
Source organism: Coregonus clupeaformis (assembly GCF_020615455.1). Classification (NCBI taxonomy): domain Eukaryota; kingdom Metazoa; phylum Chordata; class Actinopteri; order Salmoniformes; family Salmonidae; genus Coregonus; species Coregonus clupeaformis. The sequence goes on along the minus strand of NC_059217.1, from coordinate 30,215,235 downwards.
CACGGCCCAACGGTCAGTGAGTTATGAAAAATACTCCTCAAGAACCTTTATAAACAGACAAATATGAGTCAGCAAACGATTTAAAATGAGAAATATGAGTCATTTGTTTGTATTGTTTAATTTAGGAAGCAAGCTATAGGAGGTCTCCGAGATTAGAAGCGTCACAGTTTGGAATTGGATCTCCGGGCCAATACTGTTCTAGTGCAACAGCGAATAGTGAACAGCATAGATGGGTAAAGTTAGCTGACAACATCACGAAAACGATGCACACGCTTCAATGGGGCAGAAGTCTGTGAGATGTTGTGATTCTGGATGGTCAGATAGCTACCAACAATGACAAGAAACTGCCATGTGGGGAATCATGAGTGACTCGTTTCAGCTATACCATGTCTTGTTTTGAGGTGTTTTCACTGATTTCATGTCAATGCTAATATGGCAAAAATCCACTAGCTAGCTAACCAACAAATATAATGAAGTATTTCAGAGACAACAAGTGCTCTTTGTCCAAATGTATTTATGTTTTCAATAAACATTGCAGACTAAATATAGTTTACATGTTGTCAACAATCTAAGCCAACCACATCTGTTTTGCCCCATAAATGCGCATGGGTTGGTTTTGTTGCTAAACAACCAATCAGTCTATAGTGGAGACCACATTTCTGAATCTTTTGTGATTTTTTGTTTAAAAAATACTAACATTAACAACAACATTTTGCAGACAAACAGGTAAGGCTGGTAAATAGAGAAAAGCACAGTGATCCAGTTTATAAATAGGTATGATCTTTTCTAGGACTTCCTTACATAACAACAAAACAAACACATGGCCCTGTGATGTGATGCCTGGAAGGTTTATTTTAAACAATGGTCCCGCTTTAAATGATGTTCAGCTTATAAAGGCTTCATAAAGCCTTCATAATGCCTTCGTAAGCACTACATAAATGTGTTACAAAGCATCTATAACCGTATGTCATGCTTTATAAAGGGTTCATTAATGTGGCATAACATATAAGTGAGACACCTTCGGTCATTCATACATAACACATCCATAAAGAGTCTACAGTATAATGCATGACGCTGTACTTAATTTAAAGTCAGAAACCTTTGGTCATTCATAACATATATATATATATATATATATAAAGGCTTAATGATGTAAACACAAATTTATTAACACTTAGGGAATTATCACCAACAGCTAAAACAAATTAACATTAAAGACATGTTTAAACCATACATTTCCTTTTATTTTAATGTTTTAAACAACACACATACTGTACATCAAGTTTCAAAAAGTCCAGTAATACAATTACATTGAACATTACACAGGGCTGTGAACAGTGTAGCTTGTTCCTGAGCTGGCGGACGGATGGTTCTTGCCTCTCTGCCTGCTGGTGGTGCTGCTTATTGGTTCCAACCTTAAAAGTAACAACAAAGAAAGTTAGCAGGTCTGTTAGGAAATGCTTTTGTCACACCATCTGGATAAGGGTATTTCTGTGCTGAGATGGGAAACTCCATTCGATTCATATTATTATATTCGTCTTTTATTTACAAGTCTCATGACATAGCTATGAAACATGGCTGTATCTAGGGGGATTTTTATTTAGCTGAGCCTGCTAGCTAGCTAAATTTTGTTCGATAGCTAGCTAGCAATTGCTGTGAAGTCACCGGAATTATTTGAAATAACGATTGAGGTAGCTATCTAACTCGACACTTAACTACTACAAACAAATTGAAATTACAATAAATAACGGTTAACTTACTTGTTTTTCACTATTCAGTGGCACCACAAGTGGGCATTTGATTTGCAAACTCATCACATTTGCGCTTACTGAACTACAGAAACACAGCTAAACAAACAACAGTGCAGGGCATGCACACTGAATTAAAGGGCAACTACTCTCAAAAATAAACGTCTCTTAGCTTTTTCCTGGACCTCAAAAGTCATCCTGGTGTGATTTAAGCCTGGTTGAGAACACAGAAAATAAAATGTTGTTGTTATTCTATTAACCCCCTAAGGTCGATGTCTATAATGCTTCACATTTTGCTCTACGACCTCCACAAGTGTCAGGAGACTCGTCTGAAGTTGGTACAGCCGATCTGCCATCTTCTGTCTGTAGTGTCCGAACCGTTTGGGCTACACACTAATATGACCCCTCTGTGCAAATGTGTTTTGCTCTAGGACGCCCACAGGCCTCACAAGACTCGTCTGTAGGTCCACCGGTACCAGTTGAAAAAATGAATGGAAGTATATATGGACACTGTTTAATGCCAAAAATATGGGGTTAAATATATGCGAAAAACAACAACAAATGTTTCCTTATCTTTCTTATATCTCTCAGATATAGGAGAGACACTTCAGAACAAGGGGACAATCTGGGGGGACAATCTGGGGGGACAATCTGTTGTTCCATGTAGTGAATCTGTTATTCAATGCGTTTGCATGGGCTAATAGAAGTAAGGCCAAAAATGTTTTGTCATCAAATAATTTGATACTGTAACTCAGTTGGTAGAGCATGGCGCTTGAAAATGTATGCACTCACTAACTGTAAATCGCTCTGGATAAGAGCGTCTGCTAAATGACTAAAATTTAAAAATGTCTTAAAACTCAAAGTCATATAGCTAAATGATCCTTGGTATGACCTTCTTAAAACAATTTCTTATAGTTTAGTAGAGCCCCCCCGGCTTAGACAGGGTTTAGACTAAGATGAGTTTTTAAAAAAGTGTGAAAAAACTGGGAAATCCGAAACCTGGAAAAACTAAACTGATAAAAAATCAACTGAATTAGGCAAAACATTTAAACAGATTTTAAAAGGCCCTACCATCGTTTTTTATAGTGTGTGTCATGCTGCAGCACAGCATTATGGGGAAAGTTGGGGTCAGTCAGGTCCAATATTGGCTATGCACCCAAAAGAGAAAGAGGTTGGGCCATCCTAGAAATGTTTTAGAGTAATATAATATATACAATTTAGCAGACGCTTTTATCCAAAGCGACTTAGTCATGCATGCATACATTACTAAGTATAGACATTCAAATACATACTCTCCCGCACACACTAACTCACGCACACACACACACACACACACATATAATAATGTCATAATGGGTGGACTTCCAGCCATTTTGAGTGTACCCATGCCAGGAAGTAAAATCAGGAAGTGTAGCCATTAATCTGTGCTGTGATTTGTTGAGTCAACTCAATTGACATTAAAACAAATACATTCAGTTAGCATAATTTGGGAATGAAAATTCGGCATAACTTTTCTAGTTCAAAAGGTTCCTTGTGGAACCCCTCTGAAAAGGGTCTTTGAGGAAACCTTGTGTAAAGGTTGAAACCAGAAACGTTTTGTGATGCGAGGGATTACATTTTGAACCTTTGTAATAATATATTGTAGAGGTGGCACCCTATCAGATTGGAGGTGTGGCTTTCAGATAGTTATTTTTGGTTACCCATTACCGCAAAGGTCATTCCTGTTCATCATGTTAAGTTCGTAAACGGCAAATACTTCTGCCTATTCTAATATAATATTGGTGGGGTGGGGCGGACAATGCAAAAAGTCTGGGTAGCCATGATTAGCTGTTCAAGAGTCTTATGGCTTGGGGGTAGAAGCTGTTAAGAAGCATCCGGTACTGCTTGCCGTGCGGTAGCAGAGAGAACCGTCTATGACTAGGGTGGCTGGAGTCTTTGACAATTTTTAGGGCCTTCCTCTGACACCGCCTGGTATAGAGATCCTGGATGGCAGGAAGCTTGGCCCCAGTGATGTACTGGGCCATACGCACTACCCTCTGTAGTGCCTTGCGGTCGGAGGCCGAGCAGTTGCCATACCAGGCGGTGATGAAAAATGGCGCCGACAGAGAGGGCTGCCTCGCTTCTAGTCCTTAGGAAACTTTGCAGTATTTTGTTTTATTATGTATTATTTCTTACATTGTTAGCTCAGAAAATCTTAAGTGGTATTACATACACCTGGGAATAACTATTGGATATCAGAGCGGCATCAACATACCAACACTACGATCAGGAATACGACTTTCCCGAAGCGGATCCTTTGTCCGCACCACCCAATGCATTGGAACTGGTTCCAGAGGCCGACCCAAAACAACGCTGCCAGAGGAGAGGCAGCCGGAGCGGTCTTCTAGTCAGACTTAGGAGGCACGCACACCGCCCATCGCTTCCGAGTATATTACTCGCTAATGTCCAGTCCCAAGATAACAAAGTGGACGAGATCAGGGCAAGGGTTGCTTTCCAGAGAGACATCAGGGATTGTAACATACTCTGTTTCACGGAAACATGGCTCTCTCGAGATATACTGTCCCCGTCCATACAGCAATCTGGGTTCTCAGTACATCGCGCCGACAGGAATAAACATCTCTCCGGGAAGAAGAAGGGTGGGGGGTATGTTTCATTGCTAACGACTTATGGTGTAATTAAAACAAAATACAGGAACTCAAGTAATTTTGTACACCTGACCTAGAATTCCTCACAATCAAATGCATTCTCTTCGGTTATTGTTACAGCCGTGTATATCCCCCCTCAAGCCGATACCACGACAGCCATCAAGAAACTTGACTGGACTTTATGCAAACAGGAAACCATATAACCTGAGGCTGCATTTATTGTAGCTGGGGATTTTAACAAAGCAAATTTGAGAAAAAGGCTACCTAAATTCTATAAGCATATTGACTGTAGCACTCGCGCTGGAAAAACACTGGATCACTGCAACAGTAATTTCCGCTATGCATACAAGGCCCTCCCACAACCTCCTTTCGGCAAATCTGACCACGACTCCATTTTGCTCCTCCCTTCCTATAGGCAGAAACTCAAACAGGAAGCACCCGTGCTAAGGACTATTCAACGCTGGTCTGACCAATCGGAATCCACGCTTCAAGATTGTTTTGATCACGCGGATTGGATATGTTCCAAGTGGCCTCTAAGAATAATATAGATGTACAGTTGAAGTCGGAAGTTTACATACACATTAGCCAAATACATTCAAACTCAGTTTTCCTGACATTTAATCCTAGTATAAATTCCCTGTTATAGGTCAGTTAGGATCACCACTTTATTTTAAGAATGTGAAATGTCAGAATAATAGTAGAGAGAATGATTTATTTCAGCTTTTATTTCTTTCATCACATTCCTAGTGGGTCAGAAGTTTACATACATTCAATTAGTATTTGGTAGCATTGCCTTTAAATTGTTTAACTTAGGTCAAATGTTTCGGGTAGCCTTCCAAAAGCTCCCCACAATAAGTTGGGTGAATTTTGACCCATTCCTTCTGACAGAGCAGCTGTAACTGAGTCACGTTTGTAGGCCTCCTTGCTCGCGCACGCTTTTTCTGTTCTGCCCACAAATGTTCTATAGGATTGAGGTCAGGTTTTTGTGATGGCCACTCCAATACCTTGACTTTGTTGTCCTTAGGCCATTTTGCCACAACTTTGGAAGTATGCTTGGGGTCATTGTCAATTTGGAAGACCCATTTGCGACCAAGCTTTAACTTCCTGACTGATGTCTTGAGATGTTGCTTCAATATATCCACATAATTGTCCTTCCTCATGATGCCATCTATTTTGTGAAGTGCACCAGGCCCTCCTGCAGCAAAGCACCCCCACAGCATGATGCTGCCACCCCCGTTCTTCACGGTTGGGATGGTGTTCTTCGGCTTGCAAGCAACCCCCTTTTTCCTCCAAACATAACGATGGTCATTATGGCCAAACAGTTCTATTTTTGTTTCATCAGACCAGAGGACATTTCTCCAAAAAGTACAATCTTTGTCCCCATGTCCAGCTGCAAACCGTAGACTGGCTTTTTTATGGCGGTTTTGGAGCAGTGGCTTCTTCCTTGCTGAGCGGCCTTTCAGGTTATGTCGATATAAGACTCGTTTTACTGTGGATATAGATACTTTTGTAACTGTTTCCTCCAGCATCTTCACAAGGTCCTTCGCTGTTGTTCTGGGATTGATTTGCACTTTTCGCACCAGAGTTCATTCATCTCTAGGAGACAGAACGCGTCTCCTTCCTGAGTGGTATGACGGCTGCGTGGTCCCATGGTGTTTATACTTGCGTACTATTGTTTGTACAGATGAACGTGGTACCTTCAGGCATTTGGAAATTGCTCCCAAGGATGAACCAGACTTGTGGAGGTCTACAATCTTTTTTCTGAGGTCTTGGCTGATTTCTTTTGATTTCCCCATGATGTCAAGCAAAGAGGCACTGAGTTTGAAGGTAGGCCTTAAAATACATCCACAGGTAAACCTCCAATTGACTCAAATTATGTCAATTTGCCTATCAGAAGCTTTTAAAGCCATGATGTCATTTTCTGGAATTCTCCAAGCTGTTTAAAGGCACAGTCAACTTAGTGTATGTAAACTTCTGACCCACTGGAATTGTGATACAGTGAATTATAAGTGAAATAATCTATCTGTAAACAATTGTTGGAAAAATTACTTGTGTCATGTACAAAGTAAATGTCCTAACAGACTTGCCAAAACTATAGTTTGTTAACAAGAAATTTGTGGAGTGGTTGAAAAACGATTTTTAATGACTCCAACCTAAGTGTATGTAAACTTCCGACTTCAACTGTACAGTCGTGGTCATAAGTTTTGAGAATGACACAAATATTAATTTTCACAAAGTCTGCTGCCTCAGTTTTTATATGATGGCAATTTGCATATACTCCAGAATGTTATGAAGAGTGATCAGATGAATTGCAATTAATTGCAAAGTCACTCTTTGCCATGAAAATGAACTTAATCCCCAAAAAACATTTCCCCTGCATTTTGGCCCTGCCACAAAAGGACAAGCTGACATCATGTCAGTGATTTTCTCGTTAACACAGGTGAGAGTGTTGATGAGGACAAGGGTGGAGATCACTCTGTCATGCTGAGGACTGGGGTAAAGTCATTTTCTCTGATGAATCCCCTTTCCAATTGTTTGGGGCATCCAGAAAAAAGGTTGTCCGGAGAAGACAAGGTGAGCGATACCATCAGTCCTGTATCATGCCAACAGTAAAGCATCCTGAGACCATTAATGTGTGGGGTTGCTTCTCATCCAAGGGAGTGGGCTCACTCACAATGTTGCCTAAGAACACAGCCATGAGTAAAGAATGGTACCAACACATCCTCCGAGAGCAAATAATCCCAACCATCCAAGAACAGTTTGGTGACAAACAATGCCTTTTTCCAGCATGATGGAGCACCTTGCCTTCAGCCAAAAGTGATAACTAAGTGGCTCGGGGAACAAAACATCAAAATGTTGGGTCCATGGCCAGGAAACTCCCCAGACCTTAATCCCATTGAGAACTTGTGGTCAATCCTCAAGAGGCGGGTGGTCAAACAAAAACCCACAAATTCTGACAAACTCCAAGCATTGATTATGCAAGAATGGGCTGCCATCAGTCAGGATGTGGCCCAGAATTGAATTGACTGCATGCCAGGGCGGATTGCAGAGGTCTTGAAAAAGAAGGGTCAACACCGCAAATATTGACTCTTTGCATAAACTTAATGTAATTGTCAATAAAAGCCTTTGACACTTATGGAATGCTTGTAATTATACTTCAGTATACCATAGTAACATCTGACAAAAATATCTCATAACACTGAAGCAGCATACTTTGTGAAGACCAATACTTGTGTCATTCTCAAAACTTTTGACCACGACTGTATACGCTAATTCAGTGAGTGGGTTTATAAGGAAGTGTATAGGAGATGCCGTACCCACTGTGACTATTAAAACCTCCCCTAACCAGAAACCGTGGAAAGATGGCAGCATTCGCAAGACACTGAAAGCACGAACCACCGCATTTAACCATTGCTTCCACAAGGTAATCAAACAGGCAAAATGTCAATATCGAGACAAACTGGAGTCGCAATTCAACGGCTCAGACACGAGACGTATGTGGCAGGGTTTACAGACAATCACGGACTACAATAGGAAAACCAGCCACGTCGCGGACACCGTCTTCTTGCTGCCAGACAAGCTAAACAAGTTCTTTGCCCGCTTTGAGGATAACACAGTGCCACTGACGTGGCCAACTACCAAGAACTGTGGTCTCTCCTTCTCCGTGGCCGACGTGAGTAAGACATTTAAACGTGTTAACCCTCGCAAGGCTGCTGGCCCAGACGGCATTCCTAGGTGAATCCTCAGAGCATGCGCAGACCAGCTGGCTGGTGTGTTTAGGGACATATTCAATCTCTCCCTATCCCAGTCTGCTGTCCCCACGTTCTTCAAGATGGCCACTATTGTTCCTGTACCCAAGAATGCAAAAGGTAACTTAACTAAATGACTATCGCCCCGTAGCACTCACTTCTGTCATCATTAAGTGCTTTGAGAGACTAGTCATGGATCATATCACCTCCACCTTACCTGTCACCCTAGACCCACTTAAATTTGCTTACCGCCCCAATAAGTCCACAGACGATGCAATCACCATCACACTGCCCTATCCCATCTGGACAAGAGAAATACCTACGTAAGAACGCTGTTCATTGACTTTAGTTCAGCATTCAACACCATAGTACCCTCCAAGTTCATCATTGGGTCTCAACCCCACCCTGTGCAATTGGGTCCTGGACTTCCTGATGGGCTGCCTCCAGGTGGTGAAGGTAGGAAACAACATCTCCACTTCACTGATCCTCAACACTGGGGCCCCACAACGGTGTGTGCTCAGCCACATCCTGTACTCCCTGTTCACCCATGACTTTGTAGCCATGCATTTCTCCAACTCAATCATCAAGTTTGCAGATGACACAACAGTAGTAGGCTTGATTACCAAAAATGATGAGACAGCCTACAGGGAGGAGGTGAGGGCTCTCGGAGTGTGGCGTCAGGAAAATAACATTTTTAACCTCTCACTCAATATCAACAAAACAAAGGAGATGATCATGGTCTTCAGGAAACAGTAGAGGGAGTACCCCGCTATCCACATCGACGGGACAGCAGTGGAGAAGGTGGAAAGTTTTAAGTTCCTCGGCGTACATATCACTGACAAACTGAAATGGTCCACCCACACAGACAGTGTGGTTAAGAAGGCACAACAGCGTCTCTTCAACCTCAGGAGGCTGAAGAAATTTGGCCTGTCAACCAAAACCCTCACAAACTTCTACAGATGCACAATTGAGAGCATCCTGTCGGGCTGTATCACCGCATGGTACGGCAACTGCACCACCCACAACCGCAGGGCTCTCCAGAGGGTGGTGCGGTCAGCACAACGCATCACCGGGGGCAAACTACCTGCCCTCAAGGACACCTACAGCACCTGATGTCACAGGAAGGCCAAAAAGATCATCAAGGACAACTACCACCAGAGCCACTGCCTGTTCACCCCTTTATCATCCAGAAGGCGAGGTCAGTACAGGTGTATCAAAGCTGGGACAGAGAGACTGAAAACAGCTTCTATCAGCCAACACTAGCACAGAGGCGCTGCTGCCTACATACAGACTTGAAAATCACTGGCCACTTTAATAAATGGAACACTAGTCACTTTAATAATGCCACTTTAATAATGTTTACAAATCTTGCATTACCCATCTCACATGTATATACTGTATTCTATACTATCGTAATAATGTTTACATATCTTGCATTACCCATCTCACATGTATATACTGTATTCTATACTATCTATTGGATCTTAGCCTATGCCACTCTGACAATGACATTGCTCATCCATATATTGATATATTCTTATTCAATTCCTTTACTTAGATTTGTGTGTGTAAGATGTTTGTTGTAGAACTGTTAGATATTACTTGCTAGATATTACTGCACTTTTGGAACTAGAAGCACAAGCATTTCGCTACACTCGCAATAACATCTGCTAACCATGTGTATGTGACCAATACATTTTATTTTATTTTATTTGATGCAACCAATCAGGAGGCTCTCAATGGTGCAGCTGTATAACTTTTTGAGGATCTGAGGACCCATGCCAAATCTTTTCAGTCTCCTGAGGGGGAATAGGCATTGTCATGCCCTCTTCACAACTGTCTTGGTGTGTTTGGACCATGACAGTTTGTTGGAGATGTGGACACCAAGGAACTTGAAGCTCTCAACCTGTTCCACTACAGCCCTGTCGATGAAAATGGGTGCGTGCTCAGTCCTCTTTTTTTTCTTGTAGTCCACAATCATCTCCTTTGTCTTGATCACATTGAGGGAGAGGTTGTTATCCTGGCACCACATGGCCAGGTCTCTGACCTCCTCCCTATAGGCTGTCTCATCGTTGTCGGTGATCAGGCCTACTACTGTTGTGTAGTCGGCAATCTTAATGATGGTGTTGGAGTCGTGCCTGGCCATGCAGTCATGGGTGAACAGGGAGTACAGGAGGGGACTGAGCACGCACCCCTGAGGGGCCCCCGTGTTGATGATCAGCATGGCAGATGTGCTGTTACCTACCCTTACCACCTGGGGGCGGCCCGTCAGAAAGTCCAGGATCCAGTTGCAGAGGGAGGTGTTAAGTCCCAGGATCCTTAGCTTAGTGATGAGCGCTGAGCTGTAGTCAATTAATAGCATTCTCACGTAGGTGTCCCTCTTGTCCAGGTGGGAAAGGGCAGTGTGGAGTGCAATAGAGATTGCATAATCTGTGGATCTATTGGGGCAGTGTGCAAATTGGAATAGGTCTATGGTTTCTGGGATAATGGTGTTGATGTGAGCCATGACCAGCCTTTCAAAGCACTTCATGGCTACAGACATGAGTGCTACGGGTCGGTAGTCATTTAGACAGGTTATCTTAGTGTTCTTGGGCACGGGGACTATGGTGGATTGCTTGAAACATGTTGGTAATACAGACTCAGTCAGGGACATGTTGAAAATGTCAGTGAAGACACTTGCCAGTTGGTCAGAGCATGCTCGGAGTACAAGTCCTGGTAATCCGTCTGTCCCTGCGGCCTTGTGAATGTTGATCTGCTTAAAAGTCTTACTCACACCGGCTACAGAGAGGGTGTCACATAGTCATCCGGATCAGCTGATGCTCTCATGCATGCTTCAGTGTTGCTTGCCTCGAAGCGAGCATAGAAGTGCTTTAGCTCGTCTGGTAGGCTAATGTCACTGGGCAGCTCGCGGCTGTGCTTCCCTTTGTAGTCTGTAATAGTTTGCAAGCCCTGCCACATCTGACGAGCGTCAGAGCCGGTGTAGTACGATTCAATCTTAGTCCTGTATTGACTCTTTGCCTGTTTGATGGTTCGTCGGAGGGCATAGCGGGATTTCTTATAAGTGTCTGGGTTAGAGTCCCGCTCCTTGAAAGCGGCAGCTCTACCCTTTAGCTCAGTGCGGATGTTGCCTGTAATCCATGGCTTCTGGTTGGGGTATGTGATTATGGTCACTGTGGGGATGACGTCATCGATGCACTTATTGATGAAGCCATTGACTGATGTGGTGTGCTCCTCAATGCCATCGGAAGAATCCCGGAACATATTCCAGTCTGTGCTAGCAAAACAGTCCTGTAGTTTAGCATCTGCGTCATCTGACCACTTCCTTATTAACCAAGTCACTGGGGCTTCCTGCTTTAGTTTTTGCTTATAAGCAGGAATCAAGAGGATATAATTATGGTCAGATTTGCCAATTGGAGGGCGAGGGAGAGCTTTGTACATGTCTCTGTGTGTGGAGTAAAGGTGGTCTATAGTTTTTTCCCTCTGGTTGCACATTTAACTTGCTGTTAGAAATTAGGTAGAATGGATTTAAGTTTCCCTGTATTAAAGTCCCCGGCCACTAGGAGCACTGCCTCTGGATGAGCGTTTTCCTGTTTGCGTATGGCCTTATACAGCTCATTGAGTGCAGTCTTAGTGCCAGCATCGGTTTGTGGTGGTAAATAGACAGCTACGAAAATTATAGAAGAAAACTATCTTGGTAAATAGTGTGGTCTACAGCCTATCATTAGATACTCTACCTCAGGCAAGCAAAACCTTGAGACTTCCTTAATATTAGATTTTGTGCACCAGCTGTTGTTTACAAATATACACAGACCGCCACCACTTGTCTTACCGGAGTCAGCCGTTCTATCCTTCCGATGTAGCGTATATCCCGCCAGCTGTATGTGATCCATGTCGTCGTTCACCCACGACTCGGTGAAACATAAGATATTTCCATTTTAATGTCCTGTTGGTAGGATATCCTTGATCTTAGGTAATCCATTTTGTTTTCCAATGATTGTACGTTGGCTAATAGGACTGATGGAAAAGGCAGATTACTCGCTCGCCGTCGGATCCTTACAAGGCACCCCGAGCTATGTCCATGATATATCTGTCTCTTTCTCATGCGAATGACATCGATATGGGCCTTGTCGGGTACCTGTAAAATGTAATTTGCGTCCGACTCGTTGAAGAAAAAATCTTCGTCCAATACGAGGTGAGTAATCGCTGTCCTGATATCCAGAAGCTCTTTTCGGTCATAAGAGATGGTGGCAGAAACATTATGTACAGAATAAATTACAAATAACGCGAAAAACACACATAATAGCACAATTGGTTAGGGGGCCATAAAATGGCAGCCATCTCCGCCAGCGCCAAATCAATCATTTTCAACCTTAACATGTGATGACAATACAACAGAACAGATGAACAGGAATGACATTTACTCTAACGTGTGGCCAAAAAAAGATCTATGTTAAATCGACACTCCTACTAAGCCACACCTCCACTCTAGGGTTCCTCCAGGAACCCGTTGCTATGCACATTGAACTATTAAAGGTTCCTCCAAGAACCCCTCAAGGTGCAGACATGAACCATTAACTAGCAATGGTTCCTTGAGGAACTCCAGGGTTCCTAGAGTTACCACTAATTCTAAGAGTGTACATTACAATGGCAATCCAGCATCAGTTGACACCAGACAGCTATTGCGAGTGTAACCATGAGCTTACCAGTCAAATTGCCAGGGTTAGAGATTCCAAGCCCGTTTTATTCATTCTATGTCTATGGGCCCGATCTCCAAAGGTAAGTACATTTTGGTATTATCAACAGTAAAAAACTCTGAAATGTGTTACTGCAGCAGACTGTAAATTATGGGGCATTGTGGGATTTTAATTTTATTTTGAATGGTACTGTAATTCCACCCCACAGAATACAGTACCGTACCATATCAGGGCGGCAGGTAGCTTAGTGGTTAAGAGCATAGTGCCAGTAACCGAAAGGTCGCTGGTTCTAATCCCCGAGCCGACTAGGTGAAAAATCTGTCGATGTGCCCTTGAGCAAGGCACTTAACCCTAATTGCTCCTGTAAGTCGCTCTGGATAAGAGCGTCTGCTAAATGACTAAAAATAAAATAAATAAAATAAATATCTTTCGAGCGCCCAAAAACATTTGACCACTAGTGGGTGCATGTTATTGTTGTTTCTGGCTCATTAACAATTTTTGACGGGTGCCTCGTAAGAGGCTATATTTAAACCCCTACAACTCATCCAGAATGCCGCAGCCCGTCTGGTGTTCAACCTTCCCAAGTTCTCTCACGTCACCCCCCTCCTCCGCACACTCCACTGGCTTCCAGTTGAAGCTCGCATCCGCTACAAGACCATGGTGCTTGCCTATGGAGCAGTGAGGGGAACGGCACCTCTGTACCTTCAGGCTCTGATCAGTCCCTACACCCAAACGAGGGCATTGCGTTCATCCACCTCTGGCCTGCTGGCTCCCTTCCTCTGCGGAAGCATAGCTCCCCCCTCAGCCCAGTCAAAACTGTTCGCTGCTCTGGCACCCCAATGGTGGAACAAGCTCCCTCACGACGCCAGGACAGCGGAGTCACTCACCACCTTCCGGAGACATTTGAAACCCCACCTCTTTAAGGAATACCTGGGATAGGATAAAGTAATCCTTCTAACCCCCCCCAAATTGTAAAGTGGTTATCCCACTGGCTATAGGGTGAACGTACCAATTTGTGAGTCGCTCTGGCTAAGAGCGTCTGCTAAATGACGTTAATGTGCCCTTGAGCAAGGCACTTGACCCTAATTGCTCCTGTAAGTCGCTCTGGTTAAGAGCGTCTGCTAAATGACTAAAATGTAAATGTAAATATATTTAATATTTATTAATATGCTGTAATGTGTAAAATCTTTACCTATACACTAACAAATCGCTGTAAATATACAGCAAACAAATTACAGTTAGCTACTGTAATTCTATATTACAGTACAGATTAATGCATTATAGGGGCTCAATGGCATTCCACTACACTGCTGTAAAGCACTGTTTTACCTGTTTTGCTGTATATTTACAGCAACATAACGCGAAATATGGTGCATTGTGAAAAAATGTTGTGGGTGGGAAAATAATGTCTGGCTCATTAACATATTTTTAGCCGTGCCTTGTAAAAGGATATATTTTTCCACTGTCTTAAAGATGGAGAAACATTTGATTTCCAATGTTTAAGTAAACGTTTTTTCTAAATGATTGACGAGAAAAATATGGTCTAACCCATCTCACCGCACCGTCATATGCCATGTCTTGAAATATGCAGATAGGCAGATTAAAAGTGAATTTACATCATAAAATGTCTAACTTCTCCTATAACTTTTGGACTTTATAGCACTCCCAGAAGGTCATTGTTCATTTTATACTTAAGACATGACTCTGCCGTTGTGCTGTAGAATGTGTGAATTTTGTTTCTTGCACAATACATTCTATACATTCTTTATACTGGATTAACCGTACATTTTCGTTAACTGTAATTTCGTTAGTTATGTTCCAACACTCCCTCCATCTTATGCCAATATCAGTTATTTTTAAGTCTTGGTTCCAATAGGTTATATTTTGTCAGTTGGATTGTCAGTTGGATAGGCTCTCTGCAAGGTTTTGTATATCTTACCTATCATATGAATATACTTTTCTGACTCAAATAGGATTCCCTCACCCTCAACATTGCTCTGTTTGCATGTATTTCCTATTACAAAGTCATTTACAGTTTCTATGCCTTTTAGTTTTCCATGTCGACCAATTTATCGGTGAATTCTTGAAAAGCTATCGAAGGATTGTTCCATAGAGGTGTGTTTTTAGGTAGTGATATTGGTTCTTGTAGAATCCGTTTATTTTCCTTCCATATTGTTATAGTGTTCTTAACTATGAAGTTGTTAATGTTCTTAGCTTTATCCTTTGAAAATAGACAACTGAAAAGATTCTGGGGATGTGCATTGAACAATATGTCGCAAGAATAAGCCTTGGGTGGCGAGTTGATACAATTCCATGTCTGGAAGGTTAAAACCACCCTCAGACTTGATGACTAATTTTATTTATTTATTAACTTTAGTTTAATGCACTGACTATACGTTGCTCTGGACAAACTATTTATATTTTGATAAAATGTGGCCTTGTTTGGGGGCGGAACTCATTAGAATAATACCCAAATGTGTGCTTTGCAAGTGTTCATTTAAAAATTTAAATTTTGGTTATTTAGCAGACGCTCTTATCCAGAGTGACTTACAGTCAGTGCATTAAACTAAGGTAGATAAACAAGAACATATCACAGTCATAGCAAGGACAAATAATGTTAACATTACCGATAATGTTGTTGTAGTTAAGTAGACTACTTGCTAGTATATTTTTGTTTTAGAAAATACAAAATACATATATTCTAATTAAAATATTAGAAAATACATGAATTGTACTTCAGGCCAGTGAAATACGAATGACAAAATAGGTATTGAAACTATGGAAATACCTATATCAAATACATGTAACATGTCTGTTGTTGGCACTAGCTGCCTGCACTGTAAATATGCAACAGTTTACTAACCACTGTGATTCCAGTAATGCACTGTACAATGCCTTGCCAAAGTATTCAGCCCCCTTGGTGTGTTTCCTATTTTGTTGCATTACAACCTGTAATTTAAATTGATTTTTATTTGGATTTCATGTAATGGACATACACAAAAAGGTCCATATTGGTGAAGTGAAATGAAAAAAAAAAACTTCTTTAAAAATAACAGGAAAAGTGGTGCGTGCATATGCATTCACCCCCTTTGCTATGAAGACCCTAAATAAGATCTGGTGCAACCAATTACCTTCAGAAGTCACATAATTAGTTAAATAAAGTCCACCTGTGTGCAATCTAAGTGTCACATGATCTGTCACATGACCTGTCCTGAAAGGCCCCAGAGCATGCAACTCCACTAAGCAAGGGGCACCACAAAGCAAGCGGTACCATGAAGACCAAGGAGCTCTCAAAACAGGTCAGGGACAAAGTTGTGGAGAAGTAAAGATCAGGGTTGGGTTATAAAAAAATATCAGAAACTTTGAACATCCCACGGAGCACCATAAAATCGATTATGAAAAAATGGAAAGAATATGGCACCACAACAAACCTGCCAAGAGAGGGCTGCCCATCAAAACTCAAGGACCAGGCAAGGAGGGCATTAATCAGAGAGGCAACAAAGAGACCAAAGATAACCCTGAAGGAGCTGCAAAGCTCCACAGCGGAGATTGGAGTATCTGTCCATAGGACCACTTTAAGCCGTACACTCCACAGAGTTGGGCTTTACAGAAGAGTGGCCAGAAAAAAAGCCATTTCTTAAAGAAGGAAATTAGCAAACACATTTGGTGTTCGCCAAAAGGCATGTGGGAGACTCCCCAAACACATGAAAGAAGGTAATCTGGTCAGATGAGACTAAAATTGAGCTTTTTGGCCATCAAGGAAAACCCAGAGAACACCATCCCCACAAGCATGGTGGTGGCAGCATCATGCTGTGGGATGTTTTTCATCGGCGGGGACTGGGAAACTGGTTAGAATTTAAGGTTTTGCCTTGAAGAATGGGCAAAAATCCCAGTGGCTAGATGTGCTAAGCTTATAGAGACATACCCCAATAAACTTGCAGCTCTAATTGCTGCAAAAGGTGGCTGTACAAAGTATTGACTTTGGGGGGGTGAATAGTTATGCACGCTCAAGTTTTCTGTTTTTTTTTGTTGGTCTTATTTCTTGTTTGTTTCACAATAAAACATATTTTGCATCTTCAAAGTGGTAGGCATGTTGTGTAAATCAAATGATACAAACCCCCCAAAAATCAATTTTCATTCCAGGTTGTAAGGCAACAAAATTGGGAAAATGCCAAGGGAGGTGAATACTTTCGCAAGCCACTGTAAATGTGCAGTGTAGCAGCAAACCTGCTTGCACCAATCCTTTTGAATTACAGTAAAATACTGTGAAATACAATCCCCTCCCCTCAATAAATGTCATTCATTCATCCATTCATTCATTCCGATTATGGTAGCATTTACATTTTTACAATCAATCAATCACATTTATTTATAAAGCCCTTTTTACATCAGCAGTTGTCACAAAGTGCTTAAACAGAAACCGAGCCTAAAACTCCAGAGAGCAAGCAATGCAGATGTAGAAGATATAGTCAAAGGTACTTTATTTAAGACAAGTGTACAACCATCGAGATTCATTGTCAGATCCGAAAGCAGATCTCTTTGTTCCTTGGAACCTATAATTAATATCTATGTTTTGTCAGAGTTTAAAAATAAATAATTTGCCGCCATCCACTTCCTTATGTCTGAAACACAGGCTTCCAGGGTAGGCAATTTTGGGGCTTCACCATGTGTCATCTGAATAGCAGTGAAAGTTGGCCTCCCGATTGGTTCAGCGGTCTAAGGCAGTGCTAGAGGCACCACTACAGACCCGGGTTCGATCACAGGCTGTGTCACAGCTGGCCATGACCGGGAGACCCATAAGGCGACGCATAATTGGCCCAGCGTCGTCCGGGATAGGGGAGGGTTTGGCCTTGTCCCATCGTGCTCTAGTGACTCCTTGTGGCGGGCACATGCACGCTGACTTCGGTTGCCAGTTGTATGGTGTTTCCTCCGACACATTGGTTGGCTGGCTTCCGGGTTAAGTGAGCAGTGTGGTTTGGCAGGGTTGTGTTTTGGAGGACGCATGGCTCTCGACCTTCGCCTCTCCCGAAGTCCATACGGGAGTTGCAGTGATGGGACAAGACTGTAACTACCAACTGGGGAGAAAAAGGTGTAAAAATAATAACTGTGAAAGTTGACATTGTGTTTCCAAATGACATCACCAAGACTTAGCATATATAATGAAAACAATAGTGGTCCTGGAACGGAACCTTGAGGAACACCGAAACATACTATTGATTTGGATAAACCATCTGCAGAGACGAACTGATATCTTTCCGACAGATAAGATCTAAACCAGGCAAGAACTTGTCCGCATAGACCAAGGGTATCAAACTCTTTCCATGGAGGGCCTAGTGTCTGCAGGTTTTAGTTTTTTCCTTTCAATTAAGACCTAGACAACCAGGTGAGTGGAGTTCTTTACTAATTATTGACCTTAATTCATCAATCAAGTACAAGGGAGGAGCGAAAACTTGCTATCTTGCTATTGTCAGAGAATTTAAAGCGCGTTTTTTGATAATCCTTGATTGGGGTCTAAGCGAATGATTTGTTGCGATTGCAAATGTAATACGATGGTGGTCCGATAGTCCAGGATTATGAGGAAAAACCATTAGATCCACAATATGTATTCCACGGGACAAAACTAGATTCAGCGTATGGTTGTGGCAATGCATAGGTCCCGAGACATGTTGGCAAAACCCACTGAGTCAATGATCGCTCCAAAAGCTTTTTGGAGTGGGTCTGTGGACTTCTCCATGTGAAAATTGAAGTCACCACAAATGTCAATATTATTTGCCCTGACTACGAGGTCCGATAGGAATTCAGGGAAGTCAGTGAGGAACGCTGTATATGACCCAGGATGACTGTAAATATAAAAAGTGATTGAGTAGGCGTCATAGATTTCATGACTAGAACCTCAAAAGACAAAAACACAGCCATTTTTTTCAGAAGTTGAAATTTGCTGTCATAAATGTTAGCAAAACCTCCACCTTTGCAGTCATTAGTGTAACCAGGAGGAGAGGCCTCATTTAACGCAGTAAATCCATCAGGTTTAAGCCATGTTTCAGTCAGGCCAATCACATCAAGTTTATGATCACTGATTAGGCCATTGACTATGACTGCCTTGGAAGTAAGGGATCTAACATTAAGTAGTCCTATTTTGAGATGTGAAGTATTATCACAATCTCTTTCAAAAATGACAGGGATGGAGGAGGTCTTTATTCCAATGAGATTGCTAAAGCGAACACCGCCATGTTTAGTTTTGCCTGATCTAGATCAAGGCACAGACACGGTCTCAATGGGGAAAACTGAGCTGACTACACTGACTGTGCTAGGGGCAGACTTCACTAAGCTGTCGGGCTAACAGCATGCTGCTTGGCCTGCACCCTATCTCATTGCGGAGCTAGAGGACTTAGAGCCCTGTCTATGTTGATAGATAAGACGAGAGCACACCTCTAGCCAGGATGGAGTCTGTCACTTTTCAGCAGGCCAGGCTTGGTCCTGTTTGTGGGTGAGTCCCAGAAAGAGGGCCAATTATCTACAAATTCAATATTTTGGGAGGGTCAGAAAACAGTTGTCAACCAGCGATTGAGTTCTGCGAGTCTGCTTTAGTGCTCATCACTCCCCCTAACTGGGAAGGGGCCAGAGACAATTACATCTTTCTGGCTAAGTTACACGCTGAAGCTATGTTGCGCCTGGTGACCTATGACTGTTTCATCCTAACATCGTTGGTGCCAACGTGGATAACACTATCCCTATACTCTCTACACTCTCCAGTTTTAGCCTCAGCCAGCACCATCTTCAGGTTAGCCTTTACATCGGTAGCACTGCCCCCTGGTAAACAATGTATGATCGCTGGATGATTCTTTTTAAGTCTAATATTGCGGGTAATGGACTAATGGACTAGGGTTTTCAATTTGTCAGAGATAATGGTGGGAGGCTTCGGCGGTTCAGACTCAGTAACGGGTGGAGGAGAGACCCGTTAATGCTCGGGCTCTGACTCCGACTCATTGCCTAGTGGAGAGAAAAAAAAGGTTGAACGTTTCTATCGGCTGAATGAGCGACACCGGTTGAGCAAGTATTTATTTCCAGAAGCCGTGAGAAAATTGTCCAGCTGTGGGGACTGTGCAGGGGGAATAACACTACTACCTGTACATACTGGTGGTACAGACGCCGTTGTATACTTTCCTAACGATTGCGTCTGAAGCTGGGCTTTCAACTCAGCTATTCTCACCCCAAGGTGATAGTTCTCCTGCATATTATGAGTATAGTGACTGCAGTTAGAAGGTATAATGTTACTTAGCTTTTTCGGCTGGTGGAGGACCTCCAGATCCATGTCCAGATAAAGCTTCCGGGGTGAAAAAGTTGAATGAAAAAAGTTGAGTGAGGACCAAACCAAGACTTTGGTAAATGTGTTAAATACAGAGTTTAATTAAAAGGTAAAAAAAAAAAAAAAAAAGTACAAAGTGAAATGTTTGGCAGGTAGCTAAGTAGCAACAAACAGCACAACAGCACGGAGAAAACGCGGAAGTGTGACGGAAGTTCTGCGTTTTTGATTTGATTTGAGTATAATGGCTGTGATTGGAGAAAACTGAGGATGGATGAACAACATTTACAGTCCATTTTACGGTTCTTGCTTTGATACCGTATTTACATTACATTAGGTGTACACCAAGCTGCTAGTAAAATACTTTAATGGCAACCCCTTTACAGTGGTGTGTGTGTATGTGTCAGCATCAGTTGACAGCTTATAATTGCCCCACGGCTAACCCCATTACACACACACACAAACACATACACACACACACACTGGTGAACCCGCTTTCAACTCCTGAATGTTTGTTGGCCCGCTCGGTAGCCGGGTGAAACTCAGTGTACTCCTCCACGGGAAACAAACAGAACAATATAACATAGGCATGCCATAATAGTATGCCTGCTACAGAAAAGCCTGTGTGTGTGTGTGTGTGTGTGTATGCGTGCCAGCCTGTCTGCCTGCGTGTGTGGGAATGATCTAACCTGGCACCTCAGGTGCATGTGGAGGGCAGCATACCTGACAGAGGTGGCAACCCCAACTCCAGTTACAAGTATCCAAGGAACAGGCTCTCTTCCAGGAATGTACACAATGTTTACTTATTGAGTTTGTACACACACAAATAAACAGAGACATGCACACAAACACTTCATATCGTTTTTTTTTTTTTTTTGCAAAACAGGAACTCACTGAGTGAAACACATCTAAGTGGAACATGCTTGTTTGCTGCCCTATTTCTTTGAGGTCATATGCAGGCGCTTTCACCATTCCCAACATACACGCACATGCAAACACTGCCCTTCTCTTGACCTGTGTGTGTCTGCCAGCCTGTTCTGTTTTTTGTTTTGATCTTGGTTCCAACCTGCCTCTGCTTACCTTCCTCAACCCCATGACCATAGATCTCTATTTCTCATCTCAGCTCCTCTCTCGCACTACTGTTTATGGATCTGTTATTATGATACAGTCTGATGATTGACAGTCTGAGCAGAGAGGCGGAAACTCATCTGCATGGGTGCTACTGGTGCAGTTAGATCAACATAGAAACATATAAAAACACTCAAACAAGGTTCATGACCTTAACGAGCATGCCCAAACAACACCACCACCACCAAATACCAGACGTTATACATCCTGTAATATTTACTGTGAACTCCCTTCATAATGGAGTTCTCACACTGTACATCTGTCTGTTAGTAAAATACCAACATGAACTCATCAAGTCCCTGCATGACTGATGATACTGTCTGACTGTTCTGCTATGATGACAGAAGTTGTAGCTACTAGTGAGGTTCAGGCAATAACACCCCCACTAAATACCAGCCCTGTAACATTTACTGTGAACAGTTGATGCACACTCTAAAAAGTAAAGGTTCCTGGAGGATCCTTTAGGGGTTCTTCAAATTGAAACTGTGGGGGAACCCCTATAAGTTATTCGAATAACTCTTTAAAATGGTTCCTCAAAGAACCCCTTTCAATGGATCCTCAAATAACCTTTTGGGGTGAATTTTTGAACTACTCCCCCCTCCCCTATTATTATTATTAGTAGTAATACGCTTAACAATAACAACAATAACTCAATATTTTAGTTGTCAGTGTTTATTAGGATTTTAGTGGCAAAGCAGAATAAAAAAATCTAAATATAAGGTAAACTCCCAGCAGAGCCCCAAGTCCAATGGGTATATCCTCTGGCGTGTTGATGTTAGTGTTGATGTTCTCCATATCCATAGCCAGAATGATTTTGCATGCATGGTGATCAAACAGGTTTCCTGTTATATTCATCAGAGGTGTAGGGAGGGTGAAGTCTGTGAATCCAAATTTTTTTAATTATTCAGATGATTAACAAAACATGCACACGACATAATTAATATATTGGTTTTTGTGGTGAATGTGGATGAATAAAACACTATTGATAATTGTTTTCATACACATACCTTGTCAATAATGTAGAGGCCTATGGGATTTTCCTTGAAGAGGTAAGGGAGGTGGATTGTACATGTGATCAGCATAACATACCAATACCAATTGGCATACCTTTGTATGCCTCCTCGTCTGTAAACCTGCAGAACACAAAAGTGAGCAGTTCAGTCATCTGCACCCAAATAGCCTACATATTCTTACCTCTTTGTTGATTGATATCCATTGAATTGTATCAATTTTCTGTTTCAGAAAGATTTGCACAAATATGAAAAGATAGATGGTATCATCATAATATCAATTTAGATCATACAAGCGACAAACCTTACCTTAAATTGTGGAGATCTTTAAATGTTTCAGTTAAGTGCCTGAACCTGCTGTCCTTTCAAATTAAAATCCAAATATTTCAGTTGGGCAGTTAGGTTCCTGCAAGAACCAGCACCAACTAATGAGGTTCCTCGATGAACCCCACCTCCTATGGGGTTCTTGGAATAACCTTTTGGGGGCAATTTTCAGTACCAAGAACCCTAAGGTTCTTCGAAGAACCCTTTGTTGAACCCCTAATTTTTAGAGTGTAGTACATTCATCTGCCTGATCCTGTTTGTCCTTTCTGCTCTGATGACAGAAAGTGTAGCTACAGTTGTGAAGTACTTGCAATAACAGGCAGATTATTACAGTACAATCCTGTCTGTTTTTAAGTGCTGATGACAAAGTTGTATTGAGGTTAAGGCACAAACGGACAAATAGGACGTTGGGAGATGACGTGGAAACCGGACACTAGGGGGCAACAGTGAGCGCTGTTACCTTCAAGTAGGTTTGGATTTTGCTAGGTTGTGGATGGGGATGGCAGATGGGCATAAGCATCTGCCTTACATCCGATTTCAAAAGTTGCATGTTTGAATCCAGCGATAGAAAGTTGCTTTTTATATTTTTGTTTTAAGCCTATCCCAAACCTTAACCCTTACCTTAACCATTCAGAATGAATGCCTAACCTTAAAAATTCAGAGTTAATGCCAAACCTTAACCTTAAACACTTAGAAGTTTGAAGTTTGGAACAACTTCGAAATTTGAAGCTTGAGAAACATGGATGAATGTCTAATTCTGACGTGAGATTGTGAGAGCAGTTAGAGAGGAGATGAGAAGGAGAGGAGCGATTGAAAACATTGTCCCTCCTCCTCCTTAATAACTCATTGCTAAGCCCATCAAACACAGACAAAAGGAAAACCACTAATTGTGCGATCTCTTTGTAAATAAATGATGAAGGCCTTGTTTACCACATAGGGATTCAAGTGCCACCAACACATTACAATGAATAAAGATTATGGAGAGGGCGAGGAGGAAAGCATTTAAAGAAACAACCGCCTTATTTAGTAACTCCGAATCAGTCACTCAGTGTCAGTGATAGACCGTGATTCTTTCTGAAGTAACAGTGTAATAATGATGGTGATGATGATGGTTGTAGTCATGGAGGTGATGATGATGAGGAGGAGGAGCCAGAGGAGGAGGATAATGACGATTATGATGAAAATGAAGATGAGGGGGAGGATGAGGATTAAGACAACCATGACTCAATCGCACAGTCAGACCTGATTGGTTTAACGTACGATGAACTCTGTTATACTTCGAGCTGATTGGTAAGGAGACGACTGTAGTAATAGACACACTCTGACTTCCCTGTTATTTGATAGATACACATTACACACGCACACACACACACATTAGTGAGCTAGGAGGACCTGCTTTGCACAGGTGTGCTGTACAAACACCATCAGCGTTCAATCTTCCTATGCGTTGTGATGGAGAGATAGAGAGAGAGATTTCAGCAGACAAATGAGTAGTAGACAATCTGTAGCACAGGAACTTATCAGATATGGTGGGATGGAAGCCATGTGTAATATTCCCTAATGAATCAGACTAAATCAAATTAGCTGCCAGACAAACACTGATCGGCTGTCCCAACAATACCCAATGTTTGTTTAAGTATGTGTGTGGAGTTAGCCCCTGGGCTGCTGCCGTGGCAACACCATAATATTACAGTGGGTGGCCATGTTGTGCAATGGTTTCAGTTTGTACCAGGGAGGGAATGATCATGGAAATGTAATAAATAACCCACACAACATTATATACAGATATCACTAAAACAACATGGGAAAGAGAGTGAGAGAGAGGGGCGAGGAGAGAGCGGTGGAGAGAAAGAGGAGGTGGAGAGGGGGAAAGTACACACACATCAAACCAAACTCTTGCATCTTGTACAAACACACCTGGAACATGCCCAACACAAACAGACTGGGCCCAACAACCACTTAAAACACAACTCAGAGAAAATAGGTGTTTGCAGGTCACTCGTAGTCTCTGCCTTGGTCAAGGCTCCAGACAATAACAGAACAGCAAAACATGAGTACACACTGTTAGTCCGTTTGATGTTTTTTAATCTCTCTCTCAATAGAGGGGAGTCTGAAAGGCTCGGTGGAGATGTTTAAGAACACGTTTCACAGCAGTAAACCTCCCGGACAACAATGAGCTTTCAACATGGCACAGGAATTCAAAGAACTTGAGGAGAGAAACACAGAGATACTTCTTTCTGAAAAGAAAGAGTGCCGATCAATTCTAACACAATAAATCTCTGCCTTTGTGCGCCGAAGCTTTGATCCCAAACTTCCAGTGTCTCTGTTTGCTCTGTTTTCAGATATATTAAGACTCTGCATTATGCACAGACTTCAGAACCAGCCTGTGGTATTTGCTTAAAGATTAGTTTACTTAAAAGCCAAAAAAGGCCCTGAAGTCGGAGCAGAAAAAATGCCGCCATTGAGGGAGATGAGAAGTAATCTATGGTGCATGGTGTCACATCGCTCTCTGTGTGCGTTTGTGTGGGTGCATGTGTGGGTGCGTACATGCATGCATGGGTTCGTGCATGTGTGTATGCATCAGTGCATATAAGTCAATGTTTGGGACTTTAAGCTTTAGAGAGCAGGGAGAGAACAAGGAGGTTTAAACTCCTCTAAACATTGTTTTCTCTGCTGTGTAGTGGTTTACTGTACTGTATACCCAAGTCATAGAAATGATTAGTTTACTACCAAACAACTTCATAGAAATCAACATAAGCCCGGGAGTGTGTGTGTGTGTGTGTGTGTGTGTGTGTGTGTGTCACGCCCTGGCTCTGGGGACGCTTGTATGTTGAGCCAGGGTGTGAGTGTTCTTTATGTTTTGTGCTCGTTGTGTCCGTTCTAGTGTTGTATTTCTATGTTGGCCTGTGTGGCTCTCAATCAGAGGCAACGGGTATCAGCTGTTGCTTGTTGTCTCTGATTGGGAGCCATACTTAAGCAGCCAGTTTTCCCACAGTGTTTGTGGGATCTTGTTCCTTTTGGTTTGTGTCGTAGGACTGCACGTATCGTTTGTTGTTTTGTTCGGGTGATTACTCTATTTAATAGAATATGTTCGCAACTAACGCTGCGCATTGGTCCTCTGTTCCCGATGAGCGTGACAGAAGATCCCACCAAGACAGGACCAAGCAGCGTGAAGAGGAGAGAGGATGGACCTGGGATCAGTTGAGTAGGAGTCTCGACTGGGCCCAGCCAAGTGAAGAGCAGAGAGGTTGGACTATGGAGCAGTGGATTAAGAGTCTCGACTGGGCCAAGCCAAGTGAAGAGCAGAGTGGTTGGACTTTGGAGCAGTGGGGTGAGAGTCTGGCGAGAACTAGGGAGGCCTGGTCCACGGGGAGGAGAGACACCCAGAATTTTTTTAGGGGGGGGCTCACGACGTGGACGTCGGGGCAGCAGGAGGCCGCGATAGAGCGGTCCAGCGGGTTGGCAGAGGAGGCCGCCAGGTTACGGGGGCCACTGGTATTAAAGGGGAAGGAAAGTGTAGAGGCACGGCGAGAGGTACTGGGGTGTGTTACCAGTCCGGTCCGGCCCGTTCCTGAACCCCGCGTAGGGCCAGTGGTGTGTGTCCCCAGTACGGTCCGGCCTGTTCCTGTTCCTCGCATCGAGCCTGTGGTGCGCGTCGCCAGCCCGGCCCGGCCTGTTCCTGCTCCCCGCATCGAGCCTTTGGTGCGCGTCGCCAGCCCGGCCCGGCCTGTTCCTGCTCCCCGCACCAAGCCTATGGTGCGCGTCGCCAGCCCGGCCCGGCCTGTACCTGCTCCCCGCACCAAGCCTATGGTGCGCGTCGCCAGCCCGGCCCGGCCTGTTCCTGCTCCCCGCACCAAGTCAGTGGTGTGCTTCGTCAGCCCGGCTCGGCCTGTTCCTGCTCCCCACACCAAGCCAGTGGTGTGCGTCGTCAGTCCGGCACAGCCCGTGCCTGTTCCACCGGTGCCTGGTCCGGTACCGGTCAGCTGCTTCACGTCGGAGCTAGAGCAATCCGCTCCACCAGTGTTCAGTCCAGCTCCGGCCAGCAGGGCCAGACCGGACCAGGGGTACTGTGGGGGGTTAGAGAGGGAGTGGGGATCATGCCCAGAGCCGGATCCGCCGCCAAGGCGGAGTGCCCACCCGGTCCCTCCCCTGTGGTGTTCTGTTGGCGCGGTCGGAGTCCGCGCCTTTGGGGGGGGGGAAATGTCACGCCCTGGCTCTGGGGACGCTTGTATGTTGAGCCAGGGTGTGAGTGTTCTTTATGTTTTGTGTTCGTTGTGTCCGTTCTAGTGTTGTATTTCTATGTTGGCCGGTGTGGCTCTCAATCAGAGGCAACGGGTATCAGCTGTTGCTTGTTGTCTCTGATTGGGAGCCATACTTAAGCAGCCAGTTTTCCCACAGTGTTTGTGGGATCTTGTTCCTTTTGGTTTGTGTCGTAGGACTGCACGTATCGTTTGTTGTTTTGTTCGGGTGATTACTCTATTTAATAAAATATGTTCGCAACTAACGCTGCGCATTGGTCCTCTGTTCCCGACGAGCGTGACAGTGTGTGTGTGCAAAATTCATAACAACTGAGTAATCTATCCTAATTCCTAAACATCCTACATTAGCTATACGCACACTTAAACCATAACCAGTACTTTTCAATGAGTTGGCTCTTTTACCATAGGCAGATTCCATTGTGTTCTATCAATTCTGTTGAACCAAACAGGTAAACAAGAATGCACTCTTACACTTGACAGTTCCTACTCTTGACAGTTAAAAAACACACACACACATAGTTGTACAGACTGCATCCAGGCCTCTCTCGCTCTCTCTCTCTCTCTCTCTGCACATGTCCATCTCAGAGTTCATGGGTCATGGCAGTGTTGTAGTACTCGAGACCGGTCTTATCTCCCCAGAGACCACCAAAGTAAAATCCTGATTGGATCTTTTTTTCTCTTCAGCGTAAACCTTTTCCAACAAAAACTGAAGAGATTAAATCAGAACATCATTGAAAATATTATTATTATTATTATTATTATTATTATTATTATTATTATTATATAAATCCTTATCCCTTCTCTGAAGGCATAGAAGGCCCTCATTGTTCCCAACTGTGTTTGGGTTAGTAATAATTTGTAAAGTGGCTCAATTTGCCCTCAGCATGCATTTTTTTTAAGAATCCACATGTTCTTCTGAAATATGAACACAGAAATACTGGACATTTTGAACTCTTATTATGGTGGTGATTTGACAAAATTACAATCATGGTCTTGAATTAGACTCGCATTTTTCTGATCTCGGTCTTGACTCGGTCTCGGACCCCTTGTCCCCATTCCGGTCTCAGTCTTGACTCAGACTCGATTTGCTCCGGTCTCGGTCTTGAATTGGTCTCGCTTTCGGTGGTCTCGAACACAACACTGGGTCATGGGTCTCCCCTGATGACACTAGCCTGATTACCCTCTGATTACACACACATATACACACACACTCTGGGCTGATTACCATATGTTGGCCAACAAACACCTCTGACCTCTAACCTCTGACATAACACTTTGACCTTGTGAGTAGGGAGGTAGAAGAGAAGTTTAGGTGGTTAGCATGACTGACCTCTGGTCTTTGACGTAGTCGGCCCTAAAAGCACTACAGACATCAACCTGACAATCTGAAACACTGCAACTACGTCATTACTAAAGAATGTTATCATCATCATCATGATCATCATCAGAGCTAAATCTTTCAAACCCAGACTACGGTTGATCGGTCCCAATGATGTGCTTGTATTGCATCACTCTCTGATATATACAGTGCCTTCAGAAAGTATTCACAGCCCTTGACTTTTTCCACATTTTGTTGTGTTACAGCCTGAATTTAAAATAGATTAAATGTAGATTTTTTTTCACTGGCCTGCACACAATACCCCATAATGTCAAAGTGGAATTATGGTTTCAGACATTTTAAAACATTTATAAAAAATAAAAAGCTTAACTGTCTTGAGCCAATAGGTATTCAACATCTTTCTTATGGCAGGCCTAAATAAGATCAGGAGTAAAAATGTGCTTAACAAGTCACATAATAAGTTGCATGGACTCACTCTGTGTGCAATAATAGTGTTTAACATTATTTTTGAATGACTACCTCATCTCTGTACCCCACACATACAATTATCTGTAAGGTCCCTCAGTCAAGCAGAGAATTTCAAACACAGATTCAACCACAAAGACCCAGGAGGTTTTCGAATGCCTCGCAAAGAAGGGCACCTATTGGTAGATAAATAAAAAAAGCAGACATTGAATATCCCTTTGAGCATGGTGAAGTTATTAATTACACTTTGGGTGGTGTATTAATAAACCTAGTCAGTACAAAAATACAGGTGTCCTTCCTAACTCAGATGCCGGAGAGGAAGGAAACTGCTCAGGGATTTCACCATGAGGCCAATGGTATCTTTAAAACAGTTACTGAGTTTAATAGCTGTGATAGGAGAAAACTGAGGTTGGATCAATAACATTGTAGTTAATCCACAATACTAACCTAAATGACAGAGTGAAGGCACTAAAGCAATAAGTGTCACGCGACGTGTATTTTTTATTTATTTTTCACCTTTATTTAACCAGGTAAGCCAGTTGAGAACAGGTTCTCATTTACAACTGCGACCTGGCCAAGATAAAGCAAAGTAGTGCAATAAAAAACAACACAGAGTTACATATGGGGTAAAAAACATAAAGTCAGAAATACAACAGAAAATATATATACAGTGTGTGCAAATGAAGCAAGTTATGGAGGTAAGGCAATAAATAGGCTATAGTGCAGAATAATTACAATAGTATTAACACTGGAATGCTAGATGTGCAAGAGATTATGTGCAAAAGAGCAAAATAAATAACAATATAGGGATGAGGTAGTTGGGTGGGCTAATTTCAGATGGGCTGTGTACAGGTGCAGTGATCGGTAAGGTGCTCTGACAACTGATGCTTAAAGTTATTGAGGGAGATAAGAGTCTCCAGCTTCAGAGATTTTTGCAATTCGTTCCAGTCATTGGCAGCAGAGAACTGGAAGGAATGGCGGCCAAAGGAGGTGTTGGCTTTGGGAATGACCAGTGAGATATACCTGCTGGAGCGCAGACTACGGGTGGGTGCTGCTATGGTGACCAATGAGCTAAGATAAGGCGGGGGATTTGCCTAGCAGTGATTTATAGATGGCCTGGAGCCAGTGGGTTTGACGACGAACATGTAGTGAGGACCAGCCAACAAGAGCGTACAGGTCACAGTGGTGGGTAGTGTATGGGGCTTTGGAGACAAAACGGATGGCACTGTGATAGACTACATCCAATTTGCTGAGTAGAGTGTTGGAGGCTATTTTGTAAATGACATCGCCGAAGTCAAGGATCGGTAGGATAGTCAGTTTTACGAGGGCATGTTTGGCAGCATGAGTGAAGGAGGCTTTGTTGCGAAATAGGAAGCCGATTCTAGATTTAACTTTGGATTGGAGATTCTTTATGTGAGTCTGGAAGTTGAGTTTACAGTCTAACCAGACACCTAGGTATTTGTAGTTGTCCACATACTCTAGGTCAGACCCGTCGAGAGTGGTGATTCTAGTCGGGTGGGCGGGTGCCAGCAGCGTTCGATTGAAAAGCATGCATTTAGTTTTACTAGTGTTTAAGAGCAGTTGGAGGCTACTGAAGGATTGTTGTATGGCATTGAAGCTCGTTTGGAGGTTTGTTAACACAGTGTCCAATGAAGGGCCAGATGTATACAAAATGGTGTCATCTGCGTAGAGGTGGATCTGAGAGTCACCAGCAGCAAGAGCGACATCATTGATATACACAGAGAAAAGTGTCGGCCCAAGAATTGAACCCTGTGGCACCCCCATAGAGACTGCCATAGGTCCAGACAACAGGCCCTCCGATTTGACACACTGAACTCTATCTGAGAAGTAGTTGGTGAACCAGGCGAGGCAGTCATTTGAGAAACCAAGGCTATTTAGTCTGCCAATAAGAATGCGGTGGTTGACAGAGTCGAAAGCCTTGGCCAGGTCGATGAAGACGGCTGCACAGTACTGTCTATTATCAATCGCGGTTATAATATCGTTTAGGACCTTGAGCGTGGCTGAAGTGCACCCGTGACCAGCTCGGAAACCGGATTGCATAGCGGAGAAGGTACGGTGGTATTCGAAATGGTCGATGATCTGTTTGTTAACTTGGCTTTCGAATACTTTCGAAAGGCAGGGCAGGATGGATATAGGTCTGTAGCAATTTGGATCTAGAGTGTCACCCCCTTTGAAGAGGGGGATGACCGCGGCAGCTTTCCAATCTCTGGGGATCTCAGACGTTATGAAAGAGAGGTTGAACAGACTAGTAATAGGGGTAGCGACAATTTCGGCGGCTAGTTTTAGAAAGAAAGGGTCCAGATTGTCTAGCCCAGCTGATTTGTAGGGGTCCAGATTTTGCAGCGCTTTCAAAACATCAGCTGTCTGAATTTGTGTGAAGGAGAAGCGGGGGGCATGGGGCAAGTTGCAGCAGAGGGTGCAGAGTTGGTGGCCGGGTTAGTGGTAGCCAGATGGAAAGCATGGCCAGCTGTAGCAAAATGCTTGTTGAAATTCTCGATTATTGTAGATTTATCGGTGGTGATAGTGTTTCCTAGCCTCAGTGCAGTGGGCAGCTGGGAGGAAGTGCTCTTATTCTCCATGGACTTTACAGTGTCCCAAAACTTTTTGGAGTTAGTGCTACTGGATGCAAATTTCTGTTTGAA
Source organism: Coregonus clupeaformis (assembly GCF_020615455.1). Classification (NCBI taxonomy): domain Eukaryota; kingdom Metazoa; phylum Chordata; class Actinopteri; order Salmoniformes; family Salmonidae; genus Coregonus; species Coregonus clupeaformis. Next base: position 30,183,908 of record NC_059217.1, on the reverse strand, counting down.
AAAGTTAGCCTTTGCTTTCCTGACTGCTTGTGTATATTGGTTCCTAACTTCCCTGAAAAGTTGCATATCGCGGGGGCTATTTGATGCTAATGCTGTACGCTACAGGATGTTTTTGTGCTGGTCAAGGGCAGTCAAGTCTGAGGAGAACCAGGGGCTATATCGGTTCTTAGTTCTGTATTTTTGAATGGGGCATGTTTATTTAAGATTGAGAGGAAATTACTTTTAAGGAACAACCAGGCATCCTCTACTGACGGAATGAGATCTATATCCATCCAGGATACCTGGGCCAGGTCAATTAGGAAGGCCTCCTCGCTAAAGTGTTTTAGGGAGCGTTTGACAGTGATGAGGGGTGGTCGTTTGACCGCGGACCCGTTACGGACGCAGGCAATAAGGCAGTGATCGCTGAGATCCTGGTTGAAGACAGCTGAGGTGTATTTAGAGGGTATGTTAGTCAGGATGATATCTATGAGGGTACCCATGTTTACGGATTTAGGGTTGTACCTGGTAGGTTCGTTGATAATTTGCGTGAGGTTGAGGGCATCTAGCTTGGATTGTAGGATGGCTGGGGTATTAAGCATATCCCAATTTAGGTCACCAAGCAGTACAAACTCTGAGGATAAATGGGGGGCAATCAATTCACATATGGTGTCCAGGGCACAGCTGGGGGCTGAGGGGGGTCTGTAGCAAGCAGCAACAGTGAGAGACTTATTTCTGGAAAGGTGGATTTTTAGAAGTAGAAGCTCAAACTGTTTGGGCACAGACCTGGATAGTATGATAGAGCTCTGCGGGCTGTCTCTACAGTAGATTGCAACTCCACCCCCTTTGGCAGTTCTATCTAGACGGAAAATGTTATAGTTGGGGATGGAAATTTCAGAATTTTTGGTGGCCTTCCTGAGCCAGGATTCAGACACTGCTAGAACATCAGGGTTGGCAGAGTGTGCTAACGCAGTGAATAACTCAAACTTAGGAAGTACACTTCTGATATTTATGTGCAAGAAACCAAGACTTTTGCGATTACAGAAGTCATCAAATGATAGCGCCTGGGGAGTAGGAGTGATACTGAGGGCTGCAGGGCCTGGGTTAGCCTCTAGATCACCAGAGGAACAGAGGAGGACTAGAATAAGGATACGGCTAAAGGCTTTAAGAACTGGTCTTCTAGTGCGTTGGGTACATAGAATAAAGGGGGCAGATTTCCGGGTGTTATAGAAAAGATTCAGGGCATTATGTACAGACAAGGATATGGAAGGATATGAGTAAAGTGGAGGTAAACCTAAGCGTTGGGTAACAATGAAAGAGATAGCATCGCTGGAGGCATCAATTGAGTCGGTCTCCGCATGTATAGGGGAGGGGCAAAGGAGCTATCTAAGGCAGGTTTAGCTAGGCTGGGGGTCTACAGTGATATAGTACAATTAGAAATAACCGAAACAACAATAAACTAACCATGTTTGGGCTGAGGCTAAACATAAACAGGATGTAGTACCGTAAAAAGGAACAGTCCAGCAGATATCAGCTGTATAGCTGAGTTATCATAAGGTCCGGTGGTGAAGCACTAGTAAGAGGCCACGGCTAGCGTGTGCTAGCGGGCCAGGGCCAGCAGATGGATGGAATCTTCGTGGTTAACGTCGTAACCACATCAGACGATTTCGTCGGCAGACCAGTCGTGTAGGATCGGCGGGGCTCCGTGTCAACACTAGGTGGTCCCGTCCGGTTGACAGAGAGGTAGATAGCCGGGAGATGGGCGATGGGCCTAGCTCAGGATGATTAGCCAGACCACAGCGTCCGTTTTGTTGTAGCTGGCTGGTGGTAGCTAGCTGGTAGCGATGAATCCGGAGTTAAAGGTCCGGTGTATGCGGTCAGCGAAGTCAAACGCAGGACACAGAGCGGCTGGCAACGTACTTTACTGAACACAGTAAAACCGTACAAAACAACAAACCTCCATCAGGGAGGAAAACACAAAGACCCGTAACACAAAGCAACTGCCGAAATGACAAAGACCAATCACACACAAAATAACCAATGAGAGACAGGGGGTAATATAGGGAATAACATCCAACATAATGGGAAACAGGTGTAAACAATAAAGACCAAACAAGACAAACACCGAAACATCGATCGGCAGTAGCTAGTACTCCGGGGACAATGAACGGCGAAGACTGCCCGAGCAAGGAGGAGGAGCAGCCTCGGCTGAATCCGTGACAGTACCCCCCGTCCCCCCTTGACGCGCGGCTCCAGCCGTGCGCCGACCCCGGCCTCAGGGACGGCCAGGAGGACGCGGAGCAGGGCGAATCGGATGACTCCGGTGGAAATCCCTCAACAGGGAGGGATCAAGGATGTCCCTCCTAGGGACCCAGCACCGTTCCTCCGGACCGTACCCCTCCCACTCCACGAGATACTGCAGACCCCCCATCCGACGCCTCGAATCCACGATGGAACGGACTGAGTTCGCCGGAGCCCCCTCGATGTCTAGTGGGGGCGGAGGAGCCTCTCGTATCTCATTCTCCTGGAGTGGACCAGCTACCACCGGCCTGAGGAGAGACACATGGAACGAGGGGTTAATGCGGTAATTAATGGGCAGTTGTAACCTATAACATACCTCGTTCAATCTCCTCAGGACTTTAAATGGCCCCACAAACCGCCGACCCAGCTTCCGGCAGGGCAGGCGAAGGGGAAGGTTTCGGGTCGAGAGCCAGACCCGATCTCCCGGTGCATACACCGGAGCCTCACTGCGGTGGCGATCGGCGCTCGCCTTTTGCCGCCTGATAGCCCGCTGCAGATGGACATGCGCAGCGTTCCATGTTTCCTCCGAGCGCCGAAACCACTCATCCACCACAGGGGCTTCGATCTGGCTCTGATGCCAGGGTGCCAGGACCGGCTGATAACCCAGCACACACTGAAAAGGCGTAAGATTAGTGGAGGAGTGGCGGAGTGAGTTTTGGGCTATCTCTGCCCAGGGGATATACCCCGACCACTCCTCCTGCCGGTCCTGGCAATAGGACCTCAGAAACCTACCCACATCCTGGTTTACTCTCTCCACCTGCCCATTACTCTCAGGGTGAAAACCCGAGGTAAGGCTAATCGAGACCCCCAGACATTCCATAAACGTCCTCCAGACTCTAGAGGTGAACTGGGGACCCCGATCAGACACCATATCCTCAGGCACCCCGTAGTGCTGGAAGACGTGAGTAAACAGGGCGTCGGCCGTTTGTAGGGCTGTAGGGAAACCTGGCATAGGAATGAGACGGCAGGCCTTAGAAAACCGATCCAAAACGACCAAGATCGTGGTGTTCCCCTGGGAGGGAGGAAGGTCCGTGACAAAATCCACCAATAGGTGAGACCACGGCCGTTGTGGAACGGGTAGGGGTTGTAACTTCCCTCTGGGCAGGTGTCTAGGCGCCTTACACTGGGCGCACACCAAGCAGGAAGAAACGTAAACCCTCACGTCCCTAGCTAAGGTGGGCCACCAGTACTTCCCACTAAGGTAGTGCACTGTCCGACCAATACCAGGATGACCAGAGGAGGGTGACGTGTGAGCCCAATATATCAGTCGATCACGGACCTCGAGCGGCACGTACTTCCATCCCTCTGGACACTGTGGGGGAGTAGGGTCGGCACGTAACGCTCGCTCGATGTCCGCATCGACCTCCCACACTACCGGTGCCACCAGACAAGACTCCGGAAGTATGGGAGTGGGCTCAATGGACCTCTCCTCTGTGTCATATCGTCGGGACAGGGCGTCTGCCTTAGCGTTCTGTGACCCTGGTCTATAAGTGAGCTTAAATACAAATCGGGTAAGAAACATGGCCCACCTAGCCTGACGAGGGTTCAGTCTCCTCGCTGCCCAGATGTACTCCAGGTTACGATGGTCAGTCAGAATGAGAAAAGGGTGTTGAGCCCCCTCAAGCCAATGCCTCCACACCTTCAGGGCTTGAACCACCGCTAGCAGCTCCCTGTCCCCCACGTCATAATTGCGCTCCGCCGGACTGAGCTTCTTAGAATAGAAAGCACAGGGGCGGAGTTTTGAAGGCGTGCCCGAGCGCTGAGACAGTATAGCACCGATCCCCGCCTCGGACGCATCCACCTCAACTTGGAACGCCAAAGAGGGATCCGGATGGGCAAGCACCGGAGCCGAGGTGAACAGGTCCTTCAGATGTCTAAACGCCCTGTCCGCCTCAGCCGACCACTACAAACGCACCGGGCCCCCCTTTAGCAGGGAGGTGATGGGAGCTGCTACCTGTCCAAAGCCCCGGAAAAGGTAGTAATTGGCACAACCCAAAAACCGCTGCACCTCCTTCACCGTGGTGGGAGTCTGCCAATTACGCACAGCTGAAACGCGGTCAATCTCCATCTCCACCCCTGACGCGGACAACCGATGTCCAAGGAATGAGATGGACTCCTGGAAGAACAGACATTTCTCCGCCTTCACATACAGGTCATGCTCCAACAGTCTACCAAGCACCCGACGCACCAGGGACACATGCTCGGCTCGTGTAGCGGAGTATATTAGAATGTCATCAATATACACCACTACACCCTGTCCATGCAAATCCCAGAAAATCTTGTCCACAAACGATTGGAAGACTGAAGGAGCATTCATTAAACCGTATGGCATGACGAGGTACTCATAGTGACCCGAAGTGGTACTGAATGCTGTCTTCCACTCATCTCCCTCCCTAATGCGCACCAGGTTGTACGCGCTCCTGAGATCCAATTTTGTGAAGAATCGCGCCCCGTGTAATGACTCCGTCATACTAGCAATCAGAGGGAGAGGATAGCTGTATTTGATTGTAATCTGATTGAGACCACGGTAATCAATACATGGGCGTAAACCTCCATCCTTCTTCTTCACAAAAAAGAAACTCGAGGACGCAGGGGAAGTGGACGATTGTATGTATCCCTGTCTCAGAGATTCGGTGACGTATGTCTCCATAGCCGCCGTCTCCTCCTGAGACAGAGGATACACATGACTACGAGGAAGCGCAGCGCCTACCTGGAGATCTATCGCACAATCCCCCTGTCGATGAGGTGGTAATTGAGTCACCTTCTTTTTACAGAAGGCGAGTGCCAAATCGGCATACTCAGGAGGAATGTGCATGGTGGGAATTTGGTTCGGACTTTCCACCGTCGTTGCCCCTACGGAAACACCTACACACCGCCCGACACACTGATCAGACCATCCCTTGAGAGCCCTCTGTTGCCATGAAATATTGGGGTCATGAGATGTTAACCAGGGAAGCCCCAACACCACGGAAAACGCAGGAGAGTCAATCAAATACAACCGTATAATATCCTCATGGCCCTCCTGCGTCTCCATCTTAAGTGGCGCTGTGACCTCCCTAATCAATCCCGACCCCAAAGGGTGGCTATCTAGGGCATGGATGGGGAAGGGCACATCAACTGGTACAATAGGAATCCCTAACTTATACGTGAACCGGTGATCGATAAAATTCCCAGCTGCGCCTGAATCTACTAGCGCCTTATGCTGGGAGTCAGGAGAAACCTTGGGAAACACAACATTAATACACATATGTACAACAGAGAGCTCTGGGTGAGTTGGGTGCTTACTCACCTGGAATGACTCATCAGTGCGCTGCCTACTGCCTCGATTCCTAGGAGACCCTCCCCAGCACCGACCCGCAGTGTGTCCTCTGCGGCCACTGTTGGTGCAGGGGACGGCCTCTCTCCTGGTCTCTCTCCTAGTCTCCCTAGCACCAGCACCCCCGAGCTCCATAGGGCTCGGCTCGGAAGTGCTGGTGAATGGAATGGACGGCCCCGACTCCGGACGTCCACGGGTAGCCAACAGGGTATCTAGGCGAATCGACATGTCCACCAACTGATCGAAGCTTAGGTTGGTGTCCCTGCAGGCCAAAACAAAAAGTGCAAATATTGTACAATTCAGGTGTGCAAAGCTCTTAGAGATTTACCCAGAAAGACTCACAGCTGTAATCACTGCCAACTGTGATTCTGACATATATTGACTCAGGGGTATGAATACTTATGTAAATGAAATATTTCTGTATTTCATTTTCAATAAACTTGCTAACATTTCTAAAAACATGCTTTCACGTTGTCATTATGGGGTATAGTGTGTAGATGAATTCAGGCTGTAACACAACAAAATGTAGAATAAGTCAAGGGGTATGAATACTTCCTGAAGGCACTGTGTGTATCCCATTATGTTGAGACGGTTAATTTCAGACAGGTGATTAGTGCATTGATGTTAAAGGTCAATTCAGCCATTTTATAATCAGTTATTATGCTGTTAGTATACACTACCAGTCAAAAGTTTTAGAACACCTACTCATTCAAGGGTTTTTATTTATTTGTACTATTTTCTACATTGTAGAAGAATAGTGAAGACATCAAAACTATGAAATAACACATATGGAATCATGTAGTATCCAGAAAAGTGTTGAACAAATCAAAATATGTTATATTTGAGATTGTTCAAATAGCCACCCTTTGCCTTGATGACAGCTTTGCACACTCTTGGCATTCTCTCAACCAGCTTTACCTGGAATGCTTTTCCAACATTTCACTGGCTGTGCTTGTTTCGAGAGGCGTGGTGCGGGCTATATTTGCGAACCCACTGTAGCTCATAGCAAACTTTTAGTAAATTCCTGTCGAGAAAATAAACACAGAAGCCCAGCTAGCCTAGCTAGCCTGTAGTTTCAAAGGGAGGTTGCTAACGAACGTTTTTTAATGGTGCAGGAGCTGTTTTTATTTTGCTCTATTCCAGGACAATGTGGACCGTCCAGACTTTCAATGTAGTAAAGGTTTGCTTGCAGAGGACTACAGGGGTGAAGTGGCTACTCTTAGCAAACAAGTAGCGAACTTACACCCGCCTACTTTCTCTTCTACTCCAGTAGCTGGACGCCGCTCTGGCCTGGTGGGAGTGTCGCCGAGGTGTCGTCTCGTCACAGCCGACTGGCCGGTGCTCTGCAGGGATCCCTCCACGAAGGGTTCTCCACCTTCCCTGGAGAATGGAGTTAGTAGGATGTTTCTGGATGACTTAGTGGATGTTCATATTCTTGACCCTACCAACCAGCCATGGAGTCACTCACCATAGAAGTCAAAAGCAGAGGCCTTTTGCAATAGTAGCCTCCTTGGCGGTTGGAAGCTTGGACCAGATATGATTTTAAACAGCCTCGCTGCCTTGGATCCGGAGGTACCTTCGCCTTCATCCTCTGTTCTGTCTCCCTCTCCGGTGGCTTCTACCTCGTGTTCAGATCTTCAGAGCTCCCCCCCTCATCGGACCTTGAGAGTGTTTGAGACTCTGGCCCCTTCATCAGCCATGATGGATTCTACAGCTGGCTCGGGTCCAACGGGCCCCACCTCCCATCGGTCCTCGAGGGGTTTTCTAAACAACTCGAGGCGAAAGAACGGCCCAGGCTCCTCAGCCATTTCACCAGCTGTCATCAAGGGCAGCTCTATGGTGAGAAACATCTCAGTTCCCGGGGAAAAAATATTGTGCTATCCCGGAGCACAAGTACAGGACATTACAAGGTTGCGTCCTACCATTCTACGACAGCTGCAGGGGGCTGACGCTGTCGTAGTCCATGTGGGGTCAAACGACATTAGGAGAGCTAGTTCAGAACTGCTGAAAATGGATTTTAAAGAACTGATTCTAGCTCTGAAAGATTCCAAAAAGCTGCCAATTATTTCAGGCCCGGTACCATCGCTGGGCTGCAGCTGTGAAAGAATCAGCAGGCTACTGGCATTATACACCTGGCTAAAAAACTGTTTGCAAAGCTCTGTTTGCATAACTTTTATAGACAACTTTGACACCTTTTGGAAACAGAAGATGGTCTACAGGAATGACAGAGTCTATCCAAACCATCTTGGCTCCTGGACCCTGTCAGTTTATTTCACGGCTGCATTGAAACAATGACTTATCAGTGACCCAAGCCCTACTCTGATAATCCCTACCATTGTGTCACTGAGTTGTCGTAGTGCTGCTGCAATGTCAGTCATAATATAAGTAACCTAATGTATGTCCCTCTCATTCCCCTGAAAGCCTCTGTCAATCCTACAGCTATTGTATACAGTAATCATGTGCCGCTCAACCTGCAATATCAGCTCACACATAAATATCACTGTCATGTCTACCTCCCAGTAAAGCAATAAAAAGAATAAAGAATCCCAGAAACGTGTTAAAATTAACATTTGTGTCCGACCGGCTCGATTCCATTTTATGTAGAAACATTTGAAATTGTGTTTTTTACATTGGATAAAAGTAGAGACTCAGAGCTAGAAAATGGTATAACATTCACTACAGTTGAGGAACAATGGAAAAGTAATTCTGCTTTGAAAGTTGATTAACTTGTAACCTCACTTTTGAGAAAATGGCCCTTGAATGTTTTGGTACCTATCATAGAGCTCTTCTTTGTCTACACCAATTCAGCATCGTTCACACCCTTTTAAGCTTTAAGCATTCACGTGAGGCTACAGTTGAAGTCGGAAGTTTACATACACCTTAGCCAAATACATTTCAACTCGTTTTTTCACAATTCCTGACATTTAATCCTAGTAAAAATTCCCTGTCTTAGGTCATTTAGGATCATCACTTTATTTTAAGAATGTGAAATGTTAGAATAATAGTAGAGAGAATGATTTATTTCAGCTTTTATTTATTTCATCACATTCCCACTGGGGTCAGAAGTTTACATACACTCAATTAGTATTTGGTAGCATTGCCTTTAAATTGTTTAACTTGGGTCAAACGTTTTGGGTAGCCTTCCACAAGCTTCCCACAATAAGTTGGGTGAATTTTGGCCCATTCCTCCTGACAGAGCTGGTGTAACTGAGTCAGGTTTGTTGGCCTCCTTGCTCGCACACACTTTTTCAGTTCTGTCCACAAATGTTCTACAGGATTGAGGTCAGAGCTTTGTGATGGCCACTCCAATACCTTGACTTTGTTGTCCTTAAGCCATTTTGCCACAACTTTGGAAGTATGCTTGGGGCCATTGTCCATTTGGAAGATCCATTTGCGACCAAGCTTTAACTTCCTGACTGACGTCTTGAGATGTTGCTTCAATATATCCACATAATTTTCCTTCCTCATGATACCATCTATTTTGTGAAGTGCACCAGGCCCTGCTGCAGCAAAGTACCCCCACAGCATGATGCTGCCACCCCCGTGCTTCACGGTTGGGATGGTGTTCTTCGGCTTGCAAGCAACCCCCTTTTTCCTCCAAACATACCGATGGTCATTATGGCCAAACAGTTATATTTTTGTTTCATCAGACCAGAGGACATTTCTCCAAAAAGTACGATCTTTGTCCCCATGTGCAGTTGCAAACCGTAGTCTGGTTTTTTTATGGCTGACCAAGGCCCTTCTCCTCTGACTGCTCAGTTTGGCAGGGCGGCCAGCTCTAGGTAGAGTCTTGGTGGTTCCAAACTTCTTCCATTTAAGAATGATGGAGACCACTGTGTTCTTGGGGACATTCAATGCTGCAGATATTTTTTGGTACCCTTCCCCAGATCTATGCCTCGACACAATTCTGTCTCAGAGCTCTACGGACAATAGCTTCGACCTCATGGCTTGGTTTTTGCTCTGACATGCACTGTCAACTGTGGGACCTTATATAGACAGGTGTGTGCCTTTCCAAATCATGTCCAATCAATTGAATTTACCACAGGTGGACTCCAATCAAGTTATATAGACATCTCAAGGATGATCAATGGAAACAGGATGCACCTGAGCTCAATTTAGAGTCTCATAGCAAAGGGTCTGAATACTTATGTAAATAAGGTATTTCTGTTTTTCCTTTGTCATTATGGGGTATTGTGCGTAGATTGATGAGGAAAATGTGGAAAAAGGGTAGGGGACTGAATACTTTCCAAATGCACTATACATCTACACCTGGTGGTCCCTGCACGCACCACACACCTGGAGTTCCAGGTCTCAGGCAGCCTCTGGAACTGCCGTTCTGCTGCCAACAAGGCTGACTTCATCCCAGCCTATGCTACCCTCCAGTCCCTCGACTTCCTGGCGCTGACGGAAACATGGATTACCACTGAAAACACTGCTACTCCTACTGCTCTCTCCTCGTCTGACCATGTGTTCTCGCATACCCCGAGAGCATCTGGTCAGAGGGGTGGTGGCACAGGAATCCTCATCTCTCCCAAGTGGTCATTCTCAATTTTTCCCCTAACCCATCTGTCTATCTCCTCATTTGAATTCCACGCTGTCACAGTCACTAGCCCATTTAAGCTTAATATCCTTGTCATCTATCGGCCTCCAGGTTCCCTTGGAGAGTTCATCAATGAGCTTGACGCCTTGATAAGTTCCTTTCCTGAGGATGGCTCACCCCTCACAGTTTTGGGGGATTTCAACCTCCCTACATCTACATTTGACTCATTTCTCTCTGCCTCCTTCTTTCCACTCCTCTCCTCTTTTGACCTCACCCTCTCACCGTCCCCCCCTACTCACAAGGCAGGCAATACGCTTGACTTCATCTTTACTAGATGTTGCTCTTCTACTAATCTCACTGCAACTCCCCTCCATGTCTCCGACCACTACTTTGTATCCTTTTCTCTCTCGCTCTCCTCCAACACTACTCACTCTGCCCCTACACAGATGGTAACGCGCCGCCGCAACCTTCGCTCTCTCTCTCCCACTACTCTCTCCTCTTCCATCCTATCATCTCTTCCCTCTGCTCAATCCTTCTCCCTCCAATCTCCTGATTCTGCCTCCTCAACCCTCCTCTCCTCCCTTTCTGCATCCTTTGACTCCCTGTGTCCCCTATCCTCCCGGCCGGCTCGGTCCTCCCCTCCAGCTCCGTGGCTTGATGACTCATTGCGAGCTCACAGAACAGAGCTCCGGGCAGCTGAGCGGAAATGGAAGACAACTAAACTCCCTGCCGACCTGGCATCTTTTCACTCCCTCCTCTCTACATTTTCTTCATCTGTTTCTGCTGCTAAGGCCACTTTCTACCACTCTAAATTCCAAGCATCTGCCTCTAACCCTAGGAAGCTCTTTGCCACATTCTCCTCACTGCTGAATCCTCCCCCCCACCCCCTCCTCCCTCTCTGTGGATGACTTCGTCAACCACTTTGAAAAGAAGGTTGACGACATCCGATCCTCGTTTGTTAAGTCTAATGACACTGCTGGTCCTGCTCACACTGCCCTACCCTATGCTTTGACTTCTTTCTCCCCTCTCTCTCCAGATAAAATCTTACGACTTGTGACTGCAGGCCGCCCAACAACCTGCCCGCTTGACCCCATCCCCTCCTCTCTTCTCCAGACCATCTCCGGTGACCTTCTCCCCTACCTCACCTCGCTGATCAACTCATCCTTGACCGCTGGCTATGTCCCTTCCATCTTCAAGAGAGCGAGAGTTGCACCCCTTCTCAAAAAAACCAACACTCGATCCCACTGATGTCAACAACTACAGACCAGTATCCCTTCTTTCTTTTCTTTCCAAAACTATTGAGCGTGCCGTCTTTAGCCAACTCTCTTGCTATCTCTCTCAGAATGACCTTCTTGATCCAAACCAGTCAGGTTTCAGGACTGGTCATTCAACTGAGACTGCTCTTCTCTGTGTCACGGAGGCTCTCCGCACTGCTAAAGCTAACTCTCTCTCCTCTGCTCTTGTCCTTCTAGACCTGTCTGCTGCCTTTGATACTGTGAACCATCAGATCCTCCTCTCCACCCTCTCCGAGCTGGGCATCTCCGGCGCGGCTCACTCCTGGATTGCGTCCTACCTGACCGGTCGCTCCTACCAAGTGGCGTGGCGAGAATCTGTCTCCGCACCACGTGCTCTCACCACTGGTGTCCCCAGGGCTCAATTCTAGGCCCTCTCCTTTTCTCCCTATACACCAAGTCACTTGGCTCTGTCATATCCTCACATGGCCTCTCCTATCATTGCTACGCTGACGATACACAACTAATCTTCTCCTTTCCCCCTTCTGATAACCAGGTGGCGAATCGCATCTCTGCATGTCTGGCAGACATATCAGTATGGATGACGGATCACCACCTCAAGCTGAAACCTGGCAAGACGGAGCTGCTCTTCCTCCCGGGAAGGACTGCCCGTTCCATGATCTCGCCATCACGGTTGACAACTCCGTTGTGTCCTCCTCCCAGAGTGCGAAGAGCCTTGGCGTGACCCTGGACAACACCCTGTCGTTCTCCGCTAACATCAAGGCGGTGACCCGATCCTGCAGGTTCATGCTCTACAACATTCGGAGAGTACGACCCTGCCTTACACAGGAAGCGGCACAGGTCCTAATCCAGGCACTGGTCATCTCCCGTCTGGATTACTGCAACTCGCTGTTGGCTGGGCTCCCTGCCTGTGCCATTAAACCCCTACAACTCATCCAGAATGCCGCAGCCCGTCTGGTGTTCAACCTTCCCAAGTTCTCTCACGTCACCCCCCTCCTCCGCACACTCCACTGGCTTCCAGTTGAAGCTCGCATCCGTTACAAGACCATGGTGCTTGCCTATGGAGCTGTGAGGGGAACGGCACCTCCGTACCTTCAGGCTCTGATCAGTCCCTACACCCAAACGAGGGCATTGCGTTCATCCACCTCTGGCCTGCTGGCTCCCTTCCTCTGCGGAAGCATAGTTCCCGCTCAGCCCAGTCAAAACTGTTCGCTGCTCTGGCACCCCAATGGTGGAACAAGCTCCCTCACGACGCCAGGACAGCGGAGTCACTCACCACCTTCCGGAGACATTTGAAACCCCACCTCTTTAAGGAATACCTGGGATAGGATAAAGTAATCCTTCTACCCCCCCCAAAAAAAAAACGTGGTTATCCCACTGGCTATAGGGTGAATGCACCAATTTGTAAGTCACTCTGGATAAGAGTGTCTGCTAAATGACGTAAATGTAAATGTAAACATCCCTGGGTTGCTCCTCTTTTCAGTTTGCTGCAGCTAGCGTCTGTAACGAGCTGCAAAAAACACTCAAACTGGACAGTTTTATCTCCATCTCTTCATTCAAAGACTCAATCATGGACACTCTTACTTACACTTGTGGCTGCTTTGCATGACGTATTGTTGTCTCTACCTTTTTGCCCTTCGTGCTGTTGTCTGTGCCTAACAATGTTTGTACCATGTTTGTGCTGCTACAATGTTGTGCTGCTGTCATGTTGTGTTGCTACCGTGTTGTTGTCATGTTGTGTTGCTACCATGCTGTGATGGCATGTATTGCTGCCATGTTGTGATGTTTTCTTAGGTCTCTCTTTATGTAGTGTTGTCTCTTGTTGTGGTGTGTGTTTTGTCCTACATTTTTAATTCCAGCCTTTTGCCTCTTGGTGGCTGTCATTGTAAATAAGAATTTGTTCTTAATTGACTTGCCTAGTTAAATAATGGTAAACATAAATAGAGAATAGAGAACATAGAACTTCACACCCTTCCCCCATCACAAAACAATGTCCCCACCCCAACCCTAGATCCCCACATCCCCCCTCAGCTCCACCATAACAACAGAAAACAAAACCTCCTTCCCGTTGCTGCTGCTGTAGATTTCATACAGAGGTGAGTCTAAATTCTGGGCTTCCCAGTTTAGAACCCAGCAGGTCAGAGGGCTCCAAGGGTGGGAGGGAGGGTACTGGAAGTCACCATGGGAGCTAGCTGTTGGGGAGGAGGAGGAGTGGTGTATGGTGGTGATGCTCAGAGATGATCCACTCAGTAACATTGGGTGGGTTTCTAGTAAGCCTAACGAAGCCGACTGTAGACAAAAGTCGGTGAGTGAAGTTGGAGGTGCGTCTGCGACAGCTGAAAGTCAGGTGGTGCTGACAATCTGTGAGGATACTGATGACAATAATCTAAATGTTTTCCCTAATATTACACCTACAGGTAGTAAATGGGTCCAATTATGACCTTTTTCTGACGATGTGTATCTCTTCATTATACTACAGATGAGAGAGGAGCATGTGGTCCAGTGTGAGGGTTATTTCTGCAGTGAATGGAGTTTGTTATCACAGCTTGCCCCTACTATCCCACTCTCTTCATCTCTCCCCCTCCCCTCCCCTCCCCTCCCTCCCTCCCTTTTACAAGCAGCAGAGAGACCCCCTGCTGTGTTTCTCATGCAAGACATACAACTAGACACACACACACACAATCTCCACCACTCTACAGGAATACAGAGGAGAGGAAAGGAGAGGAGAGGTAGTAAGTGTATCTCCTCAGTACGTGCGACGAGCCCTCTCACCCCTATGCCTCTGATTATGTCACTCTTATCTGAAGATCAGGCTAGAAGGCAACACACACACACAGGCAGGCACATACACACCTCTATAGGTATGTACTGCTATGGTAATTGGGGGTTGCATTTGGCAGCTGTTTCTAAGATCTCCTAGTCTAGATGTGATAACCGTCCTTTTGAGAATCCTTGCTCCCCATCCCCTGTACAGTATATTCTCTGCCACATGATGGAAAGGAGGTTCATACCGGGCACCTCCACTGTTATTACACCATTGGTGTGATACTGTATGTGTGTGACAAATAACATGTTTGATATGAATATCACTCTTCCTATCTGTGTCTGGTGACTTATTTCTATGTCTCTTTCTCTGCACAACTCGTCCCAAAATAACCTTCAACTCATCAGATTTCTGAGCAGGTGTTCTCTTCTCTCATCAACCTCCTAGTCCCAGTCCCAGCAACAGGTAGTTATACACCAAGAACACAGACACAGATCAGAGCCACCCTACTATTACCGTCGGACTCAGAAACACACTCTGCCCTTGAAGAAAACAAAACATTAACCTACAGCACAGATGAGACCGAGCAGAGCTGAGTGAGTACAGTACAGACATACCCAGTCGCTGCCCACTTTTTGGAATCGAACCACTCGATTTCTTCCCTACGTTATACCGGCATCGAACATGTCACCCTCCCTAGGAGAGGGGGTGACCTCGACAACTTATTGTTAAAACGAGAGGCTGCCTGGATCTTTAATTTAAAGACCTTTGCTCCCTTCGGTCTCAACGTAGACTTTGATTTGAAGCCATTCTTGTGATTTTGCTATTCATTGTAAATGTTGTGGGCCTATGTAGCTAAGTATCTATGATCATATGCTATCCATGTTTTTTGTATGTTGTTTTTATCTGTGAATTGGCCAATGCTATTAGGCCACACCCGGCCATGATTACAGACACCTGCATGTGTCCTTTCACACTATATAAACCAGTGACCCGCAGTGTTTGTCATTATACCCTGATGAAGACAGCTTGTCTGTCGAAACGTTGGTTATTAAGATATTACATTATTGCATCTGAGCTTCTAGAGTGTGCGGCTTTCCTTTTCTTTTTGGAGTACAGTACAGAAACACTCCCTAGTGCGTGTGTATGTGCCTGGGGGCGTGTATGTGTGTGGGGGCGTGTCTGCATAGCAGCCGGCATGCGTCAGACAGAGGTGGGGGCATTGAGATCAAGGTGTAGAGCCTCTGCCGTGTGTGTTCTCTTGGGGTCCCAATGCGTGCGTGCGCGCGCACATACACACACACAATGTCTGGATGGATAACAACAAGATTTAAGGCTTAGTCTGACCCTCCATGCGCTCATCTAGCCCCACACGGAGACTGAGAGCTAACACAATGGTGAAAACGAATTGTCGGTTTAAAATCTCAGGATTCTTGCCCTGTGGTGAAATTAGTATTAGTATAGGAGTAATGATATCCAGGAATCTTCCAATACGGACTTCTGGGAAACCAAAAAAATTACCTGAATTTCCTACCCTACCTGCAAGTCATATTATGCTGGCTTGCAAAGTAATGTGTAATTCATATTGGAATCCAACCAAAGTTAGGATATCCAACAGTTGACATTTTCATTCACCTGCAATATGCATTCATAATGACTGCCAGGGTTAGGAACAGTGTGAAGAGACTATCTAAGCCATTTAAACTGGAACAAACATTTCAGTAACAGGTGCAAAAAAATCGAACTACGTATCCCATTACTCAACAATATCGAATTAAATAAAACCTCTTCAGAATTGCATGGCTCCCAAAGTTATCGATAACACCAATTACCCCAACGAAGACATTTTTAAAAGGAAAGTATACTTGGTCATAACAGACTTCATTTGGGCAAATAAAACTCAGAATAAAAAGGAAAGTTTTACATCTTCCTAAGTGTCACGTTGTATAATGATAGAAGACAGGCGTAGGAATACGTAATAGGGTTTTTTATTTCTCTACCCAACATAAGGTACGTCATGAAAAACAACGGGGACTAAGCCCAAAACAAACACGTGTGTATATAACACAGGGATGTAAACCCAAACAAAAGAGCAAGGTGTAAACCTCTAAATAATACACGGGACGAGACCCGTAATAACAAGTGCACAATTACATGATATGTGAACCGTAATACAATGTACAGTAACACGAAAGCCGATACAACAGCGCACAGGTACTCACGAGACCAACGGACAAGGGACAATAATCGACAAGGACAATGGGGAACAGAGGGCACATATATACACATACTAAATCAGGGGGAATGGGAATCAGGTGTGCGTAATGAGACAAGACAGTCCGGGGTTGGTGGTAATGATCCAGGTCAGTGGAAATGTATCAACTCGCCACCCAAGGCCTTTACTTGCGACATATAGTTGAATGCACTAAAAAGAAATAATGGGTACATATTGAAGATGTGCATGCTCACCCCCAGAATATTTTCACATGTTTATGGAAGAAAATAACAATATGGAAGAACATTTCACTCCCTAAAAACACAACCCTATGGAACAACCCTTGAATAGCTTTTCAGAATTCACCGAGAAATTGATCCACATGGAAAAATAAAGGCATCGAAACCATACATTACTTGGTAATAGGAAATACATGTATGTCCATGAAAGTATTAAAAATACATTTTGAAACTTAACTTGATTTGAAATCTTTTGGATATCAGATCAATCTTGAGGGAATCCTATATGAGTAAAATATATTCATATGATAGGTAAGATATAAAAAACCTTGCAGAGAGCCTATCCAACTGACAATCTCTCAGAAAAAAATATAAATTATTGGAACCAAGACTTAAAAATAACTGATATTGGCACAAGATGGAGGGAATGTTGGAACATAACTAACGAAATGACAGTTAACGAAAATGTACGGTTAATCCAGTATAAACTAATGTATAGAATGTATTATACAAGAGACAAAATTAACAAATTCTACAGCACAACTGTAGAGTCATGTCGTGCGAATCTAACACTCAGTCAATAATCCATGCCTCCTGGGAATGCTATAAGGTCAAAAAGCTCTGGGCGAAGTTAGATAGTTGGCTGTCAGTAGTATTACATTGTAAATTTACTTTTAATCTCTCTGTCTGCATATTTCAAGACATGGCATATGAGGGTGCAGTGAGATACCCAATGGTTTGGATGATACTTTTCTCATCAATCATCTTGAAAAAACATTACTTAAAAACTGGAAATCAACTAATCAATCTTCCATCGTTAACACAATGGAAAGATCAAATGCTTTATTGTCTAAATGTTGAAAGTACGTGGACAACAGAGAGAAACAAAATGGTGCAGTTTGAGGCCATGTGGGGTTGAGAGTGATGCGGGCGCTGGAGATTGGGATATGAGCAGGTGGGTCTGGGCAGGTGTGATGTCATTGATGTTTGTGTACATCTGTATGCATCTGTATGCTGTTTGTATGTGTATGTTTTGTATTGTTTGAAGAAGAAAAAATCTTACAAAAACATGAATTCTACCATACTGATATACCGTGCATTATAGGGAAATAATGTGCGCTCTAGAATGCCATTCGAGCCAATCAAAAACAAGTATTCAACAATGCCATATAACATAACTTTAAAAAATAGAATTGATGTGACTTCACATTTAGTTTTGACTCAGTACCACATTAAGATTTTAAGTAATAATGACTTTTCATTTACTTTGAGTTCAACTAACTAGATGTATTTGAGTTAAAAATGCCTTGGGGTTTACAGTGTGTAGAGAACTCTGAAGCTGAGACATAGTGGAGAGATATGTAGAGTATATATGGCCTAGACCAGGGTTCTTCAATTCCGGTCCTGGAGGGCCGAAACACCTCTGTTTTTCATCCTCTCCTTCTAATCAGGGGCTAATTCAGACCTGGGACACCAGGTGAGTGCAATTAACTACCAGGTAGAAATAAAAAACAGAAGTGTTTCGGCCCTCCAGGACCGGAATTGAAGAACCCTGGCCTAGACCATGTGGATTAGCAGCACCTGTGTGTGTGTGCTAGGCCTAGGTGTGCTAAGGTTTGTGGAGAAGCCCTGAAATTACACACCAGTCAGTCAGGTAACATTCCTCCAGTCACGCGCACACACACACACACACACACACTCACACACACACACACAC
The DNA here is from genome assembly GCF_020615455.1 of Coregonus clupeaformis. Classification (NCBI taxonomy): domain Eukaryota; kingdom Metazoa; phylum Chordata; class Actinopteri; order Salmoniformes; family Salmonidae; genus Coregonus; species Coregonus clupeaformis. The sequence goes on along the minus strand of NC_059217.1, from coordinate 30,165,587 downwards.
ACACACAAACACACACAGTTTATCATGGATGTTTATATAAAAGGCTTGAGTGATATGATACGGCTTATCTGATCACAAGTGCCCAGCATATTGAATCAATTGTAAGAAATTCTCACGCATGTGTGTGTGTTTGTGTGAGTTTGTGTGTGCAGGGTTGGGGAGTAACTGATTACATGTATTCTGATTCCAAAAAAAAAAAAACTGGAACATTACCAGCAAAAATACATTTCAGCACTGAAAAAAGGCGCAAGTTTAAGTTTTACAATTTTGGCCAGTAACCGTAACAGATACAGTTGAAGTCGGAAGTTTACAAACACTTAGGTTGGAGTCATTAAAACTCGTTTTTCAACCACTCCACAAATTTCTTGTTAACAAACTATAGTTTTGGCAAGTCGGTTAGGACATCTACTTTGTGCATGCCACAAGTAATTTTTCCAACAATTGTTTACAGACAGATTATTTCACTTATAATTCATTGTATCACAATTCCAGTGGGTCAGAAGTTTACATACACTAAGTTGACTGTGCCTTTAAACAGCTTGGAAAATTCCAGACAATGATGGCATGGCTTTAAAAGCTTCTGATAGGCTAATTGACATAATTTGAGTCAATTGGAGGTGTACCTGTGGATGTATTTCAAGGCCTACCTTCTAAATCAGTCTCTTTGCTTGAAATTATGGGAAAATCTAAATAAATCAGCCAAGACCTCAGAAAAAATATTGTAGACCTCCACAAGTCTGGTTCATCCTTGGGAGCAATTTCCAAACGCCTGAAGGTACCACGTTCATCTGTACAAACAATAGTACGCAAGTATAAACACCATGGGACCACACAGCCGTCATACCGCTCAGGAAGGAGACACGTTCTGTCTCCTAGAGATGAACATACTTTGGTGCGAAAAGTGCAAATCAATCCCAGAACAACAGCAAAGGACCTTGTGAAAATGCTGGAGGAAACAGGTACGAAAGTATCTATATCCACAGTAAAACGAGTCCTATATCGACATAACCTGAAAGGCCGCTCAGCAAGGAAGAAGCCACTGCTCCAAAACCGCCATAAAAAAGCCAGACTACGGTTTGCAACTGCTCATGGGGACAAATATTATACTTTTTGGAGAAATGTCCTCTGGTCTGATAAAACAAAAATAGGACTGTTTGGCCATAATGACCATTGTTATGTTTGGAGGGAAAAGGGGGTGGCTAGCAAGCCAAAGAACACCATCCCAACCATGAAGCACGGGGGTGGCAGCATCATTCTGTGGGGGTGCTTTGCTGCAGGAGTGACTGGTGCACTTCACAAAATAGATGGCATCATGAGGAAGGAAAATTATGTGGATATATTGAAGCAACATCTCAAGACATCAGTCAGGAAGTTAAAGCTTGGTCGTAAATGGGTCTCCCAAATGAACAATGACCCCAAGCATACTTCCAAGGTTGTGGCAAAATGGCTTAAGGACAACAAAGTCAAGGTATTGGAGTGGACATCACAAAGCCCTGACCTCAATCCTATAGAAAATGTGTGGGCAGAACTGAAAAAGCGTGTGCGAGCAAGGAGGCCTACAAACCTGACTCAGTTACACCAGCTCCTTCAGGAGGAATGGGCCAAAATTCACCCAACTTATTGTGGGAAGCTTGTGGAAGGCTACCCGAAACGTTTGACCCAAGTTAAACAATTTAAAGGCAATGCTACCAAATACTAATTGAGTGTATACAAACTTCTGACCCACTGGGAATGTGATGAAAGAAATAAAAGCTGAAATAAATCATTCTCTCTACTATTATTCTGACATTTCACATTCTTAAAATAAAGTGGTGATCCTAACTGACCTAAGACAGGGAATTCTTACTGGGATTAAATGTCAGGAATTGTGAAAAACTGAGTTTAAATGTAATTGGCTAAACTTCCGACTTCAACTGTAACATTTAGAAAGTACCCTACCCAACCCTGTGTGTGTGTGTGTGTGTGTGCAAGTGTAGGATTGTATGTTTTTTCACTACAGCAACCATAGTGATTATGTAATCTGAGTAAGATACAGTACATTGAAATGCGAGTCACGCAACCCAGGGCCCTAACCAATCATATCTCTGTGTTTTGTGTTCCCATACCTGACTGGGTGACTCACACACACACACACACACACACACACACACACACACACACACACACACACACACACACACACACACACACACACACACACACACACACACACACACACACACACACACACACACACACACACACACACACACACACACACACACACACAAACACACCCACACAAACACACCAACACACACACACACACACACACACACCCACACAAACACACCAACACACACACACACACACGCACACCTTTACCTGAGGAATGTTTGCATTCTGGCTTCAGTTACTGGCTGGTTCCTTTATGCAGGGTGTTTGTTCATGACAAACAGACCAATACACACTGTAGATAGACCTGTTTCATTGCATTATTACTTACCTAAAACATGATATGTGTACTATGATGTTGGCTACCAGGGTAACGCCTCAGTGAACCTCAGCTACTTTCTTTACATTCATTGTCATCATGACATCTGTACAGCTTAACAGCCTACCTTTGATAACGTCAGCCAAGGTCTATTGCTATGCATTCTGTGACAAATGTATTTGTAAACAAAACAATACAAATATTGATTCAAAAGTAATCCATCAAATATAATCCATCAGATACCTGATGATGTTTAAGTTATAGTCTAATACATCTACAATAAATATCGTAGAAGGACTGAGCATGTGCAGACAGAGCTAATGATTTCGTGATGTCATTGGTGTCCGTGGGTTCTGTCCATCAGCTAATCCCTCTCTGATTGGCTAATATTTTTTTTTTTTTTACAGGTTTACACGGAAGGGTTTCTGTGGCTCACTACACCCTGTTGTATCATTGCAACGCTCTCAGACAGACATCCCCTATTGAGGGGCATCAAGGTCAGGACTCAGGACCAATCAAGTGCAGTAGAGAAGGTAGATTTGACCACTCGTAGAATTGATACTGATATCACAGAAGCATCATCCATACTAACACACATTAAGTCACAACTGACAGCCGTCTCCTCAAGTAAAGTACAGAAACATCTTCACACTGATTTTGCTGCCATGTGAAGAACTTTCATCATTGAGAGCGAGAGAGAGAGAGAGAGAGAGAGAGAGAGAGAGAGAGAGAGAGAGAGAGAGAGAGAGAGGTGTTGCGATTCCACATTCTCTCTCTCCTAAGCACATGCAGGCTCTGGTGTAAGCCTAGGAAACTTTAGGCTATCTGGCATTGACATTGAAGGTCGCTACACCACCACTACAGAGAGAGAAATCCAATAGTGGCAAGTAGGCCTGTCTGCTGCATCAAGGCAGCAGACAGCTGTTGTGACATTTCCCTGCCAACCATTAGGCATGATATGTCTTTAAAGTTTTCCCAGAAATATTTTTAACAACACAACACAGTACACTCAGAAGAAAAGGTACTGAATTGTACTTAAAGGGTACAAACGCTTGTCACTGTAGTTGTACCCAGTAAGGTAAGGTCCATTGTACCATTAGTTAAAGGTACATAGTTGTACCCTTGCAGTTTGTACCTTAAAAGATAAGAGTCTATTGACGCACCCCATCAGAATCCGTCAGTTTAAGCTAGAGATGGGCTGCGTCTCAATCCACCACATCCGCTTATGTCGGCCTTCCGCATCTGCGGTGGAAGGTGGCCGAGCTACAGCGGTGTTTATCAGACCATGAGACATCCCGATGGTCTTTGGTTAATTCACATAACCATAGACCACTTAAACTGGTACAACACTTCCACTCACAGGTAGCCAAAAATAACTAACTGAAAGCCACGACCCCATTAATCCACACTTCCATCATGGGAAACGTCTTTTGAGAGTGTGTGATGATTGTACATTTATATTCAAAATATTGGGTACAACAATGTAACATTATACTAGATTATCCATGCATGTACCCTAAAAGGTACTGAACAGTACCATGTGAGATTATATGTGTACCTCTGAAGGTACATTATATGTATAACCTTACCCTTTTTTCTGAGAGTGTACATATTTCCCTTTTTCAATTCTAGGCAGGGTCGGTGGTTATGACATTCCACCTGTTTTTCTCTAGACAGGGTGGTGTGCCTCTGACATCACAGACCGCATTCCTGAGTGAAGTCACCTGGATAATACAGAATCATCACAGGTGTGAGGAAGGGAGGGGGTTCATCTGAAAACCATAATTATGGGTCCAGCCATGTTATTTTTAGAACTATTTCACTTGTACGCTGCGGTTGTAGGATACCTGAGAAACAAGATAGGAACAATAGATGAAAACTCACTGACCCTAGAGCAGATTCAAACTTGTTATCAACATGGCTAATTTAGGAATGGGCCAACATTAGCTAGCTAGCTAGCCAACGGAGGACAACAACAAAACGAGATGCAATAATTCAAGTTTTTTTTTTTGTCAATGACGTATGCTCTCAATGCGATTTGATAGGAGTGACGCCAAAATCCAAGCTGGCTTCCCTTGACACTTTTTTAAAAAAGCGCCAGGACCATTCACAGTTGAGTTTGCTCAGTTTAGCTCAATGCTGATTGGCAATTTTTTAAATATTTTTTTTTATCAGGGGAGGCCAAATGCTCGCTGGCTTCCCTTGCATTCCAATGCTACAGGCGGCAACAATGTCATACTCGTTTGGACCAGACAGCATCAGATAGATGGCCTACACGTAGAGGGACAGAGGGGCGCTGTTTTGCTCACTTGCTCGGATGCTTTCTCTTGTGAGATACATTCAGCCTCTTGCGAATTGAAGGAAAATTATGAAACATAGAGAGACAAAAGATACATTATTTTATGTGTTTTTTTTAGGTTTGTCTTCGTAAACAACCATCTCTGCAGCACTCCACCCATCAGGCCTTTATGGTAGAGTGGCCAGATGGAAGCCACTCCTCAGTAAAAGGCACATGACAGCCCGCTTGGAGTTTGCCAAAAGGCACCTAAAGACTCTCAGACCATGAGAAACAAGATTCTCTGGTCTGATGAAACCAAGATTGAACTCTTTGGCCTCAATGCCAAGCGTCACATCTGGAGGTGAAGCATGGTGGTGGCAGAATCATGCTTTGGGGATGTTTTTCAGCGACTGGGAAACTTGTCAGGATCGAGGCAAAGATGAAGGTAGAAAAGTACAAAGAGATCCTTAATTAAAACTTGCTCCAGAGTGCTCAGGACCTCAGACTGGGGCGAAGTTTCACCTTCCAACAGGATAATGACCCTAAGCACACAGCCAAGACAAATCAGGAGTGGCTTCGGGACAAGTCTCTGAAAGTCCTTGAGTGGCCCAGCCAGAACCCGGATCTGCAGAGAAGAATGGGAGAAACTCCCCAAATACAGGTGTGCCAAGCTTGTTGCGTCATACCCAAGAAGAATCGAGGCTGTAATCGTTGCCAAAGGTGCTTCAACAAAGTACTGAGTAAAGGGTTATTCATTAGCAAAAATATATAAAAACCTGTTTTTGCATTATCATTATTGGATATTTTGTGTAGATTGAGGAGGGAAAAAAACAATTTAATCAATTTTAGAATAAGGCTGTAACCTAACAAAATGTGGAAAGAGTCAAGGGGTCTGAATACTTTCCAAAGGCACTGTATGTCAACAAATCATGCCCCCTTTTGCCAAGCTCCACATGCAAATCGCCCCTCCGCCCACTTCGCTTCCCTTCATTGAATGGTGCGCCGTTGTTTCATCGCCCCCAACGCATTCAAAGGACGGCACACTGTAAAGCCTCCACAGCCAAAGTTCTATGGTTTGAATGCCCTGCCGAAGGACCCTATTATGCTTAATAGCTAGGTGGTTGGAGTTTGTCTGTCCCCAAATCTGCTCCAGTAATGCTAGCTTTGTGTGCAACGACATGTGGTACTGAATATATCCAGAGATACTGGAATATAATGACCTCTCTGATGTAACTTAACTAACGATGATGGTTACAAATGACGGAGTCACCCATGACTCACCTAATTATTTTTGAAGTAGGAAGCAAAGTACTTTAAGCATTTGTTTTCATTTCAGTCGCCTCCATCTCCTCTAACTGAAGCAAATTGTAGAGATTTTTTTTCTATTGATAATGTACAACAGCCATTCAGAAAGACTCATGTGAAGGTGAAATTACAGAGGAGGAACTTCTGGATGCAATTAAAGCCATTAAGTCCGGGAAAACTCCAGGGTTGGATGGCATACCAGTCGAGGTATACCAAACCTTTTTTGATGTATTCAGAGGACCGTTATTAGCATGTTTTAACCACTCCTATGTAAATGGTATATTATCAGACACTCAAGAAGAAGGTCTGATTTAATTATTACTGAAACAGGATACAAGTGGGAAATATAAAGATCCAGTCCATTAAAAAAATTGGACACCCCTCACACTTCAGTGTTGTGATGCAAAAATTCTAGCAAAATGTATAGCGCATAGAATTACAAAGGTATTGTTGGACATTATTCATTCTAATCAGACAGGTTTTTTACATGGAAGATACATTGGAGATAATATAAGGCAAGTACTGGAAACAATAGAACACTATGAGAAATCTGGGAAACCAGGCCTGCTATTCATAGAAGACTTTGAGAAAGCATTTGATAAAGTACGACTGGAGTTTATATATAAATGCCTGGATCATTTCCATTTTGGAGAATCTCTTATAAAATGTGTTAAAATCATGTATAGTAACCCTAGGTGTAAAATAGTAAATAATGAATAACTTCTCAGAAAGTTTTAAACTGTCAAAAGGAGTAAAACAAGGTTGTCCACTATCGGCATATCTATTTATTATGGTCATCGAAATGCTATTAAAATCAGATCCAACAATATAAAGGGATTAGAAATCCAGGGATTAAAAACAAAGGTATCATTGTACGCTGATGATTCATGTTTTCTTTTAAATCCACAACTTGAATCCCTCCACAGCCTCATAGAGGATCTAGATACATTTTCTAACCTCTCTGGATTACAACCAAATTATGATAAATGTACTATATTACGTATTGAATCACAAAAAAATTCAATTTACATTACCATGTGGTTTACCAATAAAATGGTCTGATGGTGATGTGGATATACTCGGAATCCATATCCCAAATGAAATAAATGATCTCACTCCAATACATTTTAATAGAAAGTTAGCTAAAATAGATAAGATCTTGCTACCACGGAAAGGTAAATACCTGTCTTTTTGTGGAAAAATCACCCTGATTAACTTGTTAGTATTATTCCAGTTTACCTATTTGCTTATGGTCTTGCCTACGCCTAGGGAACAGTTTTTTAAATTATATGAGAAAAACATATTCCATTTTATTTGGAACGGTAAGCCAGACAAAATTAAACGGACCTATTTATACAATGAATATGAATTCGGAGGACAGAAATTAATATTAAAGCATTAGACTTATCGCTAAAAGCTTATTTCAGTCATACAAAAGTTATACTTAAATCCAAACTGGTTCTCTAGCAAATTAGTAAGATTGTCTCACGCCATGTTCAAGAATGGCCTTTTTCCCTTTATTCAGATTACAACCTCTCACTCTCAGTTATTTGAAAAGGAAATCATCTCCCAAATATCACTATTTCTAAAACAAGCCATAGAAAGTTGGTTGCAATTTCAGTTGAATCCTCCAGAAATGACAGAACAAATAATGCAACAAATATTGTGGTTGAACTCAAATATACTAATTGATAAAAAAGGTATAGTTTTCATAAATGAAGAAGAACATAATTGGTAAAAGAAAATTGTGATAAATAAAAAAGTATACCAGTTTCATTTAAGGACCAAAGGATTGACAGCCATCCCGTATACAGTTGAAGTCTGAAGTATACATACACTTAGGTTGGTGTCATTAAAACTCATTTTTCAACCACTCCACAAATTTCTTGTTAACAAACTATAGTTTTGGCAAGTTGGTTAGGACATCTACTAAGTAATTTTTCCAACAATTGTTTACAGACAGATTATTTCACTTATAATTCACTGTATCACAATTCCAGTGGGTGAGAAGTTTACATACACTAAGCTGACTGTGCCTTTAAACAGCTTGGAAAATTCCAGAAAATGAGGTCATGGCTTTAGAAGCTTCTGATAGGCTATATGACATAATTTGAGTCAATTGGAGGTGTACAGTACCTGTGGATGTATTTCAAGGCCTACCTTCAAACTCAGTGCCTCTTTGCTTGACATCATGGGCAAATCAAAAGAAATCATTCAAGACCTCAGAAAAAAATTGTAGACCTCCAATACACTTGTTCATCCTTGGGAGGAATTTCCAAACACCTGAAGGTACCACGTTCATCTGTACAAACAATAGTACTCAGGTATAAACACCATGGGACCATGCAGCCATCATATTGCTTAGGAAGGAGACGCGTTTCTGTCTCCTAGAGATGAACGTACTTAGAGAAACTGGTACAAAAGTATCTATATTCACAGTAAAACTAGTCCTATATCGACATAACCTGAAAGGCCGCTCAGCAAGGAAAAAGCCACTGCTCCAAAACCGCCATAAAAAAGCCAGACTATGGTTTGCAACAGCACATGGGGAAAAAGATTGTACTTTTTCGAGAAATGTCCTCTGGTCAGATGAAACAAAAATATAAATGTTTGGCCATAATGACCATTGTTATGTTTGGAGGAAAAAGGGGGTTGCTTGCAAGCCGAAGAACACCATCCCAACCGTGAAGCAAGGGGGTGTCAGCATCATGCTGTGGGGGTGCTTTGCTGCAGGAGTGACTGGTGCACTTCATAAAATAGATGGCATCATGAGGAAGGACAATTATGGGGATCTCAAGACATCAGTCAGGAAGTTAAAGCTTGGTCGCAAATGGGTCTTCCAAATGGACAATGGCCCCAAGCATACTTCCAAAGTTGTGGCAAAATGGCTTAAGGACAACAAAGTCAAGGTATTGGATCGGCCATCACAAAGCCCTGACCTCAATCCTATAGAACATTTTTGGGCAGAACTGAAAAAGCATGTGCGAGCAAGGAGGCCTACAAACCTGACTCAGTTACACCAGCTCTGTCAGGAGGAATGGGCCAAAATTCACCCAAGTTATTGTGGGAATCTTGAGGAATGATACGTGAAACGTTTGTACCAAGTTAAACAATTTAAAGGCAATGGTACCAAATAGTAATTGAGTGTATGTAAACTTCTGACCCACTGGGAATGTGATGAAAGAAACAAAAGCTGAAATAAATCATTCTCTCTACTATTATCCTGACATTTCACATTCTTAAAATAACGTGGTGATCCTAACTGACCTAAAACAGGGAATTTTTACTTGGATTAAATGTCAGGAATTGTGAAAATCTGAGTTTAAATGAAGGTGTATGTAATGTAAACTTCCGACTTCAACTGTGAATTGCAAAATAGTTGGTAAGAGATTTTTGACGCACCGATTCCATGGCATAGTGTGTATGAATTGATATACAAAACGACGCCGGATTCAAAACTTAGAATTTTTCAATTAAAATTATTATACAACATTCTTGCTACCAATAGAATGTTATTTAAATGGGAGATAATATCTTCCCAACTGCAGATTTTGCTGTGAAGAGACAGAATCATTAGATCATTTGGTTTGGTACTGTCCATTTGTAGCTTGTTTTTGGTCACAGGTCTAGGAATGGCTGAAGGATTGCAATATTTACCTGGAGCTAAACCTGCAGATAGCACTAATAATAATAATATGCCATTTAGCAGACGCTTTTATCCAAAGCGACTTACAGTCATGTGTGCATACATTTTTACGTATGGGTGGTCCCGGGGATCGAACCCACTACCCTGGCGTTACAAGCGCCATGCTCTACCAATTGAGCTACAGAGGACCACACAGTGATGATCACTACTGGGTGATCTGAAAAGTCATAGTCAATCGATCAATAATATAAAAGGGTTAGCACGGAGGAGGCTTCGTATCTGACCTACAACAGCAACGTGAAACAAACAAATAAACCAAATGATATAATATAATAATACTTTTAGCAAATATGTTTATTTTCAATTTACAATCTGTAGATACAATGAGAATAGAAGGGTTCAGAACTTTTGTGAAACATTACAGTACAGTTGAAAAATACATGGCAAATAGAAATCCAATACGGATGGTGTTAAGAGATAGATGGGAGGTGTTGAAAGGAGCTGAAGGATGGGACTAATAACAACTAGCAACAACTAATAACTACAAGATAACCAATAATGTAAGGCATACTGTGTCCATAATAAGTATATAGGTTATAGGTTGAGAGCTTTTGTGAAAGAGCACAGTTAGAAAGATATGGCATATAGAAGCAAACTGGATGCACATCATGAAAATGATTGGAGTTTGAGGGTAGAGGAAGTTCAGGAGTAAAAACAAACAAAATAGAATTACTGTAAAATTGACTGTGTCCATAAAACGTATATAGTATGTATAAGCTGGAAGTAGAGGCCTAAGCGTTGTTGTTCACTAGTTTATTCCAATTAGGGAAGGGGTCGTGGGGTTAGAAACTAATAAAGGGAAATATATTTTTAAAAAGGATAAGTATATATATATATATATGTATTTATATGTACAGTCGTAGTCAAAAGGTTTTGAGAATGACACATATACTAATTTTCACAAAGTCTGCTGCCTCAGTTTTGATGATGGCAATTTGCATTTACTCCAGAATGTCATGAAGAGTGATCAGATGAATTGCAATTAATTGCAAAGTCCCTCTTTGCCATTAAAATGAACTTAATCCCCAAAAAACATTTCCACTGCACTTCAGCCCTGCCACAAAAGGACCAGCTGCCATCATGTCAGTGATTCTCTCATTAACACAGGTGAGAGTGTTGATGAGGACAAGGCTGGAGAGCACTCTGTCATGCTGATTGAGTTAGAATAACAGACTGGAAGCTTTAAAAGGAGGGTGGTGCTTGAAATCATTGTTCTTCCTCTGTTAACCATGGTTACCGGCAAGGAAATACGTGCCGTCATCATTGCTTTGCACAAAAAGGGCTTCACAGGCAAGAATATTGCTGCTAGTAAGATTGCACCTAAATCAATCATTATCGGATCATCAAGAACTTCAAGGAGAGAGGTTCAATTGTTGTGAAGAAGGCGTCAGGGCACCCAAGAAAGTCCAGCAAGCGCCAGGACCGTCTCCTTAAGTTGATTCAGCTGCCGGACACCACCAGTGCAGAGCTTGCTCAGGAATGGCAGCAGGCAGGTGTGAGTGCATCTGCACGCACAGTGAGGCAAATACTTTTGGAGGATGGCCTGGTGTCAAGAAGGGCAGCAAAGAAGCTACTTCTCTCCAGGAAAAACCTCAGGGACAGACTGATATTCTGCAAAAGGTACAGGGATTGGACTGCTGAGGACTGGGGTAAAGTCATTTTCTCTGATGAATCCCCTTTCCGATTGTTTGGGGCAAACACCTTGTCCGGAGAAGACAAGGTGAGCGCTACCATCAGTCCAGTATCATGCCAACAGTAAAGCATCCTGAGACCATTCATGTGTGGGGTTGCTTCTCAGCCAAGGGAGTGGGCTCACTCACAATTTTGCCTAAGAACACAGCCATGTATAAAGAATGGTACCAACACATCCTCCGAGAGCAACTTCTCCCAACCATCCAAGAATAGTTTGGTGACGACCAATGCCTTTTCCAGTATAATGGAGCACCTTGTCATAAGGCAAAAGTGATAACTAATTGGCTCGGGGAACAAAACATCGACATTTTGGGTCCATGGCCAGGAAACTCCCCAGACCTTAATCCCATTGAGAACTTGTGGTCGATCCTCAAGAGGCGGGTGGACAAAAAAAAACCCACAAATTCTGACAAACTCCAAGCATTGATTATGCAAGAATGGGCTGCCATCAGTCAGGATGTGGCCCAGAAGTTAATTGACAGCATGCCAGGGCGGATTGCAGATGTCTTGAAAAAGAAGGGTCAACACTGCAAATATTGACTCTTTGCATAAACTAAATGTAATTGTCAATAAAAGCCTTTGACACTTATGGAATGCTTGTAATTATACTTCTGTATACCATAGTAACATCTGACAAAAATGTCTCATAACACTGAAGCAGTGAACTTTGTGAAGACCAATACTTGTGTCATTCTCAAAACATTTGACCACGACTGTATAAATGTATATATGTATGTATGTCTATATATGTCTATATATATATATTGTGATGTCACGAGAGGCTGTGTCCTGGAGGGACGTTACATCCCCCTGAGGTGGCTGCAAACCCAGACAGCTATGGCTCCATCTGCTGGTATGGTCGGGAACTCCAACCCTCTGTGGCCAATCTTCCCACGCAGCTGAAACCAATCAGGGGCTGATGGGCTGGAGTTGTTTTGAAGGGAAGAGACACGGTCTGGAGGGTGGGCTCGGGGAAGAAGAGAATTGTGTTATAATTTCGTTAGTTGCCGAAGACCTTTAATAAAATCCTTGTTTTGGTTGAACCTGGACTCCTTGCCCTACTTGGGCAACCCCGCTGGAAGCGGTAGCCTCTCGTGGCATCACAGATGGTGGAGAATACGGGCACGCTCAAGCGTTAATAGTGCATGTCGGAGGAGGATACCGAAGGTTTGATCACCCAGTTTTCCAAGTTGGCCGTAGGCTCCCCGCCGACTGAAATGGAGGACATATTGAAAGCCCTTGTTGCTGGCCAGCAAGCCCAGATGCAAGCAAACGTGGCTCTCTTGGAGGAGCAAAAGAAAGCCAGCCTTCTGAAGGCAGAGGAATTGCAGTTGCAGAGACAGAGGGTTGTCCAAAAGACCCGCCCAATAAAGGCAAGTGACTTTATATCTAAGATGGGAGCTACCGATGACATTGAGGCATACCTGCATGCATTTGAGGCCACGGCCACTAGGGAAGCCTGGCCCAAGCAACAGTGGGTTGGTCTGTTAGCCCCCTTTCTAACCGGGAAGCGCTGAATGCTGTCCGGGACCTGGGCCCTGACCAGGTTACTGACTATGATGCCCTGAAGTCTGAGATCCTCAGCAGATATGGACTCACAAAATTTGGTATGGCCCAGCGCTTTCACAGTTGGACCTTCCAACCAGACCAACCTCCTCGGGCGCAGATGCATGAACTTGTCCGAATCGCAAGGAAATGGCTGGATCCGCAGAGGAATACAGCAGCGGCGGTGGTGGAGGCCGTTGTGGTGGATCGTTACCTACGCGCCCTGCCTTATGAGGCAAAACGGTTCATCAGTCAACAGGCCTTGACCACGGCTGATCTGACCGTGGAAGCTGTGGAAAAGTACCAGGCCACAGCGGAGATGCTGAATGCTTCCCGAAAAGACCCCAGGAGTGCGGCCCCACCACAAATGGGAAGGACCCGTCCAAAGGACCCCAAGGTCTCGAACCCAGCCACGTCAGGACTTATCCCGGCTCCAGGGGGAGCCAGAAACCAGGCGGGTCCAAGAAGAGTACACCAGGAGGGGGGAAACTCGACAGTGTTACCGGTGTGGGGAGATGGGACATATCTCCTGGCAGTGTGGGAAACCAGCCGATGAACCTATGCCCACTGCGGAGTCCTCCAGCTCAGCACCCACACACCGTGTTGCCTCGCTCTTGGGAGTCGTAGATGGCGGCCCAGATCGACCCCCCACCTGCCCGGTAACTGTGAATCACCATGATGTGGAGGCCTTACTGGATTCTGGTAGCCGGGCCACCCTGGTGCGTAAGGATTTGGTGGGCCCAACGTGTCTGACCCCGGGGAAAGTCCTCCCAGTTTCCTGTGTCCATGGGGACACCAGAGAATACCCCATTACTGAACTTACAATGACCAGCACACGGGGAACCATACACACGACGGCGGGGGTGGTTGATTCCCTCCCCGTCCCTGTCCTAATTGGACGAGACTGCCCAGCCTTTTACCCACTCTGGAGAGAGTCTCAGGAGAGGATAACCCGAGTACCTCGGAAACGGAGAGGCAAGACTCATCCTGGGAAGGCTCCGGTGCAATCCTCCGAGTTACTCACTCCCGCCCGGGCTCTGATAGGGATGGCAGGTGCCCAGACCGACACCGAGACTGGTCCGGATACGGGAGAAGAGAACGCAGCCCAGGAAAGTGCTCCGTTCTCCAGTGAAGAAGACGTCCCAGGCACCCAAGAGCTTCCCCCTCTCACAGGCCAGTATGGTACGGCTCAATTACAAGATCCTACTCTTGCAAATGCCTTAAGAAATGTGCAGGTATTAGAAGGTGTAGTGTTAGGTGATAAGACAACCCCTACTTACCCCCATTTCGCAGTAAACCGGGGGTTAGTATATCAGATAGTCAAGAAAAATGAGGAAGTGCATGAACAGCTCCTCGTGCCACAGCCCTATCGGGCCACAGTACTCAACCTAGCCCACACACACCCGCTAGGGGCCCACTTGGGGGTAGAGAAGACTAAGGAAAGAATCATGCAACGTTTATTTTGGCCAGGAGTACACAAAGAGATAGAGAACTACTGCCGTAGTTGCCCTGAGTGTCAGCAGGTTGCGCCAAAGCCCACATATAGAAACCCGCTCATTCCCTTGCCCATTATCGAAACTCCTTTTGAGAGGATTGGATTAGACATAGTCGGGCCCTTACCGAAAAGTGCCAGGGGACATCAATACATTCTGGTCATTCTGGACTATGCGTCCCGGTACCCGGAGGCCATTCCGCTGAGGAAGGCTACATCCAGACAAATCGCCAAGGAGCTGTTCCGTCTCTCAACTAGTCTGGGAATCCCAAAAGAGATATTGACGGACCAAGGGACTCCATTCATGTCCAGGGTGATGAAAGAACTCTGTGCTTTACTGAAAATCAAACAGCTGAGAACCTCGGTCTACCACCCCCAGACAGATGGCCTAGTCGAACGTTTTAACAAAACACTAAAATCCATGCTGCGGAAAGCGGTAGGGGAAGATGGGCGCAACTGGGATCAGCTGTTACCATACATATTATTTGCGGTGAGAGAGGTACCTCAGTCTTCTACTGGTTTTTCACCCTTTGAGCTCTTGCTTTCCTACAGACCCAGAGGACTGCTCGACATCGCCAAGGAGGCCTGGGAGGAGCAGCCATGCCAACAGCGGACACTGATCGACCATGTAGGGGCTATGAGGGAGAGAATGAAGGCCATCTATCCCATGATGCGGGAACACATGGAGGCCAGTCAGCGGCAACAGCAAGCCTCCTACAACAGATCTGCTCAGCCCAGGGAGTTTAAGCCGGGGGACAGAGTGCTGGTCCTGGTGCCAACCGTTGAGTGCAAATTCCTGGCAACCTGGCAAGGACCATATGAGGTCATTGAACGCATGGGAGAAGTAAACTACAAGGTGAGGCAACCAGATAAGAGGAAAACTGAGCAGATTTATCATGTTAACCTTTTAAAGAAGTGGCACGCCAGAGAGGCGCTGTTTAGCTCTCTACCCCCCACAGAGACCCAGGAACCGGCGCGAGAAGAGGTTCAGCTGGGTCCAAATCTGTCCCCACATCAACGACAGATGGCCCTGGAACTCGTGGAGCAGAACCAGGATGTCTTCTCCTCCCTTCCCGGTCACACAGAGGTGGTCCAACATGAGATCCGCACCATGCCTGGCCGAACGGTAAACCAGCGCCCTGCACCGCGTGCCAGAGGCTCGTAAAGTGGTTATACAGAAGGAGGTAAGGAAGATGCGGGAGTTGGGAGTAATCGAAGAGTCCCACAGTGCCTGGGCAAGTCCCATAGTACTAGTTCCCAAGCCAGACGGTTCAGTACGATTTTGTAATGACTATCGAAAGTTGAATGAAGTGTCTGAATTTGATGCATACCCAATGCCTCGTGTCGATGATTTAATAGACTCCTTGGGGCATGCTCGTTTCATAACCACTCTTGATCTCACAAAAGGCTACTGGCAGGTGCCCTTGACCCCGGCGTCTAAGGAGAAGACAGCCTTTGCCACCCCGGGAGGGGCTCTACCAGTATACCCGACTTCCGTTTGGTCTCCACGGGGCACCTGCCACGTTCCAACGCCTGATGGATCGAGTCCTTGCGCCCCACAAGAGGTACGCAGCGGCTTATTTGGATGATGTGGTTATACAAAGTCAGGATTGGGCCAGCCACCTACCCCGGGTACAAGCGGTGCTGGATTCGCTCAGGGAAGCAGGGCTCACGGCAAACCCGAAGAAGTGCAAGGTGGCCTTCAGTGAGACAAACTACCTGGGGTACACCATTGGGCGGGGGTTGGTCAAACCACAGGAAGCCAAACTGCGGGCCATACAGGACTGGCCGCAGCCCATCAACAAGAAGCAAGTAAGGTCATTTTTGGGCCTCGCTGGCTACTATAGACGCTTTATTGCAGATTTTGCTACCATAGCGGCACCATTGACGGAGCTGACGACCAAACGCCACTCACGAATGGTGAAGTGGAACCCTGTGGCGGAGGCGGCTTTCCGCAACCTGAAGCGAGCACTCTGCTCCAGTCCGATCCTGGTGGCACCAGACTTCAAGAAGGAATTCATGGTCCAAGCGGATGCTTCGGAGGTGGGTCTGGGTGCTGTCCTCACCCAGGCACATGACGGGGAAGAACATCCCATTCTCTACCTAAGCAGGAAGTTACTTCCAAGAGAGAAGAACTATTCAACGGTGGAGAAGGAATGTCTGGCTGTAGTCTGGGCCCTGGAGTCCCTTCGGTTCTATCTCCTGGGCCGACGTTTCATGGTGGTATCTGATCACGCCCCTCTGCAGTGGATGGCCAAGAACAAGGAATCAAACAGTAGAGTAACCAGATGGTTTTTGAGCTTGCAACCGTTTAACTTTTCGGTTGTCCACAGGGCTGGCAAGCACCACGGAAATGCGGACGCCCTCTCCCGGCGTGATGCCTTCTTCACTGCCTTTACCCGACGAGGACGTCGGTCCCGAGGAGGGGGATGTGTGATGTCACGAGAGGCTGTGTCCTGGAGGGACGTTACATCCCCCTGAGGTGGCTGCAAACCCAGACAGCTATGGCTCCATCTGCTGGTATGGTCGGGAACTCCAACCCTCTGTGGCCAATCTTCCCACGCAGCTGAAACCAATCAGGGGCTGATGGGCTGGAGTTGTTTTGAAGGGAAGAGACACGGTCTGGAGGGTGGGCTCGGGGAAGAAGAGAATTGTGTTATAATTTCGTTAGTTGCCGAAGACCTTTAATAAAATCCTTGTTTTGGTTGAACCTGGACTCCTTGCACTACTTGGGCAACCCCGCTGGAAGCGTGTAGCCTCTCGTGGCATCACAATATATATATATATGTCTATATATATATATATATATATATATATATATATATATATATATATATATATATATATATATATATATAGATATATATATAGATACAGTGGGGAAAAAAAGTATTTAGTCAGCCAACAATTGTGCAAGTTCTCCCACTTAAAAAGATGAGAGAGGCCTGTAATTTTCATCATAGGTACACGTCAACTATGACAGACAAAATGAGAAAAAAAATCCAGAATATCACATTGTAGGATTTTTTATGAATTTATTTGCAAATGATGGTGGAAAATAAGTATTTGGTCAATAACAAAAGTTTCTCAATACTTTGTTATATACCCTTTGTTGGCAATGACACAGGTCAAACGTTTTCTGTAAGTCTTCACAAGGTTTTCACACACTGTTGCTGGTATTTTGGCCCATTCCTCCATGCAGATCTCCTCTAGAGCTGTGATGTTTTGGGGCTGTCGCTAGGCAACACAGACTTTCAACTCCCTCCAAAGATTTTCTATGGGGTTGAGATCTGGAGACTGGCTAGGCCACTCCAGGACCTTGAAATGCTTCTTACGAAGCCACTCCTTCGTTGCCCGGGCAGTGTGTTTGGGATCATTGTCATGCTGAAAGACCCAGCCACGTTTCATCTTCAATGACCTTGCTGATGGAAGGAGGTTTTCACTCAAAATCTCACGATACATGGCCCCATTCATTATTTCCTTTACACGGATCAGTCGTCCTGGTCCCTTTGCAGAAAAACAGCCCCAAAGCATGATGTTTCCACCCCCATGCTTCACAGTAGGTATGGTGTTCTTTGGATGCAACTCAGCATTCTTTGTCCTCCAAACACGATCGAGTTGAGTTTTTACCAAAAAGTTATATTTTGGTTTCATCTGACCATATGACATTCTCCCAATCCTCTTCTGGATCATCCAAATGCACTCTAGCAAACTTCAGACGGGCCTGGACATGTACTGGCTTAAGCAGGGGGACACGTCTGGCACTGCAGGATTTGAGTCCCCTGGCGGCGTAGTGTGTTACTGATGGTAGGCTTTGTTACTTTGGTCCCAGCTCTCTGCAGGTCATTCACTAGGTCCCCCCGTGTGGTTCTGGGATTTTTGCTCACCGTTCTTGTGATCATTTTGACCCCACGGGGTGAGATCTTGCGTGGAGCCCCAGATCGAGGGAGATTATCAGTGGTCTTGCATGTCTTCCATTTCCTAATAATTGCTCCCACAGTTGATTTCTTCAAACCAAGCTGCTTACCTATTGCAGATTCAGTCTTCCCAGCCTGGTGCAGGTCTACAATTGTGTTTCTGGTGTCCTTTGACAGCTCTTTGGTCTTGGCCATAGTGGAGTTTGGAGTGTGACTGTTTGAGGTTGTGGACAGGTGTCTTATATACTGATAACAAGTTCAAACAGGTGCCATTAATACAGGTAACGAGTGGAGGACAGAGGAGCCTCTTAAAGAAGGAGTTACAGGTCTGTGAGAGCCAGAAATCTTGCTTGTTTGTAGGTGACCAAATACTTATTTTCCACCATAATTTGCAAATAAATTCATTAAAAATCCTACAATGTGATTTTCTGCATATTTTTTCCTCAATTTGTCTGTCATAGTTGACGTGTACCTATGATGAAAATTACAGGCCTCTCTCATCTTTTTAAGTGGGAGAACTTGCACAATTGGTGGCTGACTAAATACTTTTTTTCCCCACTGTGTATATATATATATATATGCGAGAAAAAAAATATTTTTTTATGAAAAAATAATAGAAAAATATTTTTTAAAACCTAATGATGATAGATCATGTTATTGCTGATTATGTAGTTAGCTAGCTATCTTTTAATAAAGCAAGGCATGCTAGCTAACGCTAGCTAGCGAGGCAGGCTAGCAAACATTTTGGCTAACGTTAGTGTAGCTAGCTAAATATATAAGTAGCTAGTTACCTCATTACATCTTGGTTAAGTTTATTGTGTATTGTCTAGATACTGCTGGTTATGTAACGTTATTATTTGATAATGCTAGCGAGGCAGGATAGCTAGCTACAGGCTAGCTACAAGTCAGATTTGCAAGTTAGTTTGTAGCTCATATTATTCTGTATTGTCTAGGGGCAAAACAAAATAATGGATGCAGCTATTTTATTTCACCTTTATTTAACCAAAAATAGTTAGCTATAGTGGTAACTAACTCATATCTGACTAATATAGTGTACTAGGAGCAACAAACCTTAATGGCGTCACCGGCCTGTATCTAATCCAATCTGGAGCTACATGCAGTAAAGCATCTGTAAAGCATAGAATTAGGGTTTCCACTAGTTACCGCAGCCACAACGTCAAAATTGGCCTCAGATGAACCAGTCGTTCGCCCGCCTCTCGACCCTGATCAAAAACGGCCCGAAAGAGGCGAGCAAACTCCCCGTAGTCCTCCAACGCGGTACCTCCCTCGTTCCACACCGCGTTGGCCCACTCCAGAGCTCTCCCACAAAGGCAGGAAACGAGGATGGATACCTTCTCCCGCACCCGGGGCACCGGCCTGATGCTGGAGAAATACAACTCCAGTTGGAGTAGGAATCCCTTACATCGCGCTGCTGTCCCATCAAACGCTGGTGGCCGGGATATCTGGATCCCTCCAGGGGCTGGGGTGTAGGTGGCTGGATCCGGTTAACCAGCTGGTCTCGATAGATCGAATCCTCTCCTCTCCAGGCGTTGTACCACCTGAAAAACCCGATCCATTGCTTCCACCAAGCTGGCCAACATCGAGGAATGCTCCTGGACCCTTGCCACAACTCCAGGCATGTGGTCTTCTCCTGCTGACTCCATATCAGATCAGTGATTCTGTGACGAGGTGTGAATGAAGGCGTCAGGCACAGGAGATAAAATACCAAAGTCCAGAGTTTATTCCGTTTACATAAATCAAACGCCCAAAGCGTCAAACGAAACTATTACAAGGGAAAACATCAACCTTGGCATAAACCCAGTGAATAGTAGCTCAACCGCACTACACGCAATCACTCACAAAGACAAGGAGGAACAGAGGGAACACTTATACACATGCTAATTAGGGGAATGAGCACCAGGTGTGTGTGATTGACAAGACATGACAAGTGGAGTGATGAGAATGGGATCGGCAGTAGCTAGTACTCCGGTGACGACGAACGCCAAAGCCTGCCCGAACCAGGAGGGGGGGCAGCCTCGGCGGAAGTCGTGACAATATGGCAACTTTCAGGATGAATCAAACCACTGTATTTTTGATTCACCAATATATATTGTGTGTAAAGGCTTTCCAAACTGTTTTTTTAAATGATTCATAAATATTTTCCTAACCCTAAATAATATACAAGATCAGAATTATTTTTTTTTTATCTACCAATTGATGCTGAAAAGGAGACGAATAGGGCTATGTTTGTATTTACAGTGGAGAAAAAAAGTATTTAGTCAGCCACCAATTGTGCAAGTTCTCCCACTTAAAAAGATGAGAGAGGCCTGTAATTTTCATCATAGGTACACGTCAACTATGACAGAAAAATTGAGAATTTGTTTTCCAGAAAATCACATTGTAGGATTTTTAATGAATTTATTTGCAAATTATGGTGGAAAATAAGTATTTGGTCACCTACAAACAAGCAAGATTTCTGGCTCTCACAGACCTGTAACTCCTTCTTTAAGAGGCTCCTCTGTCCTCCACTCGTTACCTGTATTAATGGCACCTGTTTGAACTTGTTATCAGTATATAAGACACCTGTCCACAACCTCAAACAGTCACACTCCAAACTCCACTATGGCCAAGACCAAAGAGCTGTCAAAGGACACCAGAAACACAATTGTAGACCTGCACCAGGCTGGGAAGACTGAATCTGCAATAGGTAAGCAGCTTGGTTTGAAGAAATCAACTGTGGGAGCAATTATTAGGAAATGGAAGACATGCAAGACCACTGATAATCTCCCTCGATCTGGGGCTCCACGCAAGATCTCACCCCGTGGGGTCAAAATGATCACAAGAACGGTGAGCAAAAATCCCAGAACCACACGGGGGGGACCTAGTGAATGACCTGCAGAGAGCTGGGACCAAAGTAACAAAGCCTACCATCAGTAACACACTACGCCGCCAGGGACTCAAATCCTGCAGTGCCAGACGTGTCCCCCTGCTTAAGCCAGTACATGTCCAGGCCCGTCTGAAGTTTGCTAGAGTGCATTTGGATGATCCAGAAGAGGATTGGGAGAATGTCATATGGTCAGATGAAACCAAAATATAACTTTTTGGTAAAAACTCAACTCGTCGTGTTTGGAGGACAAAGAATGCTGAGTTGCATCCAAAGAACACCATACCTACTGTGAAGCATGGGGGTGGAAACATCATGCTTTGGGGCTGTTTTTCTGCAAAGGGACCAGGACGACTGATCCGTGTAAAGGAAATAATGAATGGGGCCATGTATCGTGAGATTTTGAGTGAAAACCTCCTTCCATCAGCAAGGTCATTGAAGATGAAACGTGGCTGGGTCTTTCAGCATGACAATGATCCCAAACACACTGCCCGGGCAACGAAGGAGTGGCTTCGTAAGAAGCATTTCAAGGTCCTGGAGTGGCCTAGCCAGTCTCCAGATCTCAACCCCATAGAAAATCTTTGGAGGGAGTTGAAAGTCCGTGTTGCCCAGCGACAGCCCCAAAACATCACTGCTCTAGAGGAGATCTGCATGGAGGAATGGGCAAAAATACCAGCAACAGTGTGTGAAAACCTTGTGAAGACTAACAGAAAACGTTTGACCTGTGTCATTGCCAACAAAGGGTATATAACAAAATATTGAGATACTTTTGTTATTGACCAAATACTTATTTTCCACCATAATTGGCAAATAAATTCATTGAAAATCCTACAATGTGATTTTCTGGAGAAAAAAAATCACAATTTGTCTGTCATAGTTGACGTCTACTTATGATGAAAATTACAGGCCTCTCTCATCTTTTTAAGTGGGAGAACTTGCACAATTGGTGGCTGACTAAATACTTTTCTTCCCCACTGTACATGGCTTTCTTTAATGGATCCCTTAATTTTCTGAACTGTTCTCTCCATTATATTCTACTATGTCTGTTAAGAAAATGTAAAGGGATGGCTTTTTTAGAGGTCTCCAACCCTGTTGTTGGAGAGCTACCGTCCTGTAGGTTTTCACTCCAACCCCAGTTGTAACTAACCTGGTTCAGCTTATTAACCAGCTAATTATTAGAATCAGGTGTGCTAGATTACGGATGGAGTGAAAACCTACAGAACGGTAGCTCTCCAGGAACAGGGTTGGAGAGCCCTGCTTTAGATAAATGTACCGAAAACCCTATTGAATGAAAAATCCACGAGAAAATCTGTTGGCCAGCAAATAGGAGGGTTTTCAGAGGTTGCAAAAAATGTATTCAGTGTGCGCAAGGGAACCATGCATGCAAAGCCTGTTATGCAACTGCATAAGGTAAATCTGAATACCAAGTACTGAGTACTGCGTAGGAAAGGCTAAGTCTGAATCGGCCCTATGAGGTCACCATTCTTTGCATCACTCTGAGGCTCTCCCGGTGTTACACCAGCCTAAACAAAATAGTAAGCACTGCTTACTAAGCAGAGACAAAGGCCCAACCTCGATGGCCCAGCTCACAGCCTCACGCACGCAATGGCATACCGTTAACTCTGACTCACACCTATTAGACAGTAGAAAGCACTGTGAAATGTTACACCCACACAGCACATTTGTGGGAGTTGAAGGTCCTGAACAGTCATTCTGAAAAGTACTTTTTCTCTCATGGCTAACAACCAGGAAGTTTGGAAAGATAGGCTGAGTGGACAGGGCGCTTATATTCATGAGCTTGCCTTGACTGACAGCTCTTTGAAATGCCTATATCAAGCAACTTGGATGCAGTGTTGCAGTAAAACCAGACACAGATGAAAGTATCTTTGCCATAGATGAATAGGGTAAACTTTTAATTGTATTTGCTGACACCCTACAGTGAAATGTTTGTCCCACAGCTATCTAGCTATATAAACCACGTCCCTCTGGAAACACGCCTTCTCCGATGTTGCTTACAAGGTGGTACTTATTTAAATGAGGTAAGAGAATATCATGTTACCATTGGTGTATTAAACTTAGAGTTAAGGCGAGGTCACCTTGTCCCGTTAATAATTTATCCAAGTGTTTGACATGGGGGAGGGGACCAGAACTTTATGATCAAACTTTATCAATGTTGAAGCAATAGTCGTTTTTAAAATTTTGGTCATCATACTTTGATCTGGTTTCCTTCAAATATCATCCAATTTCATGAAAAACATGATTTTGGCTGTTCATGACTTTTAAAATCTTGGTGTTGAGGCAAAAAGTGTTGCGAGTGTTATATTTTAGTGTTGATTCTGGTGGGGTTAACACCATTGGGATTGAAATTGATACCACTGAATGAAGTGTTATTCGAATCACAGTGGAATGATCACCACATGGTGCTGTTGTTCCTCGACTGCGTTTCCGTTTACTAGAAAAAAAATGACATTGGAGGGAACTCATTATGATATTTCCCAGCATCCTTTGTTGCAGGTAGATTATTAGAATAATTTGTTTACATATCTATTTTTTTGCATATGCATTGATTAATTTAACTTATACTATACAAAGATAAATAACATAATTTATTCGAAACTTATCCAATCTATAAGTGGTTGAACTTATTTCACCCGTTATTGAGATGGTTGTTCCAGTTTAGATGGTTTAGAAAGTCTTCTTTATCAATCTTCCCTACCTTGGCAGTCATTCTGACAGCAAATTGCAGGTGATTAAACGTTTCAATCTTAACTATGGCGGGATTTCAATAGGACTAATGTGGCATGCCAATGTGGCCAAAAAAAACAGGAGTTTCAGACCACTGTGTTAGGGTGAAACCTCCAGTTCCACCCTGTATGGTATTGAGAATAACAAAGTCTTAATAATACATTTTAATACAGATAGCCTAATTAGGAATTGTACGTGTCGATCAAAATATAATACTGCTTTTTACATGTTACCAATGTTACATTATACACACCTTAGGCTGCAAAATGGTTCTCAATCAAGGTTTTCCTCACAGCATTCCCATTTGCATTGGCAGCATGTTGCACCTGACCGTCTTCTCCATTCTCCTCAGGTAGGTCCTCCTCAGTCTTCTCTGGTAGCTTGTCTCCTTGTCGCTTGCCAAAGTTATACAGAACTGCCACTGCAATAATGATTGTCAGTGTAGTGTCCATCTTTGTGCGGAGCCCCTCCTGTAGGCACGGGAATCTTTTTTCCAGACTCCAAAAACTCTCTCTATGAGACCTCTTCAGGTGTCTGGGGGTTTAAAAGGGGAGTCATAAGATACCCACGACACCTAGTAGGTGGCCTTCATATGCCCCACTTTCCAGCATTGCACACAGAAGACTATTGTCAAAGATTCTGCTGTCATGGGTGGATCCTGGCCATCTAGCTATGATGTTGGAGAGCTGACCTTTATCTTCACAGACAGCCTGCACGTTGATGGAGCAGTAACCTTTCTGATTACGGAATAGTTCTCCATTCTCACCACCAGGGTTGGGAATTGGAATGTGTGTACAGTCTATTGCCCCTGGTACACCTGGGAATACAGCTCTCCTGTAAAATTCAGCTGCTGTTTCCTCTTTAGGATTGAACCTTATGTACTGATTCTTCAGACCGGCAAAAGCACTGGACACTCTGACTACAATCCTGCAGACGGTTGACTTGTGGAGTCCAAAAAGGTCCCCATCCACCATCTGGACACATCCAGTTGCGTCGAACCGTAGAGCCACCAGGAGCTGAAGTAGTGGGGGTACAGCCGCGTTCCTATCACTCCCATGCATAATGGTTGGTCCAACCTCCTAGATCCAAGATGGCGTAGCAGTGCGGTCGCTTTTATTTCATCGTCCTGTGTAAATATCCCGTTTCTTGTTTTTTTTGTCAATTTTGTATATATACTTTCATTCTTTAACTAAATATACTTTCCTGCAACCCGCCTCACCCAACGTGGAAAGGATTCTATTATTTCTTTATAACTTTCATCAAGAACCGTAAGCTGAAACGAGTGTAGCCGCAATCTGAATGGCTACCTGCTATTAGTCACCGTTAGCGTCTTCACCACTGTCCGTGGCCTACACTATCCACCAGCCAGCTCTAGCTCTAGCCTGGACAATTCGTCGGCCAGTCTGCACAGCGTGCTATCGACCCAGCGTGCTATCGACCCAGAGCTTATTGGACTTTCTGCCGGAATCACTGGACCCTAGCGCCGGATCATCACAACCAGCTAGCTAGCTGCAACCTGTTGTTGGCTGATTACCATTGCCCTATAGCAAGCACCAGTTAGCCTTGAGCTAGCCTCAGGCCCATCTCCCGGCTATCTACCTCTCTGTCAACCGGACGGGACCTCCTAGTGTTGACACTAAGCCCCGCCGATCCAACACGACTGGTTTACCGACGAAATAGTCTGATGTGGTTTCAACAGGCTTCCCGTTGCGACGACCATGAAGATCCATCTGCCAGCCCCGGCCCGCTAGCACACGCAAACTACAACTGTGCTCCCTGCTAGCTGTGCTGAAGCACCAAATTGAACTGCTCTCGGACTCACATATTGCTGTTCACTGGACCTTATGATCACTCAGCTGCACAGCTGATGCCTGCTGGACTGTTCCTTTACACGGTACCCTGTCCTGTTTATTCTGTTTAGTCTTAGCCCAAACGTTATCGCTATTTCCAGTTGTGTCTTAGCTCTCTCTAATAACACCTGTGACTGCTTTATGCCTCTCTCCCATGTCAATTATGCCTTGCCTATTGCTGTTTGGGTTAGTTCTTATTATACAATTTCACTGTAGAACCCCTAGTCCCTCTCAAACTGCCTCATATAGTTCCTTTGTTCCACCCCCCATACACGCCGAGACCGGCTCAATCGGTGCCTCCAATGACGCTATCTCTTTCATTGTTACCCAACGCTTAGGGTTACCTGAACTGTACTCATATCCTTCCATATCCTTTTCTGTACATAATGCCCTGAATCTTTTCTACAACGCCCGGAGAACTGCCCCCTTTATTCTATGTACCCAACGCACTAGAAGACCAGTTCTTAAATCCTTTAGTCGTATCCTTATTCTAGTCCTCCTCTGTTCCTCTGGTGATGTAGAGGCTAACCCAGGCCCTGCAGCCCCCAGTATCACTCCTACTCCCCAGGAGCTATCATTTGTTGACTTCTGTAACCGTAAAAGTCTTGGTTTTCTGCACATAAATATCAGAAGCCTCCTTCCTAAGTTTGAGTTATTCACTGCGTTAGCACACTCCGCCAACCCTGATGTTCTAGCAGTGTCTGAATCCTGGCCAAAAATTCTGAAATTTCCATCCCCAACTATAACATTTTCCGTCTAGATAGAACTGCCAAAGGGGGTGGAGTTGCAATATACTGTAGAGATAGCCTGCAGAGCTCCATCATACTATCCAGGACTGTGCCCAAACAGTTTGAGCTTCTACTTCTAAAAATCCACCTTTCCAGAAATAAATCTCTCACTGTTGCCGCTTGCTACAGACCCCCCTCAGCCCCCAGCTGTGCCCTGGACACCATATGTGAATTGATTGCCCCCATCTATCCTCAGAGTTCGTACTGCTTGGTGACCTAAATTGGGATATGCTTAACACCCCGGCCATCCTACAATCTAAACTAGATGCCCTCAATCTCACACAAATTATCAACGAACCTACCAGGTACAACCCTAAATCCGTAAACATGGGTACCCTCATAGATATCATCCTGACTAACTTACCCTCTAAATACACCTCCGCTGTCTTCAACCAGGATCTCAGCGATCACTGCCTTATTGCCTGCGTCCGTAACGGGTCTGCGGTCAAACGACCACCCCTCATCACTGTCAAACGCTCCCAAAAACACTTCAGCGAGCAGGCCTTCCTAATTGACCTGGGCCAGGTATCCTGGATGGATATAGATCTCATTCCGTCAGTAGAGGATGCCTGGTTGTTCTTTAAAAGTAATTTCCTCTCAATCTTAAATAGACATGCCCCATTCAAAAAATACAGAACTAAGAACAGATATAGCCCCTTGTTCTCCTCAGACTTGACTGCCCTTGACCAGCACAAAAACATCCTGTGGCGTACTGCATTAGCATCAAATAGCCCCCGTGATATGCAACTTTTCAGGGAAGTTAGGAACCAATATACACAAGCAGTTAGGAAAGCAAAGGCTAACTTTTTCAAACAGAAATTTGCATCCTGTAGCACTAACTCCAAAAAGTTTTGGGACACTGTAAAGTCCATGGAAAATAAGAGCACTTCCTCCCAGCTGCCCACTGCACTGAGGCTAGGAAACACTATCACCACCGATAAATCTACAATAATCGAGAATTTCAACAAGCATTTTGCTACGGCTGGCCATGCTTTCCACCTGGCTACCACTACCCCGGCCACCAGCTCTGCACCCTCCGCTGCAACTTGCCCATGCCCCCCCGCTTCTCCTTCACACAAATCCAGACAGCTGATGTTCTAAAAGAGCTGCACAATCTCGACCCCCTACAAATCATCTGGGCTAGACAATCTGGACCCTTTCTTTCTAAAACTAGCCGCGAAATTGTCGCAACCCCTATTACTAGCCTGTTCAACCTCTCTTTCGTAACGTCTGAGATCCCCAGAGATTGAAAGCTGCCGCGGTCATCCCCCCTCTTCAAAGGGGGTGACACTCTAGATCCAAACTGTTACAGACCCATATCCATCCTGCCCTGCCTTTCAAAAGTTTTTGAAAGCCAAGTCAACAAACAGATCACCGACCATTTCGAATCCCACCGTACCTTCTCCGCTATGCAATCCGGTTTCGAGCTGGTCATGGGTGCACTTCAGCCACGCTCAAGGTCCTAAACGATATTATAACCTTGATCGATAATAGACAGTACTGTGCAGCCGTTTTCATTGACCTGGCCAAGGCTTTCGACTCTGTCAACCACCGCATTCTTATTGGCAGACTAAATAGCCTTGGTTTCTCAAATGACTGCCTCGCCTGGTTCACCAACTACTTCTCAGATAGAGTTCAATGTGTCAAATCGGAGGGCCTGTTGTCTGGACCTATGGCAGTCTCTATGGGGGGTGCCACAGGGTTCAATTCTTGGGCCAACTATTTTCTCTGTGTATATCAATGACGTCGCTCTTGCTGCTGGTGACTCTCAGATCCACCTCTACGCAGACGACACCATTTTGTATACATCTGGCCCTTCATTGGACACTGTGTTAACAAACCTCCAAACGAGCTTCAATTCCATACAACACTCCTTCAGTAGCCTCCAACTGCTCTTAAACACTAGTAAAACTAAATGCATGCTCTTCAACCGAACGCTGCTTGCACCCTCCCACCCGACTAGAATCACTACTCTCGACGGGTCTGACCTAGAGTATGTGGACAACTACAAATATCTAGGTGTCTGGTTAGACTGTAAACTCTCCTTCCAGACTTACATTAAGAATCTCCAATCCAAAGTTAAATCTAGAATCGGTTTCCTATTTCGCAACAAAGCCTCCTTCACTCATGCTGCCAAACATGCCCTCGTAAAACTGACTATCCTACCGATCCTTGACTTCGGCGATGTCATTTACAAAATAGCCTCCAACACTCTACTCAGCAATTTGGATGTAGTCTATCACAGTGCCATCCGTTTTGTCTCCAAAGCCCCATATAATACCCACCACTGTGACCTGTACGCTCTTGTTGGCTGGTCCTCACTACATATTCGTCGCCAAACCCACTGGCTCCAGGCCATCTATAAATCACTGCTAGGCAAATCCCCGCCTTATCTTAGCTCATTGGTCACCATAGCAACACCCACCCGTAGTCTGCGCTCCAGCGGGTATATCTCACTGGTCATCCCCAAAGCCAACACCTCCTTTGGCCGCAATTCCTTCCAGTTCTCTGCTGCCAATGACTGGAACAAATTGCAAAAATCTCTGAAGCTGGAGACACTTATCTCCCTCACTAACTTTAAGCATCAGTTGTCAGAGCACCTTACCGATCACTGCACCTGTACACAGCCCATCTGAAATTAGCCCGCCCAACTACCTCATCCCTATATTGTTATTTATTTTGCTCATTTGTACCCCAGTATCTCTATTTGCACATCATCTCTTGCACATCTATCATTCCAGTGTTAATACTAATTGTAATTATTTTGCACTATAGCCTATTTTATTGCCTTACCTCCATAACTTGCTAAATTTGCACACACTGTATATTATATGTATTTCTGTTGTATTTTTGACTTTGTTTTGTTTTACCCCATATGTAACTCTGTGTTGTTGTTTTTATCGCACTGCTTTGCTTTATCTTGGCCAGGTCGCAGTTGTAAATGAGAACTTGTTCTCAACTGGTTTACCTGGTTAAATAAAGGTGAAAAAAAAAGAAAAAAAGAAAAAAGAAAATACCCTTTCTTTCCAGTTGCATTACAGAGTCCTTGGAGAATGATATAATATAATATGCCATTTAGCAGACGCTTTTATCCAAAGCGACTTACAGTCATGCGTGCATACATTTTTTTTGTGTATGGGTGGTCCCGGGGATCGAACCCACTACCTTGGCGTTACAAGCGCCGTGCTCTACCAGCTGAGCTACAGAGGACCAGAAGCGGTATCTCCTTGAAAACTCATCAATGTCATAAAACTCAACAGGATTCAACCTGTATCTAATTATTACATTTGACATTTTAGTCATTTAGCAGACGCTCTTATCCAGAGCGACTTACAATTACATGTTTTTTTTTTTGTTTTTTGTTTTTTTATAAATACTTCTTCATACCCCCGTATTCTCTGAGGAACTCTGTAGTTTTGGTCTCTCCCCAGTAGATATGCTGCCATTTTATCAGTTAAACCACCTCAAGAGGAAGTTTAGAATTAATCTCCAATCTAAGTTTATATCACTTATATATTTATATATTTTGTATTAATCTAGGTTTAAAGTGAAAACTGAATTTAGATTAGAGGAAGGATTTTATTTAACTAGGATTCATTTCAAACTAGGTTTAAGATTTGGTGAAACAAGATCAATAGATAAACCTTGATTTAACCCAGTTTAAGAGTTAATCCATGTTGGTGCAACCCACCTTAAGAGTTAGAGTGACATGCACACACACACACACACATACACAGTTTCCTCATAGTTCCATATATAATCTTGTTTTCAGACAAACAGCATGGACTAATAAGTGGTTGTTCATGAGGTCATTAGTGGTCACACAGCAAATTCTCCAGTGTACAAAAAGGCTTTACACTAAGCAGTGTGTTAATTTAACACTGTTCCACTGTCTATATGGGTCCACAGACTTAGTTAATTTGTTGTTTTTTAACACTGGAGTTTAACACTTACTGCATTGTAAGTGTGATCCCTCACCTGTCCTTAGACACACCCTGTCGATCTTCTGCTGAGTCAATAAAGTCACTGTGTGTGTGTGTGTGTGTGTGGGGGGGGGGGAACGCATGTTTCCACTCAGAGCCACAGGGACTGCATAACAGACCAAAGTAAATCACAGACAGTGGTTACACCTTGCATTAACATGTGGCTGTCAACATCTGATCAAGATGATACAATCATTATAATAAAATGTGTCTATTATCTGGCCACTGCATCTGCATTGTGACCAGATTCCCTGGTCCCTCCCTGTATGCAAATTAAACCTTCCTGCCTTGGACCTCCCCTTAAGACACAAGCTGTATAAATCAACAGAAAACAGCACACTTTTATAGTCAACAATGTTATATTCTCATCATTACAGCCTACTTTTGTTATCCAACGATTTAAGACTGGGGGTAATACTGTCCCGATAACCTCGACCTGTCCACAGCTGGATAAATAAATATTCAGAGAATCTGTTCCATCTCTAAAAAATCATCACATAAACAAGAGTATCTGGATATGTGTACAAAACACACTATATTTACAAAAGTATGTGGACACCTCTTCAAATTAGTGGATTTGGCTATTTCAGCCACACCAGTTGCTGACAGGTGTATAACATCAAGCACACAGCCATGCAATCACCATAGACAAATTATGGCAGTAGAATGGCCTTACTGAAGAGCTCAGTGACTTTCAACGTGGCACCATCATAGGATGCCACCTTTCCAACAATTCAGTTCGTCAAATGTCTGCCCTGCTAGAGCTGCCCCGGTCAACTGTAAGTGCTGTTATTGTGAAGTGGAAACGTCTAGGAGCAACAACGGCTCAGCCGAGAAGTTGTAGACCACACATACTCACAGAACGGGACCGCCGAGTGCTGAAGTGCGTATAAATGGTCTGAGCAGCCGCACACAAACCTAAGATCACCATGCGCAATGCCAAGCATCGGCTGGTGTAAAGCACGCCGCCATTGGACTCTGGAGCAGTGGAAACGCATTGTCTGGAGTGATGAATCACGCTTTACCATCTGGCAGTCGGACATACAAATCTGAGTTTGGCGGATGCCAGGAGAACGATACCTTCCCCAATGCATAGTGCCAACTGTAAAGTTTAGTGGAGGAGGAATAATGGTCTGGGGCTGTTTTTCATGGTTCGGGCTAGGCCCCTGAGTCCCAGTGAAGGGGAATCTTAACGCTACAGCATACAATGACATTCTAGATGATTCTGTGCTTCCAGCTTTGTGGCAACAGTTTTGGGAAGGCTCTTTCCTGTTTCAGCATGACAATGCCCCCGTGCACAAAGCGAGGTCCATACAGAAATGGTTTGTCGAGATCGGTGTGGAAGAACTTCACTGGCCTGCACAGAGCCCTGACCTCAATCCAATCGAACACCTTTGGGATGAATTGGAATGCCGATTGCGAGCCAGGCCTAATCGTCCAACATCAGTGCCCGACCTCACTAATGCTCTTGTGGCTGAATGGAAGCAAGTCCCTGCAGCAATTTTCCAACATCTAGTGGAAAACCTTCCCAGAAGAGTGGAGGCTGTTATAGTTGCAAAGATTTTGGAATGAGATGTTCGACGATCAGATTTCCACATACTTTTGGACATGCAGTGTACAATTAATGCACAGTATAAATAAAAATGACACTTAATCCCTAATGCACACAGTAGAAACAGAAACAGGTTAAGTTACAGAGTAAGTAGACTACAGTGCAGCTTCATTTGGTGCAACACATTTATCCAAACAGGTCTGGACAGCGTTGATCTTTACGCATGGATGTTTGCATACGTTGTCTTTATATTATTGTAATCTTATATCGTGAATAGCCTTTGACATTGCTGTCTTTAAAGCCACGGGAATCAACATTTTTAAAGCATATAGAAATAAATATATTTATAAAGATATCATCTTGAATGAGAGAAATGGTTCTCCCGTTCCCACTTCCAAATGTAAGCGCAATTGGGAAAAACAATTTGAAACCCTTTTAGACAACTTCCTGGACAAAATGTTTCACTGCAATAGTGAAGGTGTAAACTTGGCAGTAGAAATCCTAAACAGTATATTTGACCTTTCAGCTTCCCTATAAAAAATTAATAAATTCAATGAGACAACCTAAGACAATTAACAACATGACAAATTGTTTGATGAAAAGTGCAAAAAGCTAAGAAAGAAATTGAACAACCTATCCAACCAAAAACATAGAGACCCAGAAAACCTGAGTCTACGCCTTCACTATGGTGATACACTAAAACAGTACAGAAATACACTAAGAAAAAAGCGCACATCAGAAATCAGCTCAGAGTAATTGAAGAATCCATAAAATCTAACCACTTCAGGAAAAACTGGAAAACACTAAATAAACAACAAGAGTTATCTATCCAAAATGGAGATGTTTGGATAAACCACTTCTCCAATCTTTTTGGCTTAATAACAAAGAACAAACAGCAAAAACATATACAGTGCATTCGGAAAGTATTCAGACCCGTTGACTTTTTCCACATTTTGTTACGTTACAGCCTCATTAAAAAATTTATTAAATATTTGTATTCCCTCATCAATCTACGCACAATACCCCATAATGACCAAAGCATAAACAGATTTTTTGAAATGTTTGCAAATGTATTAAAAATAAATACATAAGCACTCAGACCCTTTACTCAGTATTTTATTTTATTGATTACAACCTTGAGTCTTCTTGGGTATGACGCTACAAGCTTGGCACACCTGTATTTGGGGAGTTTCTCCCATTCCTCTCTGCAGATACTCTCAAGCACTGTCAGGTTGGATGGGGAGCATTGCTGCACAGCTATTTTCAGCTCTCTCCAGAGATGTTCAATCGGGTTCAAGTCCGTCTCTGGCTGGGCCACTCAAGGACATTCAGAGACTTGTCCCGAAGCCACTCCTGCATTGTCTTGGCTGTGTGCTTAGGGTCGTTGTCCTTCTGGAAGGTTCTCCCATCTCCACAGAGGAACTCTAGAACTCTGTCAGAGTGACCATCGGGTTCTTGTTCCCCTCCCTGACCAAGGCCCTTCACCCCCGATTGCTCAGTTTGGCCAGGAGGCCAGCTCTAGGAAGAGTCTTGGTGGTTCCAAACTTCTTCCATTTAAGAATGACGGGGGCCACTGTGTTCTTGAGGACCTTCAATGCTGCAAACATTTTTCGGTACCCTTCCCCAGATCTGTGCTTTGACACAATCCTGTCTCGGAGCTGTACGGACAATACATTTGACCTCATGGCTTGATTTTTGCTCTGACATGCACTGTCAACTTTGGGACCTTATATAGACAGGTGTGTGCCTTTCCAAATCATGTCCAATCAATTGAATTTACCCCAGGTGGACTCCAATGAAGTTGTGGAAAAAGTCAAGGGGTCTGAATACTTTCAGAAGGCACTTTATGTCCTCTTAATAAGTATTTTAAGTGTGATTTTTATAGAATGGTGGCAAGAACGGAGACCAGGTATTTTGATTTGTTTTGTTGTAAAAAACAACAACTAATCAATTCCAATCAAACTCTACAAGCATAAACAAAAATACAAAACTCTAAGACCCCAAAATACTAAAACTCAACTGAGTATAAACAAATGAAATCAACCCAAAATCTATCAATTAACTGGAAAAAGAAATCCCACAATATAAAATTCAGAAAATGTCTCAGGAGGAGATGCAAACCTTCCTGCCAAGTATTCCCTTTCATGAACTATGTCTCTGAGCCTGAGGACATAAACCAACAGCACTCGGGTGTCTCTATCTAAATGACCCCTGTCTTTGGTCCATTAGGCACAATGAGAATTCCTGTTGGGGAAATAACTTAATTGATCAGCTCATTGTACATCTCAGACCATGAAGAGGAGTGGGAAAGCGGGGATGATCAGAGTAAGGAGCCACCCAATCAGCCTACTGTGAGGGAGGACATTTAGTTGGTCAGCAATAATTTTGATAAACTACTAACCACTGTTAATGGTCTTGGGAATGATTTAATACAATCTTTGGAGAATGCCATAAATAGAGAGGAAAGCTTGAGGGGTTATGTCAATGCAGAAATGGAGGACATGGAGAACCACATAAAGGACTGGAACAAGGGGTGGTTGAATGCTTCTTGAGGAGGGGTGAGAAATGGAAGAATGAGGTGCATAAACTCAAGAGAACTACGACTAGTACACCTGCTCCTGGTGCATTCGGCCTAGACACCCCAGGTCTGAGCACCCTTTCTCCACGCCTCCAATCCGCACGGAGTTCCCTTCCTTTGATTGTTCCAAGGAGATATCTGATTTCTTGAACTTTTTGGAGCAATGTGGCAATGTTCTATCTGTGAAACCTATTTCAGACCCTGATCTGATGGGGACCCTATCCAATGTTCTCAAAGGACCAGCCAGGTACTTGTGGATGGCCGAAAGTAAGAAAATCATCACCTGTGTGATGTTCAAAGAGGCGTTCCAAGCAGCATTTTTGCCAACTGACTACTTAACAGAGGAAGAGGAGAAACTAAGAGATATGGTTCAACTTCCAACTCAGTCTTTGAGGGACTTTGCTCATGATTTCCGGGCCCTTTGTCTAAAGTGGAAGCCTGACATCACAGAACCAGAGCTGGTGAGAAAAATCCTCAACAACTGTAACCCTTGGGTGGCGGTCTGCCTCAGATGAACAGTTATGACTGTAGAGCAGTTAGTGAAGGTTGGATCAATGGTGGAAAAGTATAATGCATTCACTAAGGAGTATTGGATGAAAGTGAACCAAACTGGGAACGAGAAATGACAAAGAAAGACCTATTGTAAACCACCAGCAGATGTGAAACGTGTGCATCCTCCCTGTGGTCCCCAGGACCAGGAGAAGGATATTTCCGTGCTGATAGTGCCTGTGGGTGTCAGGAATTTCCAATATGAGGCGTTACTTGAAAAAGGGTGTACTTTCACCCTGATGCAGAAAAGCCTCAGTTGTGTGAGAACCAAAGTTTTACCATGGCAGATGGGAAAACACATGGTGTTTAGGGAAAGTTCAGCTGCTTTACAACTGGCATAACAGCATGTGGTCTTTGGAAACGTTTGTCTTAGAGGATGACCATCTGATGTTTCTTATCATCTTGGGTCTTGATTTCCTCACCAAGACCAAAACCATAACTGACCTTGGGGATAAAAGGTATGGGGTGTGGAGTCAAAGAGCATTCAGTTTCTTTCCTTTTGAGGCTCGAGCCCAGCAAGGTCATACCGGGGCAACAAGAGCGCCAAAATATGGAACGACAACCCAAGTCAGTCTGTACATGGCTGTGCCTACTAAACCCTTCACACTCCCAGAATATCCAGAGTGTTCTGCTCTTTTCTCCAACTTGCAGCCTGAGGTTCAATTCCTCTTCCGATCACATCATCCCTGGTGTGTTCTGGTTGACTGGGGAAAAACCACAGTTGAGGCACACAAGATCTACACCAAGGATGAGGTCACAGTCTGCTGCAGGGCCTACAGAGTGTCACCCTACAAGAGAAAGATAATTGTAGATAAAGTGGAAGAAATGCTCAAGGACGACATCCTCAAGCCTTCACAATCTGCTTGGGCTGCTCCTGTAGTGCTGGTGGAGAAACCGGTTGGTTCCCAGAGGTTCTGCACTGACTTCAGAGGGCTGAATGCAAAGAAACACAAGGATGCTTTTCCTATGCCCATCATGCACTACCTCCTGGACTCTCTGTGTGGAGCTTCATGTTTCAGTTCCCTGAACCTGAAGTCAGGGTATTGGCAAGTAGCAATGGACAAGGAGAGCACGGCCAAGATGGTGGTCATCACTCCGATAGGCCTATACCAGTTCACAGCAATGCCGTTTGGGTTTAAGAAAACTGGTGCTACCTTCCAGCACCTTATGGAGAAAGTTCTGGAGAACCTGAGAGGACAGATCTGTTTTGTATACATTGATGATATTATTGTGTTCTCTCCCAACCCAGAGCAACATGTGAAATAACTGGAGGCTGTGTTCTCAACTTCATGAGGCTAATCTGACACTTAACCTTAAGAAGTGCCACTTCTTCAAAGACCAGCTGAAGTTCTTGCGTCACATCGTGACTGCAAGAGGTGTTAAGACAGATCTGGCAAAAATGACAGCGGTTACAGACTATCCGGTTCCACATAACCTCAAAAGTCTACAGAGGTTTCTTGGGCTGGTAGGCTGATACTTCAAGTTCATTCCCCACTTTGCAGATTCAGCATCCCCTCTGAATCAGCTTAAAAGAAAGGAAGTAGTCTGGAAAAGGACTGACGAGTGCCATAACAGTTTCGAACAGTTGAAGCAGGCTCTTGTTAACGCAACAGTGTTGGCTCAGCCAGACCTCTCGCAGGCATGCCCAGTCCAAACGGATGCCAGTGATGTAGGTTTGGGTGCTGTCCTCACTCAACAGACGGAAGGGGGAGAAAGAGTCATTTCATATGCCTCACGTGGCATTGAAGGAGATGAATGCAACTACTCCATATCAGAAAATAAGTTCCTTGCAGTGGTGTGGGCAATCGAAAAGTGGAGGCATTATCTTGAGGGGGTAGGGTTTTATGTATTTACTGATCACTCAGCAATTACATGGGTGTTCAACAGCCCCAAGAAGTCTTCCAGGCTCACACGCTAGATGTTACACCTTAAGGAATTCCAGTTTAGAGTGCATTACCGGAAGGCCATAAGAACATTATTCCTGATGCTCTGTCCAGAGCAGTGGCTCCATCAGCAATCCAAGTAGCATAAGTTGCTGTTACCACCACTCACAGCCTTTCCATCCTTCCCACCTCTCTTGCTGAGATGGCTGAAGCTCAGGACCAAGAGGTCAGTGGCCTTATGAAGAACAAAGAAGCTTCCAGTGAGCATCCAGATCGGATTCGATTCGAAGTATTCTAAGGAATCCTGTACAGGAGGATCCCTGTTAAAGGAGAAGGCAATAAATATCAACTTGTGGTACCCAAGGGCCTTGTCTCCTTTTTTCTGGATTGCTTTCATGACCTTCACTTGGCGGGCTATCTTGGACAGCTGAAGACTCTTCTTCGCATCTCGGAGGTTGCCTGGTGGTCATCCAACGCAAGGACGTATGGTAACATGTAAAGGCCTGTACAGTTTGCCAACAATACAAACCTGACAACCAAAAAACCCCAGAATTCCTCCAGTCAAGACATGTCTGCAAGGCAGGTGACAGTCTTGAGATGGACCTGATGGGTCATTTCCCAAGGCGTAAGAAGAGGAACATCTTCCGGCTGGTATTCATCGATTACTTTACTAAGTGGGTTG
Source organism: Coregonus clupeaformis (assembly GCF_020615455.1). NCBI lineage: Eukaryota > Metazoa > Chordata > Actinopteri > Salmoniformes > Salmonidae > Coregonus > Coregonus clupeaformis. The sequence goes on along the minus strand of NC_059217.1, from coordinate 30,127,685 downwards.
AAATGTTTCCCTTAAAGGATGGTAAAGCTCATCGAGTCTGTGCTATCCTGAAGATTGAGATCGGACCACATTTAACAGGAAAGGTTATGGAGGATCTTTGCAAGTCATGGGGGGTGACACACAAGTTCACCAGAAGTTACCATACACAAGCCAATCTTACAGAAAGAGCCAATCATACCATCAATATTATGATTACCTCTTTTGTAGGAGAACATCACCGGAACTGGGACCAATTGATTCCTGAGTTATATTATGCCATCAACATGGCAAAACATGAAACAATCAGAAAAAACCTGCTGAGCTTTTCCATGGTGCGGACTCTCCAATGGCCTCTGGAGAGGCTGATCTCAACAACTCCATCTTCGCACCAGCCGCCCTACAACCTCTTGGAGAGACAGCAGGCAATGGCAAAAGAAGTCAAATGGGGAGTGGTGGGCATATGCCAGGCCAGACAAGCCAAATACTATAATGCCCGCAGGAAACATGCGCAGTTCCTGTCGGGAGATTTGGTCTGGGTGAGGGCACATCTGCTTTCTAAAGCATCTGACTACTTCTCGTTCAAGCTTGTGCCGAAGTGATCCGGTCCAGCAATGGTGATGAGACAGTTGGGCCCTATCAACTATCGGGTAGAATGGAATGGCCCTGTGAAGAAACACTGGAGGAAGTGAGTACCTGGGAGACAAAGATACTACGTAAACCTTTGAGGCGCCAGTTTCGTGCTGCTGATCTGTTTGATTATTTCTTTTTGGGGATTACAAGACGGTTCGCAGAGAAAGTTTAATGAACACGGACACGACTTCCAAACTCCGGTGAGATCAGTCCTTTTTTCCTTATCGTTTTCCACTTTATGGGGGGAAAATATTATTTGTATGCGCAAAGACTATGAACTGAACTAAATAAACTAAAGGGACATAAAAGGAAAAAGAAAGAAGGGACTTATAGTGCCTTGCAAAAGTATTCATTCCCCTTGGCGTTTTTCCTATTTTGTTGCATTACAACCTGTAATTTAAATGGATTTTTATTTGGATTTCATGTAATGGATATACACAAAATAGTCCAAATTGGTGAAAAAAATGACTTGTTTCAAAACATTCTAAAAAATTTATAACGGAAAAGTGGTGCATGCATTATGTATTCACCCCCTTTGCTATGAAGCCCCTAAATAAGATCTGGTGTAAACAATTACCTTCAGAAGTCACATAATTAGTTAAATAAAGTCCACCTGTGTGCAATCTAAGTGTCACATGATCTCAGTATATATGCACCTGTTCTGAAAGGACCCAGAGTCTGCAACACCACTAAGCAAGGGGCAAGACCAAGCAAGCGGCACCATGAAGACCAAGGAGCGCTCCAAACAGGTCAGGGACAAAGTTGTGGAGAAGTACAGATCAGGGTTGGGTTATAAAAAAAATATCAGAAACTTTGAACATCCCATGGAGCACCATTAAATCCATTATAAAAAAAATTGAAAGAATATGGCACCACAACAAACCTGCCAAGAGAGGGCCGTCCACCAAAACTCACGGACCAGGCAAGGAGGGCATTAATCAGAGAGGCAACAAAGAGACCAAAGATAATCCTGAATGAGCTGCAAAGCTCCACAGCAGAGATTGGAGTATCTGTCCATAGGACCACTTTAAGCCGTACATTCCACAGAGCTGGGCTTTACGGAAGAGTGGCCAGAAAAAAGCCATTGCTTAAAGAAAAAAAGAAGCAAACACGTTTGGTGTTTGCCAAAAGGCATGTGGGAGACTCCCCAAACATATGGAAGAAGGTACTCTGGTCAGATGAGACTAAAATTGAGCTTTTTGTCCATCAAGGAAAACGCTATGTCTGGCGCAAACCCAACACCTCTCATCTCCCCGAGAACACCTTCCCCACAGTGAAGCATGGTGATGGCAGCATCATGCTATGGGGATGTTTTTCATCGGCAGGGACTGGGAAACTGGTCAGAATTGAAGGAATGATGGATGGCGCTAAATACAGGGAAATTCTTGAGGGAAACCTGTTTCAGTCTTCCAGAGATTTGAGACTGGGACAGAGGTTCACCTTCCAGCAGGACAATGACCCTAAGCATACTGCTAAAGCAACACTCAAGTGGTTTAAAGGGAAACATTTAAATGTCTTGGAATAGCCTAGTCAAAGCCCAGACCTCAATCCAATTGAGAATCTGTGGTATGACTTAAAGATTGCTGTACACCAGCGGAACCCATCCAACTTGAAGGAGCTGGAGCAGTTTTGCCTTGAAGAATGGGCAAAAATCCCAGTGGCTAGATGTGCCAAGCTTATAGAGACATACCCCAAGAGACTTGCAGCTGTAATTGCTGCAAAAGGTGGCTCTTACAAAGTATTGACTTTGGGGGGGCTCAGAATTTCTGTTTTTCTTTGTCTTATTTCTTGTTTGTTTCACAATAAAAAAGATTTTGCATCTTCAAAGTGGTAGGCATGTTGTGTAAATCAAATTATACAAACCCCCCAAAAAATCTATTGTAATTCCAGGTTGTAAGGCAACAAAATAGGAAAAATGCCAAGGGGGGTGAATACTTTCGGAAGCCACTGTATAAACTAACAATTCCCTGGTTGCAGTAAAATTATATTTTGGGTTTATTTTTGTTATCTTTTAATTTTTTAATCTTTTGTGTAAAAAAAAAGTGTTTGTGTTGGGTTTATGAAATCCATATTATTTAATTCACAAATCACCTACTACGTTCGCATAGTTTTTCTTGCTATATGTCCTCTTAATACGTATATGAAGCGTGATTGTTTTTGCGTTTTTCTTTGACCCACACGAACAGGACAAAAGACGTGACTGAAACAGGAAGCAACTTTTCTGTGATTCATATGTATACAGTGGATATGTAAATTCACATTTTTAGTCATTTAGCAAACGCTCTTATCCAGAGCGACTTACAGTTAGTGAGTGCATACATTTTTCATGCTGGCCCCCCGTGGGAATTGAACCCACAACCCTGGCGTTGCAAGTGCCATGCTCTACCAACTGAGCAACAGGAATGTGATTTTTGAGTCTCTCTCTCCCCAATTGATAGCACAATGCACACATATATATTTACAATTTGTGAGTGTGTGATATGGGGGTTGTTTATTTTGACATTACAAAGAAAAACTTTTATAAACAATGGCAACACTGCCATGTTGCACTGAGCCTTGCTGTTGGAAAACCACATCAGTGTCTGACTTTTGTCTGTCACAGATGCACCTCCCTCTTACTTCATTCCTCGACTATAATCTGCAGTCAGTTACTTCAGCCTTACCACTCAAACAAGTCCATTATCTACCTGCGCAAGCTGGCCGGGGCCCACCTGCGGGGCTCTGTCACAGGTAAGGAGATGTTTTACCTCATCTGCACGAACAGGTCCGGAGCGGGGAGTTAGGAGAAGAGAGGCTGAGAGAGAGAGAGGGAAGAAGGGAAGTGAGTGTCCGTTTACAGAAGGAAGGAGGCAGAAGAGGAGGGAGAAGGAGAGGGAGGGAAGAAGGAAAGGGGAGGGTTTTACTAGCTAACACGCATGATGCTGTTGAGGCAGGTCAAGTTTTTCTTTCCTTTAATGGTCTCACTATAATTCATCAGATGTCTGGGTTGGATAGGCACGCAATGGCCGGGTTCAAGACCTTCAAGACCTTCCTTTGTTTGGATAAATGTTTCGTCAGGTGTGTTACTGTATAAATAGTTACCGTGTGTTTTCACATAACATAACACTTTTCCAGGGAAAGTTTAATTAAAGTAAAGTGGTGTGGTCGCGGTATGTATCCTGACTTGAAAGGAGATGGCAGGCAGAGAGTGCGCATAGCATCAATTATGGTTAGATATTTTTAAATATAATTGGAGATCGTTTAGATTTAAATACAGCAGAAGCATATAACTCACCCACATTTGATTTTATTAATATTACCTCTCACCTCTCAGTGAACTGATACATGTTGGCGTAATTTTCCTCATTCCACTATTGCAAATCAATCTTCAGCAAAATAATTGCTTTATGTAATATCCTGTAATATCTTTTCAGGGATGTTTAACAACAAGTCCTGTGTATTCGAATTGGGGATTCATGTTAAAGTGAAATGGTAGGCCTATATAGAAATCTTCTGTATAGAATAATCATTGTCCACCATGCATGTTGCATGTGTGGGAAAACAAGTTGTGTTTCTGACCCAAACTTCCCAGACATACCTGCACAGCAGATTCTCTAGTCTTAAATCAATCCTGAAAGTTTTAAATGTAACACTGGTTCAGTGTCTATACAGGTCTACACTTTTCAGTGTTAAATTAACACTTAGTGTAAAGCCATATTTGCATATTTACCAGAATGCCTTTCGAGTGAATTGTAGCGTTAACACCCATGACTGTGTTTTTTAGGGACAGAGAGATACTGTAGTTGTTGCATTAATCAATTTTTAGTCCTGTGGCTTTCACCAAGTGAGATCCTAAGTAAATATGTTATCATCATAAAAAAACAAACTATTAAAGCTACAATAACTAACTTTTTGGGCAACCTAACCAAATTCATATAAACATGTGAATTATAGATATTGTATTCTAATTGGAAGCAAGTCTAATAAGCAGTAGATCTATTATATGTGCTCTATTTCTATGCTTACCATTCTTAAGTTTAGTTTTTGCATATTTTATTTTCGGTTTTGTACACCAGCTTCAAACAGCTGAAAATACAATATTTTGGGTTATGTAATATATATTCATTTCACAGCGGTTTAGATGGTACAATGATTTTCTACACAATGACTACTTGTTTTATCACATAAATTGAAATTAGGCAAACTATTAGAATTTTAGCAACCAGGAAATGGTGGAGCGATTTCTGCATAACACACTTTTAACACTATACAACACATATTTAATGGTTTACAGGTAACATCAGGCCTTCAAAATGATGTGTAATTTCTATTGGAATTCAGCCAGAGTGGGCATATCTAACAATTTGAATTTTTTATCACCTGCATTCAGAATGAGTGCCAGGTTGGGAAGACTAAATCATGGGATTACCTAAAGCATCAAAAACTGGAACAACTATTTCAGTAACGGTAAATCCAGGTAAAAGATTGGATTAGTTTAGAAAAATGTCTTTAATTTATGTTTGAGTTGCATAAGATTAATTAATCAATCAGTGCCTTCGGAACGTATTCAGACCCCTTTACCTTTTCCACATCTTGTTAGGTTGCAGCCTTATTCTGAAATTGATTAAATAGTTTTTTCCCCACTCATCAATCTACACACAATAACCCCATAATGACAAAGTGAAAACAGGTTTTTAGAAATGTTTGCTAATTTATAAAAAATATCACATTTACATAAGTATTCAGACCCTTTACTCAGTACTTTGTTGAAGCACCTTTGGCAGCGATTACAGCCTAGAGTTTTCTTGGGTATGACGCTACAAGCTTGGCACACCTGTATTTGGGGATTTTCTCCCATTCTTCTCTGCAGATCCTCTCAAGCTCTGTCAGGTTGGATGGGGAAGGTGCCTTTTGAAAAACTCCAAGCAGGCTGTCATCTGCCTTTTACTGAGGAGTGGCTTATGTCTGGCCACTCTACCATAAAGGCCTGATTGGTGAAATGCAGCAGAGATGGTTTTCCTTCTGGAAGGTTCTCCCATCTCCACAGAAGAACTCTAGAGCTCTGTCAGAGTGACCATCGGGTTCTTGGTCACCTCCCTAACCAAGGCCCTTCTCCCCGATTGCTCAGTTTGGCCAGGCGTGCAGCTCTAGGAAGAGTCTTGGTGGTTCCAGACTTCTTCCATTTAAGAATGATGGAGGTCACTGTGTTCTTGGGGACCTTCAATGCTGCAGACATTTGTTGGTACCCTTCCCCAGATCTGTGCCTCGACACAATCCTGTCTCGGAGCTCTACGGACAATTCCTTCAACCTCATGCTTGGTTTTTGCTCTGACATGCACTGTCAACTGTGGGAACTGATATAGACAGGTGTGTGCTTTTCCAAATCATGTCCAATCAATTAAATTTACCACAGGTGGACTCCAATCAAGTTGTAGAAACATCTCAAGGATGATCAATGGAAACAGGATGCACCTGAGCTCAATTTTGAGTGTCATAGCAAAGGGTCTGAATACTTATGTAAATAAGGTATTTCTGTTTTATATTTTTAATAAAGCTGCACAAATTTCTAAAAACCTGTTTTCACTTTGTCATTATGGGGTATGGTGTGTAGAATGCTGAGGATTTTTTATTTATTTAATCATTTTTAGAATAAGGCTGTATCGTAACAAAATGTGGAAAACGTCAAGGAGTCTCAATACTTTCCGAAGGCACTGTAATTACAAAAACGTAGATATTGAAACAAACAAGTCAAAAAATCGACCTGCATGCTGGTAAATATGATAATGATGGTCGTGTTTTTTGGTTTAACACTGCTTATTAACACCAGCACTTGGGTACGTTTACACCAATGAGTGTTTATTTAACTAAACACCTGAATCAACACTAGAAATGTTACACTGAAAAATCAACACTAGGTAACACTGGCCAATTTGTTGTGTGGTCAATCTGTCTGTCTCCATGACAACTTCACCTGTTCATCAGGTATGTGAAGGGGGGTTCAGGTACTTAACAATGTCTGAGACTTAACGACTTACGGTGTGGTCTTTACTTATTTCAGTCATTATTAATTTTTCGTCTTTCCAGTGAGACGTCCCTCCAGTGTGTGTGTAGTATGTGTGTGTACATGTATGTGTTGACCTACTCCCTGAACATCCATGGTCGCTGGGTTGGGTACTGTACTGTAAAACCTACAGCCTGCTGTTTTCTCCCAGACACACACACACATACATCACACACACACACACACACACACACACACACACACACACACACACACACACACACACACACACACACACACACACACACACACACACACACACACACACACACACACACACACACACACACACACACACACACACACACACACACACACACACACACACACACACACACACACACACACACACACACACACACCACACACCACACACATCCAGTCAGTCAGTCACCACCACACATGCACAGATCCCGCTACAGAACACAGACCTGGAAGAGATTAGGCCCTGTCTCTGATCGCACTTCCTTCCGATGCTTAATTATGTGAATATAGGAAATAAAACTGGATCAATATCTAATAGCACTAATTCCAAACAGTAGCATCTGCCGAGGAGTTTCAGGATGTTTCTAATTGCACTCGCATTACCAGTGAACCATGTGACCTTACCTTTTACTGCAGTGGGCTAAATCAGGGCTAAACTGGATTTCCATCAGTTTTTTTAATGTTGATTAATTATGAAATTATGAAAAATATTAATAACATTCCACCCATGAGGCCAATAGGTCATTTGACTGCAGGAAAGGGCTACAGCAGAATGATGAACAAGATACACTTTTTATAAATGAAACAATATGTTTGTGTATGTGTGTAAGGAATAGTTTAGGCCTGAAGAGAAAACACACATATACCTGAGTATGGATAGGTCTTAGCCCTGTTGACCTTAGTGTAAAGGTAAATGATTAACCCTTCTACTTCACTAAATACCATATTGTTAAACAGTCTGCTCGGGTTGATTTACAGCTCTCTCAAGGCATTTGTGTGTGTGCGTGTGTGTGTTCTGGGGGGCCCTGGCTTGCTATCACACGCTTTGGAGGCCAGTGAAGACTAGGAAGGCAGCCCTGATGTCAACATGATGGTGATTTATGGTTATGACTGACCTGCCCTTACAGAAAAAACACGTGATTTCACGTGGAAAATCACATGATTTCACATACAGTGAGGGAAAAAAGTATTTGATCCCCTGCTGATTTTGTACGTTTTCCCACTGACAAAGACATGATCAGTCTATAATTTTAATGGTAGGTTCATTTGAAGGGTGAGAAACTGAATAAACAAAAAAATCCAGAAAAAACGCATGTCAAAAATGTTATATATTGATTTGCATTTTAATGAGGGAAATAAGTATTTGACCCCTCTGCAAAACATGACTTAGTACTTGGTGGCAAAACCCTTGCTGGCAATCACAGAGGTCAGACGTTTCTTGTAGTTGGCCACCAGGTTTGCACAAATCTCAGGAGGGATTTTGTTCCACTCCTCTTTGCAGATCTTCTCCAAGTCATTAAGGTTTTGAGGCTGACATTTGGCAACTCGAACCTTCAGCTCCCTCCACAGATTTTCTATGGGATTAAGGTCTGGAGACTGGCTAGGCCACTCCAGGACCTTAATGTGCTTCTTCTTGAGCCACTCCTTTGTTACCATGGCGTGTGTTTTGGGTCATTGTCATGCTGGAATACCCATCCACGACCCATTTTCAATGCCCTGGCTGAGGGAAAGAGGTTCTCACCCAAGATTTGACGGTACATGGCCCCGTCCATCGTCCCTTTGATGCAGTGAAGTTGTCCTGTCCCCTTAGCAGAAAAACACCCCCAAAGCATAATGTTTCCACCTCCATGTTTGACGGTGGGAATGTTGTTCTTGGGGTCATAGGCAGCATTCCTCCTCCTCCAAACACGGCGAGTTGAGTTGATGCCAAAGAGCTCGATTTTGGTCTCATCTGACCACAACACTTTCACCCAGTTCTCCTCTGAACCATTCAGATGTTCATTGGCAAAATTCAGACGGCCCTGTATATGTGCTTTCTTGAGCAGGGGGACCTTGCGGGCACTGCAGGATTTCAGTCCTTCACGGCGTAGTGTGTTACCAATTTTTTCTTGGTGACTATGGCCCCAGTTGCCTTGAGATCATTGACAAAATCCTCCCGTGTAGTTCTGGGCTGATTCCTCACCGTTCTCATGATCATTGCAACTCCACGAGGTGAGATCTTGCATGGAGCCCCAGGCCGAGGGAGATTGACAGTTATTTTGTGTTTCTTCCATTTGCGAATAATCGCACCAACTGTTGTCACCTTCTCACCAAGCTGCTTGGCGATGGTCTTGTAACCCATTCCAGCCTTGTGTAGGTCTACAATCTTGTCCCTGACATCCTTGGAGAGCTCTTTGGTCTTGGCCATGGTGGAGAGTTTGGAATCTGATTGATTGCTTCTGTGGACAGGTGTCTTTTATACAGGTAACACACTGAGATTAGGAGCACTCCCTTTAAGAGTGTGCTCCTAATCTCAGCTCGTTACCTGTATAAAAGACACCTGGGAGCCAGAAATCTTTCTGTTTGAGAGGGGGTCAAATACTTTTTTCCCTCATTAAAATGCAAATACATTTATAACATTTTTGACATGCGTTTTTCTGGATTTTTGTTGTTGTTATTCTGTCTCTCACTGTTCAAATAAACCTACCATTAAAATTATAGACTGATCATTTCTTTGTCAGTGGACAAACGTACAAAATCAGCAGGGGATCAAATACTTTTTTTACCTCACTGTATGTTAAATTCATGTGGTTTTTCCCTAAGGGTGATTATGCATGCCTGTTATGCATGTTGTTTTGGCATTAATACGTGTCACATATCAGTTGTAAAAATGTAAAAAAAAAAACACAATCACTGAGTTAATAAAGCCGCATACAAACATGGTCTCTTTTTTGCTTTCTTGTGTAATGTAGCTCCAAAATGCAGATGTTTCAGCCTAGCTCAGTGCTTTCTGTGGTGGTGGGGCAGCCAGCGGAAAATACGGAGCGTAGGGGTTGGTAATGTTCTCTAATTGCGCCATGATTGGCTCAGTGTTTTGTCACTCATGGGGACACCACGTCACCGCAAAATCTATGGGGAGAGAGCTCGAAAATTCAAGCCCCTTGGTTGCTGCCATAGAGTTAAATTAGAAGTGCCCATCCAAGAAGGCTCAAGGTCATTGGCCACAGACAAAATGACGTCAAATCTCGTTACGTAGCTTTGATTGGACTGATCATGTCAACATCATACTTTCAAAATCTTAGCTAGCAAGCTAGAGAAACAGTCATCATCATGAAACACGCTGACAATCTACTGGCAAATCATTTTCAATCCTTGTCATTTGAAGAAAAATTATAGATAAAACGTATCGGTGCTCATCGGAAATAAACATTACACAACAAGTTGGAAATCGCAAATTCAACAATGAGTGGTTTGGAAGGAATCAGTAGCTAACTGCAAGCATTGCAAAGCAATCATTAGCCTGCTATTCAGTGGAGTGGGTGTGTGGTCCAAGTCTGGGTTAAAGGTCTCTTTTCCAAACGTAACCTTTTCACACGTACCAACAAACAGGCGTGATCATTCTACAGTGGTCCCTGTAGTGTACACTCAAACCGGTGTGATTACAATGCTTATTTAGAATGTCCAGTTTTGATTGGCGCAACAGTCAGCATTTGAGATAGCCACAGTTTTTTCACAGAAACGTTTTGCACAAACACATTCCTTACAAAGTTATGTTCTGAATTTGACCAGTTTATTTTTGGATGCAATGTTCAGACATTCACAGAAGTAGCGACAGCATACACAATCATCCAAACCGGAAAATGTAGGCTACATTAGTCCTAGCTCTAACTGAGGAAAGATTAACGTAACACAAGCGGTCATATTTAGATAACTCTCGGCTACAGAAACCACAATATGAATTAGCTAATAGCAATTACTATTTACAATTCATCACATCACGGGTGAGCTCACCATTGATCGAAACAATTGAGGAGAACACTTTCTAGAAAACAAAAGTAATCAGATGATGGGTAGTTTGTGCTCGCCCCATGTTTGTTTTTTCATGTCAACCAAAGATAATAAAAGGAGACAAGATGAGTTTGGTCTGTTTGCAGTGTGCATGTTGAAGGGGTTGTGTCGTCTACGATCATTCACATCCCTTCATTCACTTCCGGAAATTTACTCAAAAGATGAGTGAACCATTCCTTCACCTCATTATAACATCTTTGGTCAGACAGACATTTTACGTGACACCCAGAATGCATTGTATAATGTCAACAAAGACGGTGCGACACATAGCTGGCAAATAGCTTAGCATTAGCTGATTATAATCAGTACAACCTTCAAAAAAGTATTTTACACACATCATAGGTGTCCTTTACAATCTATGCCATAATTGGAATGCATTATTTGTCACCAGTACTTGAAAACATGTGAATAAAACTGTAAATAGTTTATGCACCATACATACATACATACATACATACATAAATACATACATACATACATACATACTGTATGCTACAGTAGAAACGACAACGCGATATACAGAAAATAAGGCACTTACTTTGATAGGAACGCACACATGTCCAAAGTTATTATTTGAAAGGAAAACAACAATGAAGGCAATGCGAGCGCCAGCCAGAAAATGTGCCAGGGTGAAAAAGTTAGTGCAAGACTGCGCATAGATCTGTATACTTGATCTGCGGAAACACTGGGGAAGTGCTTGGCTCTCCTCGAAGAGAGAAGTTTGTCCGGCTCAGTAAAACCTCAAACATAAATTGTCCTCAACACTGAAATGGGCTACTTCCACAGCTGAAGTCGGAAGTTTACATACACTTAGGTTGGAGTCATTCAAACTCGTTTTTCAACTACTCCACACATTTCTTGTTAACAAACTATAGTTTTGGCAAATCGGTTAGGACATCTACTTTGTGCATGACACAAGTAATTTTTCCAACAATTGTTTGTAGTGTCACAATCGCTGATGTGGATGCGGTGTAGGAGTCAGGCGCAGGACACAGAGGCTCAGTCAAAATGACTTTACTCAGACTGAATAGAGAACAAAATCAAACGGCCTCAAAAACACAGGAGGCAAAACGATTACGCAACACAGTGCGTAAAATACTCGTTCCACAATAAGAACGTACAGAGACACCAACGGACAGGCGGACAATCACACACAACTGCAAACAAAACTAAAGGAAACTTATAGGTGACCTAATCAATACATAACATGAAACAGGTGCACTAACAAGACAAGACCAAACAAACATCGAGACATCAAGCGGTAGTAGCTAGTACTCCGGGGACGACGAACGCCGAAGCCTGCCCGAACAAGGAGGAGGAGCAGTCTCGGCGGAATTCGTGACATGTAGACAGATTATTTAACTTATAATTCACTGTATCACAATTCCAGGTGGTCAGAAGTTTACATACACTAAGTTGACTGTGCCTTTTAACAGCTTGGAATATTCCAGGAAATTATGTCATGGCTTTAGAAACTTCTGATAGACTAATTGACATAATTTGAGTCAATTGGAGGTGTACCTGTGGATATATTTCAAGGCCTACCTTCAAACGCAGTGCCTCTTTGCTTGAAATTACGGGAAAATCAAAAGAAATCAGCCAAGACCTCAGAATTTTTTTTTACGCAACTGTAAACACCATGGGACCACGCAGCCGTCATACCGCTCAGGAAGGAGACGCGTTCTGTCTCCTAGAGATGAACGTACTTTGGTGCAAAAAGTGCAAATCAATCCCAGAACAACAGCAAAGGACCTTGTGAAGATGCTGGAGGAAACTGGTACAAAAGTATCTATATCCACAGTAAAACAAGTCCTATTTCGACATAACCTGAAAGGCCGCTCAGAAAGGTAGAAGCAACTGCTCCAAAACCGCCATAAAAAAGCCAGACTACGGTTTGCAACTGCACATGGGGACAAACATCGTACTTTTTGGAGAAATGTCCTCTGATCTGATTAGACACAAATAGATCTGTTTGGCCATAATGACCAGTTATGTTTGGAGGAAAAAGGGGGGGCTTGCAAGCCGAAGAACACATCCCAACCGTGAAGCACGGGGGTGGCAGCATCATGCTGTGGGGGTGCTTTGCTGCAGGAGGGAATGGTGCACTTCACAAAATAGATGGCATCATGAGGAAGGAAAATGATGTGGATATATTGAAGCAACATCTCAAGACATCAGTCAGGAAGTTAAAGCTTGGTCGCAAATGGGTCTTCCAAATGGACAATGACCCCAAGCATACTTCCAAAGTTGTGGCAAAATGCCTTAATGACAACAAAGTCAAGGTATTGGAGTGGCCATCACAAACCCCTGACCTCAATCCTTTAGAAAATTTGTGGGCAGAACTGAAAAAGCGTGTGCGAGCAAGGAGGCCAACAAACCTGACTCAGTTACACCAGCTCTGTCAGGAGGAATGGGCCAAAATCCACCCACTTATTATGGGAAGCTTGTGGAAGGCTACCCGAAAAGTTTGACCCAAGTTTTAGGCAATTTAAAGACAATGCTACCAAATACTAATTGAGTGTATGTAAGTAGAGTAGCTATCTGGCTATATAAACCACGCCCCTCCACAAAACACGCCTTCTCCGATGTTGGCTACATGGCGGTACTTATTTAAATTAGGTAAAAGAATATCATGTTACCGTTGGTATATTAAAATGAGAGTTAGGGTGGTGTCACACTATCCCTAAATAATCCCACCTCCTGAATCCAAGCATTTGACATGGGGGAGGGGACCGGTAACCTTATGATACAACTTTATCAATGTAGAAGCAACATTCATTTACATTTTCATTTTAGTCATTTAGCAGACGCTCTTATCCAGAGCGACTTACAGTTAGTGAGTGCGAACATTTTTCATACTGGCCCCCCTTGGGAATCGAACCCACAACCCTGGCGTGTCATTTGGCATACATTGGTCATCATACTTTGATCTGGTTTCATCCAAATATCATCCAATTTCATGAAAAACATTATTTTGACTGTTCATGACCTTTAATAAAATGGATTACCATCAAATGGATTACAGTGACTTACTGGCCTTTTGAGCCCAGTAAGTTACTGTCAATTTTACAGGAAATGTTTTAGAGTGTATGTGAGATATAAATAAACTGAGGATTGATGTTATCCCCTTGCAGCACTGAGCGTGTTTGCTGGCTTGTTTCAGTCAGCCAATATTCCCAGGCTTGTTTTAAACATTAATGCTTTAATTGCAGATAGATATGGCCCTAAAGATAGGTGTTCCACCACTGCTCTCATCAATACAAAAAATAAAGTGGGGGGAGGGGGGAGGGGGAGTGTATGTGGGAAAGTGGTTGTGTGCTTGGGAGCCCTGCTGTCGGGGAATGGGGCGAGAGGGAGGGAACAAAACCATCTCGTGCAAACCACTATGTGTGAGTATAGTGCTTTGGATCCTATTTCAAGTTTAGACAGAGAAGGTTGGAATGCCTGTAAACAGAGCAGCTTGTGGCAGGCGAGGAGAGAGAGTGTACTGTTTTAGCGCTATGTTTATGAGTACATTTTAAAAAAACTGCCTGCAGTGCTGCTGGATGGAGGTAGGTTGTCGTTCATATCACAAATATTAGCTGCCGTAGAGTTAACGCAAAACATTTATAGCGAGGATCACTCATAATGGCTTTCTTATTTTTGTACTGTGGGGCTGGCACCCTATTCCCTATACAATGCACTACCCTATAGGCCCTTTTCAAAAGGAGTGACACTATACAGGGAATAGGGTGTCATTTGGGCTCTACCTGTACACTGGGCGTGCGAGGGGGCTCAGTAGCATGTGAAAAATGGAGAGAGGAGAGCGATAGTGGGGATGGATGGATGGGTGTGTGAGCCCACTGCCCGCATGGCCAGGGCAGGAGTCATTGAGTGGCAAGGTAACAGTAACATTTAGGCAGAGGGATTAGGGGGCTCGTCCTGTCTTACCTTTTCTACCTTACCTCTTCTCCTTTTTTTGTCTACCATTTCCCCTTGCCCTTGATGGAATTTGGTTGTCTTTTTATGTAGCCCAAGATCAGTATCTCTGGGTTCAGTGCTCAGCAAGTCCTCTTATGTAAGGTCACTCCTAACCCTAACCTGCACAAAACTGTCCTCCCAACCCCTGGAATGGGCCAAAGAGAAAAAGAAGAGAAGCTTTACCATTATTGTCCATTGTGGTATTGGAATAATAAGGGACACCAGAATGACCCTTGTGTGTCCCCTTACAGTCGTCACTGTGCGGTCTTGGTTCAAGAGGAGCGGCTCCTGCTGTAACACTGTTCACCTGTGCTTCACCTGTACTTCACCTCGCTCCTTAATTACTTTAATTATATCCTCGCTTGTTGGGTTCGTTTATTTATGCATCAATTTTTTTCTCTGTTGCTTTGGCAGGGCGTGAACATCACCTCAGGTAGGAACGCATGGGAACCCAGAATAGCAACAAGAGGCCTGGTCCTGGCACACGCACACGCACACGCACGCGCACGCACACGCACACACACACACACACACACACACACACACACACACACACACACACACACTCACACACACATAGGCGTGACTGCACGAGGTAACCTGACTCGGGCTCTCTCATGTAACAGCTTTCATATTTCTATTTATTTATAGTGGTGGAGATGACAGCTGAGTATGAAGATTTATGTTCAGCAAACCACACTTATCAATGCCTTATCCAAGACAATGCCAGTTTGCTGTGTTTATGCAAAGGCATTTATTACATGGGTGTGAGTAATTTTGAGCAACTCGAAACACAACTCGTTGCTAAAAAACAACTAACCCTAGCTGTAACCTTAGCAAGCAGTTGCTTATCAACAGATAGATTGTTGATAGTATGACCATCTGTAGAGCATCTACAGATGGACTATCCAGACTATCCAATTAAAGTATGACCGTTTGCTTTATTACACCTTTTACAGTGCTGGATATACATTACACCGACTCATGTGACGGCCCAATAAAGTAATAGAGGGCTGGTCTTCTTACAGTGGCATATACGTATCTTTATTATTATGATGACAGACAGACAGACAGTGTGCTAACTGCTCACAGATCTGTGACATCCTTCACCTATAGTATCCACCATTAATAAACAGTAAAATGAGACCATCTTTGAAGGTTGAGGACATAGGGCAGCATGCTAGAGCACATAACCTGGCTCTCACCTCTGTTGGTAGAGCATGGCGCATGTAACGCTAGGGTAGTGGGTTCGATTCTTGGGACCACCCATACGTAAAATGTATGCATGACTGTAAGTTGTTTTGGATAAAAGAGTCCACTAAATGGAATATATTAGCATATGGAAATATACTGAGAGTACTAAACATTAGGAACCCCTTTTTGCCCTCAGAACAGCCTCGATTTGTCGGCCCATGGACTCCATTGCTTCCCACTGTTGTGTCAAGTTGGATGGATGTCCTTTGGGTGGCGGACAATTCTTGATACACAAGGGATGCTATTGACTGTGAAAAAACCCAGCAGCGATGCAGTTCTTGACACACTCAAAGCGGTACACCTGGCACTTACTAACATACTACATTCAAAGGCACCCTATGAATGGCACACACACAATCCATGTCTCAATTTTCTCAAGACTTAAAGATGATTCTTTAACCCATCTCTTCCTCTTCATCTACACAGATTGAAATGGATTTAACAAGTGACATCAATAAGGGATCATAGATTTCACCTGCATTCACCTGGTAAGTCTATGTCATGGAAAGAGCAGGTGTTCCTAATGTTTTGTGCACTCAGTGTACACCAATATACACTACCAGTCCAAAGTTTGGACACACCTACTCATTCAATGGTTTTTCTTTATTTACTATTTTTTACATTGTAGAATTATAGTGAAGACATCAAAACCATGAAATAACACTTATGGAATCATGTAGTAACCGAAAAAGTGTTAAACAAATCAAAATATATTTTATATCTGAGATTCTTCAAATAGCCACCCTTTGCATTGATGACATCTTTGCACACTCTTCACATTCTCTCAACCAGCTTCATGAGGTAGTCACCTGGATTGCATTTCAATTAACAGGTGTGCCTTCTTAAAAGTTAATTTGTGGAATTTCTTTACTTCTTAATGCGTTTGAGCCAATCAGTTGTATTGTGACAAGGTAGGGAGGGTATACAGAAGATAGCCCTATTTGGTAAAATACCAAGTCCATATTATGGCAAGAACTGCTCAAATAAGCAAAGAGAAATGACAGTCCATCATTACTTTAAGACATGAAGGTCAGTCAATACTGAACATTTCAAAACATTGAAAGTTTGTTCAAGTGCAGTAGCAAGAACCATCAAGTGCTATGATGAAACTGGCTCTCATGAGGACTGCCACAGGAATGGAAGACCCAGAGTTACCTCTGCTGCAGTGGATAAGTTCGTTAGAGTTACCAGATCACTACTAAAGGGCACCAATAATAAGAAGAGACTTGCTTCAGCCAAGACACACGAGCAATGGACATTAGACCGGTGGAAATGTGGCCTTTGGTCTGGAGTACAAATTTGAGATTTTTCGTTCCAACTATTTTACCAAGAAGGAGAGTGATGGAGTGTTGCATCAGATGACCTGGCCTCCACAATCTCCGGACCTCAACCCAATTGAGATGGTTTGGGATGAGTCGAACAGAAGAGTAAAGGAAAAGCAGCAAACAAGTGCTCAGCATTTGTGGGAACTCCTACAAGACTGTTGGAAAGCATTGCAGGTGAAGCTGGCTGAGAGAATGCCAAGAGTGTGCAAAGCTGTCATCAAGGCAAAGGGCGGATATTTGAAGAATCTCAAATATGAAATATATTTTGATTTGTATAACACTTTTTGGGTTACTACATGATTCCATATGTGTTATTTCATTGTTGTGATGTCTTCAGCATGAATCTAAATGGTATAAAATAGTTTTAAAAAATACTCTGGAATGAGTAGGTGTGTCCAAACTTTTGACTGGTACTGTATATATATATATTTATACAGTGCCTTGCAAAAGTATTCATCCCCCTTTGCGTTTTTCCAAATTTTTTGTATTACAACCTGTAATTTAAATGGAATTTTATTTGGATTTCATGTAATGGACATAAAAAATAGTCCAAATTGGTGAAGTGGAATGAAAAAAATAACTTGTTTCAAACATTTCTAAAACATAAATAACGGAAAAGTGGTGCGTGCATATGTATTCACCCCCTTTGCTATGAAGCCCCTAAATAAAATATTGTTTAAACAATTACCTTCAGAAGTCACATAATTAGTTAAATAAAGTCCACCTGTGTGCAATCTAAGTGTCACATGATCTGTCACATGATCTCAGTATATATATACCTGTTCTGAAAGGCCCCAGAGTCTACAACACCACTAAGCAAGGGGCACCACCAAGCAAGAGGCACCATGAAGACCAAGGAGCTCTCCAAACAGATCAGGGTGGGGTTATAAAAAAATATCAGGAACTTTGAACATCCCATGGAGCACCATTAAATCCATTATTAAAAAATGGAAAGAATATGGCACTGCAACAAACTTGCCAAGAGAGGGCCACCCACAAAACTCACGGACCAGGCAAGGAGGGCATTAATCAGAGACGCAACAAAGAGACCAAAGATAACCCTGAAGGAGCTGCAAAGCTCCACAGCGGAAATTGGAGTATCTGTCCATAGGACCACTTTAAGCCGTACACTCCACAGAGCTGGGCTTTATGGAAGAAAAGCCATTGCTTAAAGAACAAAATAAGCCAACACGTTTGGTGTTCGCAAAAAGGCATGTGGGAGACTCCCCAAACATCTGGAAGAAGGTACTCTGGTCACATTAGACTAAAATTGAGCTTTTTGGCCATCAAGAAAAACGCTGTGTCTGGCGTAAACCCAACACCATCCCCAAAGTGAAGCATGGTGGTGGCAGCATCATGCTGTGGGGATGTTTTTCATCAGCAGGGACTGGGAAACTGGTCAGAATTGAAGGAATTATATTCTTGACGGAAACCTGTTTCAGTCTTCCAGAGATTTGAGACTGGGACGAAGGTTCACCTTCCAGCAGGACAGTGACCCTAAGCATGTTGTCGCTTCGTCATTATGGGGTATTGTGTGTGGATTGCTGAGTTATTTATTTTATTTGATCCATTTTAGATTAAGGCTTTAACGTAACAAAATGTGGAAAAAGTCAAGGGGTCTGAATACATTCCAAAGGCACTGTATATATATATATATATATATATATATATATATATATGCGAATACATAGTATACTGAGCAAATAATACAGCGAAACCGTAGCAGTGTGTACACACGCAATATGACAACTAGTGCATGTATAAACATCCGAAAGAGAACTCACTGTGTGGGAGTAACTGTAAAGTGTTCAGGTGTTGCTGATTATACTGTATGGACTGGAAGCCCAAATAAAAAAGATGGAGCAACAAAAAATAGAGCAGCAGAGCGACAGAGCAAGGACAATCACGCTTAGAGGACCGCCTTGTTGGATAATAACCATAATTATCTAAAGTTAACTAAATGGAATGCATGTGTCGCATTCCTCCGCTGGCTGACGTACATGTAGTACCAGTGGAGGCTGCTGAGGGGAGGACGAATCATAGTTTTGCCTGGAATGGAGTCAAAGGAATGGTATCAACCACATGAGAACCACTTTTGATACCAAACCATTGACTCCGTTCCAGCCATTATTAGGAGCCATCCTCCCCTCAGCAGCCTCCACTGAGTAGTACGCTGTCTTACACATTCACGTTCACACCCACTGGTGTGCTCACACACGCATTTGTACATATGCAGGCATACACACACTACTACACACCTGCACAGTATACGTAAGGCGGCAGGTAGCCTAGAGTGTTGGGCCAGTTAACCGAAAGGTCGCTGGTTCAAATCCCCGACTTAACCCTAGTTGCTCCTGTAAGTCGCTCTGGATAAGAGTGTCTGATAAATGACAAATGTAAATACACACACTTATCATAAATAGCTCAAATATAGTTAGAATTAGTTAGACATGCCTAACCTTGATGTACACAGTGTTGTAGAGACAGTCCCCACTCTGAAGTGTAGTGAAGCATATCTACTATCAGCAGGGCCTGTTACACACTAAATCTACTGCAGGAAATCTAGAGAATCTCTGCTACAGCCCTCGCTCTGTGGCTCTCACACACTCCATGACCTACTCACGCAGAGCTCTGGTTTGTTTAAAGAGAGGGATGAGGGATGGACACCCTTCACTCAGAGAGAATAAAGAAAACAGAGATGAGATAGAGGTGGAGTCATCCGCAGACGAGCAGGCAGAGGTGCGCCTATTTTTAGACTTTTAGATGCAGGCGAGGATTCCTCCAATGATGAGTTTACATTATTTACATTCTAGTCATGTCAAGAGATTTCTCTCTCTAACACAGTTCCAACTCCAACACTGCCAAAACAACCGTTATGCTAAATCTCAAAAGCTGTTCTAGAACAGTAGAACAACAAGGTGCCCATTTTAGCACACAAATGTTCACACATTATACAAGCATTTCTTTGGTTTGTGATTCGGTGTGTGTGTGTGTGTGCGTGCGTGCATGTGTGTGTGAGTGCGTGTGTCTTTTTCTTTAATGCTTTGTCCTGCACTTTTAGGACCATTACAACCATTGGGCAAGATGAGCTTCAGGTAATGGGGATTCCAAACCACCCATATTCAGCTTTATGGGTGAAAGGCTCCAAACCTGTATTGTTCATCGTGTTGTTTCCTCAATTGTCCCCACTGACCCTCAGCTCTCATGTATCCTCTGAACACACTTTCCTCTCACTGCATCGTGTTACTAAGAGTGCAGCATGATCCTTGAAGGAAAAACAAACCAGAACACCTTTAGAGCTATTCAAGTAGTAAATTATGCGTAAATGTACATGGTGCCGATTTCACTGTAAACAAGTGGGCTGTGATTTAGCCAACGTTGGAATGAATGGTGTCGCTTCATCGTCACGTAAGAAAATGGGGACACAACAACAGTCGAGAAAACAGGTGCACTCGCCGTCTCTCACGCCAGATCTGTCCCACACAGGTGTGTGTAGCCATCTGTGCAGAATGTATGTAATCAAAACCTACACACAGACACACACACACACACACACACACACACACACACACACACACAAACATAGCTCAACACGCCTCCTACCCATCATTAGCCATAACAAAGCTGTCTAAAATGTTATTTGTGCCTCTTCACATTCGATCAGAGTGTACACATGTTTGTTGTGAAATGAGAGTGATAATGATAGCTAGTGCACATAGCACTGCTTCTTTTCCCGCCAGAGTTAGCTCTTGACTCAGTGGTAGGCATGTTAAATTCCAACAAAATACTTTCACTGATATTACTACAATATAAAGCATGTCTTAGCATTTGTATGACCTAACCAGAGTATACCATTTTAATTGATCTTGTGTGAGAATAGATAGTAGGCCAATCTATTCATACAGTCAAAACAGAATAGTGTTTTTGATTGTGTCTGTGTTGTGCCTTCATATCAGTAAAAAAAATATATTATCTAATTCATTGATTATGTTTTAAATGCTCATAAAAGTGTGTTAAATGTGTACATTTTCCTGTTTCAAAAATATATTGTTCAAAACAATCTGTTCAGTTACTTACTACTCTGCCCCTGAGTGACTCTGCCAGCAGCAGAAGCTCCGCGGGCGCACAGGCCGTGCAAACATTTGCTATGAGGGGGAACTCCCCCAATGAAATCGCAGGTTTTCATAGCATAAATTTTAACAACACACAGTAAATGGACCGTCCTGGGGTGCTCAAATCTGTGATCAGTCAGAACTTCTGGGTGTGCTCTAGTCTCCCTCCCAATGAGTCTCTCGTGCCAGACAGCTTACTTCTGCATGTGAGACTAGATCTGCTCTATCAGGTACAGATGGCGGTAAAGCAAAAAGCAAATTGTAAATTAATCATAAAAGTCATGGGAGCCTGGGACATAAACCGGACATCTACATCCAACAAGAGTCGAAGGACAGAGGGATACACTAGCTAGAACCTTCTCATCACGGATCCGGTAGGACAAAAAAGCGTGACTGTGGCTGGCCAATTTTATTCAAATCAAATGTAATCTAATTTTATTTGCCACACGCGCCGAATACAACAGGTGTAGACCTCAAAGTGAAATGCTTACTTTCACCTCAAAGTGAAATGCTTACTTTCAAGCCCTTAACCAACAATGCAGTTTTAAGAATAAGTGTTAAGTAAAAAATAAAACGTTAACGTCGTTAGCTATGTTGGCTAATGTTGTTACACGTTAGCTATCTACCTATTTAACTTACAGGTCACGCAGTCCCTCTACCACCGTTTCTCCTATCATGGACAACACCTTCTCCTCCAGCTGGTCCACATGAATGGTCAATTACCCCCCCCCCAGTCTTCTTCAACTCCGTTCTTCTTAGCAGCCGACTTGAAGTCAAACCACTTTTTTTTTACGGCGTCACTGTCCCTTGCCATACCCCCAACGGCAGAGACAGACTAGGCCGCTCTCTCCCATCCTCTCTTTTTGTTCTCTGCAATTATCGAGTCTCACCAACAGCAACCTTTTCCTGGCTGCTATTTCCTCCACCATCACTTCAAGCTCTTGTTTGCTGCAGTTTTTATTGCGCTTTCCTTGGTTATCCATTTTTGTTTTTGATATAGACTGATGGCTATAATGTGTGAAAAATAACATTTGTTTTTGTGTAAAAAGAGTTTGCAAGCCAACCCCCCCAAGAAATCTCGAGACATAAAGCAGATAAACAAATGTAATAAAATTGAAATATCAACATTTTATTATAGTGGGCCAAATCCTATCATCCCTGTCAAATAGGCTTATTTCTTGGTTTCAAGCACGTCACTAATGTCAATGCCACATAAGAAGATATTTATGAAGTTCTTAGGAAAGATATTTACGAAGTCCCTAAGGAAAAAAATAATTCCTAAGAACATTTTGAGGAATTGCACTACCGACAGGCGTGAAAACCTCTAGATGTACAGAGCACCAGGGGCCGTATTTTTTTCCTTAAGGATCTTATTAAGTTTTTTCGTTAGTAGTGTTTTGTGAATCCGGCCCCTGGTATTCAAACTGACTTTTGGCTACTAAAGCCAACAATTTAACGCTGCACTACAGAGTTTTGATGAAAACTGTGGAGAGAAAAACATTTCTAGCTGATAATCACACGCTGCTATTTATTGCTGACCAGCATATGTCACTAATGTGCATTGTGAACAGATAATTTAACTCCAAGTAATGAAACATTTCTCAGCACAATTTGATGAAAGCACCAAATCCTTCAGAAAACCTCAGTTTCCCATCATAAGCAACTAGTACAAATTTAGAACTTCCATTGCCTCTTGAAACACTCATACGCCTGCATATGCCTCAGTGACACTACAAAACCATCAGTGTTTAACTTTAACATATGGTGACAATACAACAGAACAGATGAACAGGGATGACCTTTACACCCATGGGTGGCCTAAAAAGATCTGCCTGAAAGACAACCCCTTCTAAGAGCCACGCCTCAAGTCCAGGGTTCATCCAGGAACCCTTTGCAACATTGAAACATTAAAGGTTCCTCCAAGAACCCCTAAACTAACCAAAGGTGTAAATATGATCTATTGACTAGCAATGGTTCCTTGAGGAACTCCAGGGGTTCCTTGAGGATCTCCAGGGTTCCTTGAGTCACCACTAATTCTAAGAGTGTACCACATAACATGAAATCTAGAGGGACTGGATGAGATTATTTACGAATTGGAGTATTAAGATATTGTAACTGTTCGGAGACTATTCTTATCCTTACAACATTTAAAATGATGACAACTGTGGTCTAAAGGATAGTCTTCTGTTTACATGGTTTAGAGTCTTTGTGGAATGAGTTCCTGCAGATCTGCAGGGCGCAAGAGCAGGAACAAGGTCATGACAGCTTAGTACTTTACGTGTGCTATGTCTATCCAACATGTAAATACCTATTTCAATTCCCTCTGCTCTGTACATCTAGAGGTTTTTACGCCTGTCGGTAGGAATGTTATGCACAAATTATTTACGTCTTTACGTTTACGGGTGGATTGGAATGTTTATTAACCCATGACCGTCTAAACCCTGCCTTAGCCAGGTGAGGGGGGGTTCTACTAAGCTACTGTATATGGAATTGTTTGAAGAAGGTCATACCAAGGATCATTTTACTATTTGATTTGGAATTTTATGACCCCTTGAAGTATCAAAACAAATATTTCAAAAAAGGTATTTGATGAAAAATGTATTTGGCGTTACTGCTATTAACCAATACAAACTCATTGTTACAGATTAATTACATGGAAAAACAGATCTGAAGGAAGTTTGTTCTGAAGTGTCTGTCCTATATCTGAGAAAGATATATAAGAAAGATCCGGAAACATATTTATGTATGTATTTAACCCCTTATTTTTTGCACTAAACAGTCTCCATATATACATCCACAAAACATTTTCAACTGGTACCGGGGGACCTTCAGACGAGTCTTGTGAGGCCTGTATGTGTTCGTGAGAGTCTCACCTTTCCACAGAGGGGTCATAATAGTTTTTAGACCACACCGTTCGGACGCTACAGATGATTTTGTGAGAAGACCAATTTTCGGGATGTCTCATGGTCTGAAAAACACCGCTCTAGCGCTGTCACCTTTCACCGCAGACGCAGAAGTGCGACATCGGCGGTGGATTGAGATGCATCCAATAAAAAATTAAAAATATATCTCTAGTTTAAACTGACAGAATTTTATGGGGATTTTTTTATTATGCTAAATAGATTTCCGCAGGGGCGCGGACATCGACTCTAGGGGGTTAAATCGTATCTATAGACTACTTAGCCTATAGACCAGCTGTGTAGGAGTAGGCCTACGGTTCACCCTGTTCTACCATTCCCCGGAGGAATGAACCTAACCCGACAGATTGGAAAAAAATATGTCCCCTCTGTACCTCTGGTTCATGGAAGGGTCTGATCGTGACTTGTGATGGGTTGAGAAAAAGGCTATTTGAGTTAGCTTAGGGATGAGTAAAAGTGTGTCAGCAATGGTTCTCAGTAGCCGTCACGACGGTTGAGATGCACAAACTTGGTCAGGTTTTCCTGGAAAGGATAAGAGGAGAATAACATATTTCTCGAAAATAAATAGAAAATCGGGTGCTCTGCTTTGCTTCTGTGTAAAAATACTAATAAGTGCTTATTGAAGCACAACTCTATCTCTCGTTCACACTCACTCACTCTCTCTCTCTCTCACACACACACACACACACACACACACACAAAGTGAAACAAACGAGACACAAAAACCCTGCATCCAAATACAGTCTGTTTAGTATCATGAATACAGCAGACTCTAAAGGTGCATCTCTTGACTTGAACAGAGCTGCTCAAGGTCGCTGTGCTCTGGGCACAGCGTTCCTTCACGCATGCCGTGTCTTGCGCGCCCAAGGTGACAATTACGCACTGACTGTGTGTTTACTGAAATTGCGAGTGCTCTCCTGATGTGGGAAAAATCAAAATTGTGTAAAAGAATGTAGACACGTTAAAAAGAATTGTGCGCTCATCGTTCGAGCTGTCTGGGGATAGGAAGTAGGAGTCTCATGGCACGGTCAGGGTCAATAGACTGATGTTGTCTCAGGCCTACACTGTAAAACATTTCCTGTAAAATATACAGTAAGTGACTGGCCGCAATTGGCCAGTAAGTTACTGTAATTTATTTTACTATACAGCTACTATAATCTATTTTGTGGTAATCCATTTTACGGTACCATTTCTTTTTACAGTAATCTAATTTACAGTATATTACTGGAATTACCCTTACAGCTAAATATCAATCAATCAATCACATGTATATATAAAGCCCTTTTTACGTCAGCAGATGTCACAAAGTGCTTATACAGAAACCCAGCCTAAACCCAAGCAATGCATATGTAGAAGCACAATGGCTAGGAAAAACTCCCTAGAAAGGCAGGAACCTAGAAATAAAACCTAGAGTGGAACCAGGCTCTGAGGTATAGCCAGTCCTATTCTGGCTGTGCTGGGTGGAGATTATAAAAGTACATGGCCATTAAGACCAGCTCGATCTTCAAGATGTTCAAACGTTCATAGATGACCAGCAGGGTTAAATAATAATCACAGTGGCTGTAGAGCAGGGGTAGGCAACCCTGTTCCTGGAGTGCCGCAGGTACTGCAGGATTTTATTCCAACTCGGCACCACACCTAACCAACTGAGCTTATTGATCAGTTCAGTAATTGCCTAAATTCAACACACCTGGTCTTCCAGGTCGGTTTAATCAAAAACATGAAGTGCCTGCGGCACTCCAGGACCAGGGTTGCCTACCCCTGCTGTAGAGGGTGCAACAGGTCAGCACCTCAGGAGTAAATGTCAGTTGGCTTTTCATAGCTGAGCATTCAGAGGTCGAGACAGCAGGTGCGGTAGAGAGGGAGAGAGGGAGGGAGAGAGAGAGATATTCCCCAGTATTCTATGCTAGTTTACATTTTTACATTACATGTTGGTAATTTAGTGGGTGCTCTTGTCCTTAGCAACTTACAGTCAGTGCATTCAACCAAGGTTGATAATAAAAAAAATACATTACACATAGCAAGTAAAATGTTTCTGTAACCGTTACTGAAAATGTCGTTGTGGTTAAGGATACATTGGTCTTCAAAATAATTGTTTTTACAACAATATATCTTATAATATGTATCTGACCATCTCTGGATAGTTTCAATACAATACTGCAATATTCATGGTAAATTGATGCCAGAGCAATGAAACACAGTACAATGTGGTAACATGTACTATTAAACTGTAAGAAAATTACTTCTACAGTATTTTACCGTAATTACAAGGGATTAGAGCAAGCAGGTTGGCTTTAGGCATTTGTATATTACAGCATATTATTGAATACTAGGTGTTTTATATCACTTGCACTTCTAGAAGCCTAAACAAAGGCTTCCAAACTGGCTGTGATTACATGGCAAACAGATCAAATGGATATGGGTAAATATTAAACCATTAAAAGGTTTAAGACCCGTGACAACTCTGATCTGTTCTCTGAACAAAAATATAAATGTAACATGCATCAATTTCAAAGATTTTACTGAGTTACAGTTCATATAAAGAAATCAATCAATTGAAATCAATTCATTAGGCCATAATCTATGGATTTACCATGATTGGGAATACAGATATGCATCTGTTGGTCACAGATACACTATAGAGTGGGGAGAACAAGTATTTGATACACTGCCAATTTTGCAAGTTTTCCTACTTACAAAACATGTAGAGGTCTGTCCTTTTTTATCATAGGTGCACTTCAACTGTGAGAGACGGAATCTAAAACAAAAATCCAGAGAATCACATTGTATGATTTTTAAGTAATTAATTTGCATTTTATTGCATGACATAAGTATTTGATCACCTACCAACCAGTAAGAATTCCGGCTCTCACAGACCTGTTAGTTTTTCTTTAAGAAGCCCTCCTGTTCTCCACTCATTACCTGTATTAACTGCACCTGTTTGAACTCCTTACCTGTATAAAAGACACCTGTCCACACACTCAATCAAACAGACTCCAACCTCTCCACAATGGCCAAGACCAGAGAGCTGTCTAAGGACATCAGGGATAAAATTGTAGACCTGCACAAGGCTGGGATGGGCTACAGGACAATAGGCAAGCAGCTTGGTGAGAAGGCAACAACTGTTGGTGCAATTATTAGAAAATGGAAGAAGTTCAAGATGACGGTCAATCACCCTCAGTCTGGGGCTCCATGCAAGATCTCACCTCGTGGGGCATCAATGATCATGAGGAAGGTGAGGGATCAGCCCAGAACTACACGGCAGGACCTGGTCAATGACCTGAAGAGAGCTGGGACCACAGTCTCAAAGAAAACCATTAGTAACACACTACGCCGTCATGGATTAAAATCCTGCAGCGCACGCAAGGTCCCCCTGCTCAAGCCAGCGCATGTCCAGGCCCGTCTGAAGTTTGCCAATGACCATCTGGATGATCCAGAGGAGGAATGGGAGAATGTCATGTGGTCTGATGAGACAAAAATAGAGCTTTTTGGTCTAAACTCCACTCGCCGTGTTTGGAGGAAGAAGAAGGATGAGTACAACCCCAAGAAGACCATCCCAACCGTGAAGCATGGAGGTGGAAACATCATTTTTGGGGATGCTTTTCTGTAAAGGGGACAGGACGACTGCACCATATTGAGGGGAGGATGGATGGGGCCATGTATCGCGAGATCTTGGCCAACAACCTCCTTCCCTCAGTAAGAGCATTGAAGATGGGTCGTGGCTGGGTCTTCCAGCATGACAATGACCCGAAACACACAGCCAGGGCAACTAAGGAGTGGCTCCGTAAGAAGCATCTCAAGGTCCTGGAGTGGCCTAGCCAGTCTCCAGACCTGAACCCATTAGACAATCTTTGGAGGGAGCTGAAAGTCCATATTGCCAAATACTTGTTCTCCCCACTGTATATACAAAAGTATGTGGACAACCTTTACATTTGTGGATTCGGCTATTTCAGCCACACCCGTTGCTGAGAGGTGTATAAAATCTAGCACACAGCCATGCAATCTCCATAGACAAACATTGGCAGTAGAATGGCCTTACTGAAGAGCTCTTTGACTTTCAACGTGGCACAGTCATAGAATGCCACCTTTCCAACAAGTCAGTTCGTCAAATTTCTGACCTGCTAGAGCTGCCCCGGTCAACTGTATGTGCTGTTACTGTGAAGTAGAAATGACTAGGAGAAGCCACAAAGTTGTAGGCCACACACGCTCACAGAACGGGACCGCCGAGTGCTGAAGTGCGTAACGCATAAAAATCAGCTGTCCTCGGTTGCAACACTCACTAATGAGTTCCAAACTGCCTCTGGAAGCAACGTCAGCAGAATAACTGTTAGTCGGGAGCTCATTAAATGGGTTTCCATGGCCGAGGAGCTGCACATAAGCTTAAGATCACCAAGTGCAATGCCATTTATCGGCTGGAGTGGTGTAAAGCTCACCGGCATTGGACTCTGGAGCAGTGGAAGCGTGTTCTCTGGAGTGATGAATCACACTTCACCACCTAGCAGTCCGACGGACGAATCTGGGTTTGGCAAATGCCAGGAGAACGCTACCACCCCAATGCATAGTGCCATCTTTAAAGTTTGGTGGAGGAAGAATAATGGTCTGGGGCTGTTTTTCATGGTTCGGTCTAGGAACCTTAGTTCCAGTGAAGGGAAATCTTAACGCTATAGCATACAGTGACATTGTAGACAATTCTGTGCTTCCAACTTTGTGGCAACAGTTTGGGGAAGGCCCTTTCCTGTTTCAGCATGACAATGCCCCCGTGCACAAAGCGAGGTCCATACAGAAATGGTTTGTCGAGATCGGTGTGGAAGAACTTCACTGGCCTGCACTAAGACCTGACCTAAACCCCATCGAGCACCTTTGGGATGATTTGGAACGCCAACTGAGAGCCAAGCCTAATCCCCCAACATCAGTGCCCGACCTCACTAATGCTCTTGTGGCTGAATGGAAGCAAGTCCCGAAGCAATGTTCCAACATCTAGTGGAAAGCCTTCCCAGAAGAGTGGAGGCTGTTATAGCAGCAAAGGGGGGACCAACTCCATATTAATGCCCATGATTTTGGAATGAGATGTTCGACGAGCACGTGTCCACATACTTTTGGTCATGTAGTGTAACTTTAAAAAAAGATAGGGGCGTGGATCAGAAAACCAGCCAGTATCTGGTCAGACCACCATTTTCCTGAGCAACGTGACACATCTCCTTCGCATAGAGTTGATCAGGATGTACCAATCCTCTTCAATGGCTGTGCAAAGTTGCTGGATATTGGCGGGAACAGGAACACGCTGTCGTTCACGTCGATCCAGATCATCCCAAACATGCTCAATGGGTGAAAAGACTGGTGAGTATGCAGGCCATGGAAGAATTGGGACATTTTCAGCTTCTAGGATTTGTGAATAGATCCATGCGACATGGGGCCATGCATTATAATGCTGAAACATGAGATGATGGCGGCGGATGAATGGCACGACAATTAGCCTCAGGATCTCTTCAGGATATCACTGTGCATTCAAATTGCCATTGATAAAATGAAATTGTGTTCATTGTCTGTAGCTTATGCCTGCCCATACCACAACCCCACCGCCACCACGGGGCACTCTGTTCTCAACGTTGACATCAGCAAACCACTCGCCTATACAACACCATACGCCAATTGGGATTCTTCCGTGAAGAGCACACTTCTCAAGCTTGCCAGTGTCCATCGAAGGCGAGCATTTGTCCACTGATGTCGGTTACGACCCTGATGACGACGAAGAGCACGCAGATGAGCTTCCCTGAGACGGTTTCTGACAGTTTGTGCAGAAATTCTTTAGTTGCGCAAACCCACAGTTTCATCAGCTGATCGGGTGGCTGGTCTCAGACAATCCTGCAGGTGAAGAAGCCGGATGTGGAGGTCCTGGGCTGGCATGGTTACGCGTGGTCTGCGGTTGTGATGCCGGTTGGACGTACTGCCAAATTCTCTAAAATCACATTGAAGGTGGCTTATGGTAGAGAAATAAACATTACATTCTCTGGAAAAAGCTCTGGTGGACATTCCTGCAGTCAGCATGCCAATTGCACGCTCCCTCAAAACTTGAGACATCTGTGGCATTGTGTTGTGTGACAAAACTACACATTTTAGAGTGGCCTTTCATAAGGTGCATCTGTGTAATGATCATGCTGTTTAATCAGCTTCTTGATATGCCACACCTGTCAGGTGGATGGATTATCTTGGCATAGGAGAAATGCTCACTAACAGGGATGTTAACAAATTTGTGTTTAGAATTTGAGAGAAATAAGCTTTTTGTGCATACAGAACATTTCTGGGAACTTTTATTTAAGCTCATGAAACATGCAACCAACACTTTATGTGTTGCATTTATATATTTTTTTCAGTGTACATTTGATTGTTAAGGAACTACTACCACATATCACTTTAATTGGTATAGCGCTCTCACTAACAGGTGCAACAAATATAGCCACTTACAAGGCAAGCCCTAAAATATGTTAATGAGCCAGTGATTCTTTCTCCTCCCACAATAATTATCCACAATGCACAATAATGTACAGTATGCTGCAGTAAATATATAGCAAAACAGCAATAAAGTACTTTATTCTTTAATTGTATTGAAAATCAATTCAGCAATTGCTAATGGTGAATATTTAATTACATATTTCAGCATACGAACTGATATTTGGTGTTTTATATCACTTGCACTTTGGGCCTTAACAAAGGCTTCTAAACTGACATTGACTAAAGGGCAAAACATATCAAAAGGACAATCAACCATTTAAGGTAATATTTTTTCCAAAATGCATTACAAGTAGTTTTTTTCGTTCAATCAAATCAATAAAGTAAAACAAATTACATTAACAAAAACTAAATTCTAACACATTAATTCACCGCACAAACCATAGCAATATAATGCTGTCTTTTCTTTTCACTGTTCATTTGTGTTTGGCAAATGGGGCAGGTGTTGGGTCTGTAGAGGGGAGGAAGAAGAACCTGAGGAGCAAGCAGACCCACAATGGAGCCCCAGAGGTCAATGGTGGTACTCTCCTGTGGCCTGCTTGCTTCTGGTGAAGATCTGGGGTCTCCTCCATGCCTCGTCTGGTGGTCTGGTGCTGGGACTGATGCTGGAAACCGGGTACTGGGTGCTGCGACTGGGACTGGTGCTGGATCTATAGAGGGGTGGAAGAACAACCTAAGGAGCAAGCTGACAAACAGGGGAGCCCTAGACCCGGAGGTCAACGATGGCACTCCCCAATGGTCCGCCTGCTCCGGGTGAAGGTTAGATGTATGGCAGATGGTTTCCTCCCAGCTGACGGAGCCACCTCCATCCCTCTGGAAGGTGACCCCCAGCAGCTTGATGGTCTCTGTTTTAACAGGGAAAGAGGTGATGACAGTCTCATGCCTGTGACAGGAACAGTTCACTCTTATTCCTGTTGATGAGGGCACCAGAGGCTGCACAGTAGTCATCCACCACCTTTGTTGCCGTGGTGATGGAGCGACTATCTGTGCCGACTCTGATGATGCATTCCATGTACGCCACCACTTTGAGCATCTCCCCCTGGGCCCCTGGCATCTGGTAGCCAGGGATTTCAGGTGTTGACCTGATCTTCTGGATGAAAGGCTCTAGGTAGATGACGTACAGCAGAGGGCTAAGGGGCAACCTTGGCGAACGCCGGATCTGATGGGGAATGGGTCTGTGAGGGTGCTGTTTACCAGAACTCTGCTCGTGATTTTCTGGTAGCAGAGTTCGGGACAGTGGATGAGATGTTGGGGAAAGTCATCTTGGTTAGCACCCTCTGCAGGAAGCCATGGCTAACCCTGTCCAAAGCTTTTTCCTGGTCTAGGCTGAGAAGGTCCAAAGGGGACCTCTGCTCCTGGGAGAGCAGGATAAGATGTCTCACCAGGAGCAGGTTGTCATTGATGGACCTACCGGGGATGGTGCAGGTCTGGTCTGGGGCTATTACTGAGGGGAGGTGTGTCTGGTTGCATTTGGTGAGGGCCTTGGTCATAATTTTGTAGTCAACGGAGAGGAGGTTGATGAGGCACCAATTCCAGAGGTCCTTGTGGTCCCCTTTCTTGGGGATGAGAGAGCCCGTACTCTGGTGCTTTTTGTTTGTTCAGGGAGCGCACAGCCCGGGTGAGATCCTCTTCCCTTTGGTCGGGTTCTCTCTCTCGCCACTTTCTCGGTGCCTCTGTCTAGACCATCTAGGAGGGTGGCCATAAGAGCCTTGTCGGTAGGCTTGGTGTCATACAGCCTACCATAACCCCCCCAGGAAGTCGTCGCTGTTGGTCACAGAACCCCCTTGGTTGTTGTACAGGGACAGGATGGTTTTTGCTTTGACTGTGCCCTGCGTAAGAAGAGGCGGGTGCATTGCTCCTCCTCCTCCAGACTTCTGTTCTTCCCGACAGAGTTTGGAAAGGTGTTCTTTTGTTTCGGCCAGCTCTCAGGCCACATCCCACCCCTTTAGCTGTAAGAGACTAAGATGTTGGAGGGCCTTGTTGTGGTGTTGAAAACTGTACCTCTTTTCCCTACCTTTCCTCCGCCCTATTCCCCCGATGTAGCCCGCGGTCCTGGCCTTGACCATTTCCCACCACTCTATCGGGGAATCAAATAGCTCTTTCAAGGTTCTCCACTCCAGGTAGCATCTCGAGAAGGAGAGCTTGACTGCTGGTTCCTGAAGAACAAATCTATTCATCCTCCAGCACCCCCTACCTACTCTTACTAAGCCTTCCCAAACCAAGGACACGGTCAGCATCCTGTGGTCTGAGAACTGCACCTCACGGCTTGTCCGGGAGCAGATTCTCAGATCTGGTGAGAACAAGGACATTTCAATCCTGGAGTAGGAAGCACTGGAGGAACTCAACTCAACTTTGGTGTTGGAGGGGTGGTGCCACCAGCGTCTGTAAGGGATACGTTGTCAATGATTGATTGTAGTTCCTGTGTGCTACGGTCTCACCTGGGCCTACTGTGCAGGGACGGCCTGTTCAATAGGGCGATATGGGCGACGCACTGCCAAACGGGAAAAGGAAGGGATTTTTTTTCTAATCAATTATATCACGGCAACAGTAGTTATCAGTGTTGTAATCTATACGTCTGATCTGCCACAGTGCCACACTGCCACTAAATGTCGAATCAGGCTAAAGTCGTGCTTCAAATGGCTCCACCCCCTTTTGGGGCGATTTCAGTCAGATTGAAAATCGCCCAGAACTTCTGTCATAGACTCCCATGTAAAATCTATTTTTTTCAAATTTCAGAGCCTTCAATACAATCTCAATGGGTGTCTGTGGGCTTGCACTTACGCGCTTTCGTCACATGAACGTAACTAAGAAAAGAGAGGGTAGCAGCGTCAATCAATTCACTACTACTATCAACATGGCTAGGCTTCAGTGCAACTCGATTGTGTCTTTGAAAGAATTTCCTTTTTGTCGGCGAACAAATGAAGATAAATTGGCAACGAAACAATTAGGACCTCCCAGACCAAATTTAATAATTCAACAGGTTTCTACTAAAGGGGGGAAGTCCTACACCCGAGGATTTTCCAAAAAATGGTACGAACGAAAAATAACATTGCCACTCAACTGGATGAGGGATACAGGCTAGCTGTCCGCCGCCACAACGATGAGGTTAGTGTTGATAATCACAAGTTTACTGGAGAACTGAGACCAAGTAGAGACTTTGGACAGGGTGGATATGGTTATATTGCGATATTGTCAATACAGTATATCGTAAAGTATCACTATGTAACTCGATTTCTTTCACCCCAATCCCTCAAATTAACGGTAAATAACTGAATTGTTTGCCCCACATTTAGCTAAGATGATTAGCTAGCCAGCTAAAATGTTTTATTTAGTTAGCAGTCGCATCTACAATAGTTTACTGTCAATAACATGTCTCCAAAAATGACGTGGTGTCTCCAATTGTGTTGACATTTTACAATTGCGATGCGCATCCATGAGTATCCACTTTCTGTAGCTCAGCTGGTAGAGCACGGCGCTTGTAACGCCAAGGTAGTGGGTTCGATCCCGGGACCACCCATACACAAAAATGTATGCACGCATGACTGTAAGTCGCTTTGGATAAAAGCGTCTGCTAAATGGCATATTATTATTATTATTATTATTCCAGCCTTGTGTAGGTCTCCAATTTTGTCCCTGACATCCTTGGAGAGCTCTTTGGTCTTGGCCATGGTGGAGAGTTTGGAATCTGATTGATTGATTGCTTCTGTGGACAGGTGTCTTTTATACAGGTAACAAGCTGAGATTAGGAGCACTCCCTGAGATCAGTCAATAAATGATTCTGGTATTGACTTATATGCTGCCCCTGTCTTCATGTTGTTGCTGGACATATCTTTTTAAAAATGTGTGTAGGTAACCTAAATCATCAGAAAAATTGCCCCTCCTGAGAATTTTTTCAGGAGCCGCCACTGCTACTGTGGTCTTCGTCTCGGAGGGTGCAGTTGAAGTCTCCCCCTAGCAGGACTGGTGTGGGGGTGAGCAGGAGAGACCGAAGCTCTTTGAATAGGGACACTCTCTTGGACACGTTGGTGGGGCTGTACACATTTATGACCCTCAGGGGCGAACCCTGAATCTCAAGGTCTAAGACTAGGATTTCACCTGCTCTCGACAACCTTGCTGGACTTCAGTTGGAGGTAGGCGTTGGTCACCAATATGCCAACCCTGTCTGTCTTGGTGGTGTGGATCCTGACCAGAGAGAGACCCCCCGGGTCCACTCCTCCTCCAGGAGAGTGTCCATCTCCTTGTTTGGATGCCACACTCCTGGAGGAGGTAGATGTCTGCCGGGTTATTGGAGAGGTGTCGCAGGACAGTCTGTTATCTTTCTGGGAACCAGATTCTTCTGGTGTTGAGGGTGGACATTGTCAGGGTCCCGTTGGGTAATAAAGAGGGTCCAGGTCCGGTGTTGGCCATGTCATTGCAGATTTGGATGAGGGCTTCTAGCGGATCATTGGTGCTGGATGGTGGCCCTTCCCCTTGACTGCTCATGGGTCTTGACGTACCTCCGCACTGACTGCCCAGTTAGCCAATCCTCAGTCGTTTTTGTAAGTGCTATACATGTTGAATGCCCTTCCCTATAAGTGTGCGGAAAGTCTGTTGTTAATTTGTTTACTGTGAAATAGCATTGTATCTGGTCAAACACAATTTTTTCCAAAAGTTTACTAAGGGTTGGCATAAGGCTGATTAGTCAGCTGTTTGAGCCAGTAAGGGGTGCTTTGCTATTCTTGGGTAGCGGAATACATTTTGCTTCTCTCCAGACCTGAGGGCATACACTTTCCTATAGGCTTAGATTGATTGGCAAATAAGAGTGGCAATATAGTCCGCTATCATCCTCAGTAATTTTCCATTCAAGCTGTCAGACCCAGGTGGCTTGTCATTGTTGATAGACAACAATACTTTTTTCACCTCTTCCACATTCACTTAAGGAATTCAAAATTGGAATGCTTGTCTTTCATAATTTGGTCAGTTATGCATGGGTGTGTAGGTTCAGAATTTGTTGTTGGCATGTCATGCCTAAGTTTGCTAATCTTGCGAATGAAAAAATAATAAAAGTAGTTGGCAATATCAGTGGATTTTGTGATGAATTAACCATCTGATTCAATGAATGATGGAGCCGAGTTCGCTTTTTTGCCCAACAATTAAGGTGTGCCAAAGCTTTTAACTATTATCCTTTATATAATTTATCTTCGTTTCATAGTACAGTTTCTTCTTATTTTTGTTCAGTTTAGTCACATGATTTCTCAATTTACAGTACATTTGCCAAACGGCTGGCAGCCAAATTGATTTGCCATTCCTTTCGCCTCATCCCTTTCAACCATACAACTTTTTCAATTCATCAATCCACCGGGATTTAACAGTTTTTACAGTCATTTTCTTAATGGGTGCATGCTCATTAGTAACTGGAATTAGCAATTTCATAAATACATCAAGTGCAGTGTCTGGTTGCTCCTCATTACACATCACAGACAGCAATATATTCTTTATCTTCAACATAGGAATCACTACAAAACCTATTGTATGACCTTTTATACACTGTATTAGGCCCAGCCTTTGGAACTTTGGTTTTATTAGATATGGATACTATATTATGATCACTACATCCGATGGATGTGGATACTGCTTTAGAGCAGATTTCTGCAGCATTAGTAAAGATGTGATCAATACATGTGGATGGTTTCATAATCAGTACAACCTTAAAAAAAGTATTTTACACACATCATATGTATCCATTAAAATCAATATAATAATTGGAATGCATGATTTGTAACCAGTACTTGAAAACGTGAATAAAACAGTAAATAAATAAATAATTACCACAAAATAATGCTGATAACTATTTATTGATGCAAGTGGCGCGTGCAGGCAGTCAATCATGTAAACTTTGACACTCACTTGGAGTCATTCAGTGTTGTTTATTCATGTAGCTAGTGAGCTAAGCATTAGCAATGTCTTTCAAAAAGAGACAGCTCACAAATTCGGAAATACTGGAGATTTTTGTAAATTCTGTCACTGAGTCTGAGTATGAAGGTGAGGAATCAGATTCTGAAAGTGCAGTGAGGAGCTGCCCCCCAACCTTCTGGCCATTGAGAACCCTGAATCTGAGGACCTCTTGCCCACCAACAAAGTCCCAGCCCTCTGAAGATGTTGGTGGTTAATAAAACTCATAGAATAAAAATAGAAGTTTTACATCTCCCTAAGTCTGAGGGTGGTTTTAACCTCCCTGACTTGGAATTGTATCAACTTGCCACCCAAGGCTTTAACTTGAGACATATTGTTAAATGCACTAAAGAGGAATAATGGGTACATCTTGAAGATGCACATGCTCACCCCCAGAATCCTTTCACGTGTCTATTTTCAAAGGATAAAGCTAAGAACATTAACAACTTCATAGTTAAGAACAATATGTAAGAAAATGAAACAGATTCTACAAGAACCAATATCACTCCCAAAAAACACAACCCTATGGAACAATCCTTGGATAGCTTTTCAGAAAATTGGTCCACATGGAAAACTAGAGGCATAGAAACCATAAATTACTTATTAATAGGAAATACATTTATTTTCATGACAGAATTAAAAAGCAATTTTGGACTGACCAATGTAGATATTTTCAAATACATGCAATTTAAAAGTTTAATATGATGAAATTTCGATTTGAAATCTTTTGGACATCAGAGCAATCTTGAGCGAATCCTATTTGAGTCAGAAAGCTATATTGATACAGTATATGATAGGTAAGACATACAAAACCTTGCAGAGAGCCTATCCAACTGACAACCTCTTAGAAAAAAATATAAACTATTGGAACCAAGACTTAAAAATAGCTGATATTGGCACAAGGTGAAGGTAATGTTGGAACATAACTAATGAAATTACAGGTAACAAAAATGTGTGCTTAATCCAGCATAAACTAATGTATAGAATGTATTATTCAAGAGACAAAATTCAGAAATTCTACAGCACAATGACAGAGTCATGTCTTAAGTGTAAAACTAACAATGTCTCTGTCACGCCCTGGCTCTGGGGACTCTTATATGTTGAGCCAGGGTGTGTAGGGTCTATGTTCTGTGTTCTATGTTCAGTTTCTAGTTCATGTGTTTTCTAGGTTGGCCGGGGTGGTTCTCAATCAGAGGCAACGAGAATCAGCTGTTGCTTGTTGTCTCTGATTGGGAACCATACTTAGGCAGCCTGTTGTGCTTTTGTGTTTTGTGGGATCTTGTTCCGTTAAGGTTTGTGTTTATGACCGAGGACATCACGTATCGTTTTTGTTGTTTTGTGTTATATTGAAAGTACCTATTAAAGTATGTATGCATATCACGCTGCGCCTTGGTCCACTTTTCATGACGATCGTGACAGTCTCAATAATCCATGCCTTCTGGAAATGCTGTAAATCTTAAAGTTATGGGCGGAGTTAGAAAATTGGCTATCAGAAGTATTGCAATATAGATGTACTTTTAATCTGTCTTTCTATATATCCAAGACATGTCATACGAGGGAGCAGTGAGATACTCGATGGGTTTGACTATTCTCTTCTCATCAATTGTCTGGAAAAAACATGTACTTAAAAACTGCAAGATCAACCAATCCTCCATCGTTAAGACAATGGAAAAATCATATGCTTCATTTTCTGAATATTGAAAGAGTGTGAGTGACGGAGAAGAACAAAATGGTGCAATTTGAGGACATGTGGCGGAGAGTAGTGCAGGCACTTGAGATAGGGGTGAGAACAGGTGGATCTGGGAAGGAGTGATGTTGTTGATGTTTGTGTGTGTCTGTATGTTGTCTTTTGTATGTGTATGTTTTGTATTGTTAGAATTGTTTTATTTATACAATGTATTACTTTTTTTTATATGAAGACGCTGGTGGTGATGGAGGTAGACCAACAGTGGGTGAAGTACAGGAGGCCTGCGGTAGCTGGAAGGCCACCAGCCATTTCCCCCCTCTTGGCCCTGCTGTTGGCTTTGTTGAGTCCCAGTCTGGAGTGCAAAGCCCCTTGCCATCTCCATTTGAGGCAGAGTGCTTCAAGCTGTTTTTGACACCAATCGCTATGCCTTGGAGACCAATCGCTATGCCTTGGAGCTACAGGAGAAGAGAGAGAGCCAGGAGTGAGGGGGAAGCTTGCTAAATGGGTGACAACAATTAGTGAAATGCTTAACTTCTTTCTCATAGGAATAGTGAAGCACTCCCTAAGGGAATACTGGAGAAAGGATCCTACAATGCATTCGGAAAGTATTCAGACCCCTTCACTTTTTCCACATTTTGTTACATTACAGCCTTATTCTAAAATGTATTAAATTGTTTTTTTTCCTCATCAATCTACACACAATACCCCATAATGGCATAGCAAAAACAGGTTTTTAGACATTTTTGCAAATTTCTTGGGAATGATGCTACAAGCTTGGCTCACCTGTATTTGGGGAGTTTTTCCCATTCTTCTCTGCAGATCCTCTCAAGCTCTGTCAGGTTGGATGGGGAGCTATTTTCAGGTCTTTCCAGAGATGTTCGATCGGGTTCAAGTCTGGGCTCTGGCTGGGCCACTCAAGGACATTCAGAGACTTGTCCCGAAGGCACTCCTGCGTTGTGTTGGCTGTGTGCTTAGGGTCATTGTCCTGTTGGAAGGTGAACCTTCACCCCAGTCTGAGGTCCTGAGCGTTCTGGAGCAGGTTTTCATCAAGGATCTCTCTGTACTTTGCTCCGGTCATCTTTCACTCGATTCTGACTAGTCGCCCAGTCCCTGCCGCTGAAAAACATCCCCACAGCATGATGCCAGGTGATGAGCGGTGCCTGGTTTCCTCCAGACATGACGCTTGGGATTCAGGCAAAAGAGATCAATCTTGGTTTTATCAGACCAGAGAATCTTGTTTCTCATGGTCTGAGAGTCCTGTAGATGCCTTTTGGTAAACTCCAAGCAGGGTTTCATGTGTCTTTTACTGAGGAGTGGCTTCCATCTGGCCACTCTACCATAAAGGCCTGATTGGTGGAGTGCTGCAGAGATGGTTGTCCTTCTGGAAGGTTCTCCCATCTCCACAGAGGAACTCTGGAGCTCTGTCAGAGTGACCATCGAGTTCTTGGTCTCCTCCCTAAAAAAGCCGTTCTCTACCGATTGCTCAGTTCTAGGAAGAGTCTTGGTTGTTCCAATCTTCTTCCATTTAAGAATGATGGAGGCCGCTGAGTTCTTGGGGCCCTTCAATGCTGCAGAAATGTTTTGGTACCCTTCCCCAGATCTGTGCCTCAACACAATCCTGTCTCGGAGCTCTACGGACAATTCCTTCAACCTCATGGTTTGGTTTTTGCTCTGACATACACTGTCAGGTGTGTGCCTTTCCAAATCATGTCCAATGAATTGAGTTTACCACAGGTGGACTCCAATCAAGTTGTAGAAACATCTCAAGGAACATGAATGGAAACAGGATGCACCTGAGCTCAATTTCAAGTCTCATAGCAAAGGGTCTGAATACTTATGTAAATAAAATCCTGTTTTTCACTTTGTCATTATGTGGTG
Source organism: Coregonus clupeaformis (assembly GCF_020615455.1). Taxonomy (NCBI): domain Eukaryota; kingdom Metazoa; phylum Chordata; class Actinopteri; order Salmoniformes; family Salmonidae; genus Coregonus; species Coregonus clupeaformis. The sequence continues at coordinate 30,087,432 of NC_059217.1, read as the reverse complement.
TTGTGTTTAGATTGATGAGGAGAAAAAATATTTAATCAATTTTAGAATAAGGCTGTAACGTAACAAAATGCAGAAAAGTCAAGGGGTCTGAATACTTTCCGAAACACACTATAACTATAAGATTTCACCTTCCTTATAACTGTAACATACATATTTGTATGTTTAGTGTTAGAGAAAATGTGCATATTTTCAAAATGTCTGCCCCCATCGCTGTGAACGTCTCACAGAGCTCTGGCTTTCTGAACTCGTTAGGAACTTGCCTTTCGTCTCAGATTAATCTTGTCCGTCTATGACAAACAGAAAGTGTTTTTTCTTTAAATTTATGAATTATTTTAGATTAATGGCTATAAATTGATCCCTGAATGTGCTACAGTGATGAAACCACACTGCGCTACGATGTAAGGATTCCGGGCATATACGTTGTTAGAGGCTGTGATGTAGAGTACAACCAGGAGTTGATGGACAGTCGGAAAAGCGAATGAAATGGTAGGAGGGACATCCCAGCTTCAAGTGGTTTCAGACTCCACATCCTGTGTCACACGGGCTCAAATAATATACTACTGTGTTCGTGGGAAATATTTAGATCTACAGTGGCCACAGATCGATGTATAAGGGAAAATGTCGGTCGGAAACCAGTACCAGAAACACACAGGTCCCCTAAACAGGGGACTTTACATATTAAGATTAGGGAGGACGATTCTTTTTTTAATGAGCATGGCCTTGGTTTTATTACAGCATATTGGATGAATGTCATTCATATTCCATTAACCCAGCTCAATGTAACATAAATAGGTTTAGGCTAATACAGTGGTCACCAAACTTTTCTGAGTCAAGATCACGTTCTGAGTCAAAATGCAAGCCGAGATCTACCGCTCAGATTTTTTTTTTTAACATGACTCAGAAGCCTCTCTACAATACCTTATCACTGCATATTGGCTAAGCTTGAATTTCCCTGCCAATGTTGTTCTTCTCAGACCATTTTGAAATTATATTGAAACATTTTAGGTATATGATCACATTGGTAATGGATAATTTGTTGTATTACTTTTGAGGCACAGCTGGGTAAGCATAATAATTACTTTTTGTTTTACTGGGCTGATGGCCTGCATCTTATGGTCAGTCTGAGAGGAGTGAGGGAGCAGCAGTGAGGCTGCCTCTCATCCGACTAACCGTCCCTCCTCTTTCCCTCCCTCCGCTGAGAAAAGGGGACACAGTTTTCCAGCTGATGGCAAAACTCACGTCACACTGCATTATTTCTGCCTCATGCACCATTTCATGTTGTTACTCCTATGACCAGAGAAGGTGACATATTCCTCAGTATTAAAAAATACACAAGCCGCTAGTAATAACAACGCAAGCTTATCAAAACACTTTGCTATACTCATTCATTGCATCTGCATTGCTGGTTGTACTGTGAGTGGAAGTAGGGAGAACACGCATTTTATGGCTTATAAAAGTGTTGAACAGAGTGTAGACAGCGCTGAATAACAACTTAAACATGGACTTACTCATAAAAACAGCAGCCGTTTGCTGTAATTGTTTTGTCTCTCTCTAGTCATGGTTTTTAAAGTTTTTAAATGTCACAGTATCAACTTTGCTGTGCGTTCTAGGCTTCCTTTTACAGTCTGATCTATCTGATTGGCCAGCGGTAGGCCTATAGGTGCACTTGATTTGAGTTCTACCTTCAGACACATGAAATGGTTCAAAATGGGAACACTTTTGCCTTCCCAGCGCTTGGGCTGCTGAATCAAGTGCACCTACTGCCAACAGTGCGAAATGAAGAATAAATCAAATACAGGAACGCAAGGCTTTATCGTTGTTGTTTGGGATTGTTGACTAGGAATGCCTTGGAGATCAAACAGTTGTTTGGGATCGACCGGTTGGTGACCACTGGGCTACTATATGATATTCACATTTTCCCTATATCTATCATGAGGTTGCTACATCCTAGCCTACGAATTAATGTTTACAACGTAGGTGCACAAGTCGCATTTGTTTTTTGAGTAATCAAGGTGACAGACAATGAGACATTCAATACCGCCTTGCACACTCTTGCCTGCATCTAGCTGATCTAGGGTTTATTCATTAGTCCAAAACAGTTGCAAACAAGTTCCTATTGGACAAATCCAGGTACAGTGGGGAAAAAAAGTATTTAGTCGGCCACCAATTGTGCAAGTTCTACCACTTAAAAAAATGAGAGAGGCCTGTAATGTTCATCATAGGTACACGTCAACTATGACAGACAAAATGAGAAAGAAAATCCAGAAAATCACATTGTAGGATTTTTAATGAATTTATTTGCAAATGATGGTGGAAAATAAGTATTTGGTCAATAACAAAAGTTTCTCAATACTTTGTTATATACCCTTTGTTGGCAATGACACAGGTCAAACGTTTTCTGTAAGTCTTCACAAGGTTTTCACACACTGTTGCTGGTATTTTCGCCCATTCCTCCATGCAGATCTCCTCTAGAGGAGTGATGTTTTGGGGCTGTCGCTGGGCAACACGGACTTTCAACTCCCTCAAAATATTTTCTATGGGGTTGAGATCTGGAGACTGGCTAGGCCACTCCAGGACCTTGAAATGCTTCTTACGAAGCCACTCCTTCGTTGCCCGGGCGGTGTGTTTGGGATCATTGTCATGCTGAAAGACCCAGCCACGTTTAATCTTCAATGCCCTTGCTGATGGAAGGAGGTTTTCACTCAAAATCTCACGATACATGGCCCCATTCATTCTTTCCTTTAGACGGATCAGTCGTCCTGGTCCCTTTGCAGAAAAACAGCCCCAAAGCATAATGTTTCCACCCCCATGCTTCACAGTAGGTATGGTGTTCTTTGGATGCAACTCAGCATTCTTTGTCCTCCAAACACGACGAGTTGAGTTTTTACCAAAAAGTTCTATTTTGGTTTGATCTGACCATATGACATTCTCCCAATCCTCTTCTGGATCATCCAAATGCACTCTAGCAAACTTCAGACGGGCCTGGACATGTACTGGCTTAAGCAGGGGGACACGTATTGCACTGCAGGATTTGAGTCCCTGGCGGCGTAGTGTGTTACTGATGGTAGGCTTTGTTACTTTGGTCCCAGCTCTCTGCAGGTCATTCACTAGGTCCCCCCGTGTGGTTCTGGGATTTTTGCTCACCGTTCTTGTGATCATTTTGACCCCACGGGGTGAGATCTTGCATGGAGCCCCAGATCGAGGGAGATTATCAGTGGTCTTGTATGTCTTCCATTTCCTAATAATTGCTCCCACAGTTGATTTCTTCAAACCAAGCTGCTTACCTATTGCAGATTCAGTCTTCCCAGCCTGGTGCAGGTCTACAATTTTGTTTCTGGTGTCCTTTGACAGCTCTTTGGTCTTGGCCATAGTGGAGTTTGGATTGTGACTGTTTGAGGTTGTGGACAGGTGTCTTTTATACTGATAACAAGTTCAAACAGGTGCCATTAATACAGGTAACGAGTGGAGGACAGAGGAGCCTCTTAAAGAAGACGTTACAGGTCTGTGAGAGCCAGAAATCTTGCTTGTTTGTAGGTGACCAAATACTTATTTTCCACCATAATTTGCAAATAAATTCATTAAAAATCCTACAATGTGATTTTCTGGATTTTCTTTTCTCAATTTGTCTGTCATAGTTGACGTGTACCTATGATGGAAATTACAGGCCTCTCTCATCTTTTTAAGTGGGAGAACTTGCACAATTGGTGGCTGACTAAATACTTTTTTTCCCCACTGTATGTTTATCCCCGTTTCGTTCCGTTTGCTTCCGTTTAAGAAATGTTTTTCAACTGAAGTGACGGAATGAATACAGCCCTGGTCACCCACAAACACAGTTCACTTTCATAGCAGCCACATACAAACAGCATGATCAATTTGCTCATTGTATAACTCCTTCTCTCATCTACACGCTCTCGCCTTCCACCTTTTCCCTTCGCTTCTGGACTTCAGTGCACAACACAACAGCTGTCTGTTACCAGGTGTAAAAACCTTCCCATACCATAACCTCTAACCACTACACACAGCCTACATCGTTGTCACCATATTAGCTAACGTCATAGTCGCTACTAGAAGTAATGCATTAGTAAACCCACTACAATCATGCAGTACAGTGTACAGCAAGCAGTTTAGCAGTTAAGCCAGCGGGCCCCGGTGGCAATAAATTAATAAAACCAAAAAATATCTTGACTTGGAAGAGTTCCAGTGCTGGATAGTAATAGCCAGCTAGCTAACATAGCTTCCGTCTCTGTTTGAGCCAGGTGTTTGAGTAGGCTAAACTAGGTAGCTGCATTCACTAGCTAAGTAAGTGAAAGTGAAAAAATATAGCTAAATATAGCTCTCTCTCACTCTCTCTCTGTCTCTTGCTTCTCCTTCATTTTTGAATAAATTAATTTGTTCAAAACTGTTCAACTATTGACTTTCTCTTTATGCCAACTGCTCACCACCTTTTATGCGCTGCAGTATTAGCTAACTGTAGTTTATGCTTTCAGTTCTAGATTCATTATCTGATCCTTTGATTGGGTGGACAACATGTCAGTTCATACAGCAAGAGCTCTGATTAGGTTGGAGGACGTCATCCGGAAGTTGTCATAATTACTGTGTAAGTCTATGGAAGGGGGTGAGAACAATGCGTCTCCTAGGTTTTGTATTGAGGTCAATGTACCCAGAGGAGCATGGAAACTAGCTTTCCTCGGCTACACTATGGTGCTACCCCAGAGAGTACTGTTATCTTTATGAAATTCACTGAGGAGGATGGTCCTCCCCTTCCTCCTCTGATGAGCCTCCACTGATTGACAAGTCACTGATGTTATGGAGGGGTAGGCTGGTGTTCCATCAATACATTCCCTCCAAAAGGCACAGGTTTGGGGTTGAGTTCTTTGTTACAGTATGTGCGCTGTGAAGACAGGATTTGTCCAGGACATTATAGTCTACACAGGGTCCATCACTGACATCCAACATTATGAGGGGTGTCCGGGTCCATGGTGATGACCCTGCTGGCTCCTCATCTTGGGAAGGGACACATTTTGTATGTGGACAATTGGTACATCAGTCCCACATTCTTCCAGCATCTGCTCTCCAACATCACAGCAGCCTGTGGCACAGTCTGGTTCAACAGGAAGGGGATGCCGGCATTCGGAAGCAGGAAGGTGCAGAGGGAGAGGTGTTCAAGAACGGCTAATAGTAAAGTGGCATGACAAACGAGACATCCATGTTCTCTCCACTGTCCATACAGCAACCGCTTCAGCCATAGGGAAGGTGGACCACCTGATGGAAGAGAGAAAGATCAAACCAGACTGTGTTCTTGACTATAGCCTCAAAATGGGGGCAGTGGATAAGGCGGACATAATAAACAGCTTTGTGGAATGTGCTCGAAAAACTACCAAGTAGTATAAGAATATATTTTTCCATCTGATCGAAACTGATGTCCTCAATGGTCATGTAGTTCGCCACCAGCAAACAGGTGAGATGATTACTGAACAAGGTTTTTCTGAAATTGGACATATACAGTGGGGAGAACAAGTATTTGATACACTGCCTATTTTGCAGGTTTTCCTATTTACAAAGCATGTAGAGGTCTGTCATTTTTATCATAGGTACATGTCAACTGTGAGAGACGGAATCTAAAACAAAAATCCAGAAAATCACATTGTATGATTATTAAGTAATTAATTTGCATTTTATTGCATGACATAAGTATTTGATACATCAGAAAAGCAGAACTTAATATTTGGTACAGAAACCTTTGCAATTACAGAGATCATACGTTCCCTGTAGGTCTTGAACAGGTTTGCACACACTGTAGCAGGGATTTTGGCCCACTCCTCCATACAGACCTTCTCCAGATCCTTCAGGTTTCGGGGCTGTTGCTGGGCAATACGGACTTTCAGCTCCCTCCAAAGATGTTCTATTGGGTTCAGGTCTGGAGACTGGCTAGGCCACTCCAGGACCTTGAGATGCTTCTTACGGAGCCACTCCTTAGTTGCCCTGGCTGTGTGTTTCGGGTCGTTGTCATGCTGGAAGACCCAGCCACGACCCATCTTCAATGCTCTTACTGAGGGAAGGAGGTTGTTGGCCAAGATCTCGCGATACATGGCCCCATCCATCCTCCCCTCAATACGGTGCAGTCGTCCTGTCCCCTTTGCAGAAAAGCATCCCCAAAGAATGATGTTTCCACCTCCATGCTTCACGGTTGGGATGGTGTTCTTGGGGTTGTACTCATCCTTTCCTCTTCCTCCAAACACGGCGAGTGGAGTTTAGACCAAAAATATCTATTTTTGTCTCATCAGACCACATGACCTTCTCCCATTCCTCCTCTGGATCATCCAGATGGTCATTGGCAAACTTCAGACGGGCCTGGACATGCGCTGGCTTGAGCAGGGGGACCTTGCGTGCGCTGCAGGATTTTAATCCATGACGGCGTAGTGTGTTGCTAATGGTTTTCGTTGAGACTGTGGTCCCAGCTCTCTTCAGGTCATTGACCAGGTACTGCCATGTAGTTCTGGGCTGATCCCTCACCTTCCTCATGATCATTGATGCCCCACGAGGTGAGATCTTGCATGGAGCCCCAGACCGAGGGTGATTGACCGTCATCTTGAACTTCTTCCATTTTCTAATAATTGCGCCAACAGTTGTTGCCTTCTCACCAAGCTGCTTGCCTATTGTCCTGTAGCCCATCCCAGCCTTGTGCAGGTCTACAATTTTATCCCTGATGTCCTTACACAGCTCTCTGTTCTTGGCCATTGTGGAGAGGTTGGAGTCTGTTTGATTGAGTGTGTGGACAGGTGTCTTTTATACAGGTAACGAGTTCAAACAGGTGCTGTTAATACAGGCAATGAGTTGAGAACAGGAGGGCTTCTTAAAGAAAAACTAACAGGTTTGTGAGAGCCGGAATTCTTACTGGTTGGTAGGTGATCAAATACCTATGTTATGCAAAATGTGATTTTTCTGGATTTTTGTTTTAGATTCCGTCTCTCAGAGTTGAAGTGTACCTATGATAAAAATTACAGACCTCTACATGCTTTGTAAGTAGGAAAACCTGCAAAATCGGCAGTGTATCAAATACTTGTTCTCCCCACTGTACATCGTAAAATGTATCAGTGTCACTTACGGTCAAGAGGGTTGACAACTATGCCGCATAAAATTCAAGATAGTTTGGAACAGATTTTTGATGTCCCAATACCATGGCATCGGGTTTATGAACTGATATACAAAACAACAATTGATACATCAATTCCTTCTTTTCAATTTAAGCTATTACATAAAATTCTCGCTACAAAAATTATGCTCATTATCTGGGGTATTATACAGTCAGACTGCTACAGACTCTGCCATGCAGAAACAGAATCAATAGAGCATCTCTTTTGTTACCGTCCATCGGTGGCTTATTTTTGGAGTCAGGTCCAGGAATGGTTGTTATGTCATAATATCAGGGTGAAGTTGGACCTGCAAACTGTATTGCTGGGGGATTTGAAGGACCACAGTCATTCAATAGGAAATATCATTGTGCTCCTTGCAAAATCCTTTTGGGCCGGGGGTGGGGCCTTGCGGCATCTCAAGGTGGGCGGGCGCGAGTGACCCACTGATGGGAGAGGCCATTTGTTTTGTATTGTTGTTTTAAAATAAAAAATGTTTAAGACAGACCCAGTCCCAGAACCAGACCTTTCCACAGACACCGTCCAACCCACCACCTAAGATGGCCGGGGTTTGGGTTCTGAGGTGGTCTTCTGGTCTGGTCTCTTGTTGGGGGGGCTGTTTCTTGGATGTTTTGGGTGGTGACAGGGGTGGGGGCTGTTTCTTGGATGTTTTGGGTGGTGACAGGGGTGGGGGCTGTTTCTGGGACATCTTGGTTGGTGGGTTGCCTGTGGAAAGGTCTGGGTCTGGGTCTTCATTGTTGTTGTCTGGTGGAGGAGGTGGGGAGATGGTGGGTTTGGGGTTGGTGGCATGTGCCCTTGCCCTGCTGGCGTAAGAACTGGGGCAGGTTCTGAAGAAGTGGCTCCCATTCTTAACACAGGTTGCAGGAGCGTGGTACAGTCTGAGGTGTCCCACCTCAGACTGTACCACGCTCCTGCAACCGGTTGTCTTTACAGATCTTGCAAATGATGGCTGTGCAGGCACTGCGCCCAGTTGGCCCAGTTGGCCGCTGTGCCTGCACAGTTTGGGCATGCTGGAGTAGTGGACGGAGCCTCTGGTGTTTCCCAGCGTGATGTGCTGGGGAGGTGTTGGTCTCCGCCCACTCTGGTTGGGTCTGGTCTTAACAGGACCAGCCATTTTCGTGCCCCAGTCCAGACATTGTCTTCGTCCCTCCAGGACCCTCCTAGCCGCGAACCTGTTAAACGGGGCTGAATCTTTGCACTTTCTGAATTTTGACCAAAACTGTTCTAGTAACTGGGGGTCTTGAAACTGGCTTCAAATTATTCCTGTGGCACTGGGGGTTTCACCAGGCAGTTCAGGTCAGACGGCACGAAGGCCATACCTCTCTGGAGAACTGCCTGCTGAATACCAGGCGGGTCATGTTTTCTGGTCTGGCAGTTGTTGTTGTTGCTCCTGAAACGAATATTATAGAAGAATGTGTAAAATGCAACCAAAAAATTTAGCTAATTTGAATTTGCAATATGTAAACTTAACATGATGAACAGGAATGACATTTACTCTCATGGGTGGCCAATAAGGTCTAACTGAAATCCACGCCCCTAATAAGCCACACCTCCTGAAAATAACCTAAGGATTATGAGAGTAAAAATACACTGTAAGACTTTTCTGTAATTTCAACAGTAAAACATTGTAGAATGCACAGTAAAACACCTTAAATGTGCTTTACAGCATTAATGCTATAGATTGCACTGCATTATTGGTAAAATGCTTTAAAAAAAGACTGTTATTAACTCTAATTGGAAGCCTTCTGTAAAAATTACTGTAAAATACTGTATTTCTTTATTGTAATATATTATGCCTACTATAGATTAAAATGCTCTGTTTCAGGCACCAACCTCATGCTGTTGGTGAGACACATGAAGCTCAGACAATTTTTGTAGCGGCTGGAAAGTGGAGGAATATTTTCAGCAACTGCTGTTTATAAGTATCTTTATTGCTAGCCAACGTTGAATTACTGCATGTTTTCTTAACAAACCTAGCTAGCTAGCTAGTTAGCTATCGGTGGAAAAAATGGTGTGTGTTGATTGTGGGGGTGCCCATGTTGCCCCCAATATTTACTCACATTGTCTGAGCTTCATGTGTCTCACCCGACAGCATGAGGTTGGCGCCTGAAACGGATAATTTGAATCTACAGTAGACATAAGATATTACTATAAAGAAATACAGTATGTTACAGAACTTTTTTCAGAAGACTTCCAATTACAGTTAATAACAGTATTTTTTTTGGTGCATTTTACCCATAATGCAGTGCAATCTATAGCATTAATGCTGTAAATGCACATTACGGTATTTTACTGTGCATTCTACAGTGTTTTTTACAGAAGGCTTCCATTTAAGTGCCAGGCGCACCGGTTTGTGTCAAGAACTACAACGCTGCTGGGGTTTTCACGCTCAACAGTTTCCTGTGTGTATCAAGAACGGTCCACCACCCAAAGGACATCCAGCCAACTTGGCACAACTGTGGGAAGTATTGGCGTCAACATGGGCCAGCATCTCTGTGGAATGATTTTGACATCTTGTAGAGTCCATGCCCCGACAAATTGAGGCTGTTCTGAGGGCAAAAGAGGGGGTGCAAATCATTAGGATTAGGAAGGAATGTGTTCCTAATATTTGGTATACTCAGTGTATAGGTTACGGTTAGTTGATGGCGCTATCTTTCTTCCCCCCACCCTTCCTTTTTTATTTTTGAATCACGAAATGTAACCTGATTGACCACACACTACCACACAGTAGGTGGCGGCATGCACAAACAAATTGTGCGAACGCCATGATACCAAAGAAGAACGGGAAGAAGAAGAAGAAGAAGAAGAAGAAGAAGAAGAAGAAGAAGAAGAAGAAGAAGAAGAAGAAGAAGAAGAAGAAGAAGAAGAAGAAGAAGAAGAAGAAGAAGAAGAAGAAGAAGAAGAAGAAGAAGAAGAAGAAGAAGAAGAAGAAGAAGAAGCAGCTTATGTTTGCTAGCTAGACCGAAAAAAATAAGTAAAAGAAAAAATATTAGCTAATGTACATTACAGTCAATGGGTACAGTAGGTGAAAAACATAGTTGCAGCATCCGGGTGTCCACTACAGAGGACGTTTCTTGATGAGTTCTTATTTAGCGCAAATTTAATGTGAAAAAATATATTATTACACAGTCCTTATAAATCACTTATTCACTTACACTTATTCACTTACTAGAAACAATTTGAATATCAAACTCAAAAAAATTACACATTTATTTTCTAACTTCCATAAAATTTGCTAATTTTGACAAAAGTAATTTGTTAAGAACCAGGAAGATAATGTTGTCAAGGTCACACACCCACACATGTGATATCATTGGAAAGCCAAGAATTTCCTCTCAAATGGACAACAGGACTTAATACTGTGGCTTGTATGGCCTAAGAGAAACGGACCAAGAACTGATGTCCACTAGAGGACAAAAATGAATTGCTGGGTCTCAGGAGGATATAATGTAGCTCTTAAGCTTTGTGTGTGACGCGATGTTGTTATTCTCTGAACAAATGACGGGAAGAACTTTGAGAGTTCATAACATTCAAATCAAATTAAAATCAAATCAAATTATATTTGCCACAAGCGCCGAATACAACAGGTTCACCTTACAGTGAAACGCTTACTTACAAGCCCTTAACCAACAATGCAGTTTTAAGAAAAATAAGTGTTCAGTAAAAAATAGATAAGTAAAAAATAACAAAACATTTCCATTTTGAACCAGGGTTAGTGTCATTTCTACAAATTAAATTCCAATTCAATACATACATTCCATCAATTGAATTCAACATTTCAGAAGGGTTGGGGTCAATTTCACAAATTAAATTCCAATGCAATTATCTCTCCCTATAAATTCCATCAATTCAATAAAAAATTCCATAGCAGTTCTTCAACTCAGAGTCAATTTAACTAATCTCGAATCCCAATTCAATTCAAAACTACAAATTCCAAATTCAATATTCTACCACAACAATTAACTTAATTAAATTAATCTGAAATTCCAAATGTAAATGAATTCAAAACTACAGTTCCTAATTGAATAATCTGCCACAACAATTCACTCCATTCAATTAATCTGAAATTATCAAATTCCCTGAATTTAAATTCTTTCACTTCTTTTAACTCAAGCTGAACTCAACCCAACTATTTTAATTCATGGCAGATTCCAAAGACAACCTTAAATCCTAAAAGGGAATATTCCTGGTAAACCTAGAAATATTCACTGAATTCTGAAAACTTTCAGGAATTTTTCAGAATTAGCTTAACATGTAAAATATATACAATAAGATGCTTTTCAAATGAAAACATACAATCAAAAAGATGTAAAAAAATTATCCTAAATATAACCTATCCAATTAGTGAATATCAGAGATAAATTAAATCTGTTTAATGTGAACAACATAAAATAATGCAGAAAATGCTAAATATTCCATTCCACTTGATAGTGGCTACTGTATTGTTTATTAGTGCTTTAAAAGTTGTATTTTATTTTTATTTTTAGCAGACGCTCTTATCCAGAGCGACTTACAGTTAGTGAGTGCATACATTTTCCATACTGGCCCCCCATGGGAAACGAACCCACAACCCTGGCGTTGCAAGCACCATGCTCTACCAGCTGAGCTACAGTTGGTAGAATTATTTTTTCCATAATTGGTTTGGCACATTATGGGGAGCAAATCTCAATGCTCTAAGAACAAATACAATAATCGACAAACCGTTTTTTATGAGATTGGGAAACACCTAAAACGCATTTTCTACACATTTAAAAAAAACTTATATGTAACATACGCTTTATGTAACATTTAGACATCTTCTGAAAGTCTATTCTTGTTCTGAGAAATTAAGGCTATTCCATGCGAGAAATTGCCAAGAAACTGAAGATCTCGTACAGCGCTGTGTACTACTCCCTTCACAGAACAACGCAAACTGGCTCTAACCAGAATAGAAAGAGGAGTGGGAGGCCCTGGTGCACAACTGAGCAAGAGGACAAATACATTAAATGAAACTGGTATACTTTTTTATTTATCACAATTTTCTTTAACCAATTATGTTCTTCAATGCAGGGCCGACAGACAAGTTCCTTACTTTTCCCCCCTTCCACTTTCCTCTTCCATTTTTGCGGTAATGCTGCAATTATTTGGTTGTAATTTTGGGTAGAGCAGACATTTCAATATGTTTTTGTTTGCTGCATTATTATATATTTGTTTTACATGTATTTAACCCCTTATTTTTGGCACAAAATAGTCTCCATATATACTTCCATAAAAAATATTTAACTGGTACCAAGGGACCTTCAGACGTGTCTTGTGAGGCTTGTGGGCGTCCTAGAGCAAAACATGTATGTGTTCGTGAGTCTCATCTTTCCATATAGGGATCATAAAAGTTTGTAGGCCAAACCGTTCGAATGCTACAGATGATTTTGTGAGAAGACCAATTTTTGGGACGTCTCATGGACTGACGAACATCGCTCTAGCTCTGTCACCTTTCACCGCAGATGCAGAAGTGCGACAGGTGGATGTGGTCGATTGAGACGCATCCAATGCAAAAACTGATATCTCTAGCTTAAACTGATTGATTTTTATGGGGACATCAACCTTAGGGGGTATTAAACATAATAATTAGGTTTGCTATTAGCTTAATAGAGGTGCAGATTATATCTCAAATTTCAATGTTAGAAAATTGTAAACAATGCTGCATGGGATGTCTCTTAATGCAACTCCGTGCAACCAATGGCAATGTCCGCTTAAGGTATAATGCCAGGAGCCACTTGTGGATTTGACAGCTCTAATGCAGTTCCACCTGCGACACCGCCAAAACAACATCTATGCGGATGTCGGCTAATGCGGATGTGATTGAATAAAGCCCAATCACTCAGTGTTATAAAATAACCTGTTGAAGCTAATAACCAGAGTCGAATGTGATTATATAATTTTTATTCTGTGTAGAGTCAATATGTAGCATGCCTTATTGCAGGTTGATTTTTTAGAATAGTTTGTTTCAATATCTGTGTTTTTGCATGCACATTGACTGATTGATTAATTGATCTTATGCTGTACAAACTAAACTAATCCAATCCGTTTGTAGTTGGACTTATTACACCAGTTACTGATATGGTTGTTCCAGTTTAAATGGTTTAGGTAGTCTCCTTTGTCCAATTCTCCCTACCTTGGCTGTCATTCTAAATGCAGGTTGCGGTTGATTAAAAGTTCCAATTATTGGACATCATGACTCTGGCTGGGTTCCAATAGGAATTAGATATCACTTTGCAAGCCAGTGTATTGTGACTTGCCTGATCTGCAAACCAGGAGTTTCAGATAATTTTGTTAAGGTAAAACTAGGCTGTTGTGTTACAGCCTATGATATGTAATGTACTGTCATAAAGGGATATATTTTAAGGATAATATAGTCACTCAGGCACTCACTTGGTGAATGCTACAAGAATCGAATGCAATAACTAGCAAACACAGTCAAGGGTGGTAATTCCAATGCTCACTAATAGGCACTATGGAATATATACAGATATTTCCTTACATTTGCCTATATCCGTGTGTGCCTTTAGAGTGAATGTTGGAATTACCACCCATGACTGTGTTTGTTAGTGACAGATCTACACTGCAAAAAAAGTCCTGTAATTTTACAGTAACCAGTAGGTTAATTAGAATACATGTATTTTCTAATACTTCTTCTTCTATGATATAATGGCGGTCCTCAAACAATCGTTTAAGTGCATGCTGCCACCTACTGTGCTGGAATGTACAATCAATCATAATCTACCCAATTCTGTACTACCATGAAAATAAAAATTTAAACCAAATAAATCCCTAACTTCTACCACACCCTCCCCCCAAAAACCTCTCCCCAACCCCATTAAACTTTATCTACACTACCAGTCAAAAGTTTGGACACACCTACTCATTCAAGGGTTTTTCTTTATTTTTTACTATTTTTTACATAGTAGAATAATAGTGAAGACATCAAAACTATGAAATAACACATATGGAATCATGTAGTAACCAAAAAAGTGTTTTTTATTTGAGATTCTTCAAAAAGCCACCCTTTGCCTTGATGACAGCTTTGCACATTCTTGGCATTCTCTCAACCAGCTTCATGAGGCAGTCACCTGGAATGCATTTCAATTAACAGGTGTGCCTTCTTAAAAGTTCATTTGTGGAATTGATTTCCTTCTTAATGCGTTTGAGCCAATCAGTTGTGTGGTGACAAGGTAGGGCTGGTATATAGAAGATAGCCCTATTTAGTAAAATACCAAGTCCATATTATGGCAAGAACAGCTCAAATAAGCAAAGAGAAACGACAGTCCATCATTACTATAAGACATGAAGGTCAGTCAATATGGACATTTCAAGAACTTTGAAAGTTTCTTCAAGTGCAGTGGCAAAAACCATCAAGCGCTATGATGAAACTGGCTCCACAGGAATGGAAGTCCCAGAGTTACCTCTGCTGCAGAGGATAAGTTCATTAGAGTTACCAGCCTCAGAAATTGCAGGCCAAATAAATGCTTCACAGAGTTTAAGTAACGGGCAAATCTCAACATCATCCGCAGTTTTCTACTCTCACAGCCATTAAACTCTGTAACTGTTTTAAAGTCACCATTGGCCTCATGGTGAAATCCCTGAGGGGTTTCCGGCAACTGAGTTAGGAAGGACGCCTGTATCTTTGTGGTGACTGGGTGCATTGACACACCATCCAAAGTGTAATTAATAACTTCACCATGCTCAAACGGACATTCAATGTCTGCTTTTTGTATTTTTCGAGGCATTGGAAAGCCTCCCTGGTCTTTGTGGTTGAAATTCACTGGTCGACTGAGAGACCTTACAGAAAATTGTATGTTTTGGGTACAGAGATAAGGTAGTCATTCAAAAATCATGTTAAACACTATTATTGCACAAAAAGTGAGTCCATGCAACTTATTATGTGACTTGTTAAGCAAATTTTTACTCCTGAACTTATTTAGGCTTGCCATAACTAAAGGGTTGAACACTTATTGAATCAAGACATTTCAGATTTTCATTTTTTATTAATTTGTAAAAATGTCTAAAAACATAATTCCACTTTGACATTATAGCGTATTTATTGTGTGTAGGCCAGTGACACAAAATCTCAAGTTAATCCATTTAAAATTCAGGCTGTTGTTATTTTACAGTATTTTACTGTAATTACATGGGACTAGTGCAAGCAGGTTCACTGCTAGGTATTTGTATATTACAGCATATTTATGAATATTTGGTGTTGCACATCACTTGTACTTCTAGAGGCCAAATCAAAGGTTTCCAAACTGGCTTTGATTACAGGGCAAAATAGATCAAAAGGACACAGCTTAATATTCAACAATTAGAGGTTTAAGACCCGCTGTCACTTTGAACTGTCCCCTATATACAGTAGATTCCAAAAATACAGTATAGTACTATATTATTTGGGGTGGTACTGGATTACAGCAAATTGCTGGCAGCAGTGTAGCGGAATGCATTTGAGCACCCATAATGCATTGTTCTTTACAGTAATGTACAGTAATATCAATCAATCAATCAATTTTATTTTATATAGCCCTTCTTACATCAGCTAATATCTCGAAGTGCTGTACAGAAACCCAGCCTAAAACCCCAAACAGCTAGTAATGCAGGTGTAGAAGCACGGTGGCTAGGAAAAACTCCCTAGAAAGGCCAAAACCTAGGAAGAAACCTAGAGAGGAACCAGGCTATGAGGGGTGGCCAGTCCTCTTCTGGCTGTGCCGGGTGGAGATTATAACAGAACCATGCCAAGATGTTCAAAAATGTTCATAAGTGACAAGCATGGTCAAATAATAATCAGGAATAAATCTCAGTTGGCTTTTCATAGCCGATCATTAAGAGTTGAAAACAGCAGGTCTGGGACAGGTAGGGGTTCCATAACCGCAGGCAGAACAGTTGAAACTGGAATAGCAGCAAGGCCAGGCGGACTGGGGACAGCAAGGAGTCACCACGGCCGGTAGTCCCGACGTATATAGAATTACAGTAGCTAACTGAACATTTTGCTGTAAATTTAAAGCAATATTTTTGGGTCAGTGCGTTCACGTGCATGTCCAGCCTCTATCCAGGGCTACATAAAATATGTAATTATACGATTCTTCGATTGCCTGTTTACCTCCTAGCAGAGCAAAACAATATATTTGATTTGCACAACACCTCTGGCCACGTTATCAAATAATGATGACCTTCAGGGTGGAGTTTAATTCCCATTGAAATCCAGCCAAATGGAACATTTACAACATTTGAAATAATAATCAGCCACCTTTTTGCATTAAGACTAATTGCAAGTTAAGGAGCACACACTTGACAAGACAACCTAAACCGTATGAACTAGCTCCCCCATCTCAACATCGGGTGCAATAAATACAACCAGAAACAGATTAGAGTAGTTTTTTTTTTAAGTATGTTATTTATTTTTGTGCTGCATAATATAAATAACAATCAGTGAACATCTAAAAACACAGACATACTGTAGAAACAAAGAATTCGAAAAATGGACCAGCAAAACAGCATGCTTGGAAATATGTTAATCAGCCCCCTTACAACATTTAAAATGTAATTTTCCAAGGCTAAAAGTAAGCAATACAACACATTATAGTCCTCTGTAGCTCAGTTGGTAGAGCATTGCTCTTATAACGCCAGTATAGTGGGCTCGATTCCCGGGCCCACCCTTACGCAAAGAATGTATGCATGACTGTAAATTGCTTTGGACAAAATAATCTGTTGAATTTCATATGTTGTAGAATTATGAAGCAATACAGAATAATTGAGTAAACAATACTCAGTGTAATTTGCATTTCACCTTCATATAAAAGGCATCCTTAAGGGGTAGCTCACTCAAATTCATAGACCGCTTAAGGGTAAGTAAACCAATATGTAATTTAGGTGAACTATCACTTTAATTGGTCCAAAATAATATAATTGGAAATATATTGCAGGTCAACTCTTCATTTTAAAACATTAAAATTTAATGAATTAACAGTGCTGTATATAATTATAGTTATTTGATTTGAAACAAAGTTCGCATTCAATTTCATGTTAAATGCAGTAACTCCAGTAACTGTAATTTACACAATTATAATACAATTCAAGTTCAATTCTAAATTCCAATTCCATTCCAATAATGTTTTTATTTTCCAATTCCAATTCAATACCAATTCAGACAGTCTGAATTCCAATTAAATTCCAATACCATTCGAAGGATGTTTTTTTTTTCAATTCCAATTCAATTCCAATTGTCATTTTTCGAAGATGCTGCAATTCCAATTCAATTCTCCACTTCCTGCTTGAATTCCAGAATAGAATTTGGAATTTGAAATTAAACTGGAAATGACCCCAACCCTGTTTTGATTGAATCTGGCAAGAAATGAAGGCAATACATTATTGCATGTCCTAGGACTATAGAAGAGTTTATGGTCATTTGCACATCCTTAACTTAGGTGCTGGGCTAATAAAGAATACTTGTAAAGAACAGGAAGGCCTGCACACTGTTTATGCTCCCAATTCACTGCTTTATTGACAACTTTTAGATCCGAAACAGATCTCCGTCAGGTCAAACAGACTGGTGCTCACATCCCAAAATATACTCATTTCACATCATATGACCATTATGCTCATGGCGCATGGTGGGTGTGACAACAATTCACTTCAATTCACTTTTGCACATAGTCAATCATAATCTCAGAGGTACATATGGTCATAAAGGATTATATATTACTGAACAAAAATGAGCTGAAATAAAAGATCCCAGAAATCTTTAATCCCCACGAAAATCGTATTTCTCTCAAATTTTGTGCACACATCTGTTTACATCCCTGTTAGTGAGCATTTCTCCTTTGCCAAGAAAAGCCATCGACCTGACAGGTGTGGCATATCAAGAAGCTGATTAAACATCATGATCATGACACAGGTGCACCTTCTGCTGGGAAAAATAAAAGGGCACTCTAAAGTGTGCAGGTTTGTCACACAACACAATGCCACAGATGTCTCAAGTCGAGGGAGCGTGCAATTGGAACGCTGACTGCAAGAATGTCCACTAGAGCTGTTGTCAGAGAATTGAATGTTCATGTCTCTACCATAAGCACCTCCTATGTCATTTTAGAGAATTTGGCAGTATGTCCAACCGGCCTCACAACCGCAGACCACATGTAACCACGACAGCCCAGGACCTCCACATCCGGCTTCTTCACCTGCGAGATCGTCTGAGACCAGCCACCCGGACAGCTGATGAAACTGAGGAGTGTTTCTGTCTGTAATAAAGCCCTTTTGTGGGGATAAACTTAGCTCCCCAGTGGGTGGGCCTATGCCCTCCCAGGCCCACCCATGGCTGCGATCCTGCCCAGTCATGTGAAATCCATAGGTTAGTGCCTAATTTATTTATTTCAATTGACTGATTTCCTTATATGAAATTGTTGCATGTTGCGTTTATATTTCTGTTCAGTATACATACAAATCGATCCAAGTTAAAACCTAGGCAACAGTAAAAAAGATTAATTTGGCAACTATTGGAGTACCCACTGATATGGCCATTATACACTGTGGCAGTAGATATAATTACAGTGACCTATTTCAAAAACAACTTGCGTTCCTCTATTAATTGATATCAAAGAAATGGGCACATGGAGTAGTTACAGAAAATCTAATATATACATAGAGTATGTGCAAAATGACCAAGTGGAGACCTGGATGGCAAGACAAATCATGTAAGAAATAGTCTGACATCAAACTCCTTTAGGAGACATGGTGGACAAATGGTGAATCGAATCCATTATAATTCTCTTCTCAGTAATAGATTATCAGTATCTCCACCCCTCCTAGGAGCCTTAACATGTTCGAAAACATTGTATCTCAGAAAGCTGATGTTGTGATGAGCCTCCATGAAATGCGCAGCCACAGGGTTTCTCTGATCAAGAGTACAGATATTACTCCTGCATTGCTATCCTTGTTTTCAGAGCTTGTTTAATTTTTCCTACATAGCATAGACCACAAATACACTTGATCAGGTATGCCACATTTTTTGTAGAACACATAATGATACCCTTAATGGCCTTGCCCGTGATGGGGTGATTTTGTTCATACTGGGTACATCGGGCCACATCTGTAATTACCGTTTGGCACATTGTCTAGGAAGGTGCTACGTGGCACCGGTAGATGACCAAACCTCACCACCATTTAGTTGACTGGGGGCGTGTCTAAAGACTACCCGCTGGGGTTCTTTAAACATATTTTCCAGTTGTGTGTCAGTGCTCAAGATGCGCCCGTGTTTTTTAATTATTTAACTGTTTTGCCAAGTGGAGAGTATTGAAGGAAGCATTGGACTCGTTGTTCAGAGGCTGGGTCGTTTGGGAGTGAGGCTGTCATTCTGAGTCATATTTTTGTGACAGTACCGTGAATCGTGCAACCATTCCTCTGGTTAACCCCACTGTCTGAAGCATTCACACAGACGGTGCGCTTGTTTGTCATAGTTAATTTGTGTACTAAAGAGCCTTTGTATGAAACTCTATTGGCTGATAGAGAGGCTCTTATGCCGTGTGTACCTGCTAGTCGGAACTAAGAAACTCAATCATTTCTGACTTGCTAACTGGTTGAACGCGACACGTGTATAACTGCAACCAGTTAGCAAGTCGGAAATGTCAGAGTTTCCTAGTTCTGACTATCAAGTGAACATGGCATTTTCCATGGTGTAGGGTGGACACTACAGTATCTCCATGTAACAGGAAATTCCTGTCCGTCGGCTTCCTGTATAGATCTGCAATAGGCTAACTTGCAATCATACCACACATAAAAGCATTCAAAGCTGCATACATTTTCATAAATAAAATTGTCAAAGACTCCAGCCACCCTAGTCATAAACTGTTCTCTCTGCTACCACACGGCAAGCGGTACCGGAGCGCCAAGTCTAGGTCCAAAAGGCTTCTTAACAGCTTCTACCCCCAAGCCGTAAGACTCCAGAACAGCTAATCAAATGGCTACCCAGACTATTTGCATTGTTCCCCCCTCTTTTACGCTGCTGCTACTCTCTGTTTATTATCTATGCATAGTCACTTTACCTCTATCTACATGTACATATTACCTCAATTTCCTCGACTAACCGGTGCCCCCGCACATTGACTCTGTACCGGTACCCCCTGTATATAGCCTCCCTATTGTTATTTTATTTTACTGCTGCTCTTTAATTATTTTAATTTTTTACTTATCTATTTTCTTAAAACTGCATTGTTGGTTAAGGGCTTGTAAGTAAGCATTTCACTGTAAGGTCTACACCTGCTGTATTCGGCGCATGTGACAAATACAATTTGATTTGATTTGATCTGACACATAATAATATTGCACTTTTGTCCATAATAATCTAATCATGTAGTAGGCTATACCTGAACTATATCTGCAAGCTGTTGGCTAGAGTGCACGTGCCAATACCAGAGTGGGCACATTCGCTATACCTATGCAAAATAAATTGTGACAAAACCATCAGTAGGCCTAGAGTTGAAAATGGATGGAAACCCATTTAACTATTTTTTTTTTTACCTCAAAAGTTATTTGTATGTACGCTACGTATTTAAGCACATACTTTGATCTGCAACAAGTCAATTTGATGGAAATACAACTCTGATGGTAAAATATGCCAGGGTTTCCCTTAGCCAGTAATTGCGTCTTTTTTTTAAGTCAATAAATGAAATTGTAAAGGGCCAAATTGTCCAGGAGAGGCTGTCTATCACATCCTACACCTCAAATTCCCACTTAAGCACCATTCTCTCACGCCTTGTGCATGTGAGCCTGCTGCTTAGGAGAGAGAGAGAGTGAGAGAGGAGCCTTGGCCTATGCTACTGTTGATCTTGAAGATGGAGGCTTTTTCATTGTAGTGAAACAAAAGTTAGAGGAAAAAGAGCATGTCTATAATGAAAAGCCTTCAAGGGGAATTGAATATACATTTTAATATTGTAGTGGAAGATGATAAGAACATTGGCACAGCCAAATGCAGGCTACTGCGCAACTCCCTATTCAGGTAGGATGCATTTTGGAACTTCAATTTTCTATTTTATTCATGCAAAATCTGTTTTGTTTAATTCTGTTAAGACATTTTCATTGGCTATATTTAATTCAATCTGTATTTTTAATTGTGAGCTCCATATTTAGTTTAAGATAGATTATAAGTAGGTATGTTGTCAAATAAATAACATTAGCCTACTTATGTCATTTGTTGGGTAGAGTAGGCACTTGCCTTTGTTGGTAATTGCTGCAATATAGCCTGTACAACTGGGGACCGTGTCAGCGTGTATGCCGCCTGGTCCGCCACAGGAGTCGCTAGAGCATGATGGGACAAGGACATCCCGGCCGGCCAAACCCTCCCGTAATCCAGACGACGCTGGGTCAATTGTGCGCTGCCTCATGGGTCTCACGGTCGTGGCCGGCTGCAACACAGCCTGGCGATGCAGTGCCTTAGACCGCTGCGCCACTCCGGAGGCAGGCCTATGTTCTATAAACATAATCAGAACCATTTTACAGATCAGTTCGCATTCATACAGCTCCAGAAATTGCATTGCATGAGCGCCACAGACATAACCATAAAACCAGGAAGGTGAATAATTTTAATAAGATTGGTAGTAATAAAATTAAACAAAAAACAAGCAATCTGTTTTTTTTAAGCAACAACAATAAATGTAAAATGTAATGATATCATAAAACCGCCAGGATAAGAATAGACATGCATTGCTGTTGAACCAGCCTTCGTTACAGTAGGCCTAAGGGAGGGCTTGAGTTTTGAACATGCAACTGCTATGCCTACAGGTTGCAGATACATTCTAAATATGAGGTTCACCGGTATTTATCTCTGGTTTCATGATGGGCATGGACACTTTGCCTACATCATGGAGGGGGTTTTACGTGCAAAACGGGACCTGCATGGCTAAAATAATGTGGGCCTGCCTACAATGCACATGAATAAAAAGAGAAGCGGTCTCAGGAGCCAAACCCTTTATCAACAGTCTTGACTACTTCGCGATTGCATTGGGCAGGACAAAAAAAAGCCTTAATTGAGAGGAGGGGAGGCTATGCTTGTTTTTTAACCAAATAAAATGAAATGAGAAAAACATTAGTTTTTTATGTTTCTAAATATAAAGTATACAGGCACCAAAAGCACCAAAAGCACACGGACGCACGTATGCTTTTGGTGCACCATCGCGCGCATGTTGATTTTGTCCATCAACACCAGATGCGATCAAGACATGCAGGTTGAAATATCAAAACGGGCCTCCCGAGACTACAGACCCGGGTTCGAGCCCAGGCTGTGTCACAACCGGCCGTGACCAGGAGTCCCATAGGGCGGTGCACAATTGGCCCAGCGTCATCAGGGTTAGGGGAGGGTTTGGCCAGGGGGGCTTTACTTGGCTCATTGCGCTCTAGCAACTCCTTGTGGCGGGCCGGGCCCCTGCAGGCTGACTTCGGTCGTCAGTTGAACCGTGTTTCCTCCGACACATTGGTGCAGCTGGCTTCCGGGTTAAGTGGGCGAGTGTTAAGTAGCGCGGTTTGGCGGGTCATGTTTCGGAGGATGTATGACTCGACCTTCGCCTCTCCTGAGCCCATTGGGGAGTTGCAGCAAAATTATTGAATAACATGTATGTGTACATATATTTTGCAACGCTTGCGCACGTAACGCGAGCGGTGTGGTCAGCATGGCTAATCTTGTCCCATATGCATATTGGCAGTGTTGGGCACGCTTGGATAGGCTGCGTTTCTGCTGTCAAAATTCATGCCATAACCAACTGCATTACTGCTAAAACCAGCTTTTGGTCAGTCTAATCCTTATCAGCGCTGCTTGAAATTAGCACTTTGGATCATGTTTACACCTGAAATACCCCCCCGCTCTGAGCTGATATAAGACACGTAAATTGCCTAACCTGGTGTTTGGCCTGGAAAATGCTAGTTGGACAGTTTTTACATGAGGAAATTGCAAACTAATGTGGGTTTGACACTAGTGCTGCCTTAACTCCAGCCCAAAATAGAGCCCTATATCTGTAAAATAGATGCAGTAGCCATCTGGCGTAAAGAAATGCATGTCGGTGTTGTAGCATGCCGCAGGCATATCTATATCGCTCTCTCTATCTCTCTAGGGATAGGCCTCAGCTTCTCTTCCTTTATATAGGCTATATATATTTTTGTATATTAATATCATAAAGTGGACACCTAAGCCTATAGGCCTATTTAGTGCTCAAATCTCCAACAGCTGAACCATGAGGTGGACAATTATTGTTTTAGGAAAGCCTAAAAAACTATTTAAATAAAAATGCTACACATGCTATAAAGCTTTGCATATGCGACACATCCAAACACAATGAATAGTGTTTTTGTAATTTGTTATAGGCTGTTTTTAAGGACACGTAAATGTGGCTCATTTGGTCAATATCCCTCGTTTATTGATGGCACTGGCTGTGCCAAATTTCTCAAATGTCCGGTAAATTAAAATCATTTTGCCCAGTGCCAAATTTTCCTAAAGGAAACCCTGAAATACTCATATTGTTTATATGCAGATTTTTAAATATTCACATGAAAATCTGTTGATTTTTGGATGGAAACCTAGCTACAGACACCCTAAAGACTGGCAAGTGTGCTAGTCCTGTGTCATTTTGATTAATAATATAAATCAATCAATCCAAACTGTGTAGCTGCAATTTGATAAATGGAAAGAGAAATCTGTTACAAAACACCAAAAAGTTGAATGACATTTGGAGATTGTCAAGCCAAGCCTTCGATACTGGGTAAGCCTACAAGGTAGGGATGTTTTTTCTGTTTGTTGAGATTGACATAGTCTATTTCTTGTGGTGTTGAAAATGCAAAACCATGATATTAAAGTGCCAAAAGTCAGTATGTTTTGTTTATTGGTTGTGTGGTGCATTGGCACAGAAACCTGTTGGTGGAAAATTTCTATAATTATAAATATGGCATCAAAATGTTGAAAATCTGATTCCCCCAGCTGATCATTATTTGCAACTGGCTCTGATAGTGAAGTAATGAAACAGGCATGGAGAGTGGTGGTCAGCGAACCTTCTGGCCCATAGCCCTGTGTGGCATCAACTGTGCCACAAAAGCATGTTGAAGTGGCAAAGTCAGTATCCACGTATATAAACACAGGGTCACTACAGCTATTGTTATTTGTGGGTGTAAACATTATTTTGAGTTAATTCTGAGGGGGGTGTCCAATTTCTTTTACAGCACAAGGGGAGGGTCATGTGAAAATATTTGTAACATTGGGGAAGGGCGGTGCATTCTTTTTAATGACACCTTGAGTTGGACCACCCCCTCCCACACAGTTCATTTCGATCTGTCCCTTAGGGCTGAAAATCACATTCTTCTCTAACAACCACACATACAGATTGGCATAATTTGGTGCTTCACTACATGACCAGAAGTATGTGGACACCTGCTCGTCGAACATCTCATTCCAAAATCAAGGGCATTAATATGGATTTGGTCCCCCCTTTGCTGCTATAACAGCCTCCACTCTTCTGGGAAGGTTTTCCACTAGATGTTGGAACATTGCTGCGGGGACTTGCTTCCATTCAGCTACAAGAGCATTGGTGAGGTTGGGCAATGACGTTAGGCGATTAGACCTGGCTTGCAGTCGGCGTTCCAATTCATCCCAAAGGTGATCGATGGGGTTGAGGTCAGGGCTCTGTCCAGGCCAGTCAAGTTCTTCCACACCGATCTCGACAAACCATTTCTGTATGGACTTCGCTTTTTGCATGGGGGCATTCTCATGCTGAAACAGCGAAGGGCCTTACCCAAACTGTTGCCACAAAGTTGGAAGGACAGAAACGTCTAGAATGTCATTGTATGCTGTAGCTTTAAGATCTCCCTTCACTGGAACTAAGGGGCTAGACCGAACCATGAAAAACAGCCCCAGACCGTTATTCCTCCTCCACCAAACTTTACAGTTGGCACTATTCATTGGGGCAGGTAGGGTTCTCCAGGCATCTGCCAAACTCAGATTCGTCCGTCAGACTGCCAGATGGTGAAGCGTGATTCTTCACTCCAGAGAATGCGTTTCCATTGCTCCAGAGTCCAATGGCAGCGAGCTTTACACCACTCCTGCCGACATGGTGATCTTAGGCTTGTGTGCGGCTGCTCTGCCATGGAAACCCATTTCATGAAGCTCCCGACGAACAGTTATTGTGCTGACGTTGCTTCCAGAGGCAGTTTGGAACTTGGTAGTGAGTGTTGCAACTGAGTACAGATTATTTTTACACGCTCTGGGAGCTTGTGTGGCCTACCACTTCGCTGCTGAGCTGTTGTTGCTCGTAGATGTTTCCATTTCACAATAACAGCACTTACAGTTGACCGGGGAAGCTCTAGCAGGGCAGAAATCTGACGAACTGACGTGTTGGAAAGGTGGCATCCTATGACGGTGACACGTTGAAAGTCACTCAGCTCTTCAGTAAGGCCATTCTACTGCCAATGTTTGTCTATGGAGATTGCATGGCTGTGTGCTCGATTTTGTACACCTGTCAACAATGGGTTTGGCTGAAATAGCCAAATCCACTCATTTGAAGTGGTCTCCACATACTTTTGTATATATAGCATATTTTACTACCCATAGCAGTTCCCTTCTTTTGAATAAATATGTCATTTTCAAACATGAAAAGGTTCTTACAACAATCTCAGCAAGTTCAACAACACAGTTAATGCTAGGGAGTGGACCAGTGGGTTGCTGACTAAGATAGTGTGCCATAGCTTCTAGGCCTCCCTGGTGGGGGATGTTTGTAGACAGGGATTCAACATCAAAGCAAGCCATATGCATCTCCCCATTATTGTCTTAAGAGTGTAAATCATGTCCATATAATCTCGTACATATTCAGGGTTGACACCACACATTGTTTTGGAAAGAAATCTACAAAAGCTTGCAGTGAATTTAGTCTTTGAGCAGTGTTGTGGGGTCACGTGACAGTTTCTGATAGAAAGTGGTGTTGTTTAATTATCCCCGGATATCATTGTCATTGACATAATCCTCAAGGTTTAATAATCATCACAGTTTTATTTCCTAGGACTAATCATCGCTCTGCAGCAAAAAAAAGGTGGGCAATGTGTGAAGGTGTAAACATATACTTCCTAAGGTATTAAACTCTAACAAACTTTCCCCAGAAATGTAACATATAATACCATGGTATTATACTGGTTATTATGCAGACAATATTTTTTTGTTGATTAGACCTAGAGCTGGTCTACGGTGTTTTTGTTCAGACTCACCATAAATGTATCATTGAAATAGACTTGTAAATAAATGTAGCATGATGTGAAATTCTCTACAAACATAAACATTACAAACGTAAACACATCTGTGTGTGTCTATCTGGCAAACGTACGCCACCTCGCGCAAAACTATTTTCTGGCACACAATCTAGAGTCATGCAGGTGTGTGTGTTTGTGTGTGTGTGTGTGTGTGTGTGTGTATGTGAGTAAGTGAGTGTGATTGAGTGAGAGAGAGAGAGAGAGAGAGCGAGAGAGAGCGAGGGAGAGAGAGAGAGGAGACGTTGAAGCGCCCCAAAATATATGGGGGGGAAAAACACAGTTCTTATCTCTTCCTCCTAACTTCAGCTTTCTATACTTTTGATGTATTTTTTACATTACTCGTGTGTGGCACTGAGGAGAGTGTGATCATACATCCCACAATCATTTCAATGGATTTGAGATTACTCTGAGCCCTAGATGCTAGACCACGCCCGCCGTGGGCCGTCCCTCTCGGAGGGATTATATTATAACAGGTCGCGTCTCCTGAGACAAATCTACTCTCTGCTGCTCAACAGGCACGAGCTTGGGTGCCTCCAGTTCCTCTGTACAACGGAGCTCCCCGCACCGAAAGCGACCTCCGCTTTCACAGACACGTGCACTGGTGAAACAGATTCACCGGCTACACCTGCGCCTCTCCAAAGAACCACCACAAACTTGAGATTGTCTTACTTTCAGACGAGGAGAACTGAACCGCACTGCAAGGAACTCTGACAGTTATACTGACAGGTGAGAGGAGGAAGATACAAAATAAAGATTTAAACATGAAACTTGAAGTGTTCTCCGCAACCCACTTCGTTCAGAAGCCCATGGAGGTGTGCACTCACATTGATGCCGAGGTAACCGTCCCCTCTCCCCTATCCGGAGACGAGCTGGGCTCAGACGGGGACTGCGTGGCAAACAGCCCAACACCTGCCATCCCGAGCAGCGCCGATGGCAAGGGAAAGCCCTACACCCGCAGACCAAAGCCGCCCTACTCCTACATCGCACTCATTGCCATGGCCATCCGGGACTCCGGCAGCGGCAAGTTGACTCTGGCGGAGATCAACGACTACCTGATGAATAAGTTCCTGTTCTTCCGGGGCAGCTACACTGGCTGGCGGAACTCGGTGCGCCACAACCTGTCGCTGAATGACTGTTTCCTCAAGGTGCTCCGGGACCCGTCCAGGCCCTGGGGCAAGGACAACTACTGGATGCTGAACCCGAACAGCGAGTATACCTTCGCCGACGGGGTGTTCCGGCGCAGGAGGAAGCGCATCAGTAAGTGCCGATCCGGCAGTGGTTCCAATAAGGACACCAAGACCCCGGACGAGGAGACTCGCATTTCGAACACTCCATCTGCACCCACCGGGGAGGAGAGGATGATGGGAGCCAAGTTCTCCAGCTTTTCCAGCTCCTTCTCCATCGATAGCATCCTCAGTAAGCCCTTCATAAGGAGGGAGGATATAGACAACACTGATGCAGACACTGCGTATGCCAATCCCGGTTCCCACCGGCGCTACTGGCCCACCGGTGCCCACCACATGCTGCCCCACACACTGGGCTACCCACCGGTACCCACTGCTATGGTGCACGCACATGCACAGCAGTTATACCACCAGGTCAGCTCAGGGGCGTCCCACATGTTACACGCATACAGGTGCAGCCTCGCGGAGCAAGCAGAGCACAGCAGAGACCCACTCACAGCAGGGACCGACACACAGGGCCACATGCCAAACTCCGAGGCTGCTTTCTCCCCGGTGAAGATTCACACAGCGCGAGGTGGCAGCTGTCATCCTTTCCAGATAGACTCATTGCTCTCCTAAAGTCAACATAAGGGACAATAATGTAATGATGTATCTTACATTTGCCATGTGCACTTTCCTATGCGCTCTATGTTTTTCTAGTTTTAAAAAGAAATGTCAGTGCATTGAACTGTTTCTAATGATAACAAGTCGTTTAGCAGTGATGAAAAACGTAATGTTTTCTTGTTGTCAAGTTACTTTTATTTCTATCTGGTTATTACTAAGACCGAGAAAATTAGTTGCAATCTAATGACATGACATTCCAATGTGTGTGTGTGTGTGTGTGTGTGTGTGGTGTGTGTGTGTGTAAGGTTATTTCTACACTGCTACCATGTGCCAAATATGAAAAAAATATAAATATTTGTGTTGTTGTAGCCTAGTTTTGTATGACTTGCTGCAAAATATTCGTTTAAAATATTTGTTCGATTGTTGACTACTGCACAAAAAGCTGCACAAAAGGAAATACAGTCTGTTTACCTGAACATTGATTCATGCACGATATTTTTATGAGGGAAAATAAAAAAATATTTGGTAAAAAATTATCAAAGCAAACCACAAGTATGTATTCTTTATTTTCCTTTGGTTAAAGACAAGGGCAGTAAAAACTAAATGTATATATTTTTCCATAAAGTATACTTCAAGTGTGTTTGGAATCGGGGTGGAAAAAGGAAGGATGAGGAAGATCCCATATCTGCCTGGAAATAAGGGCATATAGCGCCTGCAACGCTCGCACTGTTTTGGCATCCTCCTCATCCCACTTAAACTACTTAACTGCCAGAGGAATGAAGGTTATAGATTAATTTCTGACTTACATTTCCCCCACTCTGCATGGCATGGCACAGCTAGGAAGCTGCAGTGTAAGGAACAAATTATGAAGAAAGGGAAATACATTTACAGACCTACATTTCACCCCTCTGTCTGCCACTGCCTGCACGGCACGGCTAAGGAAGCATGCAGGATTGTTAGGCACAAATTACAGCTCGGTTGAGCTATTTCTAAATATTTAAAGCTGGTGAGATCAGTCCCAGAAATGGTGAGTGCTGAATTATGTCAAATAAATCACGAAGGATAATTAACATTCATAGCAACACACGTCTGGGAAGGACGTTCCGAGTGAGGATGG
The DNA here is from genome assembly GCF_020615455.1 of Coregonus clupeaformis. Lineage (NCBI taxonomy): Eukaryota > Metazoa > Chordata > Actinopteri > Salmoniformes > Salmonidae > Coregonus > Coregonus clupeaformis. The sequence goes on along the minus strand of NC_059217.1, from coordinate 30,058,090 downwards.
GGTTGGCTTTGTACGGACATTTCGCTTCACAATAGCAAATCATGTATAGTTATAATATATATATCTATTAAGTACAGTTAAAATATACACGTATCTTCAAGCTCTAAGTAGTTTTTTAAAAACTACAACATTCTTCCTACTCTTCCTCCAATTCGAGGATGGAATCTCAGACTTGGGGAAACTGTGCTCCATCTCCTATGGTTGAGGGTAAATTGTAATAAAATATAGGGTAACCCTACTTATTCAACATTATCTGTTCTGTGGCGTTCACATGGGTAAGAAACGTGCCCGGGATCCGGATCTCCTATAAACAATGTACAATCAAATGTAGAGTGTTTAAATATGACATTTGACTTTACTCTGCACAAAAACCTTGTAGGCTACACGAGCATTCTTGTTTCAGTCACGCAATTCAAAATGTCTGTGTCATACTGAAATAAATTGTTATTGTAATAAACAATACAGTCGTGCATGTCATGTTTGCTTTTTCATCATAAACACCTTAATAGCTGGATAAAATTAAAATTAAAATTACCCTTTTTATCCTGCTATATGTTCAGGAATTTTTATTTTTTAAACATGACACACGTTGCATCAATTTCCTGATTTGCTGAATTAGGTTTACAATATATTTTGAATAGAAACAAGATGTGGGATGAATTACAACAACAACAAAGACACAGACCTGCATATTCTAAACGATATACAGTTAACATTGACCAAAACCGTTTTTTTGTTCAATGTTTCATAACAAATGACAAGTTAGTTCTGTAATCTGTAAAATATTGATAAACAATAATGAAGGCTACTTCAAGTGCATAAATTAATTATCACAATACACTTCAAATAAAACCAAAAGGATTGTAGCTTAGGGGGTATCCATAGTCTATATCTAGAGCTTCCCACGGTCCTGAAGCAGAACCTCGAAGTCATCTTTTACGTTTCGCGTTCCCCTAACAATGTTTACCACTAATGTTATTGAAAAAGTGGTAGACTATTGCTACGAAGTGCTGTATCTAGACAAACATTGCAAAGAAGTAGGCTATAAATGGAGAAAGATAAGTCAATTATTTTATTGTGGGCCAATGATAAATGAAACAGAAATAGGACAGCACTCCGGTAAAAAAAACTTAAATTGACATATTTTTATTGGTATGCGTTTCGGGTATGAGCCCTTCTTCAGCGTGCAAGGCAATGGCAATCAATGCAATGGCAATCAAAAAGAACGGAAGACATTCTTGCTTAGACCATACATGTTTCTACAAATACAATGCAAGTGGACAAATATTTTGACGTCACAAAATATTAGGCTACCTGTCCGTCCTCCTCAATCATGCACACTTGTTGTACGATCCTGATGCCTCAGAGGATGCGTTTACACAGGCAGCCCAATTCGGATCTTTTTTCCACTAATTGGCCTTTTGACCAATCATAGCAGATCTTTTCGCATCAGATCTTTTCCAGCGCTGATCTGATTGGTCAAAATATATATTTGGGCTGCCTGTGTAAACGCAACCAGAGAAACGCAGTCTGCATGGTCCAGGTGACAGGTATGAGACCCTTTCCAGGAACAATGCTGCAACCTGCAGGTGAAACACCGGAACAGCACACCTGTACGCTGCGCAGAGCACCAACACTGACGGTAATAACAGGTGAACCTTCCCCGTCAATGTACCGTTATGTTTTCATTCTATGGACTAGGCCTCGCTCTCTGGGTTGCGAAACAGAAACTAACTAAGAGATGGCGTATCCTAATAAACCAAATACATGACTGAGTCTGAGAGCAATGAATATGCTGTAGTTCTAGTCCAGTGTTTTAGACCTGCACTCCAGAGTCCAGGCACAATGTTAGGAAGTCAAAACAGTCCATCACTCTGCCAGCCACTGAACCGCTTGTGACCTCCTAGAGAAAGATCCCGGTGCTCTCAGCACAAAGGTCTGGGCTGACCTGGATAGGAAGCGACATTACCGTTATAATACGTTGGAAATAGCTATATTTTAAGTTTTAAAAAAAATATTACATAAAAAGACTCAGGAAAGATGTAGGCACTTATCAAAATAAGTGAGGAGAGATAAAAGTATAGGTTATACGAGAAAATCCAACAACTAGCAGGCCTGTGTTTCTGAGGAAAAGGCTTTGTAGCCTGTAATGTATGGCCTATTCAAAATGTATTTTTGAAAAACAACTATACATTTTTGTTATATATCTTATTATGATCACAACACAACAAATCTAATATATATATATATATATATATATATATATAGTGAAACAATAATAAGTAAGTATTTAATTTAATAACATGCCCCCCCCCTCCACACACACACATTCTGAAATTGTATTTTTGTCCCCCCCCTGTTTTCTCTTTGGAATGTGATACAAAATGAGGCAAGGGTGAGCTTTAGGACCATGCCGACAGCTCAGAGTGGTAGGGTAGGCTGTTTGGAGTGTTTATCCGACTGGATATATATACAGTACCAGTCAAAAGTTTGGACACACCTACTCATTCAAGGGTTTTTCTTTATTTTTACTATTTTTTACATTGTAGAAAAAAAGTGAAGACATGAAAACTATGAAATAACACATACGGTATCATGTAGTAACCAAAAAAGTGTTAAACAAATCAAAATATATTTTATATTTGAGATTCTTCAAATAGCCACCCTTTGCCTTGATGACAGCTTTGCACACTCTTGGCATTCTCTCAACCAGCTTCACCTGGAATGCTTTTCCAACAGTCTTGAAGGAGTTCCCATATATGCTGAGCACTTGTTGGCTGCTTTTCCTTCACTCTGCCGTCCGACTCATCCCAAACCATCTCAATTGGGTTAAGGTCGGGGAATTGTGAAGTCCAGGTCATCTGATGCAGCACTCCATCACTCTCCTTCTTGGTAAAATAGCCCTTACACTGCCTGGAGGTGTGTTGGGTCATTGTGCTGTTGAAAAACAAATGATAGTCCCACTAAGCCCAAACCAGATGGGATGGCGTATCGCTGCTGAATGCTGTGGTAGCCATGCTGGTTAAGTGTGCCTTGAATTCAAAATAAATCACAGACAGTGTCACCAGCAAAGCACCCCCACACCATAACACCTCCTCCTCCATGCTTTACGGTGGGAACTACACATGCAGAGATCATCCGTTCACCCTCATTGCGTCTCACAAAGACACAGTGGTTGGAACCAAAAATCTCAAATTTGGACCCCAGACCAAAGGACACATTTCCACCGGTCTAATGTCCATTGTTTGTGTTTCTTGGCCCAAGCAGGTCTCTTCTTCTTATTGGTGTCCTTTAGTAGTGGTTTCTTTGCATCAATTCGACCATGAAGGCCTGATTCACACAGTCCCCTCTGAACAGTTGATGTTGAGATGTGTCTGTGACTTGAACTCTGTGAAGCATATATATATATATATATATATATATCTCATTAACTAATATCTGAATGATGTATGCCTTTGTATAAATAATCAGGGACCATAAAGCAATTAAAAACAAAAACTGTTTTAAGTGAGGATAGGCAATGGTCTGAAGCCGAAAAAGAAAGGAAATTCACATGAGCACCACAATGCCTATTCCACCCATGCTCTACCAAGGTTTTCCAGCGCACAGCTTTGACCTACTACAGTAACTATGTTGGTATTGTACTTCAAACTATGTGTAGGCAGGTTGCTTATGATTCAAACCTTCTCAATGCCTACATTTAGTTTGTTTTTACATTTCCATGGTTTTTACACCGGAAGTTGATTATGCAACATTATTATACAACATTATAATATAGCTTAACACATGCTCTCCTTGTGAACCCTCACAATGTTGTGCATTTTATTTATTGATAAGATCCCAGCTCATACTCCTACTGATCATTGCTCAAAACTAATTGGCGAGAGCAAGGAAACAAAGACTGAAACAAATACTTACTATGCAATTTCACAATGTAGCTGGTTGATGACTACAGGAGCGCGAAATATGGATGAGTTGTTTTCAATGGAAGGGTTCTGAAATATTCTCTCTCGCCAAGGCAAGGTGTGACCGTGAATATATCATCGTTGTCCACCTCGGTGGAAACAACTTGGGACACACAAAGGGGACAGCCCTGGTGCGTCAGATGCGGGATGATTTGAAGGTATTAATCCAAATGTTCCCCGGAACAACGGTGGTCTACTCTGAGATCCCACAGCGGAGGAGTTGGATGTTCCAGTGAGAGGAAGACATCAACAAGCGCATAGAGATGGCCAGGCACTCTGTCAACCAGCTGGTGTTTGCATTTCCACAATCCGCCACTCTGCCATTAAGCACTGTTTCCCTGGGCAGTACCATAGGGATGGCATGCATCTCATGGATTAGGGCAATAACCTCTTCCTTGAGAGTCTAAGAGCTGGGCCAGTATCCACAAAGCGTCTCAGTAGACAATTGTTCATAAGTGCTGAGCATATAGACATTTTACTCCTCCTCTTATGGGTCAAAATTAAACCTATGCATTAAGCCTCTTTAGTCATAAGAGTCACACCTAGTCGACAGATATTTAGGACACCTAATGAGCTGTCCCAACCAGTTAAGAGTTACCAGCAGGTGTCTTGATTATAGAAAAAGGCAGCGAGTCAGTGCTTCCTGCACCATAGACAGATAATTGCTTTGGAGTTGAAAGAATGTTTTGATATTTCTCTATGATCAACTCATAAATAGTATATACCTACATGCAAGTACCTCTTGCACTTTTGACAATGATTTCATGAGGCCTAATTCAGATCATATATGCCTAAATACTTATAACCACTAGGCTAATAAACAATCACATTTTTATTTCGATTATTTCATTAACCTACATGTTATTTCAAGCAGAATATCACATTGTTAAAAAATATGCCTAAATTGGTCATGACTATAAGTGGGCAATTGAAAGCATTTGTGTTCGGTAAAAATGATTGAATGGTCTAATGTTTTATGCAACATTACCGGAAAGTAATTTGATGCCTACTGTGCCAAAGTGATTTAGAGTTGTTTAACGGGACTGACGAGTGTGTGGAACTTTTAAACCATTAGACAGTATGATTCATTGCAAAATGCCACATATCACATTATTCAAAATATTGGAATTGGTTAAAAAAAAGCAGGTTATGCATGCCAACATATTAGGCAATAATTAAGAGTAGGCAAAGTGATCGTGTCAGGCGAAAATGATATGACACGTTTTACCATTGCAACATTTGATGTAAAGTCACATTCACCATGGTTGTCTGAAGTGTGCTATACATTTCACAGCTGGCGATACCTCATCGCGATTTGTTGTTCTCCATCATTAGCAGAATTTCAATGAGCATTATCACCATCTTTCCTTTGCGGTACCTCAAACTGTCATGATTACCAGCTGAGAAAAGTTTATGAGTTGATTTTACTCCTGGCTCAAAATGTCTGGAAGCATTCGTTCCAAAATGTTTTTGTGAATTTACTCAGTAGTGATTGCATGTTTATTTATCTTGCTTGGTTAAAATATAAGTCTAAAACAGATGATTTGTTAAAAATAGACTCATTTAATCAAGTAGTTAACCAAGTTAACAAGCATTTAGTTTTCTTTTGACTGTACGCTGCTACAACCTGATCTCATAGCATTTCATGTTATTCTGTATGTAAATCCGAGACACTCCATTTAGTATGATACGTTACATTTCTTATGGTATGTATTCATATCCATCATCCATTTTGTATGATGTTACACATTTCAATTCGTACAATATGTTACGAATTTCCAATACGTATGATATGTTATGAATTCCAATGTTAGCTTGGTAGCTAAAGTTAACTAGGGTAGGTGTTAGAGTTAAGGTTAGGAGTTATGTTAAAGGATTAAGCTTAGGGTTAGGGGAAGGGTTAGCTAACATGCTAAGTAGTTGCAAAGTAACTTAAAAATAGTTGCAAAGTAAGTAGTTTCAAAGTTGGTAATTAGCTAAAATGCTAAAGTTGTCCATGATGAGATTGGAGCACTCAACCTTTGGGTTGCTAGACATTCGCGTTATACATCCATCCTTCCACCCCAACCTACCACCCTCGTTTTTGTTTTAAAGCCTTTTACTGCAGTGGGCTAAATCAGGGTCACAGAGTGTTTCTTGGTAGTCAAACAAATCTACTTTGAAACAAAAGTATACAGCTCACACACATGGTCTTAAAATAATAAAGAAAACACCTATACCATGTCAGATAGAGTTGAAATGTATTACATTTTGATTTTGAAAACCAATATTACACTTTATATACATCACAGAAGCCTGAAATATAACAAAACCGTTTGAAATAGAAACATCGGTTTTTCAGCAGGTGTTTTGAAATAATGTTTAATAATTATGAAATAATGAAACATATTCATAACATTCCACCCATGAGGCCACTAGAGGGCTATTTGTTCATTTCACTGCAGGAAAGGGTTTTAAGTAACCCATCTTATGTAACCATACCAAATGTAACATATCATAATTTCAGTGTCCCGGCTTTACATTTACCATGTTACATCTAGTCTATGAGACCAGGCCGGCACACGGAATGTCAGGCAAGCAGTGATTCTGAGTGATGTTGTTTTACCCTGGTGTACCGTGTGCAGCCCCCTGACTTTTTCCTTTTGCATGGCAACTTCAGATTTTCTGCGAACAAACTGAAAAGTAACTTGACACTGTTGATCAGTCAGCTCAAATGTGGATTATATGAATGACAAGACAGCAGGAGAAAGTTTATGCCAGAGCTGGAATTTATTCTACAAATGTTTGAAACAGCAATGCTGTCATTCGAGTCTAATGCTAGCTAGAATGCACAACTAAGTTTCTGTTTACATGTGCGTTTGGGATTCAACCATTTATTATACGTGGTTCATAACTAGCTTACTGTTTAACAAACAATTTGTTTTCTCGGCTATGGTTTGTGTAGTCTTGGTTGTTCTTCATGGAAATGTAGCGTAGCTAACTGCAGTGTCTGTCCTGTCTGAAATCTGGCTACCTCATCTTACCATGTCTTGGTCTGTGCTATGCAAATGAACGTGAGTAGCTTGGCAGTTTCCCAAAGTTTGGTGGTTTTAAACTTAACTAGTTATGTTTTGTGTAAGATTGTATGCTCTATTGTGGTGCATGAACTGGCCATACACATTAGCTAATGTTACAATCTTACTTTTGATAATCTTACTTAGCTAGCTAAAGTTAAATTGGCTATCATAGCAGCCAAGGATGTTCGCTAGTTTATTTGTTCATATTAGTTTGTGCTCCGATTACACTCAATTGTCTAGATCAGCAGTTTACACATGATGACTTCAGCCTTATGTGAAAAACCTTATTTGGACAAATATAGCTAGCTAGTGTTCTTCACTTGTTGGTTAGCTACCTAGCCAACATTAGCTCTCATCTGACTGGTATAATGTTATGTTACCTAATCAACACAAAACCACATTAATTGGCTAGATACCTTTATTTGCCTATTTGTTAGCTAGCTAGCCTTCAGCTGACTGGTGTTAGCTAGCTACTGAGGCTAGCTGCTGGACTACACAATGTTAGCTAGTTAGCTAATCAAAATATCTGTTTGCATTTATTGATTAACCTCAGCTTGAATACCACGAGCTATACATTTACATTTTAGCAGACGCTCTTATCCAGAGCGACTTACAGTTAGTGAGTGCATACATTCTTTTTCATTTTTTCATACTGACCCCCCGTGGGAAACGAACCCACAACCCTGGCGTTGCAAACGCCATGCTCTACCAACTGAGCTACATCACTGCCGGCCATTCCCTCCCCTACCCTGGGCCAATTGTGTGCTGCCACATGGGTCTCCCGGTCGCGGCGACAGAGCCTGGATTCGAACCAGGATCTCTAGTGGCACAGCTAGCACTGCGATGCAGTGCCTTAGACCACTGCGCCACTCACACATTTAATTAAAACTGTTGCACCTACAAATTTAGTCAATACGGCATTGTTCAATGGTCCAATGGTCACTTTATGGACGCTATAGTCTAGTTTTAATCCGACGTCTAGAATTTGAGCTAGGTAGGCGCAAAAAAAATATTCTTAAAAATAAATTGCTAGCAACCCTGTTAAAAAATCTGGTATATGGCTCTCGATAACGGCTGGATGGCTCATGACGAGAGGCGGGGAGTGTCGTGTACCTCTAATCAAGCTGATATGCACATTTTTATCGAGATTGGTGCCATATTGGCTTAGATATTATGGTAGGGAGATTTAATCAGCGGTTGTGAGGCCGGTTGGACACACTGCCAAATTCTCTAAAATGACGGAGGCGGCTTATGGTAGTGAAATTAACATTAAATTATCTGGCAACAGCTCAGTTGGACATTCCTGCAATCAGCATGCCAATTGCACACACCCTCAACTTGAGACATCTGTGGCATTGTGTTGTGTGACAAAACTGCACATTTTAGAGTGGCCTTTTATTGTCCTCAGCACAAGGTTCTTGATATGCCACATCTGTCCGGTGGATGGATTATCTTGGCAATGGGGAAATGCTCACTAACAGGGATGCAAACTAACTTGTGCACAACATTTGAGATACATTTTTGTGCATATGGAAAATGTCTGATCTTTTATTTTAGCTCATGAAACATGGGACCAACACTTTACATGTCATGTTTATATTTTTGTTCAGTATAAATGCTAGCTAGAAGCAAGAGGAAATAATGTGTTTAATAAAAGCATAGCCTACACCAGGGATCATCAACTAGATTCAGCCGCAAGCTGATCTTTTCTTGCACGGATGGTCGGGGGGCCGGAACATAAGTACCGCAAATTGACAGCAAGAAGCCCAAACAGATGTGTTTGACTAAAACATATTCATTTCAAACCATGCTTACGTGTCTCTATTATGCATGGGAAAACTTGGGAACAGATTTCTTTAATTAAATTCACTTGGAGCTAATTTCTTCGTGTTTTTACAGTCTTATGTCCAACAATGAAAACTCCACCCCAAAATGTTTATTTATTTATTTTTTGCTCCAAGTGGGGGGGGCAAATAAAACCACCCGCGGGCCAAATTCGGCCTGCAGTTGGGGAACCCTGGCCTACACTCTTAAGCCAGTTTCCATTGGCACTTTGAAGTCAACCAGGTTGGGCTGGCCTTGGTGGGCTTGCTCGAATTGCGTTTCCACTGCCTCCAGAAATGAGAAATGATGTCATGTTGCTAGGTAGCCAATATGTGACTGTGCAGCTGGCTTAGCAAATGTTGGTAGCTAGCAAGATGTTGAAGAATTGAATTCACTAACATTACCCCATACTCCTGCAAGTGCCAGCCAGACTCAGAGCCATGTATTTAGCTTGCTAAAGTTAGCTAGCTAAATGGTTAGCATCGTCGCTAGCATAACAGGCTAGCTAGCTTAATTCCTACCTTACTTGCCATGGCATTGGCTATTAGCTAGCTAAGCAAGCAAACCCAACGACAGATTTGATATGTAGCTAGCTAGCTTTCAATACGACCTGTCCAGCTAGAATTCCTGCTAGCTCACATTAGCTAGCTAGTTTCAACTCTGATTTGCAAGCTAACATTAGGTAGCTACTTAGCATTCAAGGGCTGACTGTTCTCAAAAAAATGTGTGTTCTGCTAAAATAAATGAAGTATCCAGCTATGGTGGTAATTTGTGTCATGTCTGACTACAGCAGTATTAATTTTCCATGTGCTAGCTAACAGGAACGTGCCCAGACGAGCTAGCCAAATGTGATGTCAGCATCCAGCTGTGATCAGCAGGCACTAGTTGTGAAACTGGGCTGTGCTTGCCCTGGTTTCCCTCAACCCTGCTCAAATGAGAATTCTATTTGAGCCAGCTAGAATTTGGCCCTAATTTTAAGTGCCAGTGGAAAAGTGCTTAAGATTTTTTTTTAATACAAAAGGGGTTCTATATAGACATTTTGGTGAACTCAAAATGTAACTGCCATTCCAATTCAAAAACCAACTGCCAATCCATTCCAGCATGATGACGCAAGAGGACGGTGGTTGAACCAACTTGCAAGTAGCCTACCAATAAACACATACTTTAAGGTAAGCAAAAGTTAAGTATTTAATTCAAATATATGAAGCAATGGTCACATGAGACTATAGGCTAGATAAATAAAGTGTAAATGTTCAAATTTGAGCACTTTTGTAAGCTAGCTATAGCAAGCTAAACAGAAAAAGCTAGGTTACTTTAATTAGCCACTTTACAAACTACTTTCAAATCCATTTAATGTTGTATTATGGGATATGCCAAATAGAGCTACAGACCCAGCCTGACATTGGCAATTAGCTAATTGTTTTATTTCAGTGTGGAGTGTGGAGCCAATTGAGGAGAGCCAATTGTGATGCAGTGCCTTAGACCGCTGTGCCACTCGGGAGGCCCCAGCAACATGTTTCATGAAGCCATTAGAACACTGTTGCTGGGGCCTCATGAGTGGCACAGCGGTCTAAGGCACTGCATCACAGTGTTGCGTCATTACCAGCCATGACTGGGAGTCCCATAGGGTGGCGTACAAATGGCCCAGCGTAGTCTCGGTTAGAGGAGGGTTTCGACGGGGGGGGGGGCTTTACTTGACTCATCGTGCTCTAGTGACTCCTTGTGACGGGCCGGGCTCCTGCAGGCTGACTAGTCATCAGTTGAACGGTGTTTCCTCCGACACATTGGTGCAGCTGGCTTCCGGGTTAAGCGAGCGGGTATTAAGAAGCATGGTTTGGCGGGTCATGTTTCTGAGGACGCATGACTCGACCTTCGCCTCTCCCGAGCCCGTTGGGGATTTGCAGCGATGAGACAAGATCGTAGTCACAAAATTGGGCAGAAAGGGGCGTAAAAATTACAACAACAAAAAAGGACACTGTTGATGACAGAGGCATGTATAGCTTTTTTATGATAAATTATGTATAATAAGTCTTGATGATTCAATAGCCTAGTTAATCATTACATTACTTTTAACACTATCTATATTTTGCTTAGTCTGGCAGTAACCCAGAACTATCAGAGGCAGAGGGTCCCTCTCTCAGCTGCTGCTGACAACTGCATATAAGTTCTTCTCCATAATAATTATGTCTGCATAGCATTTTTTCTTCATTTTGGCAGATGAACTCATGCTTATTTCTGAAGATTAATACATGTTTTTCCTTCTTTTTCCGTGCTTCTCTGGAACCAGTCAAGCAGGTAGGTAGCCCAGCGGCTAAGGAGTTGGACCTGTGGCCGGTTCGAATCCTGGGCCGGGCGCTGGAAAAAAAACAGGCAGAATTGATCTGACAACTGGAGGGCTGCTGGGTTCACATCCTCAAAACATTCCGCTACTGTTGGGCACTTGAGCAAGGCCCTTAACCCCACAACACGCTCTTCATCCAGGGGCGCTGCATACAGCTTGAACCTGTGCTAGTCTCAACTATATGTGTAAGGTCTGTTTTCTGGGGGAGTTGAGAACAGAGCAGAAGACACATTTTTGTTGTTCATTGTAACTAAATGGACAAAGTATATTGTATTATAAAGAAGTCAGCCAGAGTTGACATCAGTGGAGGCTCCTCAGAGGAGAAAGGGGAGGACCATCCTCCTCAGTGAATTTCATAAAAATAAAAATTGTCAAACAACTATACTAAATATATTCACATGTCACCAAATAATTTATTAAAACACGCTGTTTTGCAATGAAGGTCTACAGTAGCCTCAACAGCACTCTGTAGGGTAGCACCATTCTGTAGCCGGAGGACAGCTAGCTTCCATCCTCCTCTGAGTACATTGACTTCAATACAAAACCTAGGATGCTATTTTTTCTCACCCCCTTCCATAGACTTACACAGTAATTATGACAACTTCTGGAGGACGTCCTCCAACCTATCAGAGCTCTTGCAGCATGAACTGACATGTTGTCCACCCAATGAAAGGATCAGCGAATGAATCTAGTACTGAAAGTATAATCTACAGCTAGCTAGCACTTCAGTGCATAAAATGTGGTGAGAAAGACAATAGTTGAACCGTTTTCAACAAATTAATTTCTTGAAAATTGAAGGAGAAAGCAAGAGAGAGAGAGACAGAGAGAGAGAGATTTCGTCTTTTTTTTTCACTTTCACTTTCAGTTTCACTTACTTAGCTAGCAAATGCAGATGGCTAGTTTAGTTACTCAAACACCCGGCTCAAACAGAGGGATGCTATGTTAGCTAGCTGGATATGACTATCCAACACAATACTGGAATTCTTCCAAGTCAAGGTAAGCTTTTGGTTTTATTAATTTATTGCCACCGGGGCCTGCCAGTGTAACTGCTTACTGACTATACACTGTAACATTACTGCATGATTGTAGCGGGTTTACTAATGAATTAGTTATATTAGCTATGTTGCCTAGGACGTTACTTTAGCTAATATGGGGACAACGATGTAGGCTGTGTGTAGTGGTTATGACATGGTTTGGCTTGGAAAGGTTTTTTTGCCTGGTCACATACAGCTGATGTGTTGTCCATTGAAGTCCACAAAAGAAGGGAAAAGGTGAGAGGAAGAGAGTGCATAGAGGCGAGAAGAAATACAACGTGGCTGCTATGAAAGTGAACTCTGTTTATGCATGATATGGGGTGTATTCATTCTGCCAATTCTGTGGAAAAACGTTTCTTAAATGGAAATGGGGATAAAAATACCTGAATTTGTCAAACAGAAACGGTTGGACTAATGATTACACCCTAGCTAAGCTAGATGCAGGCAAGAGTGTGCAAGGTGGTATTGAATGTGTCACTGTCTGTCCATGTGTCACTGTCTGTCATCTCAAAATGTTCTCTTGACCTGTGTGCACCTACGTTGTAAACTTTAATTCATAGGTTGTAGCAAACTCATGATGGGTATAGGGAAAATGTGAGTATCATGTAGTAGCCTAAACCTATCGCTGTTACATTGAACTGGATGAATGGAATGTGAATGACAATCATCCAACATGCTGTAATAGATGTAAGGCCATGCTCATGAGAAGAAAAATAAATCGTCCTCTGTCATCATAAAAGACACTGACCGCCACTGGTTGGCATGGATCATCATTCAAACAATGAGATGCCTCCCACCAGTACATATTTCCAAATTATGTTTGCATATAATGACAATAAATTCTAAAAACGATGCCGGTATTTGTTTGTACATTATTTGTATATTAAAAATATCCTTAGCTCAAAATATTACTATTTAATAGTAAGTAGCCATAATTCATAAATGGCACCATGCAGGTTTCTATCTGGAACCATGTTGGTTCAGTGAAGAACCTCTAGGGTTCTGATCAAATAACCCTATAAAAGGAACCTTTTTTCTAAGAGAGTAACCATGTTCCCATCCACAGTTTTTATGCAAGTAAAGTTTATCTTATTAATAAAAAATCATGACAGGTGTGATAGAAACAGGAAGTTTCGATGTCATTTTATCAATGCTGACTGATAATTTGTTTGTTCGACATGGTGGGTTCTTTTTGTGTCGGTAAAATTAATTACGCGGCAATGGTGGTGGAAACGCCATTATGCCCCTATTATTCATATAATAACCATTATATCGAAGTAAATCTGGAGTCACGAAATGTGGTGTGTGGTCCTCGCACTACGACTAGGGAAATCCCCCCATAAAAATCTCATTTTGTAGGCTATACGTGCGCTCTAGCCACAATCTGCGCGCTGTTGGCAGGTGCCAATATCAGAGTGAGTACATTCGCTATATAACGCAACATGTTTTGTGAGAAAACCATCAGTAGAGTTGAAAATGCGATGGAAACAGATTTAACTTGTATTTTTTATTCTGTACATGGGAATTTAACGGCTAAATGTATTTTTATGTGCACTACGTCATCACGCACAGCCTTTCATCTACAACAAGCCAATTCGATGGAAACATCTCTGGTGGAAAAATGCGCATGAAAATCTGTCGCTAATTGGATGTAATCCTAGCCTGTGGTGGGGAAATGATTTTATCCGCAAATCCTTTGTTGTGAAGCGCAAACGTTATTGCTGGTGGCACATACACAAAGAGGTGAGGAGCCGATTAGATTATTACACTATTTTCTGTCTATTTTCTATAGCTCTACTATCCCAAGTTAAGAAGTTCATATCGTAAACGCAGAAATGAAACCCATTAGGCCCAGCTGTAAGATTCTTCTATTCTGAACGGAGGTTGTTTACAGTTGTTCACTCTTTCCTTCTCATCGTTTCAATTCAGCGGCACAATATAAAGTCAAGCTCAGTCTAAACCAAATCCATGTGGTAGAAATGAAATGAGGGAGAAGAGGCATCCTGTAAGTCGCTCTGGATAAGAGCGTCTGCTAAATGACTAAAATGTAAATGTAAATGTCAATACACAGGGGGAATTGTGATGTGATTTATAGGCCCAAGTAAAGATTGATCATCTAAATCTTACGTTGTAAGATTCTTTTAAGCCCATTAACATTTTTTGGACAAAGATTGTCTATTTGTATATTGCTGTATAGCTTATAGACCTACTAAACTGTAAATCTTGATTATAAACGTAAACAACTAGCCTATATAATAGTCAGTCTATTCACAAAAACGAAGCCTATACAATAAAGTAATAGGCAAATAAATTACTGGAAATTATTGCGTTATTTAATATTCGTCTATATAGAAATGAACCCAAAATGTGTTATTTTCATAACATTGGGTGGCAGAATGAAAAACGAGAAAGTGTAGCCTATCAAACTCAGACAACGATATCGAAATGAACGACAAGTCATCACAGTATAAATAGCCTATTAAACGGGCTGCCTGCATGATACAGGCCTACAATAAATAGTATAATTAGTTCAATAACTCTTAATGGGATGGAAATGTTATCTGCATTTGTATGTCACGTTTTGTTCTTTGTGTATGGAAATAAATCCTATTTCTCTCATTGTCGTCATTATTGATGTTGATTATAGTATCTTTTAAGACTAAATAATTTCATCATGTTGGACAAATCTGTATTATGATCGGTCTTCATAAGGGAGGAAGCTGTCGACGCCCGTGCCCCTAATTTCGGTTCTCTCGCTCTAATGAACGCGGGGCCCAGGGGAATCTCCCTGCCAGGGACCGGCTCGAGCCCGATCGGTAAACTGAAACTGGAGCGCTGTGTGTGGTATCCAGGGTTGGGCTTGATGGAAAAAGCCTGCTTCCACTCATGTCAAAGTCATTTACTCAGAAGAACTCCCCGCTTACACACGCATGCACTCTGGAGAAAGAGCACCACTTCTTCCTCTCCCCTCCCCGGTTCAGCACCGCGCGCGCGACAGTTTGTTTTCTATGTGGATCGGTTCCTTAGTGACTCTCACGATTGGGTCTGAGAGAACTAGGCAAACACGAGATAGGACTAATTTCACGAGATGTATATGATTTATATGAGCCTACACAGTTAGTTCTATGCACAGTTCAATGTGTCGCTGCCTATACTGGATCTGATATCTAACATTATCTTGTTGCATGGCAAAAAACAATTGTACCATAAGATCCGAGGGACTGATGGGTGCAATTAATTATCAGGTAGAATATAAAACCAACAGGCTCCGGACCTTGTAGGGTAAGAGTTGAATATCCCTGGCCTATACAGTTATACCCTCATCGTTACAGAAAATGTTTATAGAATGCAGTTAGCAACAATCTGAATTTATGGTAAGAACATGCAAGAAGAGTGTTAGCGACGGAGTTCTATACCTTGTGAGCGTTCCGTGTGGCGCTGTTGATTGGAACATCTGGGGGAGGTTTGATAGATGGCGTAATTGCATGTAGCCTATTTGATATGTCAGAGTGAGAGCAGGGGAAGGAGAGAGAGGGTGGAAGAGGGAAGGAGGAATGGAGAAATGGAGAGCGAGGGGCATG
This sequence comes from Coregonus clupeaformis, assembly GCF_020615455.1. NCBI lineage: Eukaryota > Metazoa > Chordata > Actinopteri > Salmoniformes > Salmonidae > Coregonus > Coregonus clupeaformis. The sequence continues at coordinate 30,042,289 of NC_059217.1, read as the reverse complement.
AATCTGCTGCAACGACTGGACAGGAGCCAGATTTGGCAGTGGAAGGGGAGGGGGGCTCTAGTCGTTACTGATTACAGGGGGTAAGATTTAGGAAATGATAGGTGGTCGCATTTTGTTTGGCTGAGCGGCAGCGCACAGTAAATTGAGTAGTCTTCGTGTTTCCTCCCCTAGGGATTAAGGAGGGTGATGGCCACCCGGTGCGCCGCAGAGCTGCACTCACCGCCACCGTGACAACCAACCATACCGAAGCCTCGGTCGGACTGAACCCCCGCAAAACGCTGGGTTATACCGAGCCCTCACTGGATACTCTGCACCACACCGTCTCTCCCACATTCTGACACTGTCCACTCGCTGCACATTCTCTGCGAAATAGGAGAGTCCAACGAGGATTTTCCCTCTCCAACCACTTTTTGTGGAATTCCGAAGACCAAATGCTTGTGTGATTTGTAGAGGACGTTGAGAAGAAGCGACATCAGTTTTTTTTTTTTTATAGATCTGTTGCTCCATATCTCGCTCTCCGCTTTCCCCTCTCCGGTAAGGTCACAGCTCATCTAAGCCGCGGTTGTGTGTTAGTGGAGCAGAGATGACGACCGAGATCTCTCAGCAGCAGCTGGACCCGCCGCCTCCCCTGAGGTCCAGCCCAGCCTCAGGCGTCCTGCACCCCGCCATGATGAGCCCACAGGCAGAGGTGGACAGCTCCTCGTCCGGGGCCAAAGGCAAGAAGGCGAGCTCCGGCCTGAGGCGACCGGAGAAGCCTCCCTACTCCTACATTGCGCTCATCGTCATGGCGATACAGAGCTCACCGACCAAGAGGCTGACGCTCAGTGAGGTCTATCAGTTCCTCCAGGCCCGGTTCCCCTTCTTCAGAGGATCCTATCAGGGCTGGAAGAACTCCGTCCGGCACAACCTCTCCCTGAACGAGTGCTTCATCAAGCTGCCCAAAGGGCTAGGCAGGCCGGGGAAAGGCCACTACTGGACCATCGACCCGGCAAGCGAGTTCATGTTTGAAGAGGGTTCGTTCCGCCGCAGACCCAGGGGCTTCCGGAGAAAATGCCAAGCCCTTAAGCCCATTTACCGGATGATGAACGGGATAGGCTTCGGTACGTCCATTTTACCGCAGAACTTTGATTTTCAGGCGCCCTCTGGGTCTCTGGCCTGTCATAGCAACGGTTACAACTTGGACATGATGACCAACTCCATGGCCGGTGGCTACGACGGAATGAGCGGCGGCCACCACGTACCTCACATGTCCCCGAGCCCCGGGTCCACATATATGGCCAGCTGTCCGGTAACGTCCAACGGGGACTACGGTGGACCTGACAGTAGCAGCAGCCCTGTGCCCTCGTCCACGGCTATGGCCAGCGCGTTGGACGGTCATTCTCCATACGCCAGTAGCGCCGGACACTGGGCGTCTCCCGGCGGCTCCCCGTACATCAAGCAGCAGCCTCTGGTCTCCAGCAGCTCGGCGTCCTCTGGGCTAAACTCCGGCATGTCCCCCTATTCCCTGGAGCAGAGCTACCTCCACCAGAACGCCAGGGACACCGCCGATATCTCAGGTAGGCTAATAAATGCTGTGTAAGTCAAGTCATAACGCGTTAATAAATAGTTTGAAATGTCATGCGTAATAGGGAGTTTAAGCATACACGTCTTGCCATTCCAAATACACTTGGGCAAGCATAGCAAGTCCTATAAAAAGTGGTATATACAAGTAGTGCATTTGTTACACACATGGCAAACAAACCTTTGCAGGTTGACAATTTACTAACTCAAGTTTGCTCTTTGGTCAGGCTGTTTTCTTGAGGCTAAAACCACAACAATTACGCAATGCGTAATATCCTATAAAATTCTCGATTTGTATGTGAAAAGTATAGTTGGCCTTTCATATAGTCAATATAGAATATCATTCTTACTTGGGCTACGTGACACATAGGCAGATTAAACAAAGCTTTGGCAAAGAAAATAACCACCGGTAGTCTAGTGTGTTTGATGCAGCCTAAATATGGAATACCTTGCATTCGTAATATATCTATAAAACTCTGTTGGAGATGGATAGGTCTCATATAATTTAGGCCTAATTTAAAGGACTGGTTGACGTGGATGCATTTCCTTCACATTTCAATTTGTCTTCTGGCAAAATGGCTTCCATATTTTGTGGGCTAAAGTAATTTGATTGGATTTAAGATTATTAGTTTCCCACTATATTATGTTGTGGAATTAAGGTAACATTTTGAATGACTCCGGCTGAAATAATCCTCTTTGAGGGACTCCATTACAAATCTGCATGGGTAATTAGAAGGACACTTCAGATGAGTTGGGAAATGTAAGGGCAAACACAGTTTCTAAGAACTGAAATTAACAAAATAGTTACAAATGTTGCTGATATATAGGCTAGGCCTTAGGAAGAATAATGTGGGGGCTGTGTTCTTGTTTACATACATGTTTAGAAAGGAGATTGGTACAGTGGGCTATAATTGAAACTGTAGCCCCCTTTGTGTAGATTTTACACATCGCTCCCTCGGCCAGTTGATTTCCTTAACATCTATGTCGTTTAGTTCATATTAACCTTGTTTTACATTATTCTAATTTATCGACGCTTTAACAAAAGTCCAATGGATTTCTGAGGGGAATTATTCTAAAGCCAGAGGGGTCTCAGGGGTTATCTAAACAAAGGCTGTGCGAGTCGGACCACACTGCAGATGATTTCAACTAACTAATAGGCCTAGACCTCGCAGGAGACTCCAAGGCTTGTTAAACTTTACGACTTCACATAACTATTTAGAAGACAAGCCTTTATCTGTGCTCACCGGGCTCTACACGGCCCATAACGATTGTCAGTCACCGCCAGTGTGTTGTCTCTGAAAATGGGACGCAAGGGCAGCACCCTCAGGATAGAGGCCTGCAGTCCCCTGGACGGAAACACCGACATTGCGCGTGCATGCCTCACATCTGGAGTCCTTATGACCTTGATGAGGCTCACGCTCTCGCTCCCCTTTCCCTCTCTTCCCTCTTTCTCGCTCTGATTGTGTTGCTGGCCTTGCGTATACAGATCTATGACAAAGGACCGCTGTTCTAATTTTACAGATGTCATAATTTGTCTGAAAATGATTTAAGGCCATATAATTATGAATTACCACGTGTGATGTTGGTACTGCAGCTCTCGGGGATAAACAGTGTAACGTGTCTATGGCCCGCAAGAGAAACGGACAATCAAACATAAGCACCGTTACCTAAATCATCTTTCATAAATCTCTGACCGATATAGAGGCCAATTGGTGTAGAAAGCACTGAAACAAAAACGTTGTTTGGTTATTATAGGCCTATCAAATAACTTTTAACTAACTTAACTTTATCTGGTTTAAGACGAAACACTGAAAATGTAAGACTAAACTTTTCTCTAGGTTAAATATAATCGTGACCATCCCACCCCTACGAGAGGGCAGCTTCCGCTCAGCCCAGTCAAATCTCTTCTCTGTCCTGGCACCCCAATGGTGGAACAAGCTTCCACCCTAAAGTCAGGACAGCGGAGTCCCTGCTCATCTTCCCTGCCCTACACCTCTGAAGAGTAGCCCACCTTAAATAAATATCACGCTGCCCCCCTTCCCACCCAATTTAAAACATGAATAAATGGCACTTTTCTTTACCTACTAGCACTGACTTTGCTGCTAAATACTTAAGGAAAATGTAGTACTTGATACGATTGAATGCACTAATTGTAAATCGCTCTGGATAAGACATCTGCTAAATGACAAATATATGTGTACACACAATTAAACTATCACTAATGCAAAAGTGCACCATCTCAGCTAAACAAACATTAGAGACGCAAGGATTCAGAAGTCAAGTCTTGAGTGTTTTCCATTAGGCTAATTTCTGAATTAAAGACTGCTGCTCGAATGTACACTTTTTGTTGCATCCATAGCATATATTTGCTCAGCTATTTTGTGTAGGCCTACGCTCTGTGCCTCTAATTTGCACAAATCCAAAATAAGCTATTGTACATTAAAATCATTGCATGGTTAAATGTGAATATTTTAAAGAGGAAATAGGCTTAACACATGCAGTTTCTTGATTTTCAATTAAATGTTAGTGGTATTCTCGTGAATGGATATACTGAGGGGAGCATGGGAGCATTTCCATTATTTTACCTATACTAAAAAGTACAGCAATTCTCTGCCTCTTCATCAATTAATACGTAATCACAGGTCTACGAAACATACGCGGAATCACTTTTATTCGCTAAGTAGTCTATACACACCCAGAATTTTACTTGGTGCTGCTAGCAATAGACAATGAATATAGTCGAAACAGACAGATTAATTGACAAAGTTCACATATATTATACAAAATAGAAAAGTGACCATAGAACTGTAGAATATGAGCGATTTTACAGTGAGGAATATATCGTTTACAGTATAAATAATATATCTAAATGCAGAGGTAGGGATGTTTCGTGACGTAGTTAATTAACAAGTCCCTGCCGTAATAGTTGAGGTCTGATCTATAGATTCAATGAAATTAATTTCTGCATCTGGAGTTGTGGGAGTCTTCACATTGTTTACTGGCCAAATTATTCCAAGATGTGTCAACTCAAACATAGTTAAACGGTATATGCCTAATTACATACACTGTAAATGGTTTACAGTGAATTTGACAGTAGTTTACAGGCAGCACAGTGGCAAGTAAAATTCGGCATTTCGTATTACAGTATATAAATACGGCATCAAAGAAAGTACTGTGTAATGACAGTACAATACCATAAAATGTACTATTATACTGTAAAAACTAGATGCTTCCATAATTGGAATGAATGGATGAAATTCATTCAGGGGAGGGGTTTGTATTACAGTATTTTACTGTAATTACAAGGGATTGGTGCAAGCAAGTTGGCTGCAAGGTAAAGTGTTTACACATTACAGTATATTAACTAATATTTGGTGTTTTATATCACTTGTACTTCTAGAGGCCTTAAAGGCCCAGTTTAGTCAAAAACATGATTTTCCTGTGTTTAAGGCATACATATTTCCACACTATGAGGTTGCAATAATACTGTGAAATTGTGAAAGATGTCCTTTTAGTGTAAAAGCTTTTTGGAAAGGTTGCCTGAAATTTCATTCTGTTTTGGTGGAAGGGAGTTTTGGCCTTCCATGGTGACATCACCATGCCGCAAATTAGTTAATAGACCAATAAGAAGTGCCAAACCTCTGCCAATAACAGGTACTTTCATTTTTCCCCTCCCCACTCAAACCACTCCCAGAAAGTCCTAGCAAAATTATTGCTTGAGAAATTGCTTTTTGCTAAGCTGTGTCTTTTTGACCATTTTAATTTAACAACAATCACAGTAAGGTTGTTAACCAGAAACTATTTGATATTGAGATAAAAATGGCTGCACTGGACCTTTAACAAAGGCTTCCAACGTAGCAGCGTCTACAGGGCAAAACAGACCAAAAGGACATGGCAAAATGCCCAACCATTTAATGTTTAAGATTTGCTGCCATTCTACTGTCTCCTATACAAATTGATGGGGCACTATAACCACAGGAGTTAAATTGGTACAGCATTCTCACTCACAGGTACCAAAAAATATAGCCTCTTACAAGGCATGCCTCAAAATATGTTAATGAGCCAGAAACAATACCATGCACCCACTAGTGGTCAAAAGGTTTTGGGCGTGCCAAAGATACGGTATGGGGTGGAATTACAGTACCATATACAGTGATTCTTTCCCCGCCCAAAACATTTTCCCACAATGGACCATCATTTACAGTATGCTGCAGTAAAACATTTCAGAGTATTTTAGTTTATAATACCGTAATTACTATGTAATTTAAAGTTTTACATTACAGTGTATAGACAATACACTGAATAATATAACTTTTTTTTTTTTATATAGAAAGTCAATTTAATGCATGAATGCTTCTGTTAGATATAATATTTAGGCTACAGAATTCCTTTTTGTAAAAACCCACAATAATTAAGGCTTTATCCTATATTCTGAAACGAAACTCAGACTTAACTGGGTTATTTTTTTGTTTAAATGTCAATTTATGTTTGATTGATTTAGTAAAAACGAGTTCTTCACTGTTCTCTCCTTTTCTCCAGTGGGGATCCCTCGCTACCAGAGCCACTCCTCACCCATGTGTGACAGGAAGGATTTTCTCCTGAACTTTAACGGTATCTCCTCGTTTCGTCCTTCAGCCAGTGGATCTTACTATCATCATCACCAACATCACCAAAGCCTTTGTCAAGACGTCAAACCGTGTGTGATGTGAGCACCTCATGGAGTGTGCGTAAGGAGCCCAAATCGTGCGCCGGAGATGAGAATCTGATCAACACAAAATCAAACAATTTAAACTGATTCCAAGACAGTTAAATGGCAATTAAATTGGCTAATCTTTCTGATCAGAATGAATAATAGGGACAATAGGCTAGCCTATTTCCGAGAAGCCGGAAAACTTCTCACATCATGGTATATTTACAGTGGCCTTCACCGTCTTGATGAGTCTAAATGAAGGACAGTATTATGCAACAACTGTTTACGAAATTAAGGAAGGCACCAAATCTTCTTACAATGAAACCAAGGTTTTCTTCAAAAGAAGTTTCAAAATGACTAATGTGTTTGCTGTCATTAGTTGCGCAAACAAATAGCCTCTATTTTATGTAACTAGGCCTCTGTTCTATAAAAGTAAATGTAGCCTACGCATACACAAAGATTTGTATAACAAATTGCAACAAATTTGCACTTATTGTATACCCTTTGAGATTCGCTTAATTTTGTCATAAGGTGCTTCAATAAAACTGATATATTTTAGGCTACACCTGCCTGCTTGACTCTCTCAGAAATATAAGTAAAATTTTTAAGAAATATAAATACACTGCAACAAATGGACTGTAGTGGCTGGTAATACCAGGTTAGAGGAGAGTTGTAGTGTAGCCCACTGTTGATTGAAAGACTGTAGTCGGTGGATTGGATGTTAACCGCAAATTCAGCTCCGGTTAGAGAGTGAGGTTGACAAGACTCGAATGAACATTCAACCATTCATTTTAGCATTAAAAAGCTTACAGTCAAACATATTAGAAATACAATATTTTTGCTGACCAAATTCGACACTCTCATTGACCTCCATTCAAAAATTCCTCACTTCGTTGGCTTATTTTCGTGAACAGATCTTGGGCGGAGTAAAACCTCTCGTTTTGCCTCTTCCTCTATTGTGCAACACATTGCATATATTCGGTATCCTTGGTACGTCCATACCCTAAACCCTAACCCTAACCTTAACCCCTACCCTTACCGTAACCATAACCCATATCTAACCTTAACCATTAACCAGAATTCATCAATATAAACATATTAATAATAACCAGTATTTACTATTATTATTATGCCTATTATCCTTGTTGATAATTTCTGGAGATTTGTGATTAACTAATTTGAGATTTGAGTTGAGTCAGAGTAAATTCGATTATTTGTCATTCTCAGGCCTACTTTAAAAAACCAAATTCAACGTCCTTGTTTGTAATTAGAAGAGGTAGAATGACACTTTGTAACATAACTGCGCGTAAAAGCCATTAGTAAAAAGGCAAAGCAAAAGTAAATTACAGTATCTAGGTAAGTTATACAACACTCCCATTTAATAACTGGACATTAATGTTGTGGAAAAATAATGATTATTTTGAAGCAGAACATTACATATTTTGAAAAAAGGGGATGATAATCTAAGGATTTAATTTTATGGTATAGCAACAATATGGGGAAATGAAACAGGCCTACAGCTACACAACTCGCTGAATGTCGTTTTCACAGACACTGAGCTGCAATATCAATATTCACCCATAGACTTCATGAGAGCAAAGGCAGCTAATGTTTAATACAATCTTATTAACTATTTCCGAAGACTTGATGAGTTTAAGTACAGTAGTTAATTTCTGTTTAAACCGGCAATCCTTAATTAAACATTAACAAAGTGTTTTCCGGTCATGGTTTCAGTAATAAGCTGAGTGCAACCACTCTCAAATCCATAGACTACGCTATGGATGCAAGGACTGACCATACATGATATCAAAATTATAGTTTTAATCATGTTTTTGTCATGTTTTTAGGCTATACAGTGGTTGTTTACATTTTCTTCGTTTACAAACATTTGAGGAAAACAAAAAAGCTTATATTTGGGGTTCTGATGGGGTATGACAGTTGAACTAAGCTCATGAGGCATTAATACGTTATATTCGTCAATTTCTAAGTCCAAAAATAGATGTAGCAACTAAGGATTGCCCCTTTAACGCAAGAATACGTAGTTGCTACATCCATTTTTGGACTTAAAATTAATTATATATACCCATTGATTCTTGAAGAATATAACTTATAAATGACTCATGAGCTTAGTTCAACTGTCGTACCCCATCAGAACCCTAAATATAAGCTTGTTTTGCTCCAATGTTTGTAAGTAATGTACATTTAAACAAACACTGTATAGCCTCTCAAAACAAAACTATATCTGTCTATGAATTTAAGAGTGCTTACATTTCTCCATGTTTTGTGTTGTCTCATTGCGCCATCTACAGCCTGAGCCCGCCTGCCTGGTTACGCAGCGGAAAGTCTTCCATGTCACCAGACCTCTACCGAACTCATAAACAAATGAGCTGGTCATGGCTCTATGTTGTACTGTGCACCTCCCATAGTCTGTTCTGGACTTGGGGATTGTGAAGAGACCTCTGGTGACATGTCTTGTGGGGTATGCATTGGTGTCTGAGCTGTGTGCTAGTAGTTTAAACAGACAGCTCGTGCATTCAGCTTGTCAACACTTCTTACAAAAGCAAGTAGTGATGAAGTCAATCTCTCCTCCACTTTGAGCCATGAGAGATTGACATGCATATCAGTGTTGCATCATGCTGAATAAAACTGCAGACAAAAATCACATCACAGTTCAGACATCAACTGTACATACAGTGGGGAAAAAAAAGTATTTAGTCAGCCACCAATTGTGCAAGTTCTCCCACTTAAAAAGATGAGAGAGGCCTGTAATTTTCATCATAGGTACACGTCAACTATGACAGACAAAATGAGAATTTTTTTTCCAGAAAATCACATTGTAGGATTTTTAATGAATTTATTTGCAAATTATGGTGGAAAATAAGTATTTGGTCAATAACAAAAGTTACTCAATACTTTGTTATATACCCTTTGTTGGCAATGACACAGGTCAAACGTTTTCTGTAAGTCTTCACAAGGTTTTCACACACTGTTGCTGGTTTGGCCCATTCCTCCATGCAGATCTCCTCTAGAGCAGTGATGTTTTGGGGCTGTCGCTGGGCAACACAGACTTTCAACTCCCTCCAAAGATTTTCTATGGGGTTGAGATCTGGAGACTGGCTAGGCCACTCCAGGACCTTGAAATGCTTCTTACGAATCCCAGCCAAGTTTCATCTTCAATGCCCTTGCTGATGGAAGGAGGTTTTCACTCAAAATCTCACGATACATGGCCCCATTCATTCTTTCCTTTACACGGATCAGTCGTCCTGGTCCCTTTGCAGAAAAACAGCCCCAAAGCATGATGTTTCCACCCCCATGCTTCACAGTAGGTATGGTGTTCTTTGGATGCAACTCAGCATTCTTTGTCCTCCAAACACGACGAGTTGAGTTTTTACCAAAAAGTTCTATTTTGGTTTCATCTGACCATATGACATTCTCCCAATCCTCTTCTGGATCATCCAAATGCACTCTAGCAATCTTCAGACGGGCCTGGACATGTACTGGCTTAAGCAGGGGGACACATCTTCACTGCAGGATTTGAGTCCCTGGCGGCGTAGTGTGTTACTGATGGTAGGCTTTGTTACTTTGGTCCCAGCTCTCTGCAGGTCATTCACTAGGTCCCCCCGTGTGGTTCTGGGATTTTTGCTCATCGTTCTTGTGATCATTTTGACACCACGGGGTGAGATCTTGCGTGGAGCCCCAGATCGAGGGAGATTATCAGTGGTCTTGTATGTCTTCCATTTCCTAATAATTGCTCCCACAGTTGATTTCTTCAAACCAAGCTGCTTACCTATTGCAGATTCAGTCTTCCCAGCCTGGTGCAGGTCTACAATTTTGTTTCTGGTGTCCTTTGACAGCTCTTTGGTCTTGGCCATAGTGGAGTTTGGAGTGTGACTGTTTGAGGTTGTGGATAGGTGTCTTTTATACTGATAACAAGTTCAAACAGGTGCCATTAATACAGGTAACGAGTGGAGGACAGAGGAGCCTCTTAAAGAAGAAGTTACAGGTCTGTGAGAGCCAGAAATCTTGCTTGTTTGTAGGTGACCAAATACTTATTTTCCACCATAATTTGCAAATAAATTCATAAAAAATCCTACAATGTGATTTTCTGGATTTTTTTTCCTCAATTTGTCTGTCATAGTTGACGTGTACCTATGATGAAAATGACAGGCCTCTCTCATCTTTTTAAGTGGGAGAACTTGCACAATTGGTGGCTGACTAAATACTTTTTTTCCCCACTGTAGATACTGTGCATCCTTTGGGTGGATATATTATGATAAGTTTAATTAATGAGCGTACCTTGCTGCTAACAATGACAGTTGGTAGAGCATGGCGCTTGCAACGCCAGGGTTGTGGGTTCAATTCCACGGGGGGGCAGTATGAAAAAAAAATGTATGCACTCACTAACTGTAAGTCGCTCTGGATAAGAGCGTCTGCTAAATGACTAACATGTAAATGTGAGCCGACTGTAGTAAGGATGGAGGACTGAAAATAAGAGTTTGGCTCCATCTACTGGCCAAAATATATCTTTTATTTTTATTTAACAAGGCAAGTCAGTTAAGAAGGCCAATTGTGCGCCACCCTATGGGACTCCCAATCACGGCCGGTTGTGATACAGCCTGGAATCGAACCAGGGGGTCTGTAGTGACGCCTCAAGCACTGAGATGCAGTGCCTTAGACCGCTGCGCCACTCGGGAGCCCAAGGTTCGATATAGGATTGTTTATTTCACAAATTCGACAATACATCGGCCACTTTAGACAGGCAGCCCAATTCTGATATTTTTTCCACTAATTGGTCTTTTGACCAATCACATCAGATCTTTTCACATCAGATCTTTTTCAGAACTGATATGAATGGTCAAAAGACTAATTAGTGAAAAAAAATATCAGAATTGGACTGCCTGTCTAAACGCATCAATGGCATCCGATGCTAAATTATGACACAATTTACATAAATACACTATGCACAAGAAAATCATCAACACAATAAAAACTACAACTTTAAAATACATGTCTTTGGAAAACTGTCAGTGCTAAGGGTAAGACAGAAGTAGCAGTCCTTACCTCACTGGTTGAGCAGCCTAGTCATGTATGGCAACACGTTGCTTTGGAAGCGCTTGGTCCTGTACCTGAAGGATTCCAACATTGTTGAGGATCGGGCAACACAACCAGAGATGAAGGAGCGATCCGAGGCAGCATATGCCGGCAGGGGCCTGGTTTGAGGAGGATCTTTGCAAACTCAGCGGTCAGGTTTTCCAGACGCGATTTCATGGAGAGTAGATTGATGGCTGAGATCCATAGAGCACATTGGGGGTTGATGAAACAACGGAAGCCCATTAAAATCAAATCAAATCAAATTGTATTTGTCACATACACGTGTTAAGCAGATGTTATAGAAGGTGTAGCGAAATGCTTGTGCTTCTAGCTCCGACAGTACAGTAATATCTAACAAGTAATATCTAACAATTTCACAACATATACCCAATACACACAAAACTAGTAAGGAGTGGGATTTAAGAATATATACATATATGGACAAGCAATGACAGAGCGGCATTGACTAAGATACAATTTAATATTATAGAATAGAATGCAGTATATACAGTGGGGAAAGATTTTGCAGGTTTTCCTACTTACAAAGCATGTAGAGGTCTGTAATTTGTATCATAGGTACACTTCAACTGTGAGAGAAAATCACATTGTATGATTTTTAAGTAATTAATTTGCATTTTATTGCATGACATAAGTATTTGATCACCTACCAACCAGTAAGAATTCCGGCTCTCACAGACCTGTTAGTTTTTCTTTAAGAAGCAATCCTGTTCTCCACTCATTACCTGTATTAACTGCACCTGTTTGAACTCGTTACCTGTATAAAAGACACCTGTCCACACATGTGAAATGTCAGAATAATAGCAGAGAGAATTATTTATTTAAGCTTTTATTTCTTTCATCACATGCCCAGTGGGTCAGAAGTTTACATACACTCAATTAGTATTTGGTAGCATTGCCTTTAAATTCTTTAAATTGGGTCAAACGTTTCGGGTAGCCTTCCACAAGCTTCCCACAATAAGTTGGTTGAATTTTGTCCCATTCCTCCTGACAGAGGTGGTGTAACTGAGTCAGGTTTGTAGGCCTCCTTGCTCGCACACGCTTTTTCAGTTCTGCCCACAAATGTTCTATAGGATTGAGGTCAGGGCTTTGTGATGGCCACTCTAACATCTTGACTTTGTTGTCCTTACATTTTGCCACAACTTTGGAAGTATGCTTGGGGTCATTGTCCATTTGGAAGACTCATTTGCGACCAAGCTTTAACTTCCTGACTGATGTCTTGAGATGTTGCTTCAATATATCAACATAATTTTCCTTCCTCATGATGCCATCTATTTTGTGAAGTGCACCAGTCCCTCCTGCAGCAAAGCACCCCCAGAGCATGATGCTGCCACCCCCGTGCTTCACGGTTGGGATGGTGTTCTTCGGCTTTTTCCTCCAAACATAACGATGGTCATTATGGCCAAACAGTTCTATTTTTGTTTCATCAGACCAGAGGACATTTCTCCAAAAAGTACGATCTTTGTCCCCATGTGCAGTTGCAAACCGTAGTCTGTCTTTTTAATGGCTGTTTTGGAGCAGTGGCTTCTTCCTTGCTGAGCGGCCTTTCAGGTTATGTTGATATAGGACTCGTTTTACTGTGGATATAGCTACTTTGGTACCTGTTTCCTACAGCATCTTCACAAGGTCATTTGCTGTTGTTCTGGGATTGATTTGCACTTTTCGCACCAAAGTACGTTCATCTCTAGGAGACAGAACGCGTCTCCTTCCTGAGCAGTATGATGGCTGCGTGGTCCCATGGTGTTTATACTTGCATACTATTGTTTGTACAGATGAACATGGTACCTTCAGGTGTTTGGAAATTGCTCCCAAGGATGAACCAGACTAGTGGAGGTGTACAATTATTTTTCTGAGGTCTTGGTTGATTTCTTTTGATTTTCCCATGATGTCAAGCAAAGAGGCACTGAGTTTGAAGGTAGGCCTTGAAATACATCCACAGGTACACCTCCAATTGACTCAAATGATGTCAATTAGCCTATCAGAAGCTTCTAAAGCCATTACATCATTTTCTGGAATTTTCCAAGCTGTTTAAAGACACAGCCAACTTAGTTTATGTAAACTTCTGACCCACTGGAATTATGATACAGTGAATTATAAATGAAATAATCTGTCTGTAAACAATTGTTGGAAAAATAACTTGTGTCATGCACAAAGCAGATGTCCTAACCGACTTGCCAAAACTATAGTTTGCTTAAAAGAAATGTGTGGAGTGTTTGAAAAACGGGTTTTAATGACTCCAAGCTAAGTGTTTGTAAACTTCCGACTTCAACTGTATATTCAACATAACTCACAAATAAAACTATGATCTGTGAATATCTTATAATATTTCATCAATTAAACCATAATCCGTAAATATTTAAAAATATTTCACAAATTAAACCATAATACATGAATATGTAACAACATTTCACAAATTGAACCATAATCCGCGAATATGTAAAACTATTTAACAAATATTCACCATCAGTCATGAATAAATCTATGACCTGTAAATATATTCAACATAGCTAACAAATAAAACTACAATTTGAACAAATGTTCTGAAATACATAACATTTGCAACTGTGGAATATCATATTCACATTAAATAAGTGCTTGTGGATCTGTATTCAGTGCTTACAGAATTTGGCTAATTTTTTTCCCGCCTGTCGATGTATTATAAAATACAAACGTGGCTTCAGATGAGAGTCGACTATCTCCATTCATTGGGATAATCTTTGTCACGTGTCTCATTCAGCCATTTCCTGGGAGAAAGATTTCTAGCTAGAATAATAAAGAATAACTTCATGAAATCCTCAACAAAGGATGTTAAAATGTTCAACAAAGGACTTTCATATCAATGTTCAATTCGACCATTGGGGCATGCAACGCTGAGTGTGTGCTAGCTAACGTTGGACATTACTGATAGAAGGCAGGCGACCTTGTCAGCTGTTTAGACGAACAACCAAAGTTAAATTAACTAGTTAATTGTTAATTCAGGAATGTTTTCAATTATGAAAAACCTTGCAGTTTTAAAATCCTGAATTGGTGATCTGGCTAGCCAGTTAATGAGAAATGTTGCAAGAGTGTTTTCTTTCAGGGACTAAACAGGGCAATTGATGCTTTGGCAGGGCAAAGCACTCTTTACCGACTGATATGGAAAATAGCTAAAAGGTGAAAACAGAAATTCAGCTAGCGGTTTTCTTCTCCATGTTGGCTTGCTTGCTAGCTAGCCATGTCATTTGTTGTGCATCCTTAACTATATTTATTAATATGTGGTTTCCTAGTCAATACATGCATTCCGTGTCTGATTACTGTCAGTTCAATCTATCTCTGTATTGCGTTGCACCATTGGGTTGAGGGGTTGGGCAATGTTACCAGTTAAATAAAAGTTATTCTACTCATACTCTACTCTACTTTACTTTTAACCTGATAGCGACTCTTCAACCTCAGAAGGCTGAAGAAATTCGTCTTGGCCCCTAAGGCTCTTGTTCTCCGTGGCCGACGTGAGTAAGTCATTTAAGCATGTTAACCCTCGCAAGGCTGCCGGCCCAGACAGCATCCCTAGCAGCGTCTTCAGAGCTTGGTCAGACCAGCTGGCTGGAGTGTTTACGGACATATTACATCTCTCCCTACCCTCCAAGCTCATCATTAAGCTCGGGGCCCTGGGTCTGAACCCCGCCCTGTGCAACTGGGTCCTGGACTTCCTGACGGGCCGCCCCCAGGTGGTAAAGGTAGGAAACAACACCTCCACTACGCTGATGCTCAACACAGGGGCCCCACAAGGGTGATTGCTCAGCCCCCTCCTGTACTCCCTGTTCACCCATGGCAACGCACGCCTCCAACTCAATCATCAAGTTTGCAGATGACACAACAGTAGTAGGCCTGATTACCAACAATGTCGAGACAGCCTACAGGGAGGAGGTAAGGGTCCTGGCAGAGTGGTGCCAGGAAAATAACCTCTCCCTCAACGTCAACAAAACAAAGGAGCTGAGGGTGGACTTCAGGAGACAGCAGAGGGAGCACGCCCCCATTCACATCGACGGGACCGCAGTGGAGAAGGTTAAAAGCTTTAAGTTCTTCGGCATACACATCACTGACAATCTGAAATGGTCCACCCACACAGACAGTGTGGTGAAGAAGGCGCAACAGCGCCTCTTCAACCTCAGGAGGCTGAAGAAATTCGGCTTGACTCCTAAGACCCTCACATACTTTTACAGATGCACCATTGAGAGGTACGGCAACTGCACCGCCCTCAACCTGCCCAACGCATCACCGGGGGCACACTGCCTGCCCTCCAGGACACCTACAGCACCCGATTTCACAGGAAGGTCAAAAAGATAATCAAGGACATCAACCACCTGAGCCACAGCCTGTTCACCCCGCTATCATCCAGAAGGCAAGGTCAGTACAGGTGCATCAAAGCTGGGACCGAGAGACTGAAAAACAGCTTCTATCTCAAGGCCATCAGACTGTTAAATAGCCATCACTAGCCGGCTACCACCCGGTTATTCAACCCTGACCCTTAGAGGATGCTGCCCTATGTACATAGACATGGAATCACTGGTCACTTTAATAATGGAACACTAGTCACTTTAATAATGTTTACATACTGTTTTACTCATTTCATATGTATATACTGTATTCTACTGTATTTTAGTCAATGCCACTCCGACATTGCTCGTCCTAATATTTATATATTTCTTAATTCTATTCTTTTACTTTTAGATTTGTGTGTATTGTTGTGAATTATTAGGTACTACTGCACTGTTGGAGCTAGGAACACAAGCATTTAGCTACACCAGCAGTAACATCTGCTAAATATGTGTATATGACCAATACAATTTGATTTGATTTAATTTAATAATAACGTGAGGGTTTAGTTGTGTAACAATGTACAGGCCATGGCATGATGATGGCTCAAGGTAATCTGATAATTGTTATGAATAAAATGTTTTGAAGTATGAAATTACCAATTAAAAGTAAACATCTGACAACTTAATCAAGCTTATGGATATGTTAAACTGGATAACAATGGCACATTCAAGTGCAGAAACAATACATGCACTGATTCGCACACATTGACACACCCTGTCATCCATTCACACACACACACAGGGAAGGAGTTAACAAGTCATTAGGAACAGCAACCGTGTGCTATTGGCTTGGGTTCCTGCATGGGGTTCGCTTGCCTCCTTTTATTGAGTGACTCCTGTTTTATAAGCTCGATCAAATAGTTTAATAACATGCTATTTCAAATGTCTTGTTCTGTGTAACAAGTGGTGTGTGTGCTGCCCAGTTGACATCTAACTCAATATTGTTATTCTATTCCTACAGATCTGTCCATACTGAGTCAACCTAGAACCATGACCCCACTTAGCCTGTTCTACCACTGACAAACTGCTTTTGGCCCTTGCTACAACTCCCCACTAGTCAAGCTCTCTGAGTTGTTTGATCTGACTGCTGAGTCAGCCAAAGACCTATAACAGCGTTTCCAAACTCAGTCCTGGGGACCACAAGGGGTGGACATTTTTGGGTTTTGCCCTAGCATGACTATGTAACGTTGTACTATTGCTATAATTTTGTGCTGCTGCTAATGTTGATCATTAGGTATTGTACATATTTACATTGATGGCTATCATCCCATGACTGATGTAATAGGCCATTATTATTCAGTATCGTTTTGTATGTAGATTTTATATGTTTGTTATGTCTCATGTGCTCCTCTGCTGCAAAACCAATTGCTGTTAATGCTCACATTTGATTGACTTCAATAAGATAAGATGTTACATAGTCCTCTAGACAGAGTCCTCAAGTCCTTGGGAAGATCTCAACTTCTTGCATCCTCACTCCTCATCTACTTCTCAAAACCCATTGTTTCAAGTTTTGTACAGGATACACATGGTATACACCGTCCAACAAAATGCTTACTTGGAGGTTCGTTCTCGACAATGCAACAACAATAATAAATATTAAAAGATAAGAATGTGAAAATAAAGTAAATGGCTCAGTAGAATAGAATAAACATCTTAGCATAAGTACAGTCATGGTCAAAAGTTTTGAGAATGACACAAATACTAATTTTCACAGTCTGCTGCCTCAGTTTTGAAAATGGCAATTTGAATATACTCCAGAATGTCATGAAGAGTGATCAGATGAATTGCAATTAATTGCAAAGTCCCTCTTTGCCATGAAAATGTACTTAATCCCCAAAAAATATTTCCACTGCATTTCAGCCCTGCCACAAAAGGACCAGCTGCCATCATGTCAGTGATTCTCTCGTTAACACAGGTGAGAGTGTTGACGAGGACAAGGCTGGAGATCACTCTGTCATGCTGATTGAGTTAGAATAACAGACTGGAAGCTTTAAAAGGAGGGTGGTGCTTGAAATCATTGTTCTTCCTCTGTTAACCATGGTTACCTGCAAGGAAACACGTGCCGTCTTCATTGCTTTGCACAAAAAGGGCTTCACAAGCAAGGATATTGCTGCTAGTAAGATTGCACCTAAATCAACCATTTATCGGATCATCAAGAACTTCAAGGAGAGAGGTTCAATTGTTGTGAAGAAGGCGTCAGGGCGTCCAAGAAAGTCCAGCAAGTGCCAGGACCGTCTCCTAAAGTTGATTCAGCTGCGGAATCGGGGCACCACCAGTGCAGAGCTTTCTCAGGAATGGCAGCAGGCAGGTGTGAGTGCATCTGCACGCACAGTGAGGCGAAGACTTTTGGAGGATGGCCTGGTGTCAAGAAAGGCAGCAAAGAAGCCACTTCTCTCCAGGAAAAACATCAGGGACAGACTGATATTCTGAAAAAGGTACAGGGATTGGACTGCTGAGGACTGGGGTAAAGTCATTTTCTCTGATGAATCCCCTTTCCGATTGTTTGGGGCATCCGGAAAACACCTTGTCCGGAGAAGAAAAGGTGAGCGCTACCGTCAGTCCTGTGTCATGCCAACAGTAAAGCAAGTAAGAATGGTACCAACACATCCTCCGAGAGCAACTTCTCCCAACCATCCAAGAACAGTTTGGTGACAACCAATGCCTTTTCCAGCATGATGGAGCACCTTGCCATAAGGCAAAAGTGATAACTAAGTGGCTCGGTGAACAAAACATCAACATTTTGGGTCCATGGCCAGGAAACTCCCCTGACCTTAATCCCATTGAGAACTTGTGGTCGATCCTCAAGATGCGGGTGGACAAACAAAAACCCACAAATTCTGACAAACTCCAAGCATTGATTATGCAAGAATGGGCTGCCATCAGTCAGGATGTGGCCCAGAAGTTAATAGACAGCATGCCAGGGCGGATTGCAGAGGTCTTGAAAAAGAAGGGTCAACAGTGCAAATATTGACTCTTTGCATAAACGTAATGTAATTGTCAATAAATGCCTTTGACACTTATGGAATGCTTGTAATTATACTTCAGTATACCATAGTAACATCTGACAAAAATATCTCATAACAATGAAGCAGCGAACTTTGTGAAGACCAGTACTCTCAAAACTTTTGACCATGACTGTATAATACAGGAAGGCACAACTTATAGTCCAATATTGACACATGTGTTGGGGAATGGGGGATAGTGGGGCAATTGTTTAAATTGTGCAATATTTAGCAATAATAATAACAGGCTGGTAGAAGCAGTGGAGATGTGTGTGTAGCATGTTTGTGTGTGTATGTGTGTCTGTGTGTGGCTGTGTGTGTGTGTGTGTGTGTGTGTGTGTGTGTGTGTGTGTGTGTGTGTGTCTGTTCAGTTGTCTGATAGCTTGTAGATAGAAACTGTCTCTGCTATCTGTGTGTCTGTTCAGCTGTCTGATAGCTTGTAGATAGAAACTCTCTCTGAGCTTGTTCGTATCAGACCTCATGCTCCGATACCGTCTGCCCAAAGGTAAGGGAGTGAACAACTTGTGGCTGGGGTGTCTGGGGTCCTTGATGATGCTGCGGGCATTCCTCGTTTTGAGTAGATATCCTGGATGGGTGGGAGCACAGTCCCAGTGATGTACTGAGCCATCTTCACTACCCACTGAAAGGGCCTTGCGGTCGTGGATGGAGCAACTCCCGTGCCAGGCCGTGATGCAACCGGTCAGGACGCTCGCGATGGTGCTGCGATAGTATTTGGAAAGGACCCGGGGTGGAATGCTGAATTTCTTCAGCCGCCTTAGGAAGTAGAGACGGTGTTATGCCCTTTTGACAAGAGTGGTGGTGTTGTTGGTCCATGTCAAGTCCTCGGTGATGTGGATGCCGAGGGAACTTAAAACTGCTGACTCTCTCTACTGCAGTCCCATTGATGTGGATCGGAGCATGTTCCCTCCTCTGCTTCCTGAAGTCAACAATCAGCTCCTTTGTTTGCTGACATTGATGGAGAGGTTGTTGTCCTGGCACCACAAGGTCAGTTCACTTACCTCCACCCTATAGGTTGACTCGTCGTTTTTGGTTATCAGGCCTACAACCGTGGTGTCGTCAGCAAACTTGATGATGGAGTTGGTGTCGTGCAAAGTAATGTACGACACCAACTCATGAGGGAACACAGAGTACAGCAGCCCCTGTGTTAAGAGTCAGTGTGGAGGAGGTGTTGTTGTCAATCCTCACAGCCTATGGTCTGCAAGTCAGGAAGTATAGGATCCAGATGCAGAGGGTGGTTTCCAGACCGAGGGCGATGAACTTGGTGTAAAGCTTGGAGGGAAAAATAGTGTTGAATGCTGAACTGTAGTCAATGAAAAGCATTCTCACATAGGTGTTCCTCTTGTCCAGATGTGTTACAGCCATGTGAATAGCGTTGGAAATGGCATCTTCTATGGATCTGTTGGAGCGGTAGGCAAATTGGAGTGGGTCCTGTGTGCCTGGCATGCTGGCCTTGGTGTGGGTCATGACCAGCCTCTCAAAGCACTTCATGATGACAGTGGTGAGTGTGATGGGGCGATAGTCATTAGGGCATGTAACATTGTTTTTCTTGGGCACTCGGAGGATGGTGGTCTCCTTGAAGCATGTGGGGACTACAGCCGGGGACAGGGACAGGTTGAAGATGTCTGGTCAGCACACACTCTGAGGATGAGGCCAGGGATGCAATCTGGATCAGCAGCTTTTTGAGATTTCACTCTTTTGAGAGTTTTCCTCACGTTAGCCTCGGAGAGCGAAAGCACCTGGAGTGGCGAGAGTGTTCCTGGATGGCTCGGTATTGTCTGCCTCGAAGCGAGCTAAGCTCGTCTGGGAGGGAGGCTTTGGTGGGCACCATACAGCTGAATTTGCTTTTGTAGTCCGTGATAGTCTGTAGTCCTTGCCAGATGTGTCACAAGTCTGAGTTGTCGAACATCAATTCAAGTTTGAATCTGTTATGTCTTTTTACGTCCCTAATGGATTTGCTAAGATTGTGCCTGCTTGCCACCAAGTAATCAGGGTTTGTTCTGCTGACATTGAATACTACAGTATGGGCTCTCAGCATCGTACAGACATCTCCGTTCATCCAAGGTTTTTGGTTTGGGAATGTCCGGATTGTTGTTGTTGGTACAAATCATGAACACATTTCCAAATAAAGTCTGTGACTGATGATGTATATTCCTCAATGTTGATGGTTGAGTCCTGGGTGGCCGGGTCTCCCGGCCGCGACCGGGAGACCCATGGGGCGGCGCACAATTGGCCCAGCGTCGTCTAGGGTAGGGGAGGGAATGGCCGGCAGGGGATGTAGCTCAGTTCGTATAGCATGGCATTTGCAACGCCAGGGTTGTGGGTTCGTTTCCCACAGGGGGTATGAAAAAAAAAGAAATGTAATTTATGCACTAACTGTAAGTCGCTCTGGATAAGAGCGTCTGCTAAATGACTAAAATGTAAATGTAAATACATCTTTAAACATATTCCAATCAGTATTCTCATTACAGTCCTGCAGCATTAAGTCTGCGTCCTCTTCCAGCGCCTCACTCTGTGTTGATGGCTCCCTCTTGAGTTGCTGCTTGTAGGCTGGGAGTAGGAACAGAGAGAGGTGATCTGATTGGCCAATGTGGGGAAGTCACGGATGTTTTTATATACAAGGTCCAGCACGTTGTTTCCTCTCGTGGGGCAAGATACATGTTGGTGATATTTTGGAAGAATTCGTTTTTTAAATGCTTGGTTAAAATCACCTGCGACAATAAAGACAGCTTCCGGTTGAGAGGATTCTTGCTGGCTAATGTTCTTGTACAGTTCGCTGTGTGCCGTCTAGGTGTTTGGTTGTGGCGATATGTACAAAGCTGTGATAATAACACACGTGAATTCCCTATGCATTTTAGCATCAGAAACTCCAAGTCTGGTGAACAGGAGCTCGAGATGTTTTCAACACCAGGAATTGTTGATGAGGAAGCATGCATCTCCCCCCTACTCTTACCAAAAGCAGCCGTTCGAGTCGAGTGTATTGTCCATAAACCATGTCTCTGTAAAAACAAAGACAGAGCATTCCCTGATGTCCCTCTGCGATTGAAGCCTTTCTCTGAGTTCACAAACTTTATTTTCCAGCGATTGGACATTAGCCATCAGGATACTAGGAAGAGGAGGCTGTGTAGCCCATATTTTCAGCCTAGCTTGGAGTCCCCATTTCCTTCCTCTTCTTCGTCGCCGGCATTGCCTTCAGTCAGCAGCAACAGGTAAGCCCGCTGTGTGGGGAACAATGGAGCGAATGTAGCATTCCAGATCTGTGAGGCTGAGAGATAAGTGTGTAGCTTCCGATTCATGATGGGGCGGCAGGTAGCTTAGTGGTTAAGAGCGTTGTGCCAGTAACCGAAAGGTCGCTGGTTCTAATCCCCGAGCCGACTAGGTGAAAAATCTGTCGATGTGCCCTTGAGCAAGGCACTTAACCCTAATTGCTCCCGTAAGTCGCTCTGGATAAGAGCGTCTGCTAAATGACATATTATATTATATTATATATTATAATTATATTATATATATATTATTATATATCCAGAAGTGTTTGTCGGTCGTAGGAAATTATTGTATGACCATTCTGTGTAAACAAAGTTATTAACCAAGTTGGCGTAGCAGTGCGTTCGTGTACTCTGTAGTGTGTCCGTGTAAATAGCCTGTTTTTTGTGTGTTTTTTTTTTGTCTTTTACGTATATATTTCCCTATCACACTTTTCATCCTTCTACTAAATATACTTTCCTGCAACCCGCCTCACTCAATGTGGATGGATTCTATTATTTACTTACCTTTTATCTAGAATCTCCAGTTGAAACTAGCTAGCCAGCTAACTAGCTACTTGCTAGTAGCCACCGTTAGCGGTTTTCACCCAGAACATTGGATTTTCTGCCGGAATAACTGAATAACTGGACCTTAACACCGGATCGCAACTAGCTAGCCGCAACCGAATGGATGTTGCTGTTGGCTAATCACCACTGCCCCCCGAAGCAAGCACCAGTAAGCCTTGAGCTAGCCTCGAGCCAGGCCCATATCCCGGCTATCTACCTCTCTGTCTACCGGACGGGAGTTACCAGCTAACTAGCTACTTGCTATTAGTCACCGTTAGCAGTTTTTCACTATTGTCCGTGGCCTGCACTACCTACCTGCCAACTCTAGCCTGGACTATTATCGGCTAGTCTGCACTGTCTGCACAGCGCATTATCGACCCAGAACATATCGGATTTTCTGCCGGAATCACTGAATCACTGGACCTTTAACACCGGATCATCGCAACTAGCTAGCTGCAACCTAATGGATGTTGTTGTTGGCTAATCAGCCTTGAGCTAGCCTCGAGGCAGGCCCATCTCTCAGGTATCTACCTCTCTGTCAACCGGACGGGACCTCCTAGTGTCAACACGGAGCCCCGCCGATCCATCACGACTGGTCTGCCGACGTAATCGTCTGTGGTTTCAACAGGCTTCCGATTGCGACAACCACGAAGATCTATCTGCTAGCCCCGGCCCGCTAGCACACGCAATTCAACAGCCGTGCTTCCTGCTCGCCTGTGCTGTAGCACCAATTCGAATTGCTCTCAGACTCACATATTGCTGTTCACTGGACCTTATGATCACTCAGCTGCACAGCTGATGCCTGCTGGACTGTTCGATTACACGGTACCCTGTCCTGTTTATCTTTTTAACTTTAATCGCCATTACCAGTTGTTGTCTTAGCTCTCTCGAATAACACCTGTGATTGCTTTATGCCTCCCTCCCATGTCAATATGCCTTGCCTATTGCTGTTCCAGTTAGTTCTTATTATACAATTTCACTGTAGAGCCCCAAGTCCCTCTCAAACTGCCTCAAATAGCTCCTTTGATCCACCCCCCCATACACACGGAGACCGGCTCAATCGGTGCCTCCAGTGATGCTATCTCTTTCATTGTTACCCAACGCTTAGGTTTACCTCCACTGTACTCATATCCTTCCATATCCTTGTCTGTACATAATGCCCTGAATCTATTCTACAACCCCCGGAAATCTGCCCCTTTTATTCTCTGTACCCAACGCACTAGAAGACCAGTTCTTAAAGCCTTTAGCCGTATCCTTATTCTAGTCCTCCTCTCTTCCTCTGGTGATGTAGAGGTTAACTCAGGCCCTGCAGCCCCCAGTATCACTCCTACTCCCCAGGCGCTATCATTTGTTGACTTCTGTAACCGTAAAAGCCTTGGTTTTTTGCATGTTAACATCAGAAGAATCCTCCCTAAGTTTGAGTTATTCACTGCGTTAGCACACTACGCCAACCCTGATGTTCTAGCAGTGTCTGAATCCTGGCTTAGGAAGGCCACCAAAAATTCAGAAATGTCCATCCCCAACTACATCATATTCCGTGTAGATAGAACTGCCAAAGGGGGTGGAGTTGCAATCTACTGTAGCGATAGCCTGCAGAGCTCTATCATACTATCCAGGTCTGTGCCCAAACAGTTTGAGCTCCTACTTCTAAAAATCCACCTTTCCAGAAATAAGTCTCTCACTGTTGCTGCTTGCTACAGACCCCCCTCAGCCCCCAGCTGTGCCCTGGACACCATATGTGAATTGATTGCCCCCCATCTATCCTCAGAGTTCGTACTGCTTGGTGACCTAAACTGGGTTATGCTTAACACCCCGGCCATCCTACAATCCAAACTAGATGCCCTCAATCTCACACAAATGATCAAGGAACCTACCAGGTACAACCCTAAATCCGTAAACATGGGCACCCTCATAGATATCATCCTGACTAACTTACCCTCTAAATACACCTCTGCTGTCTTCAACCAGGATCTCAGCGATCACTGCCTTATTGCCTGCGTCCATAACGGGTCCGCGGTCAAACGACAACCCCTCATCACTGTCAAACGCTCCCTAAAACACTTTAGCGAGCATGCCTTCCTAATTGACCTGGCCCAGGTATCCTGGATGGATATCGATCTCATTCCATCAGTAGAGGATGCCTGGTTGTTCTTTAAAAGTGCTTTCCTCTCAATCTTAAATAAGCATGCCCCATACCAAAAATTCAGAACTAAGAACAGATATAGCCCCTGGTTCTCCTCAGACTTGACTGCCCTTGACCAGCACAAAAACATCCTGTGGCATACTGCATTAGCATCGAATAGCCCCCGCGATATGCAACATTTCAGGGATGTTAGGAACCAATATACACAAGCAGTTAGGAAAGCAAAGGCTAGCTTTTTCAGACAGAAATGTGCATCCTGTAGCACTAACTCCAAAAAAAATTGGGACACTGTAAAGTCCATGGAGAATAAGAGCACCTCCTCCCAGCTGCCTACTGCACTGAGGCTAGGAAACACTATCACCACCGATAAATCTACAATAATCAAGAATTTCAACAAGCATTTTGCTACGGCTGGCCATGCTTTCCACCTGGCTACCACTAGCCCGGCCACCAGCTCTGCACCCTCCGCTGCAACTTGCCCATGCAGACAGATTCAGACAGCTGATGTTCTGAAAGAGCTGCAACATCTGGACCCCTACAAATCCTCTGGGCTAGACAATCTGGACCCTTTCTTTCTAAAATTAGCCTCCTAAATTGTCGCAACCCCTTTTACTAGCCTGTTCAACCTCTCTTTCGTAACGTCTGAGATCCCCAGAGATTGGAAAGCTGCCGCGGTCATCCTCCTCTTCAAAGGGGGTGACACTCTAGATCCAAACTGTTACAGACCTATATCCATCCTGCCCTGCCTTTCGAAGGTTTTTGAACGCCAAGTTAACAAACAGATGACCAACCATTTCGAATCCCACAGTACCTTCTCCGCTATGCAATCTGATTTCCGAGCTGGTCATGGGTGCTCCTCAGCCACGCTCAAGGTCCTAAACGATATTATAACCGTGATCGATAATAGACAGTACTGTGCAGCCGTCTTCATCGACCTGGCCAAGGCTTTCGACTCTGTCAACCACCGCATTCTTATTGGCAGACTAAATAGCCTTGGTTTCTCAAATGACTGCCTCGCCTGGTTCACCAACTACTTTTCAGATAGAGTTCAATGTGTCAAATCGGAGGGCCTGTTGTCTGGACATATGGCAGTCTCTATGGGGGTGCCACAGGGTTCAATTCTCGGGCCGACTCTTTTCTCTGTGTATATCAATGATGTCGCTCTTGCTGCTGGTGACTCTCAGATCCACCTCTACGCAGACGACACCATTTTGTATACATCTGGCCCTTCATTGGACACTGTGTTAACAAACCTCCAAACGAGCTTCAATGCCATACAACACTCCTTCCGTAGCCTCCAACTGCTCTTAAACACTAGTAAAACTAAATCCATGCACTTCAATCAAACGCTGCTGGCACCTGCCCACCCGACTAGAATCACTACTCTCGGCTGGTCTGACCTAGAGTATGTGGACAACTACAAATACATAGGTGTCTGGTTACAATGTAAACTCTCCTTCCAGACTCACATTAAGCATTTCCAATCCAAAGTTAAATCGAGAATCGGCTTCCTATTTCTCAATAAAGCCTCCTTCACTCATACTGCCAAACATGCCCTCGTAAAACTGACTATCCTACCGATCCTTGACTTTGGCGATGTCATTTACAAAATAGCAAATTGGATGTAGTCTATCACAGTGCCATCCATTTTGTCACCAAATCCCCATATACTACCCACCACTGTGACCTGTACACTCTTGTTGACTCGTCCTCACTACATATTCGTCGCCAAACGCACTGGCTCCAGGTCATCTATAAATCACTGCTAGGAAAATCCCTGCCTTATCTTAGCACATTGGTCACCATAGCAACACCCACCCGTAGTTTGCGCTCCAGCAGGTATATCACGCTGGTCATCCCCAAAGCCAACATCTCCTTTGGCCGCCATTCCTTCCAGTTCTCTGCTGCCAATGACTGGAACGAACTGCAAAAATCTCTTAAGCTGGAGACTCTTATCTCCCTCACTAACTTTAAGCATCAGTTGTCAGAGCACCTTACCGATCACTGCACCTGTACACAGCCCATTTGAAATTAGCCCACCCAACTACCTCATCCCCATATTGTTATTTATTTTGCTAATTTGCATCCCAGTATCTCTATTTGCACATCATCTCTTGCACATCTATCATTCCAGTGTTAATACTAAATTGTAATTATTTTGCACTATGGCCTATTTATTGCCTTACCTCCATAACTTGCTACATTTGCACACACTGTATATATTTTTTCTGTTGTATTTTTGACTTTATGTTTTGTTTACCCCATATGTAACTCTGTGTTGTTGTTTTTATCGCACTGCTTTGCTTTATCTTGGCCAGGTCACAGTTGTAAATGAGAACTTGTTCTCAACTGGCTTACCTGGTTAAATAAAGGTAAAATAAAAAATTCATTAAAAAAAACTCTACGGGATCGGTGTCCCGTATACGGGACGGTTGAGCTAACGTGCGCTAATGTGATTAGCATGACTGTTGTAAGTAACAGCAAACTTTCCAGGACATAGACATGTCTTATATGGGCAGAACGCTTACATTCTTGTTAATCTAACTGCACTGTCCAATTTCCAGTAGATATTACAGTGAAAAAATACCATGCTATTGTTTGAGGAGAGTGCACAACAACAAAAAACTTATCACAGCAACTGGTTTGATACATTCACCTCTGAAGGTAAATAATGTACTTACATTCAGTAATCTTGCTCTGATTTGTCATTCTAAGGGTCCCAGAGATAAAATGTAGCATAGTTTTGTTTGATAAAATCCATTTTTATATTCAAATGTAGGAACTGGGTTCTACAGTTTGAACCCATGTTGTCTCTGGCTCCACACCCACCCCGCCCGGCTATCTATATGTGTGAAAGTTAGTGTATAAGCTACTGATCCATCATTTATGACATTCCTGGGAGTGTGTAAACTTGCATTTTGTATTACCATATAATTTTTGTATGTTCTCTATAGTTATGTACTTAAAAATGTATCAATTGACCAATAACGCACATTTGGGCAGACTTGATACAAAATAGTCCAGTATTGCAATGCTTCACTGGATCAATCTGAAACATTGCACACACACACTGCTGCCATCTAGTGGCCGAAATCTAAATTGCGCCTAAACTGTAATATTATACTGTGTCCTTTCTCTTGCATTTCAAAGATGATGTAACAAAAAACATAAATGAGAATGCATATTTTTTTGTTTGTATTATCTTTTACCAGATCTAATGTGTTATATTCTCCTACATTAATTTCATATTTCCACAAACTTCAAAGTGTCTCCTTTCAAATGGTATCATGAATATGCATATCCTTGCTTCAGGTCCTGAGCTACAGGCAGTTAGATTTGGGTACGTCATTTTAGGCAAAAATTTTAAAAAGGGACCGATCCTTAAGAGGTTTTAAGAGGGTGTGAACGATGTTGAATGGGTGTAGACAAAGAAGAGCTCTCCAGGAGGGGTACCAAAACATTCAAGGGCCATTTTTCTCAAAAGTGGGGTTACAAGTTTATCAACTTTCAAAGCAGAAATATTACCCAATTGTTCCTCAACTGCAGTAATATACCATTTCTAGTTCCGAGTCTCTACTTTTATCCAATGTAAAAAACACTATTTCAAATGTTGCTACAGTGGGGAAAAAAAGTATTTAGTCAGCCACCAATTGTGCAAGTTCTCCAACTTAAAAAGATGAGAGAGGCCTGTAATTTTCATCATAGGTACACGTCAACTATGACAGACACATTGAGAAAAGAGAATCCAGAAAATCACATTGTAGGATTTTTAATGAATTTATTTGCAAATTATGGTGGAAAATAAGTATTTGGTCACCTACAAACAAGCAATATTTCTGGCTCTCACAGACCTGTAACTTCTTCTTTAAGATGCTCCTCTGTCCTCCACTCGTTACCTGTATTAATGGCACCTGTTTGAACTTGTTATCAGTATAAAAGACACCTGTCCACAACCACAAACAGTCACACTCCAAACTCCACTATGGCCAAGACCAAAGAGCTGTCAAAGGACACCAGAAACAAAATTGTAGACCTGCACCAGGCTGGGAAGACTGAATCTGCAATAGGTAAGCAGCTTGGTTTGAAGAAATCAACTGTGGGAGCAATTATTAGGAAATGGAAGACATACAAGACCACTGATAATCTCCCTCGATCTGGGGCTCCACGCAAGATCTCACCCCGTGGGGTCAAAATGATCACAAGAACGGTGAGCAAAAATCCCAGAACCACACGGGGGGATCTAGTGAATGACCTGCAGAGAGTTGGGACCAAAGTAACAAAGCCTACCATCAGTAACACACTACGCCGCCAGGGACTCAAATCCTGCAGTGCCAGACGTGTCCCCCTGCTTTAAGCCAGTTCATGTCCAGGCCCGTCTGAAGTTTGCTAGAGTGCATTTGGATGATCCAGAAGAGGATTGGGAGAATGTCATATGGTCAGATGAAACCAAAATAGAACTTTTTGCTAAAAACTCAACTCGTCGTGTTTGGAGGACAAAGAATGCTGAGTTGCATCCAAAGAACACCATACATACTGTGAAGCATGGGGGTGGAAACATCATGCTTTGGGGCTGTTTTTCTGCAAAGGGACCAGGACGACTGATCCATGTAAAGGAAAGAATGAATGGGGCGATGTATCGTGAGATTTTGAGTGAAAACCTCCTTCCATCATCAAGGGCATTGAAGATGAAACGTGGCTGGGTCTTTCAGCATGACAATGATCCCAAACACACCGCCCGGGCAACAAAGGAGTGGCTTCGTAAGAAGCATTTCAAGGTCCTGGAGTGGCCTAGCCAGTCTCCAGATCTCAACCCCATAGAAAATCTTTGGAGGGAGTTAACTGTCTGTGTTGCCCAGCGACAGCCCCAAAACATCACTGCTCTAGAGGAGATCTGCATGGAGGAATGGGCCAAAATACCAGCAACAGTGTGTGAAAACCTTGTGAAGACTTACAGAAAACGTTTGACCTGTGTCATTGCCACAAAGGGTATATAACAAAGTATTGAGAAACTTTTGTTATTGACCAAATACTTATTTTCCACCATAATTTGCAAATAAATTCATTAAAAATCCTACAATGTGATATTCAGGATTTTTTTTCTCATTTTGTCTGTCATAGTTGACGTGTACCTATGATGAAAATTACAGGCCTCTCTCATCTTTTTAAGTGGGAGAACTTACACAATTGGTGGCTGACTAAATACTTTTTTTCCCCACTGTACATAAGACCGAATCGAGGTGGTCGGTCACATATGAACATCCTTTTCTAACTCAAATAAGATTCTCTCAAGGTTGCTCTGATGTCCAAAATATTTCAAATCAAAATAACCTTTAAGTTGTATGCATTTGAAACTATCTACATTGGTCAGTCCAAAATTACTTTTATAATTCTGTCATGGAAATAAATACATTTCCTGTTACCAAGTCTTTTACAGTTTCTATGCCTTTAGTTTTCCACGTGGACCAATTTATTTGTGAATTCTGAAAAGATATCCAAGGATTGTTCCATAAGGTTGTGTTTTTAGGAAGTGATATTGGTTCTTGTAGAATACATTTTATTTTCTTCCATATTGTTATAGTGTTCTAAACTGTGACGTTGTTAATGTTCTTAGCTTTGTCCATGCTCATCTTCGATATGTACCCATTGTTCCTCCTTAGTGCATTTAACTATATGGCGCAAGTAAAAGCCTTGGGTAGAGAATATGTAAAACTTTCCTTTTTCATTCTATGAATTTTATTTGCCCATATAAAGTCTTTATGAATGAGTATACTTTTTTAAAGAATGTCTTCAGTGGGGTAATTGGTATTACCGAAAATAATTACTAAAACTTTGGCAGCCATGCCATTCTAAATCGTTTTTTTCTCCCTGTAAGATTTATGGGAAGATTATTCAATTTAATTAGATCTGCTTTCATATGGTTGAGTAATGGAAAACAGTTATCTTTTTATATTTGTTGTTTGTTGTCACTTATTAAGCATTCCTAACTATTTAATATTTTTTGTGGTCCACTTAAAGGATTACTGTAGATTTATTTATTTTCTTTTTCCTATTGCCATTATTTAATTTTTTTCCCACGTTCATTTTATATCCTGATATTTTTGAGTATTTCGATTTTTTTTTTAGCAAAGGATGCATTGAGTTTTCAATATTGGTCAGGTATATCAGGAGATCATCTGCAAATAAGTTTAGTTTATATTCATGTTTACCAATACTGATACCTGTTAGGTTTGGGTCCTCCTGTCTAATTATTTCTGCTGGCGGTTCAATTGCCGTTGCAAACAGGAGGGGGGAGAGGGGACATCCTTGTCTTCTGCCATTTCTAAAGCAATTTCATCAGACAATGTATTACTTGTGTTTATTTTGCTTTACGACATTTATACAACATTTTTATTACATTTATTATTTCAGCTGGAAAGTTGAAAGCTTCCAAAGTTTTGAAGAGAAAAGGCCATTCAAGACAGTCGAATGCCTTTTTGGCATCAACAGCCGTTATTGATAAATCCATATCTTGTTTTTTTGCGTATTGTATTAAACTGAAACACGTTTTTTGTATTTGTTTGTAAGTGTCTATTTTTAATAAACCATGTTTGATTGATATGCATCAAGTCTGGCAAGACTTTTGGCATTCTATTGCTTATAAGATTTGTGATTATTTTATTGTCACAATTTATTAAACTTATGGGTTTATAATCAGAAGGGGACTCTCCAGATTTCCCTCGTTTTAATATAACTGAAATAACTGTTTGATACATAGAACTACATACTGAATTGAGCTATTTTGTCCCAAAATGTAGTTGAACATGTCATTACTCCAACGTCATGGAAGTGACATGTTTTAATTTTCATAAAAATGTTATATCGAAGGAGTGCCTTTGATTTGACGGCCTGCACATGCGCAGTTCGGCGCAAGCCAACTGTTAGACCCCATGACATGTTTCTGTGCATGAGCTTAGCTAGCCAACATCACCATGACATCGCCTACAAGCGTGATCAGGCATTTCTATTGGAGAAGCAGTTACTGCCTATCTTCATCTGTACTGTCTTTGATTGACTGACAGTAATCAGACACGGAAAGCATGTATTGACTAGGAAACAACATATTAGTAAATTTAGCTAAGGATGCACAACAAATGACTTGGCTAGCTAGCAAGCAAAAAAATGCAGGTTAGCGTTTTTCGTAATTAATCTTGTTCTGGAGGCAGCTCTACAGAGTGGTCACTAGCTGGCACAGCCACAAAGTCATACAATCTGATTTTAAACCTAACCCTAACCTTAACCACACTGCTAACCCTAATGCCTATCCCTAACCTTAAATTAAGAGCAAAAAGCACATTTTTGTTTTCATCAATTTTTACAATATATCCAATTTTGACTTTGCAGCTGGCCTATCTAAGGGGGAATCGCTCATTTCTTCCTCCAGGACAAGACTCATGACAATAAACGTCAACTGCGCAGAAAACAGCTAGAGGAATTTCTATTTGACAATTTCTTACAACCACGCCAGTCGGGAAAGTGCTTTGTCCTGCCAAAGCATCAATTTCCCTGTTTAGTCCCTGAAAGAAAACAGATATGATTTGCAACATTTCTCATTAGCTGGCTGGCCAGATCACCAATTGAGGATTTTAAAAACTGAGTGGTTCTTCATAATTGACACATTCCTGAATTAACAATTAACTACAGTAGTTAGTTTAACTTTGGTTGTTTGTCTAAACAGCTGATGAGATCGATCGGTAGTGTCCAATGTTATCTAGGTAGCTCGGCTAGTGGGCTGATGTCAAAAGCACACAATAGGCATTGCATGCCCAAATGGTCGAATTTAACAATTGAAAGTCATTTGTTGAACATTTTAACATAATTTGTTGAATAAATAAACATTATACACACATTTCATGAAGTTGTTTTTTATTATTCTAGCTAGAAAGTGTTATCTCAAGAAATGGCTGAATGAGACACTTTGCTTCACTCTGTGTGTTAGTGAAGCACGGGTTGACTCATAACCCGCAATCCCCGGGGTGGGTGTCTTTAGGGTCATGAAATATTGTGTGGATGAAGGGCGGGTGGGTGGTGGGCGGTTAGAATAAAGAGAAAACAATGCATAGAAAATCCATAAATCTATAATTATTGTGCAATTCATTTCTATATATATTGAGGTTTTTCTTTCATTACTTTTATCTGGCACATTGAAGTGACAGATATGGTGATATTGTAATAAATACAGCGGGTATCATAAGTATTCACCCCCTTTGGATTTTTTCACATTTTGTTGCTTGACAAAGTGGGATTGAAATGGATTTAGTTTTAATTTTTTTGTCATTGATATATGCACTCCATAATGTCAAAGTAAAAAGGACATTCTACAAATGTTAACAAATTAATACAAATTATTAAATTACAAAAATATAGTTGTTGCTATTCACCCCTTTTGTTTAGGTAAGCCTAAATTAGTTCAGGTGTAACATTTAGCATAACAAATCACATAAATGACTACACCTTCCTCTGTCCCCCATACATACAACATCTGTAAGGTCCCTCAGTCAAGTATTGCATTTCAAGCACAGATTCAACTACATAGCTTTTCGAAAGCCTCATAAAGAAGGGCAGTGATTGGTAAGATGGGTAAAAATAAATAAATCAATCAATCAAATGTATTTATAAAGCCCTTTTTAGGTAAGCAGATGTCACAAAGTGCTTATACAGAAACCCAGCCTAAAACCCCAAACAGCAAGCAATGCAGATGTAGAAGCACAGCAGCTAGGAAAAACTCCTTAGAAAGGCAGGAACCTAGGAAGAAACCTAGAGAGGAACCAGGCTCTGAGGGGTGGCCAATCCTCTTCTGGCTTTGCCGGTAGAGATTATAAGAGTACATGGCCATTAAGGCTAGATTGTTCTTCAAGATGTTCAAACCTTCATAGATGACCAGCAGGGTCAAATAATAATCACAGTGGTTAACAGGTCAGCACCTCAGGAGTAAAGGTCAGTTGGCTTTTCATAGCCGAGTATTCAGAGGTCGAGACAGCAGGTGCAGGTGAGTAAGAGTGAGAGTGAAATTGAGAGTGAGAGTGAGAGTGAGAGAGAGAGATGTCGAAACAAAAGGTCCGGGATGAGGTAGCAGGTCCGGTGAACAGGTCAGGGTTCCATAGCGCAGGCAGAACAGCAGAAACTGGATCAGCAGCACGGCAAGGTAGCACATCCGGTGAACA
This sequence comes from Coregonus clupeaformis, assembly GCF_020615455.1. Lineage (NCBI taxonomy): Eukaryota > Metazoa > Chordata > Actinopteri > Salmoniformes > Salmonidae > Coregonus > Coregonus clupeaformis. The sequence goes on along the minus strand of NC_059217.1, from coordinate 30,008,403 downwards.
TTTCAGGGTTCCATAGCTGCAGGCATAACAGCAGAAACTGGATCAGCAGCATGACTAGGTGGACTGGGGAAGGGGACAGCCAGGAGTCGTCAGGCCAGATAGTCCTGAGGCATGGTCCTAGGGCTCAGGTCCTCCGGGAGGGAAGAGCAAGAGAGTGAGAGAGAGATGGGATAATTAGAGGGAGCATACTTAAGACCACACAGGACACCAGGTAAGACAAGAAAAATACACCAGATTGGACAGACTGACCCTAGCCCCCCGGCACATAGACTATTGCAGTATAGATACTGGGGACTGAGACAAGGGGGGTCAGAGGACACTGTGACCCCGTCTGACAGTACCCTCGGACAGGGCCAACCAGACAGGATATAACCCCACCCACTTTGCGAAAGCACAGCCCCCACACCACCAGAGGGACGTAAACAGACCACCAACTTACTACCCTGAGACAAGGCGGAGTGTAGCTCACGAAGATCTCCCCCACCACACAAGCCCGAGGAAGCACAAGAACGGACAGGACGATAACGTCAGTGATTCAACCCACTCAAGACGAGTATAGCAACATTATGCACCCCTCCTAGGGACGGCATGGGAGCGCACTAGCAAGCCAGTGACTCAGCCCCCGTAATAGGGTCAGAGACAGAGAATCCCAGTGGAGAGAGGGGAGCTGGCCAGGCAAAATCAGCATTTTTGCAACGTTACAAAGATGCTATTTGGAAAAAGAGAGATCAGGGTCCAGAATAACGCTGAGGTCCTTCACAGTTTTATTTTAGATGACTGTACCACCATTGAGATAATAATATAAAGGATAACTATCGCCTTATGGTGAGGATAGCCATGTTGCAAGCACAGCTTCAGATGCAATCATTAGGCAAGGGCAATTTAAGTGTAGGAAAGGATGAAACAGCGTCTGTGCCACCAGTAAGTACAGATAGTTGTATAAATCCCCCCACACAGTGCCCGCAGCCGGACAATTTTCTCAAGGCTTCTGGAAAGAAATGCTGTCGGCATGCTCAACCGGTGTTGCTCATTCAGCCGACAAAAACTTTCAACTGGTTCTCCCCATTAAGCAACGAGTCGGAGTCAGATACCGAGCCTTCTCAGGTCTCTACTCCACCCGTTACGGGTCTGAGCCGCCGAAGCCTCCCACCATTAGCTCGGACAAATTGAAAACCCTAGTCATTGGCGACTCCATTACCCGCAATATTAGACTTCAAAAGAATCATCCAGCGATCATACACTGTTTACCAGGGGGCAGGGCTACCGACATAAAGGCTAATCTGAAGAGGGTGTTGGCTAAGGCTAAAACTGGCGAGTGTAGAAAGTATAGGGATATTGTTAACGACGTTGGCACCAACGATGCTAAGATGAACCAGTCAGAGGTCACCAAGCGCAACATAGCTTCAGCGCGTAAATTAGCTAGAAAGATGTGTCGGCATCGAGTAATTGTTTCTGGCCCCCTCCCAGTTAGGAGGAGTGATGAGCTCTACAGCAGTCTCACAACTCAATCGCTGGTTGAAAACTGTTTTCTGCCCCTCCCAAAAGATAAAATGTGTAGATAATAGGCCCTCTTTCTGGGACTCACCCACAAAAAGGACCAAGCCTGGCCTGCTGAGGAGTGACGGACTCCATCCTGGCTGGAGGGGTGCTCTCATCTTAACTATCAACATAGACAGGGCTCTAACTCCTCTAGCTCCACAATGAGATAGGGTGCAGGCCATGCAGCAGGCTGTTAGCCCGACAGCTTAGTGGAGTCTGCCACTAGCACAGTGTAGTCAGCTCAGCTATCCCCATTGAGACCGTGTCTGTGCCTCGATCTATGTTGAGCAAAACTAAATTTCGCCTTAGCTATTACACTGGAATAAAGACCTCCTCCATTCCTGTCATTATTGAAAGAGATTGTGATATCTCACATCTTAAAATAGGGCTACTTAATGTTAGATCCCTCACTTCGAAGGCAGTCATAGTCAATGAACTAATCACTGCAGTGGAGGCTGGTGACTTGAAAAATTGAGGAGGATGGGAGACCCACGGTATAGGAGCGGAACGCATGGAGATGACCAAGTGTGTTTCAAAAATCGTCAAAGACTAATTATTTTAACCTAAAGCATTTAATAAAGACATTTATAGTACAATATTATATGGAATGGGAATGAGAGGGCTACTTACACAGTGTTGGGAAGGGATCACAGCAGTGATTGAATGAGGGTATGAGGCATGAGTTGAGGTCTGCAGAGGCTTGACTTCAGTGCAGGACAGGATTTGACTGGGAAGACAAAAAACAATAACACAAAACACTACACAGTTAGACCAAAGAGCTAAGAATGAGTTAGTCCAAGCAAGGAGTAAAATCATTGATGTGTAATAATGTGATTGTGTTTGTGTATGTGATTGACAGTAATGATAGAAAATTGATAGGGGTACTCACAGTGCTTCGAGAGGAAACATTCAGTGTGCCAGTGGATGAGAGGGCACATGAGACGTGGCTTCAGTTCATGTCAGGAGAGAGTTGACAATGGTAGTGGAGTGGTCATCACCTCTTCATCAGGGAATAGGAGGGTGACTTAGCTGTAAATACAAATAGCAGGTACATTCCATTACAGCTGCGCCATCGTAGGTTTGAACAACAAGTTTCTCCATGAAGTTAAACTCAGACATCTCAAAATTCACAAAGTCAAACAGACTGTGCATCTCGCCCACTTGACACATCAAAGTAGCCCAAGAAACGTTCCTGAATAAAGCCGTGACCATCCACATAACTGACGATAACTGTCAACTGCAAGCAGACTGGTGGCACCATAGGTCCCAGAGTGGTGGGGCAATTTTTACCCCATGGAGCCTGGAGTTTTTCCTTATCTGTTAACCTAACCAGGGAAATTATGGACATTATAAAGTATGACAGTGATTGATCAGTTGTAAAAAGGTTTTATGATGGGATCAGTTTTTCCTAATCAGGTCACATGGTTTTAAAAAAACTGAAAAAAACTCCTGGCTGTGGGGAGGGGGTGAAAACCCTGTCAAACTTCAGCAACCTCATACTTGTTCATATTAATTATATTTAGACAACAACTCATAGACAATAGAACTCACAGGGCAGAGCTTGCTTTATGCATGTTTGCTTCATGCAGGCCTATGCAACTGTAGGCCTTATAAAACAATTACTCACATCTGTCATCACCATTATGTTGATTGATTCATTCCAGTTAATCATTTTGGATTGAAAACATACAGTATAGGCAGCCTAACCATCCCAATTTTGAATATAAACCAAATTTGATGACATTCACATTTTCTCCTGAAACACAAATGGACTATAAATACATAACAATTAGTTTACCCTGACCAAATGGACAGCGCACATAGGCTGTATATGCAGCTGCACTTATTCGTAGCCTACAGTTGATCAGACTGAAAAATGGTCTCATTTTCATCCCATACAGCATGTCAGATCTCTAATGTTTAGGTGTAGCCTAGGCTGCTGCAACATTTATCTAATGAATTTTTGCTTGTGTCTGTCCGGAGTGATTATGCGTTATCATCTTTGCTAAATAAATTCTGGAGGAAAGTGGAAAGCCTACTTGAGCACGTGTGAAAAAATGGCCTGCGTCAACCTCCCTCTTTAATCTAACGTTTAATGGATGGTGCGATGGAAGCTATCAAATCATTCTGAATTGATTTCGACATCCCAGAAAATACAGTCGAAAGTTCCATATATTCAGCAAGTAAAGCATCGTAACATGCTCCTTGTAGTTGCCCTTGTTAGCAGAACTTTCCCTCTTGTCATGTCCTCTAAAAGCCTATTCTTGCATGCCCAAAAACGCAGTGGTGTTGATAAGCCGCTTGAGAACATCCCTGTTTCTTCATACTTTCTCATTGTGTTGCTCAGTTTGCATATGCAGACCTTCGTCATGATCGATGCAGCTTTTTCCCTGAAGCTTGAGTCTGATGTGGGCATTTATATGCTCCCTGCTTTTGTTTTGCCGTTTAGCTTTTAGCTGAACGATAGATGTTCTTCAGGCCACTATACCCCCCTTTCGCCCAAGGCTCAGACTTTCCAAAAAGCAGGCAAGGCCAGCTATGCAGGCAGCTTGATGAAAGGCTCCCTGTTAACCAGCTATACTTCTGATACCAATTGGTATTGAACCTTTTCATCCTTCTTCATGAAACTGATCTCAGGCAGAGGTCGACCCTCGGTTTGAATTTGCACATTTTCCGTGTACCCTAGAGAATGAAAGGGGTTCTTCAACAAAAAGTCAACAAAATTGTTGGTAGTGTTGGCGGCGAAAACTGCACACTTGAGCTGGTAGCTAGCTACTGCTACATTTACATTTACATTTATGTCATTTAGCAGACGCTCTTATCCAAATTGGTGCATTCACCTTACATCCAGATTACTTGCTACTGAAGTTAGCAAGGCAAATTGAAATAAATTGCACAAAAATAAAGTTCTAAAACCAAGAAAACAATTTATAATCTATATCCCAAAAATGCTCAACTATCACTTTTTAATCTCTATCCAATAATGTCACCAACTCACCAAGCTTCTCAACACATAGAACCCCCCCATCATAATGCTATGTGGCACAACCCCAATACAACACACACTAGGTTCATTCTCTGATCCTAATCCTATGATTGGGTGGACAACATGTCAGTTCATACTGCAAAAGCTTTGATTGGTTGGAGGTCGTCCTCCAGAAGTGGTCATAATTACCATGTAGGTCTATGGAAGGGAGTGAGGCCTACCAGCCTCCTAGGTTTTGAATTGAAGTCAATGTACTCAGAGGAGGACAGAAGCTAGCTTTCCTCTGGCTACACCATGGTGCTACCCCAGAGAGTGCTGTTGAAGTTACTATAGACCTTCATTGCAAAACAGTGTGATTTAATCAATTATTTGGTGACATATGCATATATTTAGTATAGTTTTATCTAAAAAGGATAACTTTTTTAGTGTTTCACAATTTTATTTTTATGAAATTTCACTGAGGAGGATGGTCCTCCCCTTCCTCCTCTCGGAAGCCTCCACTGACTCACTGATCATAATCGTGATGTGATTGGCCTGACTGAAACATGGCTCAAGCCTGATGAATTAACTGTGTTAAATGAGGCCTCTCCTCCTGGTTACACTAGTGACCATATCCCCCCGCGCATCCCGCAAAGGCGGAGGTGCTGCTAACATTTACGAAAGCAAATTTCAATTGACCTCCAAAGGACCCTGATCTTTCTTTTGACAAACATATCAATAATATTTCAAGGACAGCTTTTTTCCATCTTCGTAACATTGCAAAAATCTAAAAATGTTTGTCCAGAAATTATGCAGAAAAGCTCATCCATGCTTTTGTCACTTCTAGATTAGACTACTGCAAGGCTCTACTCTGGCTACCCGGATAAAGCACTAAATCAACTTCAGTTAGTGCTAAACACGGCTGCTAGAATCTTGACTAGAACCAAAATATTTGACCATATTACTCCAGTGCTAGCCTCTCTACACTGGCTTCCTGTTAAGGCTAGGGTTGATTTCAAGGTTTTACTGCTAACCTACAAAGCATTACATGGGCTTGCTCCTACCTATCTCTCCGATTTGGTCCTGCCGTACATAACTACACGTATGCTACGGTCACAAGACGCAGGCCTCCATATTGTCCCTAGAATTTCTAAGCAAACATCTAGAGGCAGGGTTTTCTCCTATAGAGCTCAATTTTTATGGAATGGTCTGCCTATCCATGTGAGAGACACAGACTCGGTCTCGACCTTTAAGTATTTACTGAAGACTAATCTCTTCAGTAGGTCCTATGATTGAGTGTAGTCTGGCCCAGGGGTGTTAAGGTGAACGGCAAGGTACTGGAGTGACGAACAGCCCTTGCTGTCTCTGCCTGGCTGCCTCCCCTCTCTCCACTGGATTCTCTGCCTGTGGCCCTGTTACGAGGTTTGAGTCACTGGCTTACTAGTGCTCTTCCATGTCGTCCCTAGGAGCGGTGCGTCACTTGAGTGGGTTGAGTCACAGATGTGATCTTCCTGTCCGGTTTTGCGCCCCCTCGGGCTTGTGCGTTGGAGGAGATCTTCGTGGGCTATACTCAGCCTTGTCTCAGGGTAGTAGGTTGGCGGTCTGTTGATATCCCTCTAGTGGTGTGGGGGCTGTGCTTTGACAAAGTGGGTGGGGTTATATCCTGCCTGGTTGGCCCTGTCCGGGGGTATCGTCGGACGGGGCCACAGTGTCCCCCAACCCACCCCTGTCTCAGCCTCCAGTATCTATGCTGCAATAGTCTATGTGCCGGGGGGCTAGGGTCAGTCTGTTATATTTGGTGTAATTATCCTGTCTTATCTGGTGTCCTGTGTGAATTGAAGTATGTCCCTCTAATTCTAGGATCATGCCTCTGGACTACCTGGCCTGATGACTCCTCGCTGTCCCCAGTTCACCTGGTCATGCTGCTGCTCCAGTTTCAACTGTTCTGCCTGCGGCTATGGAACCCTGACCTGTTCTCCGGACCTGCTACCTTGTCCCGGACCTGCTGTTTTCGACTCTCTCTCTCTCTACCACACCTGCTGTCTCAACCTCTGAATGCTCGGCTATGAAAAGCCAACTGACATTTACTCCTGAGGTACTGACCTATTGCACCCTCTACAACCACTGTGATTATTATTTGACCCTGCTGGTCATCTATGAACGTTTGAACAATCTGGCCTTAATGGCCATGTACTCTTATAATCTCCACCCGGCACAGCCAGAAGAGGACTGGCCACCCCTTAGAGCCTGGTTCCTCTCTCGGTTTCTTCCTAGGTTCCTGCCTTTCTAGGCAGTTTTTCCTAGCCACCGTGCTTCTACATCTGCATTACTTGTTGTTTGGGGTTTTAGGCTGGGTTTCTGTATAGCACTTTGTGACATCTGCTTATGTAAAAAGGGCTTTATAAATACATTGAATTGAAATTTGATTGAATTGTCAGATCAAACACCAAATCTCTTTGTTTGTTGGGACCTAGAACTAGTTAAACATTTGCTGCGATCCACTTCCTTATGTCTGAAACACAGGCATCCAGGGTAGGCAATCTTGGGGCTTCACCATGTTTAATCAAAATGTACATCTGTGTGTCGTCCACATAGCAGTGAAAGTTGACATTGTGTTTCCGAATGATATCATCAAGAGTTAGCAGATATAGTGAAAACAATAGTGGTCCTAAAACGGAACCTTGAGGAACACCGATATTTACCATTGATTTGTCAGAGGACAGACCATCCACAGAGATGAATTGATATATTTCCGACAGATACGATCTAAACCAGGCAGGAATTGTCCGCGTAGACCAATTTGGGGTTCCAATCTCTCCAAAAGAGTGTGGTGATCGATGGTGTCAAAAGCGGCACTAAGGTCTAAGAGCACAAGGACATACGCAGAGCCTTGGTCTGATGCCATTAAGAATGGTCAAGTTAATAATTATGCTGTGGATGATTTCTTAAACCACACAGACACAGTTGTCCTTCTGTACTGAGCTGCATGACAGGAAGAAAACTGCTCAGGGATGTCACCATGAAGCCATTGGTATTTTAAAACAGCTACAGAGCTCAGTGGCTGTGATGGGAGAAAATTGAGGATGGATCAACAACATTGTATTGACTCCACAATAATGACATAAATGACAGAGTGAAAAGAATAATACAAATATATAGAATAAAAATACTCCAAAACATGTCTTCTGTATGCAACAAGGCACTAAAGTAATACTGCAAAAAAACACAACACATCACTGAGTAACAGCCTCCTTATTTTCAAGCATGGTGATGGCTGCATCATGGTATGGGTATGCTTAACATCATGTTTTTCAGGATAAAAAGAAACGGGATGGAGCTAAGCACAGGCAAAATCCTAGAGGAAAACCTGCTTCAGAGTGCTTTACACCAGACACTGGGAGAGGAATTCACCTTTCAGCAGAACAAATACATACAACACAAGGCCAGATCTCACGTACATTAGAATTGCTTACCAAGAAGACAGCGAATGTTCCTGAGAGGCCAAGTTACAGTTTTGACTTAAATCTGCTTGAAAATCTATGCCAAGACTTGAAAATTGCTGTCTAGCCATGATCCCCAACAACTTGACAGAGCTTGAAGAGTTTTTAATAGAATAATGGGCAAATATTGCACAATCCAGGTGTGCAATGCACTTAGAGACTTACCCAAGAAGACTCACAGCTGTAATCGCTGTCAAAGGTGTTTCTAACATGTTTCTAACACCCAGAGGGTGAATACTTATCTAATCAAGGTGTATTAGTGTTTTATTTTTTATTCATTTTCAAATGTTAGAATTTTTCTTCCACTTTGACATTACAGAGTATTTTGTGAAGATCAATGAAAAAATAAATAATAATAATAATAATTCATTTCAATCCCACTTTGTAACGCAACAAAATGTAAAAAAAAATCAAAGGGGGTGAAGACTAAGGTTAATATTTTGCCATTTTTTTACAGATGTTACATCCCGAGAATAAATCACCTCCCGCCAAAACCAGAAGTGTCATTCTAAAGCATATAAAACCATCGGACAGAATCATGTGCCATTCTAAAGCTCAAATTATAAAGTGGCTTGTGAAAGTATTCACTCCCCTTGGCATTTTTCCTATTTGTTGCCTTACAACCTGGAATTAAAATGGAGTTTTGGAGGGTTTGTATCATATGATTTACACAACATGCCCACCACTTTGAAGATGCAAAATATTTTTGGGGGTGAAACAAACAAAAAATAAGACAAAAAAAAAAATGAAAACTTGAGCGTGCATAACTATTCACCCCCCCAAAGTCAATACTTTGTAGAGCCACCTTTTGCAGCAATTACAGCTACAAGTCTCTCTATGTCTCTATAAGCTTGGCACATCTAGCCACTGGGATTTATGCCCATTCTTCAAGGCAAAACTGCTCCAGCTCCTTCAAGTTGGATGGGTTCCGCTGGTGTACAGCAATCTTTAAGTCACACCACAGATTCTCAATTGGATTGAGGTCTGGGCTTTGACTAGGCCATTCCAAGACATTTAAATGTTTCCCCTTAAACCACTCGAGTGTTGCTTTAGCAGTATGCTTAGGGTTATTGTCTTGCTGGAAGGTGAACCTCCATCCCAGTCTCAAATCTCCGGAAGACTGAAACAGGTTTCCCTCAAGAATTTCCCTGTATTTAGCACCATCCATCATTCCTTCAATTCTGACAAGTTTCCCAGTCCCTGCCGATGAAAAACATCCCCACAGCATGACGCTGCCACAACCTTGCTTCACTGTGGGGATGGTGTTCTCAGGGTGATGAGATGTGTTGGGCTTGCGCCAGACATAGCATTTTCCTTGATGGCCAAAAAGCTCAATTTTAGTCTCATCTGACCAGAGTACCTTCTTACATATGTTTGGGGAGTCTCCCACATGCCTTTTGGCGAACACCAAACGTGTTTACATATTTTTTTCTTTAAGCAATGGCTTTTTTCTGGCCACTCTTCCGTAAAGCCCAGCTCTGTGGAGTGTACGGCTTAAAGTGGTCCTATGGACAGATACTCCAATCTCCGCTGTGGAGCTTTGCAGCTCCTTCAGGGTTATCTTTGGTCTCTTTGTTGCCTCTCTGATTAATGCCCTCCTTACCTGGTCCGTATTTTTAGGTGGGCGGTCCTCTCTTGGCAGGTTTGTTGTGGTGCCATATTCTTTCCATTTTAAATAATGGATTTATTGTGATCCGTGGGATGTTCAAAGTTTCAGATGTTTTATATATAACCCAACCCTGATCTGTACTTCTCCAAAACTTTGTCCGTGACCTGTTTGGAGAGCTCCTTGGTCTTCATGGTGCCGCTTGCTTGGTGGTGCCCCTTGTTTAGTGGTGTTGCAGACTCTGAGGCCTTTCAGAACAGGTGTATATATACACTAGGATCATGTGACAGATCATGTGACACTTAGATTTCACACAGGTGGACATTATTTAACTAATTATGTGACTTATGAAGGTAATTGGTTGCACCAGATCTTATTTAGGGGCTTACATTTACATTTTAGTCATTTAGCAGACGCTCTTATCCAGAGCGACTTACAGTTAGTGAGTTATACATTTTTTATTTTTCATACTGGCCCCCCGTGGGAATCGAACCCACAACCCTGGCGTGGCAAAAACCATGCTCTACCAACTGAGCTACATCCCTGCCGGCCATTCCCTCCCCTACCCTGGACGACGCTGGGCCAATTGTGCGCCGCCCCATGGGTCTCCCGGTCGCGGCCGGCTACGACAGAGCCTGGATTCGAACCAGGATCTCTAGTGGAACACTGTGCCACTCGGGAGGTCATAGCAAAGGGTGTGAATACATACATTTGAAGTCAGAAGTTTACATACACCTTGGCCAAATACATTTAAACTCAGTTTTTCACAATTCCTGACATTTAATCCTGGTAAAAATTCCCTGTCTTAGGTCAGTTAGGATCACCACTTTATTTTAAGAATGTGAAATGTCAGAATTATAGTAGAGAGAATGATTTATTTCAGCTTTTATTTATTTCATCACATTCCCAGTGGGTAATAGTTTTACATACACTCAATTAGTATTTGGTAGCATTGCCTTTAAATTGTTTAACTTGGGTCAAACATTTCGGGTAGCCTTCCACAAGCTTCCCACAATAAGTTGGGTGAATTTTGGCCCATTCCTCCTGACAGAGCTGGTGTAACTGAGTCAGGTTTGTAGGCCTCCTTGCTTGCACACGCTTTTTCAGTTCTGCCCACACATTTTCTAAAGGATTGAGGTCAGTGCTTTCTGATGGCTACTCCAATACCTTGACTTTGTTGTCCTTAAGCCATTTTGCCACAACTTTGGAAGTATGCTTGGGGTCATTGTTCATTTGGAAGACCCATTTGCGACCAAGCTTTAACTTCCTGACTGATGTCTTGAGATGTTGCTTCAATATATCCACACAATTTTCCTTCCTCATGATGCCATCTATTTTGTGAAGTGCACCCATCCCTCCTGCAGCAAAGCACCCCCACAGCATGATGCTGCCACCCCCGTGCTTCACGGTTGGGATGGTGTTCGTCGGCTTGCAAACCACCCCTTTTTCCTCCAAACATAATGATGGTCATTATGGCCAAACAGTTCTATTTTTGTTTAATCAGACCAGAGGACATTTCTCCAAAAAGTACGATCTTTGTCCCCATTTGCAGTTGCAAACCGTAGTCTGTTTTTTTTATGGTGGTTTTGGAGCAGTGGCTTCTTCCTTGCTTAGCGGCCTTTCAGGTTATGTCGATATAGGACTCATTTTACTGTGGATATAGCTACTTTTGTACCTGTTTCCTCCAGCATCTTCACAAAGTCATTTGCTGTTGTTCTGGGATTGATTTGCACTTTTCACACCAAAGTACGTTCATCTCTAGGAGACAGAACGCGTCTCCTTCCTGAGCGGTATGACAGCTGCGTAGTCCCATGGTGTTTATACTTGCGTACTATTGTTTGTACAGATGAACGTGGAACCTTCAGGCATTTGGAAATTGCTCCCAAGGATGAACCAGACTTGTGGAGGTCTACAATCTTTTTTCTGAGGTCTTGGCTGATTTCTTTTGATTTTCCCATGATGTCAAGCAAAGAGGCACTGAGTTTGAAGGTAGGCCTTGAAATACATCCACAGGTACACCTCCAATTGACTCAAATGATGTCAATTAGCCTATCAGAAACTTCTAAAGCCATGACATCATTTTCTGGAATTTTCCAAGCTGTTTAAAGGCACAGTCAACTTAGTGTATGTAAACTTCTGACCCACTAGAATTGTGATACAGTGAATTATAAGTGAAATAATCTGTCTGTAAAAAATTGTTGGAAAAATTACTTGTGTCATGCACAAAGTAGATGTCTTAACCGACTTGCCAAAACTATAGTTTGTTAACAAGTTTTAATGACTCCAACCTAAGTGTATGTACACTTCCGACTTCAACTGTATGCATGCACCACTTTTCCATCATTCATTTTTTTAATTTCACTTCACCAATTTGGACTATTTTGTGTATGTCCATTACATGAAATCCACATGAAAATCCATTTAAATTACAGATTGTAATGCAACAAAATAGGAAAAACGCCAAGGGGGATGAATACTTTTGCAAGGCACTGTAGCCAGTAGCCTTAATTCTTGCACATCACTCTGTAGGCTACTGACCAATACAAAGTATCCTCCCGGATGAGTGCAATTGCTGAACTTGTGTAGATATTCTAAACAAAGTGTTTTGAATAACTTTCAAGTGTTACAGTTCCATGTAGAATAAACCATAATTCACATAATATTGTAGAAGCAGTGTTCTGCTAATATAACAATCTGAAAATATAATATCTGTCCAGTATAAGACAGGGGTTCCCTGACATGTTTGAAGAATAAACAGGGTCCCCCCACCCCCTCAGATCTCAGAACTGTTTTCTACTGTTCTATCATAACCCATTAAGATTGACATGTAAAGGACCACCTAAAGAGAAACTCTATGTGAATAACTTATTTTTTACCAAAATGTCAGATAGACCCTTATAGTCCTAAGGTCACGGTTTGCCAACACTGGAAGGGAATGGCAACGTAGATCAGCTCCAAACCCCTCACGTCACACTTACTGGTCATGAAGGAGCGCGATTTTGGCTCCTATATCCGACCCAGCTCCTATATTAAAGAGGGAAGGAGAGAGAGAAAGACTGTCACCATACAGTCATGAAAGCCAACAGTAAATACACGGTTGAACATAGCCAATCTGAGATCCTGTTTGGCACTGACTGGTTGGCATTACTCACTCGGGCCCAGAAGAAGTCCATTGGCACAGTGGAATGTGGCACCTCCTTACAACATACAAAACACACATACAGTACATACAGCACTGATTACATTATGGTGGTTAGGTGAATTCCAGGACAGATAGTATTCTGACCATTGACTAGATCAAATGTGACCAACCTGATTCAAGTGTCCTCCATTACTCTGAAGTGGGACTGGTGCCTCAGCCTTCTGTAATACAGTGGGGGAAAAAAGTATTTAGTCAGCCACCAATTGTGCAAGTTCTCCCACTTAAAAGGATGAGAGAAGCCTGTAATGTTCATCATAGATACACGTCAACTATGACAGGCAAATAGAGATTTTTTTTCTCCAGAAAATCACATTGTAGGATTTTTTATGAATTTATTTGCAAATTATGGTGGAAAATAAATATTTGGTCACCTACAAACAAGCAAGATTTCTGGCTCTCACAGACCTGTAACTTCTTCTTTAAGAGGCTCCTCTGTCCTCCACTCGTTACCTGTATTAATGGCACCTGTTTGAACTTGTTATCAGTATAAAAGACACCTGTCCACAACCTCAAACAGTCACACTCCAAACTCCACTATGGCCAAGACCAAAGAGCTGTCAAAGGACACCAGAAACAAAATTGTAGACCTGCACCAGGCTGGGAAGACTGAATCTGCAATAGGTAAGCAGCTTGGTTTGAAGAAATCAACTGTGGGAGCAATTATTAGGAAATGGAAGACATACAAGACCACTGATAATCTCCCTCGATCTGGGGCTCCACGCAAGATCTCACCCCGTGGGGTCAAAATGATCACAAGAACGGTGAACAAAAATCCCAGAACCACACGGGGGGACCTAGTGAATGACATGCAGAGAGCTGGGACCAAAGTAACAAAGCCTACCATCAGTAACACACTACGCCGCCAGGGACTCACATCCTGCAGTGCCAGACGTGTCCCCCTGCTTAAGCCAGTACATGTCCAGGCCCGTCTGAAGTTTGCTAGAGTGCATTTGGATGATCCAGAGGAGGATTGGGAGAATGTCATATGGTCAGATGAAACCAAAATAGAACTTTTTGGTAAAAACTCAACTCGTCTTGTTTGGAGGACAAAGAATGCTGAGTTGCTTCCAAAGAACACCATACCTACTGTGAAGCATGGGGGTGGAAACATCATGCTTTGGGACTGTTTTTCTGCAAAGGGACCAGGACGACTGATCCATGTAAAGCAAAGAATGAATGGGGCCATGTATCGTGAGATTTTGAGTGAAAACCTCCTTCCATCAGCAAGGGCATTGAAGATGAAACATGGCTGGGTCTTTCAGCATGACAATGATCCCAAACACACCGCCCGGGCAACGAAGGAGTGGCTTCGTAAGAAGCATTTCAAGGTCCTGGAGTGGCCTAGCCAGTCTCCAGATCTCAACCCCATAGAAAATCTTTGGAGGGAGTTGAAAGTCTGTGTTGCCCAGCGACAGCCCCAAAACATCACTGCTCTAGAGGAGATCTGCATGGAGGCATGGGCCAAAATACCAGCAACAGTGTGTGAAAACCTTGTGAAGACTTACAGAAAACTTTTGACCTGTGTCATTGCCAACAAAGGGTATATAACAAAGTATTGAGAAACTTTTGTTATTGACCAAATACTTATTTTCCACCATAATTTGCAAATAAATTCATTAAAAATCCTACAATGTGATTTTCTGGATTTCTTTTCTCTCATTTTGTCTGTCATAGTTGACGTGTACCTATGATGAAAATTACAGGCCTCTCTCATCTTTTTAAGTGGGAGAACTTGCACAATTGGTGGCTGACTAAATACTTTTTTTCCCCACTGTAACTCCTGATATGGTGGGGGGGTTCTCACAACGCTGCTGAACAACAACTCCACTTGGTTTTGTACGTAGACTGTGAATGAAATAAAATATAATCAGTCAATAAAGGTATAGCGAGAAAAATATAATATTTATATGCTAATAGAGGGACTGTAACTACATAATAGATTCAAGCCGGTGACGCTGATGCCGTTACTATGCAAACAGCTGTGTACGTTGCTGAATGCTTGCTGATACGTTTTGCTATTTGCTGCCATAACTGTATTTGTAGTAGACAAGTACCATCCTTCATTTATTTTTGCCCTAGAAAATACACAATAAACTTTTATGAGAACAAGCATGTTGTTTTGGGTTAGCAGACAAAGCCCCGAATGCTAGCTAGCTAGCTACCTAACTTGCAAATCCAGGTTAGTTATCATTACTTTGTCCAAGTTGAAATGAGTTGGCTAGCTAGCTAACGTTAGCTAGCCAGTTTGAGTTGAAACATTATTGAAAGCAAGTTGGCTACATCCTATGATTAGATAGCAAGCTAGTATCCATGTTCCTGCCCTGTATTGACCCTAAATGCCAATGGGCTACAGTTAGCTGTTGTTAGCAAGGTAGCTAGCTAACGTAAGCTATGCACATCTTCCTCTGACATGCTACATCACATTACCCCTTAGCTTGATGTTTTTAGCTAGCTACAGTATCAGTCCCCTTTCATCTGTGGTATCATAGCTCGCCTGGCTCACAGCCTGGATACAGCCCTTAGCCGTGGAATATTGGCCATATATCACAAACCCCCGAGGAGCCTTATTGCTATTATAAACTGGTTAACAACGTAATTAGAGCAGTAAAAATACATGTTTTGTCATACCCGTGGTATACCAATCAGCCAATCAGCATTCAGGGCTCGACCACGCAGTTTATAATGTTGTTTATACCATGGCATTGTTGAATACTTGTTTATGATTTGCTTGAAGGGCATTCTAGAGCGTAAATTATTTCCCTATAACGCACAGTATATTTAGAATTCAACGGCTATACTTCATTCTTACATGTTCTATGTTTGAGCTGCCTTTGAAAGCAAAAGTCAAATTGAAAACATAATAGCAAGCTCGGACTGATGGTTTGGTTAGCTAAACTAGCAAGTCTGTTTGGTTACCTAGGCAACTACTGTCTGTCTAGTAAACTTGTTAGCTACTTCAGTGGATGTTGAACACATTTCTAGAGGCAAATAAACACATTTCTTGCGGCAAATGTGTTAAATTATAGCCATGGCATAAAAGGAATAATCAACTCGTGGCTCTATGTGTTCTCTGGATAATAGCACAACCCCATGGAAGGTTAGTTCCACACACATTTAAAAAAAAAACATTTTTTGCCATTTTAGCAGACGCTCTTATCCAGAGCAATTATGGTTAAGTGCCTTGCTCAAGGGCACATCGACATATTTTTCACCTAGTCAGCTCGGGGATTAGAACCAGCAACCTTTCGGTTCCTGGCACAACACTCTTAACCACTAAGCTACACACCTTCCACGTCGCTCATTATTTTCCATAGAACACATAGCCTCTTGTTGATCATCTGGCAATATTGTTGGAATGCAATGGAAGTTTGCACAACTTTATGGAAGCCGATTTTCACTCCTATTTGCAGAGCGAAATGTGTGTGCGTTGCAGACTTGACCACAAATGTCCACATGGCAGCTGGAAGCGGACCAGTGATTGTCAAATCAGTTAGCTTCTAACATTTCTCTGCTACTTGAAAAGTGTAATTATTGTGTGAGTGTGTGTTTGGGCAGTTCAGCAAAAAGGTAAGCGAAGAGTTGAGTTTGGGATGGAAGATAGTGGAAGCGGATGTTTGGTTTGAAACTGATTGCGTGTCGAGTGGAGACTGGTGGAAAAAGTGCTCAATTGTCATACTTGAATAAAAGTAAAGATACCTTAATAGATAATAGTCACCCAGTAAAATACTACTTGATTAAAAGTCTAAAAGTATTTGGTTGTAAATATACTTAAGGATCAAAAGTAAATGTAATTGCTAAAATATACTTAAGTATCAAAAGCAGGGACACAACTTTCATTGACATGTCCCCCCCACATTCTGAAATTGCATTTCTGTCCCCCCAGATTTATAATTGGAATGTGATACAATACGAGGCAAGGGTGTGCTTTAGGACCATGCGGACGCCTCCGAGCGGTCCGGTAGGCTGTTTGGAGTGTTTATCTGACTGGGTAAAAAATAAATAACAATAAATAAATAAAAGTTATATCCCCCCCACTTCTAAAACCAAAGTTGCGCCCCTGATCAAAAGTAAAAATAAAGTATAAATCATTTCACGTTCCTTATATTAAGCAAACCAGACGGCATGATATATATTTTTTTAATTTACGGATAGCCAGGGGCACACTCCAACACTCAGACATAATATACAAACAAAGCATTTGTGTTTAGTGAGTCTGCCAGATAAGAGGCAGTAGGGATGACCAGGGCTGTTCTCTTGATGTGTGTGAATTTGACAATTTTCCTGTCCTGCTAAGCATTCGAAATGTAACGAGTACTTTTTGGTGTCAGGGAAAATGTATGGAGTAAAAATTATATTATTTTCTTTAGGAATGTTGTAAAAGTAAAAGTAAAAGTTGTCAAAAGTGAAGTACTCCATAAAAAACTACTTAAGTAGTACTTTAAATTATTTGTACTTAAGTACTTTCCACCACTGAGTGGAGATGAGAGTGAGATGGAATGAATTACAGTGGCGAACAAAAAAGGAAATAAGAGAAGTAAAGTGGTCGTGGAATCTAGTAAATCGAAGCCTAGTGAGGGTTTTGGATCGATGGCGTTATCTCTGAGATCCGTTTGACATCTCAATGAAAATTCTAGATGCATTGGATGAAGTTGCGTCATTGAGGATAACAAGAAGTGGGCTTTTTTTCGTGTGTGTGTGTTTGTCCGAGGAGCAGAAGGAGCGTGCTTGGAACCTGAAAAGATATTGGATTGGAATGTGTCTTGTGTGGATCTGCGAAGCAGGGTGCATATCAAGGGGGTTATCTCTGGAGTGATGCTAGAAGTGAGTTTAAATGATGTAATGGAAGAAATAGATGCAGTGGTTGGTGCACGCTGACTGACCCATATAGTTGATGGAGTGAGGAAGCCCAGTCCATCCATTATTTTGTTATTTGAAGCAGAGTCTCTCCCTTCGGACGCATATTTGGGTTATGTGAGATACCCTGTAAGAGCCTTCATGCCCAAATGAATGTAAACTATTTGGACATGTGTCAAGTGTATGTAGACGGAAGAAGCATCGTATGCCAGTTGAGGCGAAATGCTGTAATTGCCGTTAGGCAATAATAATGAGTATTTTTCCCAGATCTCAGAACTGTTTTGTGATGTATTCCTCTTACGTGACTAAATAAGTACAGTGCATTCCGAAAGTATTCGGGCCCCTTGATTTTTCAAAATTTTGTTACATTACAGCCTTATTCTAAAATTGATTAAATAAAACATTTTCCTAATCAATCTACACACAATACCCCATAATTACAAAGCAAAAACTTGTTTCTATACATTTTTGCTAATGTATTAAAAGTAAAAAAAACTGAAATATCATATTTACATAAGTATTCAGACCCTTAACTCCGTACTTTGTTGAAGGACCTTTGGCAGTGACTACAGCCTCAAGTCTTATTGGGTATGATGCTACAAGCTTGGCACTCCTTTATTTGGGGAGTTTCTCCCATTCTTCTCTGTAAATCCTCTCAAGCTCTGTCAGGTTGGATGGGGAGCGTCGCTGCAGAGTGAAAAAAACGAAGACAAAAAAAGTATATTTACTATTAAAACCATTTGCTATGAGACTAGAAATTGAGCTCATGTGCATCCTGTTTCCATTGATCATCCTTGAGATGTTTCTACAACTTGATTGGAGTCCACCTGGGGTCAATTCAGTTCATTGGACGTGATTTAGAAAGGTGTCTATATAAGGTCCCACAGTTGACAGTGCATGTCAGTGCAGAAACCAAGCAATGACGTCAAAGGAATTGTCCGTAGAGCTCAGAGACAGGATTGTGTCAAGGCACAGATCTGGGGAAGGGTACCAAAAACTTTCTGCAGCATTGAAGATCCCCAAGAACACAGTGGCCTCCATCATTCTCAAATGGAAGAAGTTTGGAACCACCAAGACTCTTCCTAGAGCTGGCCTCCCAGCCAAACTAAGCAATTGGGGGAGAAGGGCCTTGGTCAGGGAGGTGACCAAGAACCCGATGGTCACTCTGAGAGAGCTCCTCTCTGGAGATGGGAGAACCTTCCAGAAGGACAACCATCTCTGCAGCACTCCACCAATCAGGCCTTTCATGGTAGAGTGGCCAGATGGAAGCCACTCCTCAGTAAAAGGCACATGACAGCCCGCTTGGAGTTTGCCAAAAGGCACCTAAAGGACTCTCAGACCATGAGAAACAAGATGCTCTGGTCTGATGAAACCAAGGTTGAACTCTTTGGCCTGAATGCCAAGTGTCAAGTCTGGAGGAAACGTGGCACCATCCCTACGGTGAAGCATGGTGGTTGCAGCATCATGCTATGGGGATGTTTTTCAGTGGCAGGGACTGGGAGACGAGGGAAAGATGTACGGAGCAAAGTAGAGAGAGATCCTTGACGAAATCCTGCTCCAGAGCGCTCAGGACCTCAGACTGGGGCGAAGGTTCACCTTCCAACAGGACAACTACCCTAAGCATACAGCTAAGATAACACAGGATTGGCTTCGGGACAAGTCTCTTAATGTCCTTAAGTGGCCCAGCCAGAGACTGGACTTGAACCCGATCAAACATCTCTGGAGAGACCTAAAAATAGCTGTGCGGCGACGCTACCCATCCAACCTGACAGAGCTTGAGAGGATTTGCAGAGAAGAATGGGAGAAACTCCCCAAATACAGGAGTGCCAAGCTTGTAGCATCATACCCAAGAAGACTTGAGGCTGTAGTCACTGCCAAAGGTCCTTCAACAAAGTACTGAGTTAAGGGTCTGAATACTTATGTAAATATGATATTTCCGTATTTTTATTTTTAATACATTAGCAAAAATGTATAGAAACAAGTTTTTGCTTCGTAATTATGGGGTATTGTGTGTAGATTGATGAGGGGAACATTTAATAAATTTTAGAATAAGGCTGTAAAGTAAAAATAATGTGGAAAAAGTGAAAGGGTCTGAATACTTTCCGAATGCATTGTATATCACCTTAAATACAATTATTTTTTGTTGACAGCCCAGCATTGTGATTGGATTGCAGATAGAACCGTATAGCAACAAGTTAAAAGGTGTTTGTGCAGTTAGAACAGTGATTTTTAATTATTTTATTGTAAATTGACTTTTTCTCAGATCTGACACATCCCACATGTAAAGGACCACATAAAGTATATGTGTGTGTGTGTGTGTGTGTGTGTGTGTGTTGTTTGTTTGTGTGTGTGTGTGTGTACATAAGGGGAGGCGAGGGAGGAGTGATTGGGTTTGGAGTGGGTATACAATGGGAGGTACAGATGAGAGCAATGGTGTCAGAGTGGGGTATTCTCTGGCTGACGGAGACATAGTGTGTTAACAGACAGCCTGCTCTACAGTGTGTGTGTGTGTGTGTGTGTGTGTGTATGTGTGTGTGTGTGTGTGTGTGTGTGTGTGTGTGTGTGTGTGTGTGTGTGTGTGTGTGTGTGTGTGTGTGTGTGTGTGTGTGTGTGTGTGTGTGTGTGTGTGTGTGTGTGTGTGTAACATTACAGGGTGCCAAAGTGCTGAGAGAGTTTTACAGGGTGACCTGTGAAGTTTTTATAGAATGCAATTCAGGAATTAAAACACATGGGGGCAGTGACACCTCACAAGTTGCGGTGGGCTCAGTCATCCAGACCTTATGAGATACTGTACCTAACTGGGTCTCTCTTGAAGAAGGGGGCTTCATGTAGTTGTGTGACCAAGGTGAATGTAGCAGTAGCGTTGCGTGGGTAAAATCACCGGGGAAGCCAAAATAAAAAAGCCATTGTACAACCTATGTGTTGTGATAATTGCGTTGTTTGCTCTATAACCTGTTAGTTAATATGCCTTGACACCGTCATATATAGGCCTAAAGCCTAGACAATAAGAAGACACAGTGGCAGAATAAATTCAACCACACCTTTGTTTCATCACAAAACCGGAGAGCAACATCTGTCGGGTGAAGTCCACAAAACATATTCCATGTAACAAACAGTTACATGACCTACAGCATGGTCAAGCAAGTTAATGTTTCTGACATTTTCGGACTGCTAAACAACCATTGATTTAGAACCACAGAGAGTTACCGCAAGTCGCAAAGAAAACAGGGGCTGCGTTCTGTAGTCTAATACAGTGACAACTAAAATATACCAAAAACGATTTAGTCCAATCAACATAAGCTAAATATGATGTGGATGTCCATGCACTGATTTCTGTGTGCACTCACTAACTGTAAGTCGCTCTGGATAAGAGCGTCTGCTAAATGACTAAAATGTAAAATGTAGATGTGTGTGTGTGTGTGTGTGAGTATACAAGTAGAAAAAACATGTTGACTCACCCTACTTGTAGAGAAACGCCAATCTCCTCTTTCATGTTGCCTAAACGGTCTATGACTGTCATACACGCTTTTAGTTTTTGTTGTCGTAGGCTACCTGGCTAAAATGCTTGCTCGCTAGCCTAACTTCCTTTCATGGGCAACGATGCGCCAGGCCAGCTAGTTAACATTAGCCTAACGTTACTACATCTAGCTACATGTTGAACTTCCATCCTCTTAGGCCAGGTTGAATTCATGGTTTGATCAGAATCGCTGTTATAATCATTGGCCAGTACGGAGAATTAAGTAAAACAACAAGTCCAAATCCCTATCTCCATCCATGGCTAATTTAGGAAAGGGACTATTTTAGGTAGCTAGCTAGCTGGTGATCGATGAGTTGATGAGGAAAGTGAGGAATGGGAGAAGGTCTCCAGTGATGGTCTGGAGAAGGGAGGAGGGAATGGGATCGAGTGTGGCAGGTTGTCTGTTGGCCAGACCTCACTAGTCACAAGATTTCATCAAGAGAGATAGGGGAGAAAGAGGTAAAGGCATAGGGTAGTTCTGTGTGAGTGGGACCAGTGGAATCAATAGGCTGAGTGAATGAGGAGCGGATGTCGTCAACCTTCTTTTCAAAGTGGTTGACAAAGTCGTCCGCTGAGAGGGAGGAGGTAGTGGGATAGGGTGGAGGATTAAGGAGGGAGGAGAAGGTGGGAAAGAGTTTCCAAGGGTTGAAATTTAGAGTGATAGAAAGTGGCTTTAGCAGCAGATACAGTGGAAGGATGATAGGTCCTCCGGAAGTTTAGTTTTCCTCCATTTTATGCTCAGTTGCCCGCAGCCCTGTTCTATAAGCTCGCAATGAGTCACACAGCCACAGAGCAGCAGGGGAGGGCCGAGCCGTCCGTGAAGAAAGGGGACATTGCGAGTCATAGGATGCGGAAAGGGAGGAGAGTAGGGTTGATGAGGCAGAATCAGGAGACAGGAGGGAGAGGGATTTAGCAGAAGGGAGATATGATAAGATAGAAGAGGATAGAGTAGTGGGAGAGAGAGAGCAAAGATTGTGACGGTGCATGACCATCTGGGTAGGATCTGAGTGGCTAGGATTGGAGGAAAGGGAGACAGAAAAGGAAACAAAGTAGTGATCAGAGACCTGGCGGGGGGTTGCAGTGAGATTAGTAGGCGAACAGCCTCTATTAAAGATGATGTCAAGCGTGAGTGAGTGAGAGGGGACTGGGAAAGGGTGAGGTCAAAAGAGGCAAGGAGGGGAAAGAGTGTTGGAAATAAATGTATACAAGGCAGATGTCGGGAAGTTGAAGTCGCCAAGTAAGAAGAGTGGTGAGCCATCGTCAGGAAATGAGCTTCTCAAGGTGTCAAGCTCATTGAGGAGCTCTCTAAGGACACCTAGTGGGCGATAGATGACAACAATCTTAAGCTTGAGTGGACAAGTGACAGTGACAGCATGGAATTCAAATGAGGAGATGGACAGGTGCGAGAGGGAGAAAAGAGAAAATCTCCACTTAGGAGAAAAGAGTAGCCCTGTGCCACCACCGCGACGACCAGGTGCTCTCGGACTATAAGAGAAAACATAGTCAGCTGAATAGAGACAGCTGGAATAGCAGTGTTCTCTGGGGTGATCCATGTCTCCGTCAGGGCCAAAATGTCAAGGGACAGAAGGGCAGCATAGGCTGAGAAGTTCTTGACTGCAGATCGGCAGTTCCAAACACTGTCAGAGACCAGGAATTCCACATGGGTTGTGGAAGGATGGGTTTACGCAGGGTACACTAAATTAGAAGGGTTGCAGCCAAGGGGGTGGGGAGCGTCTGTAAAGACTACAGGGAGAGGTATGAACTGGGATAGAAAACACACACAGTTGCCAAAGCTACAAAAGAGCAAAATGAGATCATCTGAAATTAACTAGATAAGATATTAACGAGAGTGGTGTGGAGCCTTCCTCTTTTTCCTTCCTCGAATAACTCTGCAGAACAACTCGGCAGAACCGTCTTTGTTTCCGCGATGGTATTAGTTTTACGACGAGACCGCCGCTGACATGACCACCGCTTACAGCTGCCGTTAAAAAAACAGGGGAGACTGAAGTATTAATACTAATTGCTAATTGCCTTGCAAAGGTGAAGAGCACACCTATTGCTAATTGCTGATTGCCTAGGAGAGGAGAAACCACTCCTCCAATACAGCCACTGATTACGAAAACAACAACAGTCACAAATTGCCCTGCCCCTTAATCCTGGTTGATGTGTCAACAAGCATCTGCAAGTTGACAGCAGTCAGCAGTTCACACCCCAAGTAGGCTACTGGGAAGACAGGCAGCACTTAAAGTAGATGGCCCTAACTAGCAAAATGGCTTGTACTAGACAACAACAAATAAAGACCAAAATTATACTTATCACTCCTAGAGATATCAGGAGTAATTTAGCTATAGAATGAAGCATAGCTCAATTACTAATCCGGTTATGGCTAGAAAGAATACAGCTTATGTCAAATTGCTCACTTCGAGGCAAGCAACACTGAACCATGCATGAGAGCACCAGCTGTTCTGGATGACTGTGTGATCACGCTCTCCGTAGCTGATGTGAGTAAGAACTTTCAACAGGTTAACATTCACAAGGCCGCCAGGCCAGATGGATTACCAGGATGTGTACTCAGAGCATGCACTGACCAGCTGGCAAATGTCTTCATTAACATTTGTAACCTCTCCCTGACCCAGTCTGTAATATCTACATGTTTCAAGCAGACCACCAGAGTCCCTGTGCCCAAGACCGCCTAGGTTACCTTTCTAAATGACTATCGCCCTGTAGCACTCACATCTGTAGCCATGAAATGCTTTGAAAGGCTGGTCATGGCTCACATCAACACCATCAGTGGTCCTCTGTAGCTCAGCTGGTAGAGCACGGTGCTTGTAACGCCAGGGTAGTGGGTTCGATCCCCGGGACCACCCATACACAAAAATGTATGCACGCATAACTGTAAGTCGCTTTTATCATCTCTGACCAGTGGAGGCTGCTGAAGGGAGGATGGCTCATCATAATGGCTGGAACGGAGCGAATGCATTGGCATCAAACCATGTGTTTGATGTATTTCATACCATTCCACTGATTCCTCCCCAGCCATTACCACGAGTCCGTCCTCCCCAATTAAGGTGCAACCAACCTCCTGCATCCCACATACACTGAACCCACTCCAATTTGCATACCCCAACAGATCCACAGATAATGCAATCTCTATTGCGCTCCATGCTGCCCTTTCCCACCAGGACAAGAGGAGAATGCTGTTCATTGACTACAGCTCAGCCTTCAACACCATAGTGCCCTCCAAGCTCATCACTAAGCTAAAGACCCTGGGACTGTACATCTCCCTCTGCAACTGGACACTGGACTTCCTGATGGGCTGCCCCCAGGTGGCGAGGGTAGGCAACAACACATCCGCCACGCTGACCCTCAACACGAAAGCCCCTCAGGGGTGCCTGCCTAGTCTCTATTTTTTTTGTCTCTGCATTGTTGTGAAGGACCCGTAAGTAAGCATTTCACGATTAGTCTACACCTGTTGTTTACGAAGCATGTTAAAAATTAGATTTAATTTGAAATTTATGTCAAAAGCTGTTTTTTTTGGCATTTGAGCTAACCCTAACCCATTTCCTAATCAACCTAATTCTTCTAACCTGCTACTTAAATTTTCCTAACCTGCTGTGTAAGTTCTCCTAACCTGCTATGAGAAGTCCCCTGTAGCTCAGTTGGTAGAGCATGGTGCTTGCAACGCCAGGGTTGTGGGTTCGTTTCCCACAGGGGGCCAGTATGAAAATGTATGCACTCTCTAACTGTAAGTTGCTCTGGATAAGAGTGTCTGTCAAATGTTAGTCAATTTTGACATAAACTGTACTCAATCTAGTCAAAACCCACTAATCTGTTCACCACCCACTGGGCGAAAACGGGTTGTTTCCACGTCATTTCAACCAAAAAATGTAATGTGATAATGTTGAATGAATGTGGAAAAATTATTGGATTTGCATAAAGTCATCAACATAATAGAATTTCATTTTTTTTTTCACCAAACGTTTAACCTAAATCTAATGACATGGTGAAAGGTTTTGTTGATTTCATGTTTAATTCACGTTGGTTGACAACTCAACCAAATGTAAAATAAAACCAGGTCCGAGTTTGGGAAACCCCGTAGAGTAGGGGCAACTCCAGTCCTGGGGGGCAGAGTGGTGTCACACTTTTTCCCCATCCCTAGCAAACACAGATGATTAAACTAATAGCATTCTAAACCATGATTAGTTGATTATTGGAGTCAGATGTCTTAGCTGGAGCTGGGGCAAAAGTGTGACACCAATCAGGCCCCCGACGACTGGAATGGCGCCCCCTGACAACGGTGATTCGAGGAAATTTCTGGTTGCGATAACCAATCATAACGCAGTCTGCAACAAAGAAGTAAACAAAAATTGAACTCGCCAACCAATTTGAGACGCCAGTGCAACCAAGAAGTAACCAAGAATTGACCAATGAGAACAGAGCTATCGAATTGTCTGCAACTAAAAGAGGAGCGTCTCTCCTCTCCGTTTCTATCATGAACATTTAATTCAACAGCAAAGTTTAAGACTTTCACGGCTTATGTTATCTTTTTCTGAAATCAGAAGTTTTGTTGTCTGCTGTTTCGATTGGAATATCTAGCACTAGCAGTTTAGATCAGTGCATTAGGCTACATCACATTAGTACAGTTGGCTAACAACTTAGCTAGCTACATTACATAAAGTAACAGTAGCTAGCTATGCGTTTTGACAGGTTGTCATAATAGTTTGTCACATCATCATTATCAAAATAGTCTGTCAGCCCCAATATTTCCATACTTGGCTGAATGCATGAAGTGTGATTTCATAGTAGGCCTATGTTTTGTCACACCCAGCTAGCTAACGTTAGAGACTTTAAAATGACTTAACAATCGTTACTGTGACTAGCTAGCAAGCAGTTGATATTGAATAAACATGTGTGTGTGTGTTCTAATGTGCTTCGCAAGCTAAGATGTTAGGTAAAGGTTAGACGCCACTAATTTAATGTTCCATCTATACATCCAATCTTCTCACTGTTTTACATTTTACGTCTTATACTCATCATTACAAACTTTCCCCCCCCCCCTGTTTTCCATAGCAGACATGGAGGGGCCCATCTTCAAAAAGTTGCCACATGGGAGCCTTGTCCTGAAAGACACCAGCTTCTGCATATGCACCATTGAGAGCATCCTGTCTGGCTGCATCACAGCCTCTAAAGGCAGCTGCATTGTCCCCCGGAAGATCATCAAGGACTTCAGCCACGGCCTGTTCTCGCTGCTTCCGTCTGGCAGACTGTAACGGAGCATCCACCATCAGGCCATAAGACTGTTGAAAAGCCTAGCTGTCCACCTGCACAACCTGCTGTTCCCCTGCACCTTAAGATACTATTTCCACTGACTCTCTGTAACAGTATTGCTTCCGTCCCTCTCCTTGCCCCAACCTGGGCTCGCGTCAGGGACCCTCTGAACACATCGACAACTTGTCACCCACAAAGCATTGTTACCTATCTACTTGTTCACATACACATTGCTTTCGAAAACAAGGAGATTTCTAAGTGACCCCAAACTTTTGAACGGTAGTGTAGCACATGTCATAATACATATCGTTACTGCTAGTTTTACTCCTACTTTTATACCTTTTAATATTTGTTTATCACTTGCCTTCTTCTGTTTTTGTTGTTACTTTTTGTTGTTACTTTTATTGTTGATATTTTGATATTTCACTGTTAGTCCAATAATGGACTAAAGAAGTCTAACTCTACCTCTTAGTCCAAGGACCTTACATGTTCTTTTTAAAGTGCAAATTGTCTCTGGCAGCCAAAACAGCCAAATACTCCATCTAAACGTGAACTGATTCTCAATTCCAGTATGGTTCCAGAAACATAAATCCCTCTACTTTCATATCACATCGAAATAATTTCAAATATAAAATACACACTTACTGTTTCAACACAGTTGCAGCCAACCTTGATTTTTAGTGACAACATGTTTGTGGCGTCTGTCTTCCATTTGCACATAGGTGTTAGGAGACGCAGATAGCTTTTTAGCACAGGTAGTCGACTGTCTTCCATCTGTTTTTTTTAAAACTTGCTGTAACATGGAGATATGGCGTGTATAAAGGTGTGTATCATTTTAACATTAATTTTTAATTTTTCATGATTTCTCTCTGAGATAAAAGATAAGGTCTTTATGCTTCCAAAACCGCAAGCGATTCGTGTTAATGTTCAGACTGAGCATCGGGGTAATAAACAAAACTCACCCGTAAAGAAGACGCCTTCGTCCAATGACTCTTATGTGTAATGTAATGGAACTGAGAGTCATGATCAACGGCTATCTCAGGAGAAGCAAAGAGTTGGAAAACAAACTAAATGTTGTGTTGTTGTCTTGGCTCTGTAATCCAGCACTTTGGATTTGAAATGATACAAAGTGTAGACTGTCAGCTTTAATTTGAGGGTATTTTCATCCATATCAGGTGAACCGTTTAGAAATTACAGCACTTTTCGTACATAGTCCCCTCATTTTAGGGGACCAAAAGTATTGGGACAAATTCACTTATGTGTATTAAAGTAGTCAAAAGTTTAGCATTTGGTCTCATATTCCTAGCACACAGTGATTACATCAAGCTTGCGACTCTACAAACTGTCCGGATGCATTTTCTGTTTGTTTTGGTTGTGTTTCAGATTATTTTGTGCCCAATAGAAATGACTGGTAAATAATGTATGGTGTCATTTTAGAGTCACTTATTGTAAATAAGAATAGAATATGTTTCTAAACACTTCTACATTAATGTGGATGCTACCAGGATTACGGATAGTCCTGATGACCATCCATCATCCAGTCCACACCTCTACCCGCATCGGTCCTCTGCTCCTGTATGGGATACTCCACCACCAGCTGGGCCTCTGTCCGTGGCCTTGACACCTGTGCCCGGCTGGGCCTCTGTCCGTGGCCTCGACCCCTGTGCCCGGCTGGGCCTCTGTCTGTGCCCTCGACACCTATGCCCGGTTGAGACTCTGTCCGTGCCCTCGACACCCGTGCCCGGCCGGGCATCTGTCTGTGACCTCCACACCTATGCCCGGCTGGGCCTCTGTTCATGATCTCCACACCTGTGCCCGGCTGGGCCTCTGTCTTTGACCTCCACACCTATGCTCGGCTGTCCCTCAGTCAGACCCGTCCTCTGCTCCTTATGGGCTAGGCATTCTGAAGGAGCCAGCAATCAGTCGCTCTCCATTTTCAGTTAATTCTATATAATTGTAATTATTTGTGTTCAATTGTTTGTCCCTCTGTGGTGTTTATTTAACTGTATATACAGCATAATGTTTCATTGATGTATTACTCAACAGTATTTTACCCTTCCTCTTAATTCACTCTGAGCACAAAAACCCTTAGCTGAATTCTCTAATTACATTTTGATCAATTAATGTCATTCTTCGGCACAATGGCGCAACGGCGCCAGAGGAGATGGCTCCTGTTTTACGGCCCCCTTACCAATTGTGCTATTATGTGTGTTTTTTTGCGTTATTTGCAATTTATTATGTAGATAATATTTCTGCCACCGTCTCTTATGACCAAAAGAGCTTCTGGATATCAGCACAGTGATTACTCACCTCGTATTGGATAAAAAATTTTTTCTTCAACGAGTCGGACGCGAAGGATATTCTACAGACACCCGACAAGGCCCAATTCCCCTTCATTCGCATGAGAAAGAGACGGAGATATCGTGGACGTATGTCGGGGTGCCTTGTAAGGATCCGACTGCGAGCGAGTAATCTGCCTCTTCCATCAGTCCTATTAGCCAACGTACAATCATTGGAAAATGAAATGAAATGGACGACCTAAGATCAAGGATATCCTACCAACGGGACATTAAAAACTGTAATATCTTATGTTTCACCGAGTCGTGGCTGAACGATCACATGGGTAACATACAGCTGGCGGGATATAGGCCACATCGGCAGGATAGAACGGCTGACTCCGGTAAGACAAGGGGTGGTGGTCAGTGTATATTTGTAAACAACAGCTGGTGCACGAAATCTAATATTAAGGAAGTCTCAAGGTTTTGCTCGCCTGAGGTAGAACATCTCATGATAAGCTGTAGACCACACTATTTACCGAGAGAGTTTTCTTCTATATGTTTCGTAGCTGTCT
The DNA here is from genome assembly GCF_020615455.1 of Coregonus clupeaformis. Lineage (NCBI taxonomy): Eukaryota > Metazoa > Chordata > Actinopteri > Salmoniformes > Salmonidae > Coregonus > Coregonus clupeaformis. The sequence goes on along the minus strand of NC_059217.1, from coordinate 29,979,101 downwards.
ATTTACCACCACAAACCGATGCTGTCACTATGATTGCACTCAATGAGCTGTATAAGGCCATAAGCAGACAGAAAAACATTCATCCAGAGGCAGCGCTCCTAGTGGCCGGGGACTTTAATGCAGGGAAACTTAAATCAGTTCTACCTCATTTCTACCAGCATGTTAAATGTGCAACCAGAGGACAAAAAACTCTAGACCACCTTTACTCCACACACAGAGACGCGTACAAAGCTCTCCCTCGCCCTCCATTTGGCAAGTCCTATCCATAAATCTATCCTTCTGATTCCTGCTAATAAGCAAAAACTAAAGCAGGAAGCACCAGTGACTCGGTTGAAAAGGAAGTGGTCAGATGACACAGATGCTAAGCTACAGGACTGTTTTGCTAGCACAGACTGGAATATGTTCCGGGATTCTTCCGATGGCATTGAGGAATACATCACATCAGTCACTGGCTTCATCAATAAGTGCATCGATGACGTCATCCCCACAGTGACCGTACGTACATACCCAAACCAGAAGCCATTGAATACAGGCAACATCCGCACTGAGCTAAAGGGTAGAGCTGCCGCTTTCAAGGAGCGGGACTCTAACCCGGATGCTTATAAGAAATCCCGCTATGCCCTCCGACAAACCATCAAACAGGCAAAGAGTCAATACAGGACTAAGATTGAATCGTACTACACCGGCTCCAACGCTCGTCGGATGTGGCAGGGCTTGCAAACTATTACAGACTACAAAGGGAAGCACAGCCGCGAGCTGTCCAGTGACATGAGCCTACCAGAAGAGCCAAATCACTTCTATGCTCGCTTCGAGGCAAGCAACACTGAAGCATGCATGAGAGCATCAGCTGTTCCAGATGACTATGTGATCACGCTCTCCATAGCCGATGTTAGTAAGACTTTTAAGCAAATCAACATTCACAAGGCCGCAGGGCCAGACGGATTATCAGGATGTGTACTCCGAGCATGCGCTGACCAACTGGCAAGTGTTTTCACTGACATTTTAAACATGTCCCTGACTGAGTCTGTAATACCAATATATTTCAAGCAGACCACTATAGTACCTGTGCCCAAGAACGCTAAGTTAACCTGCCTAAATGACTACCGACCCGTAGCACTCACGTCTGTAGCCATGAAGTGCTTTGAATGGTTGGTCAAAGCTCACATCAACACCATTATCCCAGAAACCCTAGACCCACTCCAATTTGCATACCGCCCCAACAGATCCACAGATGATGCAATCTCTATTGCACTCCACACTGCCCTTTCCCACCTGGACAAGAGGAACACCTACGTGAGAATGCTGTTCATTGACTACAGCTCAGCATTCAACACCATAGTACTCTCAAAGCTCATCACTAAGCTAAGGACCCTGGGACTAAACACCTCCCTCTGCAACTGGATCCTGGACTTCCTGACGGGCCGCCCCCAGGTGGTAAGGGTAGGTAACAACACATCTGCCACGCTGATCCTCAACACGGGGACCCCTCAGGGGTGCGTGCTCATTCACCTCCTGTACTCCCTGTTCACCCATGACTGCATGGCCAGGCACGACTCCAACACCATCATTAAGTTTGCCGACGACACAACAGTGGTAGGCCTGATCACCCACAACGATGAGACAGCCTATAGGGAGGAGGTCAGAGTCCTGGCCATCTGGTGCCAGGATAACAACCTCTCCCTCAACGTGATCAAGACAAAGGAGATGATTGTGGACTACAGGAAAAGGAGGACTGAGCACGCTCCCATTCTCATCGACGGGGCTGTAGTGGAGCCGATTCCTTGGTGTCCACATCACCAACAAACTATCATGGTCCAAACACACCAAGACAGTCGTGAACAGTGCACGACAAAGCCTATTCCCCCAATTTAGCTAATATTAAGTTTTCGATGTGAACTTGATATTAAATGTATATTTCTCTTATTTGAGATCAACAAGATTTAACTCCTGTGGTGTTTAGGCTTAACATATTTTGGATATCCTTCTATAAATTCAAATCCTGAAGAGGGTGAGGGTTTGACAAAAATAGAAGGTTTTTCATAACAAGAAGTTATGGATGAAGACAGATTTACGGGGTAAGAGGAACGAAGATTGTCTGAAGAAGCCTGATGCTTTTCTACTCTCAGATTTTCACGGTAATGAAAATAAACCATTAAAAACAACGATTCAAGGCTAAATACAGCAGCCATGTCGGGATTCGATACAGGGTCAGCATCGTCGATTATGTTCATTCTTGGTAGAAAATGCCCTCCCCCCGAATTCACTACACTTGTTAATTCCTGGTGGCACATCCTCGACTAATGAGCGATGTGCTGGCGCATCCCTGGCCTTGATGGACGAGGTTACTCCATCACTGACATGCAGGCCTACGGCATTTGTTGTCGTTAGGGGGCGCTGCGTGTCCACGAACCACTGGTCCCTATAGCAGGTGGCTGAGCTAGTGGCTTGTGTTGAACAGTTTTCTACTGGTCGTATTGCTCTATCTATGGTTTTATGACTCCCTCCGTACTTATGAAAAAATCCCGACGAGGTCAACAGCCTACACTGCGTCGCGTTGGTATTTTTTTCTTCATATTTCTCTGTCACACTGTTCGCCCTCTTTGGCAATTCTAGACCAGCATACCGCGTCTATTTATTTGAGCTTTTACTGTTTAGTTCTGGGAACACCTCCCCCGTTTTAGTCCTAAAATGTGAGAAGGGTACAGGCCAGTAAAATGTGATGTATCACTACAATTATTATCCGGAAACCAGAGCAGTCAGTGAGTGGAAAGTTCCTTTGACTTTGAAGTTCCAAAAATCTGTCGATAGACTTCAAGATTTCAAAACGATATTGAATGTTCAGCCATAGTTCTACGCCAGTGGCTAATCTGAACTTGTATCTTTCTTATCATAAAACAGTAACACATTTAGTATATTAGCTTACTTTTACATTAAAATATGGATGTGGTTCATGCTTTCTCGGCCACATATTCTATTTCTGATATGTTGATCCCCAAGCTAATATAACAGGGAGAAAATACTCTCAATGCCATCGAAATATTACAACCTACATCAATACACCATCTTCTAAATTGTAAGTATAGAACATTATTGATAATATCTTGCAAAATTGTTTAAGTGAATTCAAAAGAAGTCACCTTGATTATACACACTAAAGACAATGTTTTGTTGCCATATCTTGACTGAATCTAATATTTAAAGCGCCATACAGATGTTATATGCTAAACAAATTCAAATAAAGGCCATGCATATAATGTATAGCCCTCCAAACATTGTTATTTATAACAACATGTTATTCAATACAAACTAATGTGCAAAATATAATTGTTATTCTAAAATGATATAAAACTATTTATTTATTGTAATGATTATGTTGAAACTCAGATGTAATTTTACCCTAGTTTGGTAGGTTATAGGAAACAATAATGTACTGTAAGGCTACCCTACCTATTTTTGCCGAGGCCTATTATTTATGACAAATCGAACCAATGATGAATTAATTGATAACTTAGCTATTTACGAGATAAAAAATGTATATAGCAATGACATTGTTACCAAGTTCATACAATTCAGCAAGTAATTTATTGGAACCAAAAGTTTTAACATTAGGCCTATTATCACTGTATTTTTATCGGGAACACTGTGGCAGTGTGTTTATTAACTAGGCGGGCAGTCCCGTTAACAGTAAGTCAAGTCAGTGAATTGGGTAAACACCCGGGGGTAGAGAGTTCATTCCCGGGTCTGTGAGCACGAAACCCAGCAGTGTCAGTGTCAGTGTCAGTCTCTCTCAATTCAATTCAATTTAAGGGCTTTCTTGGCATGGGAAACATATGTTAACATTGCCAAAGCAAGTGAAGTAGATAGTAAACAAAAGTGAAATAAACAATAAAAATTAAACATTACACTCAGAAGTTCCAAAATAATAAAGACATTTTCAAATGTCATATTATGTATATATACAGTTTGCAATGTGCAAATAGTTAAAGTTCAAATCGTTAAATAAATAAACATAAATATGGGTTGTATTTACAATGATGTTTGTTCTTCACTGGCTGCCCTTTTCTTGTGGCAACAGGTCACAAACCTTGCTGCTGTGATGGCACACTGTGGTATTTCTCTCTCTCTCTTTCTCTCTCTCTCTCTCTCTCTCGCGCTCTCTCAATTCAATTCAATTCAAATGGCTTTATAGGGATGGGAAACATGTTTACATTGCCAAAGCAAGTGAAATAGATAGTAAACAAAAGTGAAATACCCCCCCTCTCCAGTTTTACATGCTCTTTTAATTACATGCCAGTGTTTACTTTGCGGGGTATCTCGCCTCTACTTCCCACCATCAAGATCCAACACTAGAATAACACTGCTGTGACAGTTATTTAGATGGTCTATTATAGATAGTTTTTTATTCTATTTGGCTACTGATACTAATAGCCCTACTAATTTAAAAAAACTGAGACGTCTACAATGCAGTTGCAATAATATCACCCAGACATGGCCTAAACTGAGTAATAGTAGCCCAGGCCTACATTAGAACAAAGTTAATTCGGCTGAGATAGTTATATCAAAATTCACATAGGCCTACAACAATTATTATTTGCTAACAAATATTGTAACACTCATATAGGCAATAGGTAGCCTAATTCCTAATAAAGGGATGGCCTGTGAGCAATTCATAATACAGTGATGTCCTGTGAGCAAAAGCTGGAGGGATTTTAATGGCATTTTTAGCACTTTTTGACACTAAATCCGCATTCCCTCTCACATCCCCTTGTCCGTTTCTCACCCTGACCGTTTCTTCTTCTCCCTCGGCCAAATGATCTTAATTAAACCTTTAATTATCTTTGCGCATTCCGCCCTCTCGCGCTGCCAGGGCCGAGAGAGGGGCATGTGCTTTCATCTCGGGGTGTTTGTATTGAAATGTTTAAATCGTGGCTTATGTTGATGAACTCGGCATCACGGACCCAAACAGCAGAGGAAAGCACTGATATCATATCCATGCATGTTGATGTCGATTAAATCTAGTGTGCCTTTTAATTTCGGTATGCTAATATGTGGTAGGCCTGTGGTAAAACCAGATCTATTTATTCTTCATTATAAACTATAGGAAGAATACAGGCCTATTTAAGAACGATTATCAAGGCCTGTTAAAAGCGTTTGGACCAGTGATAGTCATAAGGTAATAAAATAGGCATCCACCCCTCCTCCAGATTACAGTCATTTACATAATGTGGAATCTCTGACACCTCTCCTTTTGTTGTGCTGTGCCCATCAGAAAAGATTACAGGGCAGTGATTACATGTAGGCCCCTATTCTTTTAGCCAACATTTGCTTTGTGCTTTAAATAAAAGAATTTCAAGTTATGTGTAGTTGATTTGGCATTGCTGTTATTGATTATATCATGTTTTATAAACTCATTTCATTTGTAACCCATGAGATTGGCACTGAAAAATTCAAGTAACCTTACTCTGTCTGTGTGTAATTCATCAATAAAGAGAAAACCAAATTAAAATAAACTTTCCGGTTTTATATTCAGTATACTTATAGCAAGGTAATTAAATAATAATTAAAAATATGTTAAAACATTTATAAACAGGTCATTCATTTCAAATGAGGTGATATGATTGAAGACTTCTTCTAATTTTACATATATCCCTACACGATTTCATTTTACACAATAGGTTACACATTGTGACATATATATAAAGTATGTGAATATGTTTGATAAACAGCTAATATGAATCCATACATTTTAAATAGGCCTATGTTAATGGTTCAATATTGCATAAACCTTCGGCATATTGAGCAATATTATAACGTTGTCCCTCAAATCATTTTACGTGAGAAGGGAGCTACCCACACATCTACTTTTTTTCATTTCAGTGTGTGTGTGTCCAACACAGCTCGGAAGGATCTCTGACTGCTTCAACTTTGCTTTTCCTCGTGCACGTTCGGCTCGAGCTCCCATCCAATTGGATGTTGGAACGCATTCGGGGAGGAGCATCCACAGGCCAAAATGTGAACAGAGTTTTAAAAAAGTGTCTCTGTAGTGACGGGTGCGTGAGCTGTAGTTTTCCCAATGTTCGCCTCAGTAGACAGTTCGCAGCCTTCACTCCAGTCACCCTGGCAAGCCGTGGCTTAGGCTAAACCTATTTCCCCAAACTCCCTTCGCAACAAACAGGAAATAAAGAAAAGGAGCCTGCGAAGGAAACTGGAGCTACCCATCGCCGTCCGGCTGAAGCTTTTGGGAGAGTTCTTTATTCTTTCAAACTTTACGGGAAGGCGAGGAGGAGATAATGCAGGCGCGCTACTCCGTCTCCAGTCCTAACTCTCTGGGCGTCGTGCCTTACATTAGCAGTGACCAGAGCTACTACCGGGCCGCGGCCGGTGGAGGATACAACGGGATGCCTGCTCCCATGAGTATGTACTCTCACGCGGCCCAAGACCAGTACCAGGCCAGCATGGCGCGTGCATACGGACCGTACACGCCGCAGCACCAGCCCAAGGACATGGTCAAACCTCCATACAGCTACATCGCCCTCATCACCATGGCGATACAGAACTCACCAGACAAGAAGGTGACACTGAATGGGATTTATCAATTTATCATGGAAAGATTCCCGTTCTACCGAGACAACAAGCAGGGCTGGCAGAACAGCATCCGGCACAACCTGTCCCTCAACGAGTGCTTCGTCAAAGTGGCCCGGGACGATAAGAAGCCCGGTAAAGGCAGCTACTGGACTCTGGATCCGGACTCCTATAACATGTTCGAGAACGGCAGCTTTCTGAGGCGTCGCAGACGGTTCAAGAAGAGTAATGTTCAGAAGGACAAGGATGACAGGCAAGGAAAGGACTCGTCAAGGAGAGGAGCCCCTGGCCTGGAGAATGAGCAGCCCGTGCAGGGCTCCCAGCTCGTGCGCATCCAGGATATAAAGACGGAGAACGGGACCTCTACTCCTCCACAGGCCGAGTCCCCAGGCATACCTGTGCCCAAGATAGAGAGTCCTAGCAGCAGCAGTAGTATGTCCACCGGCAGCCCTCACAGTGTGCCCTCTGCCCGGTCCCTCTCCATGGAGGGCCCCGAGCATCACCACCACGTTCAGGCCTCGGCACAGGGCTTCAGTGTGGACAACATCATGACCTCGCTCCGGGGGTCGCCCGAGGGCACAACGGAGCTCACATCCCCTCTTATCGCATCCTCTAGGACAGGTATAACCCCCTCTCTATCGCTTAACTATTCCCCCAACCAGACGTCTGCTTACAACTCACCAAACTGCAACCAGAACTCCATCTCCACGAACTCTAACACGACGTACCATTGCAACATGCAAGCCATGAGCTTGTACGCCGGAGACCGAGGAGGCCACCTCGCGCCCTCCACCACCGTGGAAGAGACTCTGTCCGATTACTCTATCACAGCGACGACCACATCCCCGCTCGGGCATGGAAACCTTAGCATGGGACAGGACGGTGGTCACCACGCGCACCAGGGTCGGCTCGCGTCCTGGTACGGGGACCTGGGACACCTGGGCACGAGCTACCCGGCACAGCAACAGAACTTCCACTCGGTGCGAGAGATGTTCGAGTCTCAACGGATCGGTTTGAATAGCTCTCCGGTTAACGGGAATAATAGCTGTCAGATGGCTTTCCCCTCTGGTCAATCCATCTACCGTACTTCCGGAGCTTTCGTTTACGACTGCAGCAAGTTTTAAAAACAACAAAAACATGTTTTTTTAAATGAATAACTTTAATATATATATTTCCATCTTTTTGTAATTAAACCTCCCTCATACCGGTCCTTTATTCCTCCCAGAATGGACAAAACAGATTGAGAGAGATGAGATTTGTTCTGGTGTGTATAACAGACAGAGGCGTGTTTTACAACACCAAATAACACGTAAGTTTTTTCTCTCTAACTCTGGGAACTTTGTTTTTAAAGATTGTTTTTTTTAACATCCAACATTTTATAAACTTGTTATTAATTGTAAATTGCATATAGTAATTTATTATTAGAAAGTAAGGGAGGATAGTTGGATGTTGTGTACCAAGTTTCCAAATTCAGCTGCCTAAAATTGTCCTAGGAATTGATATTTTATAAAAACAGGAGGGGAACTTGTATACCGACGTATTCTGTTAAATGTTTTGTCTTATTTGTTAGAAGTATTCTGGATGCATTGCATTGTTTGTCTAATAAATTGCCAATCTATTTGATTTAAATCTGTCTTGTTTATTAGCTCTCTATAGAGGGCTATAGGGTCCTGGCTTCAGAATAAGGGACGCAATGTAAAATAAAAGTTTGGCCTATTATTGCAAAATTAGATGTCATGATGCATGTTCTGTTCGTGCATAGACGTAATTTGTGTATAGGCCTATGGTTCAAATCATTTGTGAATTTAAAAGGCTGAGGTATGCGTAAACATAGACAAACTGCAGGGGACGTTTGTCTTCTGTATTTCGAATTAATTATATAAAACACAAACTATGGTACAAAAAACCTCACACAGTGGTGACTAAATTTAAGGTGGCTATTTAGAGTAATTAAGGTGTTCTGTTTCTTGTCTTGATGTACTGTTGTGGCCTTATGGCCCTGCTACAATAAAGGAGCATATGGGGGCACATCCGCGCGCAGTTTTGGTTGGTAGCACACGTTGCAGGACTGTAGTGAGTTGCATTGTTTTTTGTTGCTGTAGAGAAATCACTGTAAAACCCAAACAGTTTCAACGATGTGACAATATTATGAGTCCTAGGGTTATGTCATGGTACTTGTATCTTTACAACATAAAGCAATACTACACACACAAGGCTACAGCCACTAATCCGATTTTCAAATGTATTAAATGTATTGTAATCCGATAGGCTACATGTTTGTTTCTGGGCTTGTAGTGTATTATGCAAGTACCCAGGGTATATGATATATTTCCGTGTAACTATTAGTTATTCCTGTAACGAATAGGCTATTGTTATGGTAACATGATAAATGTTTCAACACACCTCTCCTTAGGCTATGGGATGTGCCATTGGGGGAAATACGATTGTTCGGTCCAAAACCTCCAAATGAAAATAATGATTAGCAAAATGCTCGTTTTGTTTCTACATTTAGGAAAGGCCTATCTTTTGAATGCAGGGTTTGCAATATTTGGGCATTTGACTTTGTTATAACAAGCTAAAATAAGATGTAGGCTACTGGGCCTACTCGTCTGCCTTGGCCCATATGTGTGTAGTCAGCAGAAATTAAATGTTCCACAGAACTACAGCACACAATCTGAAACAGAGAGGGAGACGGAGGAGAGGGATAGAGATTAGAGAGAGAGAGATAATTATCTACACAAATATATTTTATATTTTTGCAGTTAAGATATCATAGTAATGTATATTATAAAATCATAATGCTATATTGACGAGGGATGTAGAGTAAATTTGGTGACAACAGATGTAAGCTTTGCTTGGTTTGTTTTCCCTGAGAGGAGATACTCTGTCATCATCTTGACCTCCAGGCCTTCTTTAGTTTAACGGGTCCTTGGTGCAGGGCGAGCCGTGAGCCAAACGTTGTATCATGGCTATTGATGGAGGGCTAGGTCGCTGTTTAGACAACTAGTTCCCCGGTGCCAGGGTATCCGGCTGTTGTTTGGAGTGGCCACGTGTGTTTACGGACGCTTAGTTATACCACGCATACCTGAAATATTATCTTAACCAGATGTTTGGTTGCTGCAGCAACTTGTTAAGGATTATATAAAACATTGCCAACAACACACAGACAGAGAGAGCGAGAGAGAGAGAGAGAGAGAGAGAGAGAGAGAGAGAGAGAGAGAGAGAGAGAGAGAGAGAGAGAGGGGGGAAGTAAGAGAGATACACTTTGAATTCAAATTAAGTGTAATTAAATTAGGAATTGAAAGTCGTAATTGTCAATCTAGATATTGTTAAAAAATATCAGTAGGTTTCAAGAAAATACATTGAAAATACTATAGGACACTTTCTGGTGAAAATGTGTTGTTTTTAAACAATATCTTCTTTTGTAATTATTATTATTCCCTTCAATTAAATACACACTCATTTGTACCATTTAAGATTTTTTTAAATAATCACTACTAAGATATTAGTATATTACTGTTTGAATTGCAGATAAAACACAGTTCCAGTTAAAACAAATTCACAACAACATTTTAGAGGTTTCCTTAAAAAATAACAGCTAAAATGTTTGTGCAGTAGACCACCAGTCAAACCACTTCATCGTTCCAATAGAGTAACAATTGGTAGTCACTACAGCTTGGGCAATTTGCTCGTTAATTGAATGTACATGGATTTACAGAGAGCATCTGCTTGCTTATTGTGTCAACGACAATATTCTCCCTCCCTCCCTAACTCCGCGGGCTCTAAGCATGTGGCCCTGGGTCTGACTATTACATTTACATTTCAGTCATTTAGCAGACGCTCTTATCCAGAGGGACATACAGTTACTGAGTGCATAAAAAAAAAAAAAATCATACTGGCCCCCAGTGGTAATTGAACCCACAACCCTGGCGTTGCAAACGCCATTCTCTACCAACTGAGCTACACGGGACCTATTACACGGAGTAACTGACTGGGGGCCCTCCAAAATAGCACCCTATTCCCTAGTGGCAGGGCGTCAAAAGTAGAGCACTATATAGGGGAATACGGTACCGTTTGGGACGCATCCTGGGGCTCAGTCAGTCGTATGAGAGTAATGAATGTAGCCTATATGCATTATATCACATACCTCCGCGCTGAGCCTGAACCAGCAGCCAGACGGCCCGGGGCTCTGTGGGTTGAAGAACAGGGAGAGTGGAGGAGAGGATACATTTTTACTCTCTGACACCAGCGCTTTGCTGAGGCCCAAATGCAGTGCAGGTGTGTCTGTGGGGCAAGTAGGGGAAGCAGGAGGGGGTAGGAGGTTGACTTTGTTGTGATTGCTTGCATTTGTGAAACTATTGGATTGAGAATGGAGCAAGTGAGCAGGGAACACTACACCCGCAGCACAAATCCTCCACTGAGTATAGGCTGCTTGGCAGCACAAACCAAAGTTGTTCCAGTCCGTCGACCTGTTTCAGACTATTAGCCTGTAGTAATAAACTGCTAACGTTGCTTATTAACCTGGATGGTTTTATCCACATTTTATTATGGCGCATAAACTATTGGTGTATCGGTAGCCAAATAAAAACAAGTTCCTTGTAGTTTATTGGCTAGAGGCTATACAGTTTTTATTATGACAACAAAAAATAAACATCTATGAATGTAGATCTATGCATTGGCATAGGCTTTATCACAACAATACACATATAATTAGATTGAAAAACAAAAGTGGCCGACCAATAATTCAGTAGGCAGATGGTTCAAATGTTGATCCTCTCTCATAGATGCCTAGCCATAATAGCGCTAATAAAAATCATCAGATTCTTTCCGAAGTAATAAACAAACTTCAAGTCGGCACACGGAGATGGATGGCGCTGTCACGAGCCGGCCAGGTCAGGAAGGAATAAAATTCAATCAGCGCGCGGAATCATTTTTCATGGGACGAAAAAGGCAGAGCGCGAGGCGGAGGTCAATGGGGAGGATGTCAACAATGCTTCATGAGAGGGCGAAGCGACGAGCTGCCACTATATGAGCACCCGGTTGCTTTCTAAAGGCCTACCTCTTCTGGCCTGTAGGCCTACCTCTTCTCACGCGCTGTTTACACAAACCACAGTATACATCATGGAGTATTACTGTTGACAAGACAGAGATGACTAATCGATTAGTTTACTTCGACACCCTCCTCCACACGCACAACCACATTCATACACAGCACTAGCCTATAGCTAATAGGCTACACTATAGCATTTACACAAACAAAATTATTATGTGGAGACGGGCATATCTTTAAAGAAGTTCCAAGTGTTGTAAAATAATAAATCCTATAGGCCTACTATTGATTTGAACTTTATTTAGGTTTAAAGATAGTGAGGGGAGCGCTTGCCTTTATGACAAAATAAGGCTTGTGATCAGTTTTTCAGATAAAATAAGGCGTTCTGCAAATTAACACGTTATTATCAATATTGATGTTAAAATGAAGTTATTAAACGTGAATTAAATATGGGTTGTTAAATACCAATTTTATTAACACAGACAATGTTTAATCAAGGCTAGGAATTCTGCTGTAATAATGATGACCGGAATTGTTATACCTCTTGATTTAATAATATCAAAATCATTTTACAAAAAATAAATGAATTTGTACAGATATTAAATAAAGGAATTGAACTTACAAACTATTCGTTATGCATTATAGTTATGAAAATGAAATAATTAGGCTAAAACAAATAGCCTAGTATAGGAAAATATTGCTGACATTGCAGGCAATATTCTAATAATAGCCATGATTAAAGTAGCCTAAAGTAGCCATTAAGTATTAAACTGGGCTATTTGTTAGTTGTTGCACATTCCACAATGAGCTAAAAACTGAATTAAAAAACGTAATAAGTGAACGTGAGAATGTCTGTTGGAATATCATGACACTCGCTCAATGCACACAGACTGACATGGGCTGTATGAGCGTCAGGGGCAAGAGTTGATCAAATCAATTTGTCAGGCAACAGCAATATCACACACACACACACACACACACAGAGAGAGAGGACGTGTAACGCTTCGCTGAGACCCTGCCCTCGTTTTTCAATTAAGCTGTTAAGGCCTACAAACCCAACACTTCCGAGCACCTTCAAGATAAAGCTGAAGGCTACGCCACTCAATAACAGGTCAATGCATGAAGATGTCTAATAAATGAATCCACCGTCATTCAATCTCCGCTCTGTCTAACGCATGTCTGATGCATTAATACATCATTTACGAAGCACTGTTTAAGGTCGTGGTGGGGATAAATCTAACCACAGGAGTGTCATGTCTTTCTCACCGCCCAGGAGGGTCCTGTGCGGGCAGGCCCCGGGGCAAAATCCGGGGGAGCCAGGGAGCTGGGGAGGTCAAAACGCTTGAAGGCGCGCCATTTTCCAAACCACTCGGCAAAGTCAGAAGTAACGGTGAAGATTGCCACTGCCTCGTGGGGACGTTTAGTGGTTCTATTACAATAGTGCAATTGATCAAGGCTATATATACCTCCTGGTTAATAATATCAACTGTCATAAACCGATGTGCCAAACACCAATTAAAGGATTATGATTATGACTCAATATGTTGGCAAGAAGAGGAGAACACGAAACAGTAATTATCAATTTGTAAACTATGAACTTAGGCTACTCGATACAGGAATGCTATAAACTAGGCATATAGGCTATCCAAGTGACAAGAGAATGAACAATTATAGGCCTTTGTACGAGTTCTCAGATAATCGAGACTTTCTCATGGTTCTCTATTCTTTCATCAGTTGGTGACAGTCAGCCTATAGCAATAGCACACAAATAATCTTATAGGAAAAAGACAAACAAACAAAATATTCGATTAATTAATGTTCATACCGCATCAGCACTTGAAGCCCTTTTTGACGGTAATCTCAATCCGCTATGTTTTATTAGAGATAAATCCAATTGCAGAGTTGCATTTACCAACCAATCTCCCTTTTACTTGTTTATTTATCCAGGCAGTGGAGAATGTCAGAAATGCTAAGCACTAACAGGGTTCAGATGACTTATGGGCGCCATTTCCGCTGTAGTGTCTCTATATTCACGCTCTCTTTTCACTATGTCACTTTTTATTTATTTAAAGAGTATATAGCCTATAGCCTACAAGGCTATAGACATGGTCTATATATCCTTTATTTCTCTGTTGCTTTATAAAGAACAAGTGATAGCTGATTTTAAATGTTGGCCAATGACACGTAGAACAAAAACACATTGAGAATGCATTCCAAATTGATAAGAACATGATTTGTCTCGAGCAAATGTAGGCCTGTAAATATTACATTTGGATCACATTTATGAAACCAAACATTTTAATTAGTCCTTATATTCAAATTGAGGCAAATATATTACAAATTCTGCTATTATGCCTTTCTATAATGAGGTGTAGAAATAAGGATAAGACGGTTGGCAATTTCCACGTCTTTTGAAAGCATAAATCTCCCTATTTGTTACTCCATAGTCCTATTAAGAGATCCCAAAGATATGCATATAATCCATCTTATTTTTTACTTCTGGAAAAGCCGACAAAAGTAGTCTATAGGTCTTTGCTATACCCTCTATTTCACAAATTAGGAATAGCCTAAGGATAATGAACAGGGAGCGATAATAACATTTTTAAAGACCATTTCAGGAGATTGTTCTCCTCTTTTGCAGTAAAAAGTATTAAGACCTATTTTAGTTTTTCATAGCCAAGTTCTTCTGAAAAATATGGTGGTGGCACACACTCCTCTCCCATTATTTTCTAGTAACTCCAGCCTGGAACAGGGTGCCTGCCTTCAGCTCCCGTGCGTTCTGAAAGCGGAGCCTCGAGCAGCACAGGGCTGCTGCGGTTAGTTGTGGCGCGCGGCTGGGCCCGTGCACCTGTGTACGGCCGGCGGGTGGGAGGGCGCGAGGAGGAGACTCGGCACAGTGGAAAATGGTGTGTTTTCGCTCGCAGCCGGGTTCTGCTGGGCTCCATGGCCAACCTCAAAGCGCCATCTGTTACCAATTACAGGTCCACACAGATGCAGCGCTGTCTCCGAAGGTCAAACTGTGAGTTTAAATGTTCTAGGTGTTGTCTTTAAGAAAAAAATAGAAATTCAGGCAGGCAAATCTATACCCTCAGTTCGTTCCCTCTTTGCAAACATACTTTGAAACCCTCCATTTTTTATTTAAGAAGAATGTCAAAGGGCTTTTCCATAAAAATAACCTACCCCTCAACGGTTTTCATTAGATAAATAGAATATGTAGACCTACACCACTCAGACATTTCTAGGAAATGTCGTTTAGAACTCAGGTTGTTGATTCCAAGACCATTAATACTCTATAGGTAACATCCTGATTTCCACTTTAAGCTATTATTCTGTAACAAAACTATTTTACAAAACATTCAAGTAATAGCCTACTAAATGTGCCAAATTTCGACTGAACTGAACAATTATTTGGGGCCTATTAGCCCATAAAAACGCATTGAATAAGAGAACCACTACATGGAACAGCAGATAGTCCCAACAAATATCAAAAGGAACTTGAACTGTTCTGAAGTGTTTTTTTTAAAACATGTATTCAACCCCTTATTTTTGGCACTAAACAGTCTCCATATAATTTCATTTTTTTCAACTGGTATGGGGACCTTCAGACTAGTCTTGTGAGGACTGTGGATGTGCTAGAGCAAAACAACTGACATGCACATGTTCGTGAGAATCTCATCTTTCCATGTCTTCATAATAGTTTGAAGGCCAAACATTCGGAAGCTACAGACGATTTTGTAAGAAGATCGATTTTCGGGATGTCTCACATCGACCTTAGCGGGATTAATAATAATATGCCATTTAGCAGACGCTTTTATCCAAAGCGCCTTACAGTCATGCGTGCATACATTTTTTTGTGTATGGGTGGTCCCGGGCATCGAACCCACTACCTTGGCGTTACAAGCGCCGTGCTCTACCAGCTGAGCTACAGAGGACCACTTTAGCGGGATTTATCAAGGGGTTCATATTCTGCTGAGCTTGTACTGGGCATACTGAACGTCTAGATTGAGACACATTCTGCAGGAGTGGGATCCAGGGCCAGGCCTCGAGGAAGCGCATTTCCTGAAGAATTAAAAGGGATCGTGTGCTCACGGGGCAAACCGAGGAACGCCGAGTGCGAGAAGGGATATGACAGGGGAAGGGAAATGACAGGGGCTGGGGCTCGATCGACCTCTGAGCAACCTGGGCGCGAGGCCCGTCTCAGACAACATTGCTCCAATCTTCTGACTCGCCTCAAGCTTGAGGGTTTACCTATAAAATACCCTTTACAAGATTTAACCAAAGACATAACATCGCTCCCCTATTTATTAAGCACACATTTTTACACGTATCCTCCAGTCTAGCCACATATTTGTGAAATAACGTTGGAGAGCGAATTATCATCCAAATCACAAACACTTAGGCTAATTAAAATTTGAAGGGGAAAGTGCTGAAGAGTTTGTGTATCAACAGTCAAGAAAATAGTCATAAAGTATAGGGCCAACTAATGTATCAAAATAACAGGTTTTATTGTACCAAAATGTTTATATTCTGAAATAAATATGTCATATAGAAATACAAATGATTGCACAAACGTTGAATGAAATCTAGAAAATATTTTTGGGTCATTTTACAGGCGAAAGGACAGACGAATAAACTTCATTTGGGACAGCAAAGTGATGAAAAAATATTGTAATATTCCTTCCAATGTACAGTAGCGACTGTAGTCGCAGCGCACTGTGTGGTCTGGAGTGCTCAGATGATTTCCTAGGTTTGGATTGATTTACAGGACATGGTTTTATGCATTTGGATTATTCTTCATGAATTGGATGTCAGCATCAACCATCTCTTTCACCAGCTCCTAAAGAGTACAATAGCGGTTTAGTTTAGACACAGATATGACCTACTCTTAACCTACATAGTAGCCTAAATATTCATTTACAAACACTGATAACCAAACAGTTGATAGATTCTGGAAAAATAGGTTTAATACATAAAGGATTGGTTGAACTACAAAAGCCCTAAGACAAAAATAAGGGAAATAATGGAGACAACATAATTTGTATGCATCAAATCTGTTCAGAGGACTGCTTTCTCTTTATTTAGTCATGTTAATGTGATTTACTGTGGTTGGTAAGTGGGAGATTTGTCCAAATTGGTTTGTTGAATCACAGTTTAGCTACTTATTATTGCTCTATTAGGCTCATAGAGGCTTATAACCAGGTTTGAAGCATTATTTTAGCTACTTAAAAGCTACTTAATTTTCCCATCTTAAGTTGTGTTTAAAACAGCAGACTGATAACACAAAAGGCTGGCTGGGAAGAATGTCATCAAAGAAGAGCAGCATGCTGTGCATCTCCAGTTCCACCATGACACACACACACACACACACACACACACACACACACACACACACACACACACACACACACACACACACACACACACACACACACACACACACACACACACACACACACACACACACACACACACACACACACATATATGGGGGGAAGGTTAGTGTTAGGACATACAGTGCCTTCAGAAAGTATTCATACCCCTTGACTTATTCCACATTTTGTTGTGTTACAGCCTGAAAGCCAAATGGATGAGATTTTTTCTCTCTCACCCATCTACACACAATACCCCATAAAGACAAAGTGAAAACATGATTTTAGAAACATTTATTGAAAATGAAATTCAGAACAATCTAGTTTACATAAGTATTCACACCCCTGAGTCAATACTTTGGAGAAGCACCTTTGGCAGCGATTACAGCTGTGAGTCTTTCTGGGTAACTCTCTAAAAGCTTTCCACACCTGGATTTGTGCAACATTTGCCCATTATTCTTTTTTAAAAATTCTTCAAGCTCTGTCAAATTGGTTGTTGATCATTGCTAGACAACCATTTTCAGGTCTTGCCAAAGATGTTAAAGTAGATATAAGTCAAAACTGTAACTCGGCCACTCATTCACTGACTTCTTGGTAAGCCTCTCCAGTGTATATTTGGCCTTGTGTTTTAGGTTATTGTCCTGCTGAAAGGTGCATTCATTTCCCAGTGTCTAGTGGAAAGCAGACTGAACCAGGTTTCCCTCTAGGATTTTGCCTGTGCTTAGCTCCATTCCGTTTATTTTTTATTATGAAAAACTCCCAAGTACTTAACGATTACAAGCATACCCATAACATGATGCAGCCATGACTATGCTTGAAAATATGGAGAGTCAATTAGGTTAGGATTGTGGAGTAACTACAATGTTGTTGATCCATCATCAGTTTTATCCTATCATAGCCATTCAACTCTGTAACTGTTTTTAAGTCACCATTGGCCTCATAGTGAAATCCCTGAGTTAGGAAGGAGACCTGTTTCTTTGTAGTGAGTGGGTGTATTGATACACCATCCAAAGTGTAATGAATAACTTCACCATGCTCAAAGGGATATTCAATGTCTGTTTTTATTTTATTTTACCCATCTACCAACAGGTGCCCTTCTTTGCAAGGCATTGGAAAATCTCCCTGGTCTTTGTGGTTGAATCTGTGTTTAAAATTCACTGCTCGACTGAGGGACCTTACAGATAATTATATGTGTGGGGTAAAGAGATGAGGTTGTCATAAAAAAAATCATGTTAAACACTATTATTGCACACAGAGTGACCCCATGCAACGTATTATGTGACTTGTTAAGCAAATGTTTACTCCTCAACTTATTTTGGCTTGCCATAACAAAGGGGTTGTATACTTGACTCAAGACATTTCAGCCTTTCATTTTTAATGAATTTGTTTTAAAAAATCGAAAACATAATTCCACGTTTGACATTATGGGCTATAGTGTGTAGGGCAGTGACAATTCATTTTAAATTCAGCCTGTAACAAAACAAAATTTTGAAAAAGTCAAGTGGTGTGAATACTTTCTGAAGGCGCTGTAGATAAACACACTATCCAGGATATACTTTCACACTCCATCCCCCAGGTGGCAGCAACAGGGTCTAGGTGCTGAGCCAAAGCTGGATAAGCACATCAGGTGCTGCCAGTTAAGATCGTCAGTCTGTGTCCTAGCTTGCAAGCTGTGAGATTGCTGGGTTGTTTGGTGGCATGAGGCCTTTCATTTTTATTTTGAATCTTTAGTTTAGGCATGCTCGTTTGTAGTTTTATTTTTTGTTTCCGTCACCATCTGAACATACTAATCTGCTTGGGCTCGCCGAGTCAAAGGAGTCAAGATAGAGCTGTCCTTAGACCTAAGGTAAGGTTTCGGTCTCCCTGTGCACATGTGCATCCAACACCGTCCTCAAACGCTGATTTCTCACATAAAAGCACACATTAATTCAGGTTACAGAACCATTAGGCAAGCCTAGAACCCCTAGACTTAGCAAACACAATGTTAAAAGTAGGCTGTCTAGTCGGTTCCGTAACAATACACACAGACACACAGAGTAAAGTTCAACACCCACCTCAAAAGTGATCTTTGCTTTCCAGCCTAACTTTGTCAATGCTGTCACCTTACAGGTATTCATGGGGAAAGAGAGAGAGAGAGAGAGACAGAGAAAGGAAAAAGGAGAGAGAGAAACAAAAATATCTCAGTCACGTTTCATGGCCAGAGAATGGTGTTTAGAACAGAGTAATTTTACAGTCAGAGTTCAGTAGATACTTTCATTCCTCCACTATCTCTCAATATCAAACACATGCATAACTCACTAGGATGTCTATAGGATGTACACAGATATTCAGATCACACTCTCTCTCACCAACACACACGCAGACAAACGCACACGCACACACACAAGTCAGTATCCCCTCTCTCGGGGAAAGGGAGGTCACAAAGTCTCACTGGCCATCAATTCCGGACTCCCCCTATTTTCCCCCCTCCCTCTCGTCCAGACGGCCCCCGTCGGTGCCAGAGCATGATGAATTGTTGGACTCCAGTGGTGTAACCTCCTCCCTCCCTCATTCCCTTCTTGCTCCCTCCTCTGTTTCCCTGTTGTGTTCTGCACTAGGTTCACAATCCACTGTGACCCTGCCTGAGACCACCAAAGATACAGCCTGGAAAAAAAAACCTTCTCGCGCTCTCTCTTTTTCACTTGTTCTCTCTCTCTGTATCTCTTGCCCTTTCTGTTTGTCTCCTGGCTTTCTTTTCTCCCTCCTTATTTTAACAGTCTAAATAATTAGTTGTCATCCTAAAAATCAATGTGTATCTTTGAATCATACACACGTTTCTTGAACAACCCTGTTAAGTTTTCACACTTATTGTCAAGATTTACACTTACAGTTGATTAAGTGGTTACATATTTATAGAAGGCGAGTACGTGTCAGTCCCAATATGCTGACGGCCATGGCTGAATAGAGAAGTGAACTTATATAGGCAGAGAGCTCTTTTTCTATCTGACACTAGAACGCTTGAAAAGGTCTGTTTCTGGGTGATCTTATTACAGAGGAACGCTACAGCAGCTTTTGACCAGCCTGCTCCTACTCGGGGACACGCATATTTCAGCCTTTTATAGACCAGGGACCCACATCTCTGAGCTGCTCCACAGCCCTCAATCACAATGTCTTAACAGTCTCACACACACATGCATGCACACACGCATATGCAGACGTGCGCACACAAACTTTGTTGCGGTTGATTCATAAAATGTTTAGCTTCAAAATGCTTTTCATGTGTTTTTTTTGTTGTTGAGTAAATGCAACCTCCAATCACTCTTCAAAAGTGATTTATTTGTATTTTGTATAACTAATTTCAGTGATATTACAATCTTTACATAAGGCATCTGATAAAAGCTCTTGTCCTCTTTTAGTAGTCAGTTCACAAAGTCCATTTGCAGTCCTACAGAGTTACACTACATTACTCACATTCAGTTGGGTTCCAGTGCTATAAACAGCCACATTTATAGACTTATTATTACAGCAATGAACATCATTTATCGTTTAAGTATCATAATTATGTAAAGTTATATAATGATATGAATTATAGGAGTTATTAATGGAGTGACTCTATAATAACATTAATTATGTTCTATTTTAAAAGGAGAACATTTTGAAAGTGAAATTAATATCAGCTGTTTTTATCACGAATAACGGGGCGTTTCAAGGTGAGTCCACCCCAACTGATTTCAAACGTTATAAAGCACTCATAACCTTCTAAAACACTTTATAACCAGCCTGTTATCTGTTATAACGCACAACTAAACATATGTCTAGAACAAACCTTTATCAATGAAAATAATAGGTGAGATTCATCATTCTCAAATAAGGCATATTAAAGTGAAATGGCATTATACAACAAATCCCACAGCCATGTTGAGTTCCGGGAGAATTAATGATGAATGTAAATATTGTGAAGGGAAGGAGGGATAAAGAGGGGAAAGACCTCCTTATATGGAATCCCAGCCACACCAAGGACTGACCCACTATCATAGAATTAGGATTTAAAATACTTAATCATTTTATAGGATCTCTATGCTCACTATAATATCCCATGCAGTGGCATGATGTGGCCAGAGGTGGCACTGCTGAGGGCTGGAATTCATACAGCATCATCATGCCCAACCTCAGCATGATAATCCCTACAGAGACACATCTGCCTGAGATTCTGTACACTTCTGTTCCTGTATCTCTATGATTGGTCAGTGAGAAGAGAAGTCCATCTGTTTGTTAGACCTTTGATACAGCGTCTTTACACTGATAAAGAGCTTTCAAGTCCCAACACTGAAGTCCACAATGAGAACACAAACTTTGGATTCAGTGCTTCTGCGTTGCTCAGCATCTCTAGACATTTTCTAACTAGTGGAAATCACAGATGAGGGGTTGTTTGTCTATTACACAATTATAAACACACTTACACGCCTGCAGAAAAACTCAACCTTCTCAGAGATTTAAAACAAGAGCGTTC
This sequence comes from Coregonus clupeaformis, assembly GCF_020615455.1. Lineage (NCBI taxonomy): Eukaryota > Metazoa > Chordata > Actinopteri > Salmoniformes > Salmonidae > Coregonus > Coregonus clupeaformis. The sequence goes on along the minus strand of NC_059217.1, from coordinate 29,957,611 downwards.
TGTGCGGCCAAGCCGAGCCAGCTTACCTTTTAACAGACAGAGCATACATGTACCTAATAATAACAAGAACTACTAACAGATGGGGAACAATATAATCTTCATATGGATCCGATTTGGAACAGAACCCAGGTTTTTGGTATATCCTGTTTAAAATAGTGCACATGTCTGGAATAACAGAAATGGGTTTTAGAAAATGTGCTGTTTAGTGGACTGCTCTCTGAAGACATAGTGGGATTTGAGTAAATATTACATTTGTAGGGACCTTAAAATGAATGTGATAAAGATACAGTTCAGGCCAAATATATTGTCACCCTTGCACTTTTCTTAAATAATTCCCTACTTCTTCAAAAATAAGTTAAAGAAAAAAATAATATACACACTTGGTCACCCCACCTTGTTATTGGATTTCTAAAATTGCAGAACCAATTAGTTTTTTGTAAACTTAAATAAACTTAAACTTACAATATTAATTTAGAAAATGAAGACAAATGGCATAGACAAAATTATTGGCACCCCGAGCTTGCTGCACCTTTCTACTGGAAGTTTAGCCCACTTTTCAGTAGCAAACTGCTAAAATTCTTCTGTTTGAGGGGTGCCCTCCACCAACTGCTGTTTTCAGCTCTCGCCATAGATTTAGGATGTTATTCAGATCTGGACTCTTAGCTGCATCACTCCAAGAACAGTCTCTTTTTGAACCATTCCTTGGTGTTTTTGATGTGTGTTTGGGGTCATTGCTCAGCTGGAAGACCCACCACCTTCAATGGAGACCCAGTTTTTGGACACTGGGTTGAACATTGGACTCCAAAACACCTGACAATCTGCTGATTTCAGAAAAGCAACCCTACAGCATTATCAAACCTCCCCCATGCTTGATTGTAGAGAGGGTGTTCTTTTCATTGAATGTTTCATTTGGTCATCAGTAAACACAGTGCTGATCTGTATTCCCAAATATATCTAATTTTGTTTAATTGATGGAAATAACATTTCCTCAGGATTTAGGCTTGTTTCGGTGGGTTTTTGAAAAGTTCAATCAGGCTTTCTTGTGTCCCCTTCAGCAGTGGGGTCTTCCTATTTTTTGTTTACCAATAACCAAATGAAGCATTCAAAGACAATAATTGCACTACGTGCTAAATAACCAAATTGCCACAAAAAGTTGCCTAACCATCATCGATATCATTGTGATCATCATGGTCATCATCATGGTCGTCGACACCTGAATCCCAGTCCTCCTCTTCGCCCTCTTCATCATCATCTTCTCTACTATTAAAGATGTAAACCACTCTCTGAATGTGATCATGTCGATGTAGCCCACAGGTGATGAAGGCACTCTGAGTTAGCATGTAAAGCTAAGGAATTCCAGTATCGTTAATAAATCCCTGGCTGATTCAAAGCAGTGGCTGTGGCTGTGGCTGAGGTAACCTTCTCACACTGTAGAGAGAATACTACACACTACACTCACTGTAGTCCTGAGGTGAAGTGCATAGGCTGCATACACTAACAAACCTTATTTCTCACATACACACCCAGACTCATATCTTAATCCGGAATACAAATCTCCAACTATTTGTCTCTCTGAGATCTGGCAAAAGAGGTCTGGGTTATGGACCCGTTGTAGAGGAACATCAAACATCCTCAGAGAGGACACATACACAGGGGACAGGCTCTGAGGCTTTGATGTGGTTTGGAGAGGTCTGTAACAGTAGCTCTTGTATTTGTGTGACTGTGGACATGAGGATGGACACAGAGACATCAAACAGAGAGACATAGCAGTAGAGAACTCTGTGAGAGTCTGGACTGTGAGAGTCTGGAGTGTTTTTGTGTGTGTGTATGTGTGTGTGTGTGTGAGAGAGAGAGAGAGAGAGAGAGAGAGAGAGAGAGAGAGAGAGGATGTCTGGAACCCACGGTCTCAGCTGTCCCAGGGTTAGACTCAGATGACCAGACTGTAAGTTACCATAGGTGACACAAACAGAGGAGTGAAGTGAAGTGATTTCCCAGAAGCCTTTGCCCTATGTATGTAGGGCCGCATAGATGAATACTGATAGGAAGGGTGTTGGTGTTTGTGTGTTTGTTTGAGAATGTATAGTATTTGATTGTGTGAGAGAGTTCAGTTGTGATCTAGTTCATTAGCATTTTGGCCCAGGTGTAAGCAAGGGTTTGACGCTGTGAGAAAGAGAGTGAGAGAAAGAGGGAGAGAGAAAGCAAAAGAAAGAGAGTCCAGGTTTGCAGGTGTGGCAGCTCTTTATTCCTTTCCACTCTACTGAAAAATTACTTATCTTTCACTGGTCACTTCTCCATTCCCCCATCCCTCCCTCCCTGTCAAGTGAGTAAACCTATGAGTGTGACGTCTTGATTAGCAAAGAAAGAGACCAGTCTCTCTCTCTCTCTACCCCCCTTCCGTGATGATTGTTCTCCATCAGTGCTCATTAAAATTCCTGGGAAAGCTGTGTGATAAATATTTACGTGCTTGAGGACACACTCTCCACACACTCTAAACACTCTTGAGGAGCGACGTGGAGGCTAGCAGCAGATAGCACTAAGTGCCCCAACGCCATTGCTAACTACTCTGCCTGCCCCTCAACTCCAAAGAGATTTGTATATGTGAAGTACTTACTGTCAAGATAACCAGCGCAGGGAGAGAGAGGGCAAGATTTATAGTGTAGCCCGACAACCATGTGTGTGTGTAATGTGTGTGTATGTTTGTGTGTGTGTGTGCATTGTATGAGATATTAAAACGTTTAGAATGAACATGCAAGCACACACACACATGCACGCACACACACCATTAACATTCTCATTAACCACACTATTCAGACCTGGACTCCCCACTACTGTTCCAGAGGCTCATAGTCTGTTACTGAGAGGGGGTCACACAGAGGGAGGGTCTCTGTTCCGTTCTGCATTCTATTACTCATGGGGACGGGAAACAGATCATAATTCCTAGAGTCAGCAGAATGCTCTGGGAGAGGGAGAGAGACGGAGAAAGAGAGAGAGATGAGGAGAGGAGAGGGGGAAAGAAACACACACAGAGAGAGAGAGGAGGGAGAAAGAGAATAAATGGAGAGAGAACAAAGAGAGAGGGAGAGTGAGGGAGAAATTCAGGTAACTGCTAGTCTACATGCTGAGAGGTCAGACACACTATCAAATCAAATCAAAGTTTATTCGTTGAGTACACAGATTTGCAGATGTTATCGCAGGTGCAGTGAAATGCTTATGTTTCTATCTCCAATAGTACAGTAATATCTAGCAATACAATAACAATACACACATATTAAAAATAAAATAAATAAATATCAGAAATATCAGAACGAAAGTCAAGACAGAACAAAAAAAGGTGATTCTGATCCAACCATATATTCATACATTGTGGACAATGTTCTTGTGTCCAGTGCAGTCAAATTTCATTGCTATTGTTCATATTTTTCCCTCTTGAAAGTTCATCTGCTCAAAGTAAAGTTCTTTGTGTTATTTATGAGGAATAATGCGTTTCCCCCCTCCATTTATTTGTCGAATTTGTCCACACAATTAAACTATGAAAGAGAAGAATGGCAGGCTTAGATGTCATTATTTTCGATGCTATATTATTGACAACGATTATAGTTATTTCGTTTTAATTTCATCCATTTACTATCTCCTTTCCCATAATTTGCATTTAAAATCCCTTTTGGGATCAACCATTCTTTAAAAAGAAAAAGGGGATGAACTAATCTGGTTTAAAACCTAAGATACATTTTCATATAGAAATACGTTTGGGAGATGTAGGAGTGGTTTTGTTTACTAAGGAATTGGATCATTGGGCAGGAGGGAGGAGGGTAGAGGGGGAACAATGGGTATATGTGGATATTGTGTGTTTGGTATGTTGTGTCTCTCCTTTTTTGTTTAGAATTATTATTGTCACAAACGCTATACAAATGACATTTTGTCAGCATTGCATATTACAAACGTATTCTTATGTTTTGTATATTTTACTTCATCCTATGGTACTACAGGCATACAATTTGATTACTCATCTTTATTTGAATAGTTATGGTCATTAGACAGAAGAAATGTTCTGAATTTAACATAATTTCATGGAATGTGAAGTCTATGGCACAAATAATTAATTACCTAAAGAAATCAAATGTGACATAGCCCTGTTGCAAATTAATGCAACAACTTAAACAAATTGAAAAAGATTGGGATGGAGAAATACACTATATATACAAAAGTATGTGGACATCCCTTCAAATTAGTGGATTTAGCAATTTCAGCAACACCCGTTGCTGACAGGTGTATAAAATCGAGCACACAGCCATACAATCTCCATAGACAAACATTGGCAGTAGAATGGACTTATTGAAGAGCTCAGTGACTTTCAACGTGGCACCGTCATAGGATGCCACATTTCCAACAAGTCAGTTCATGACATTTCTGCCCTGCTAGAGCTCCCCCAGTCAACTGTAAGTGCAGTTATTGTGAAGTGGAAATGTCTAGGAGAAACAACGGCTCAGCCGCAAAGTGGTAGGCCACATAAGCTCACAGAACGGGACCGCCGAGTGCTGAAACACGTAGAGAGTAAAAATCGTCTGTCCTCGGTTACAACACTCACTACCGAGTTCCAAACTGCATCTGGAAGCAATTTCAGCACAAAAACTGTTAGTCGGGAGCTTCATTAAATTGTTTTGCATGGCCGAGCAGCCACATACAAGCCTAAAATCACCATGTTTAATGCCAAGCGTCGGCTGGAGTGGTTTAAAGCTCGCCGTCATTGGACTCTGGAGCAGTGGAAACGCATTATCTGGCGTTATGAAATACATTTCACCATCTGGCAGTCCGACGGACAAATCTATGTTTGGCGGATGCCAGGAGAACGCTACCTGCCCCAATGGTAGTGTGAACTGTAAAGTTTGGTGGAGGAGGAATAATGGTATGGGGCTGTTTTTCATGGTTCGGGCTAGGCCCCTTAGTTCACAGTGAAGGGAATACAATGACATTCTAGACGATTCTGTGCCTCCAATTTTGTGGAAACAGTTTGCGGAAGGCCCTTTCCTTCTTCATTATGACAATGCCCCCGTGCACAAAGTGAGGTCCATACAGAAATGGTTTGTCAAGATTGGTGTGGAAGAACTTGAATGGCCTGCACAGAGCCCTGACCTCAACCCCATCGAACACCTTTGGGATGAATTGGAAACACTGAAACATGCATGAGAGCATCAGCTCTTCCGGATGACTGTGTGATCACGCTCTCTGTAGCCGATGTAAGTAAGACCTTTAAACAGGTCAACATTCACAAGGCCGCAGGGCCAGATGGATTTCCAGGATGTGTAATCCGAGCATGCGCTGACCAACTGGCAAGTGTCTTCACTGACATTTTCAACCTCTCCCTGTGTGAGTCTTTAATATCAACATGTTTTAAGCAGACCACCATTGTCCCTGTGCCCAAGAACACTAAGGTAACCTGCCTAAATGACTACCGACCCATAGCACTCACGTCTGTAGCCATGAAGTGCTTTGAAAGGCTGGTCATGGCTCACATCAACGCCATTATCCCAGAAACCCTAGACCCACTCCAATTTGCATACCGCCCCAACAGATCCACAGATTACGCAATCTCTATTGCTCTCCACACTGCCCTTTCACACATGGACAAAAGGAACACCTATGTGAGAATGCTATTCATTGAGTACAGCTCAGCGTTCAACACCATAGTGCCCTCAAAGCTCATCACTAAGCTAAGGACCCTGGGACTAAACACCTCCCTCTGCACCTGGATCATGGACATCCTGACGGGCCTGCCCCAGTTGGTAAGGGTAGGTAACAACACATCTGCCACGCTGATCCTCAACACGGGGGCCCCTCAGCGGTGCGTGCTCAGTCCCCTCCTGTACTCCCTGTTCACTCATGACTGCATGGCCAGGCATGACTCCAACACCATCATTAAGTTTGCCGATGACACAACAGTGGTAGGCCTGATCACCAACAACGACGAGACAGCCTATAGGGAGAAGGTCAGAGACCTGGCCGTGTGGTGCCAGGACATCAACCTCTCCCTCAACGTGACCAAGACAAAGGAGATGATTGTGGACTACAGGAAAAAGAAGAGGGCCAAGCACACCCCCATTCTCATCGACGGGCTGTAGTGAAGCAGGTTGAGAGCTTCAAGTTCTTTGGTGTCCACATCACCAACAAACTAACATGGTCCAAGCACACAAAGAGTCATGAAGAGGGCAAGACAAAACCTGTTCCCCCTAAGGAGACTGAAAAGATTTAGCATGGTACCTCATATCCTCAAAAGGTTCTACAGCTGCACCATCGAGAGGATCCTGACTGGTTGCATCACTGCCTGGTATGGCAACTGCTTGGCCTCCGACCGCAAAGCACTACTGAGGGTAGTGCGTATTGCCCAGTACATCACTTGGGCCAAGCTTCCTGCCATCCAGGACCTCTATATCAGGCGGTGTCAGAGGAAGGCCCTAAAAATTGTCAAAGACTCCAGCCACCCTAGTCATAGACTGTTATCTCTGCTACCGCACGGCAAGTGGTACCAGAGCGCCAAGTCTAGGTCCAAGAGGCTTCTAAACAGCTTCCACCCCCAAGCCATAAGACTCCTGAACATCTAATCAAATGGCTACCCAGACTATTTGCATTGCCCCCTCCCCCTCTTTTATGCTGCTGCTACTCTCTGTTTATTATCTATGCATAGTCACTTTAATAACTCTACCTACATGTATGGTGTGGTCCTCTGTAGCTCAGCTGGTAGAGCACGGCGCTTGTAACGCCAAGGTAGTGGGTTCGATCCCCGGGACCACCCATACACAAAAAAATTTATGCACGCATGACTGTAAGTCGCTTTGGATAAAAGCGTCTGCTAAATGGCATATTATTATATTATTATATATGTACATATTACCTCAATTACCTCGACTAACCGGTGCCCCCGCACATTGACTCGGTACTGGTACCCCAATATATATAGCCTGTCTTTTGTTATTTTTACTGCTGCTCTTTCATTATTTCTTAAACTGCATTGTTGGTTAAGGGCTTGTAAGTAAGCATTTCACTGTAAGGTCTACACCTTTTGTATTCGGCTCATGTGACAAATAACATTTGATTTGATTTGAAAGCAGACTGCAAGCCAGGCTAATCGCCCAACCTCACTAATGCTTTTGTGGTTGATTGGAAGCAAGTCCCCGCAGCAATGTTCCAACATCTAGTGGAAAGCCTTCCCAGAAGAGTGGAGGCTGTTACAGCAGCAAAGGGGGGATTTGTATATTTAACATTATATTTTAGTCATTCAGCAGGTGCTCTTATCCAGAGCAACTTACAGTTATTGAGTGCATACATTATTTTATTTTTTTCATACTGGCCCCCGGTGGGAATCGAACCCACAACCCTGGCGTTGCTAGCGCCATGCTCTACCAACTGAGCAACACGGGGCCCACACCTTACTCACACAAAGGGGAGTGGCATTGCTGTTCAATAATACTATAAAGCACAAGATAAAGTCTCAGTATGTTGACCCCAACTGTCTGTTTATTTTCCTACATGTTATATTGGGCAATGCAGAAGGGCTCTTTGTGAATATGTATGGTCTTAATGAGAATATTGCTTTGATATTCATGATCAACTTTACACTTTCCCAGAAAAAACATGTATTATAACAGGGGATTTTAATCAAATATTGAATGTGGAGAAAGACAGATCAAGTAAGAAAGCCTTTACAGCTACAAAATCAAGAACATTGAATTGACAACTATTAGATATGATCAATAACAATGGGCTTGCAGACATCTGGCGAATTTTACATCCAGAAGACAGAGAATATACATTTTATATTCTAGGTCTACTCCAGACTAGACAAGTTTTTTTCTGTCCAACTTGCTTATCCCCAAAGTACAATCAGTGACAATAGATAATATTATTATATCTGATCACAGTCTAGTAAAGTTGGTTGTAGAAATAGAGGGAAGCCCACTCAAAATGTATAAGTGGCGATTTAACCCTTCTCTATGATCAGAGCATGATTTTGTACCTTTTATTTGCAAAGAAATGTAAGAATTCATGGAAATTAATGAATAGTCAAATGATGATTTTATTTATGTTTGGGAACCCTTCAAGGCAGTTTTGAGGGGTAAAATTCAAGGTTATTGTGGCTGGAAAAGGAGAAAACGACTTGAAAAAGAGACTGAGTTGGAAAGGAAAATGAAAGTGCTAGAATTGGGTAATTCTTCTTTGAATGCACCTAATGTTAATCAGCAAATACTGTTACAACTTAAACATCAATACAACATGTTTTAAACGAAAGCAGTTGAAGCAGAATTAGCATTTTCAAGGTTGACGTACCTGTACTATGAAGAGGAGGCTGGAAAACTGCTGGCAAGAATGATAAAGAAAAGGACAACACAATCATATATCTCCTCCATGAACTGTATTAACTGAAACAGTTGAATTTAACAAATAATTATTTAATTTCTACCAACATTTGTATAAATCAAAAACTTCTGGTACTATTTATTCCATTAAGTTACTAAAGTTGCACGATGAGTCCCAATTGGATGAACCAATCTCAATACAGGAAATCAATGATGCCATTTTAGAGCTAGCAAAATTAAAGGCAGCAGGAAGTAATGGTTATATCTCAGTATTTTATAAGCAGTTTGTAACTATATTTCACCATTACTTCTTAAACTGTATAATATTTTTTGGGATCATGGTATTGTGAATGGAACTACTGCTGAGGCAATTATCACACTCATTCCTGAAGGGGGAAAGACCTGTCTTAATGCTCTAACTATAGACCAATCAGTTTACTGTTTTAAGTAAAAATATCTGTACTTTACTTTACTATTTATATTTTTGGCTACTTTTACTTTTACTTCACTACATTCCTAAATAATTTTTACTCCATACATTTTCCCTGACACCCAAAAGTACTATTTACATTTTGAATTGAAAATGGTTCAATTCACACACTTATCAAGAGAACATCCCTGGTCATCCCTACTGCCTCTGATCTGGCGGACTCACTAAATACAAATGCTTTGTTTGTAAATTATGTCTGAGTGTTGGAGTGTGCCCCTGGCTATCCGTAAATAAAAAATAACAAGAAAATGGTGCCGTCTGGTTTGCTTAATATAAGGAAGTTGAAATTATTTATACTTTTACTTTTGATACTTAAGTACATTTTAGCAATTCCATTTACTTTTGATACATAAGTATATTTAAAACCAAATACTTTTAGACTTCTACTCAAGTAGTATTTTACTGGGTGACTTTCTCTTTAACTTGAGTCATTTTCTATTAAGGTATCTTTACTTTTACTTAAGTATGACAATTGAGTACTTTTCCACCACTGTGTATTAGACTAAGCATAAGTGATTTGATGATTTTGAAATGTTTAAGTTGAAATGGTGCTGGAAGAGTGGAGGCAGCCCCTATTTTCTTTGCGACTTGCGGTAACTCTCCATGGTTCTAAATCAACAGTTGTTTAGTAGTCTGAAAATGTCGGAAACATTAACTTGCTTGACAATGCTGTGGGTCATGTAACAGATGTTGCTCTCCGGTTCTGTGATGAAACAAAGGTGTGGTTGAATTTATTCTGCCACTGTCTTCTTATTGTCTCAGCATTAGTCTTATATACAGTGAGGGAAAAAAGTATTTGATCCCCTGCTGATTTTGTACGTTTGCCCACTGACAAAGACATGATCAGTCTATAATTTTAATGGCAGATTTATTTGAACAGTGAGAGACAGAATAACAACAAAAAAATCCAGAAAAACGCATGTCAAAAATGTTATAAATTGATTAGCATTTTAATGAGGGAAATAAGTATTTGACCCCTCTGCAAAACATGACTTAGTACTTGGTGGCAAAACCCTTGTTGGCAATCACAGAGGTCAGACGTTTCTTGTAGTTGACCACCAGGTTTGCACACATCTCAGGAGGGATTTTGCCCCACTCCTCTTTGCAGATCTTCTCCAAGTCATTAAGGTTTCGAGCCTGACGTTTGGCAACTCGAACCTTCAGCTCCCTCCACAGATTTTCTATGGGATTAAGGTCTGGAGACTGGCTAGGCCACTCCAGGTCCTTAATGTGCTTCTTCTTGAGCCACTCCTTTGTTGTCTTGGCCGTGTGTTTTGGGTCATTGTCATGCTAGAATACCCATCCACGACCCATTTTCAATGCCCTGGCTGAGGGAAGGAGGTTCTCACCCAATATTTGACGGTACATGGCCCCGTCCATCGTCCCTTTGATGAGGTGAAGTTGTCCTGTCCCCTTAGCAGAAAAACCTCCACCTCCAAAGCATAATGTTTCCACCTCCATGTTTGACGGTGGGGCTGGTGTTCTTGGGGTCATAGGCAGCATTACTCCTCCTCCAAACACGCCGAATTGAGTTGATGCCAAAGACCTCGATTTTTTCATCTCATCTGACCACAACACTTTCACCCAGTTCTCCTGTGAATCATTCAGATGTTCATTGGCAAACTTCAGACGGGCCTGTATATGTGCTTTCTTGAGCAGGGGGACCTTGCGGGCGCTGCAGGATTTCAGTCCTTCACGGCATAGTGTGCTACCAATTGTTTTCTTGGTGACTATGGTCCCAGCTGCCTTGAGATCATTGACAAGATCCTCCCGTGTAGTTCTGGGCTGATTCCTCAACGTTCTCATGATCATTGCAACTCCACGAGGAGAGATCTTGCATGGAGGCCCAGGCCGAGGGAGATTGACAGTTATTTTGTGTTTCTTCCATTTGCGAATAATCACACCAACTGTTGTCACCTTCTCACCAAGCTGCTTGGCGATGGTCTTGTAGCCCATTCCAGCCTTGTGTAGGTCTTTAATCTTGTCCCTGATATCCTTGGAGAGCTCCTTGGTCTTGGCCATGGTGGAGAGTTTGGAATCTGATTGATTGATTGCTTCTGTGGACAGGTGTCTTTTATACAGGTAACACAATGAGATTAGGAGCACTCCCTTTAAGAGTGTGCTCCTAATCTCAGCTCATTACCTGTTTAAAAGATACCCGGGATCCAGAAATCTTTCTGATTGAGAGGGGGTGAAATACTTATTTCCCTCATTAAAATGCAAATCAATTTATAACATTTTTGACATGCGTTTTTCTGGATTTTGTTGTTGTTATTCTGTCTCTCACTGTTCAAATAAACCTACCATTAAAATTATAGACTGATCATTTCTTTGTCAGTGGGCAAAAATACAAAATCAGCAGGGGATCAAATACTTTTTTCCCTCACTGTATCAAGGTCGAAAGGCATGTGAACTAACCGGTTATAGAGCAAACAACACAATTATCACAACACATAACTTGTAATATGGCTTTTTTTTTGTACGGGCTTGGCTTCACCAATGATTTTACCCACGCACCGCTACTGGTTGTCTAATGGCTAACAAGCTTCTCAGTAATGATCAATTAGCGGATATTGCAACTATTGAATCAGGTGAATTACTATCAGAATCAAAATGAATCAACCAAAGAGTCTCCCTGTTACAGGAGTGGGTCGCAGTTCCGGATCGACCCACTAGGTGTCATCCTCCGACAACCATGGGCACCTCCTCACTCACAGTCGGGACTAATTATCTGCTTATTGGTGTCACCTGTGGCTATCTGATTCACCTGTGTATTTATGCCCTCACTTCCCTGTGCTCCCTTGCTCAGTTTTCTCTGCTAGTTCCTTAATGTCAAGCAGTACGTATCAGTGTCGGATCACGTGACGGAGTTACAGGTACTCTCCCTGTGTCATTGTGTTTTTCCAGTCAGAGTTAGTATTTCATATTGTTTGCTGTCAGCCTGTTTTTTGGAGACCTATGTGCTCCTCTTTTGTTTTCGTGTATAGTCCGTTGTTTTGTATCCTGGCTTTTGGACCACCAGTAAAGATCCTTGTTTCACCATCCTTGCCTACTGTCTATCCTGCACCGTGCCTGGGTCACACCTCACAACAACCCTTACATCTCCCGTTTCTATAAAGTATTGTACACCTCTGATTGTAAATCCACACCAAGCCAGATTGAGTGGTTTAAAAAATATATAAGAACTCCTCTTCTCTCAACTGAGGAAGCCAGCTTGCTGGGAGCCCATATCTCTCTCCATGAACTCAAAGGGGCATTGGATAACATGAATAAAGGCAAATCACCTGGTTGTATTGGTATTCCTCCTGGGGTCTATTTACAATTTTGGAACCAATAAGGTACACTGTTACTTTAAATGATTAACACAGCCGTTTACAAAGGTTCACTTGGAAGGGATGTAAATAAAGTGCTAATTAAGCTTTTATAAAAATAATGTAAGGATAGCACCAAGTGCTCTCACTATCTTCGATAAACACAGATATTCAACTATTTTCAAAAATGTTGTCGCCCCATCTTCAAACTTACCCAAATTGCTACATCTGGACCAAAGCGTGTTTGTTAAAAATTATTATCCTCATATAACCTCTGTCATCTATTACATATCTTACACTACATGGCCAAATGAATGTGGACAACTGCTCGTCGAACCTCTCATTCCAAAATCATGGGCATTAACATGGAGTAGGTCCCGTCTTTGCTGCTATAACAGCCTCCACTCTTCTGGGAAGGCTTTCCACCAGAACATTACTGTGGGGACTTGCTTTCATTCAGCCAACAGAGCATTCGTGAGGTTGGGCACTGATGTTGGGCGATTAGGCCTGGCTCGCAGTCGGCATTCCAATTCATCCCAATGGTGTTCGATGGGGTTGAGGTCAGGGCTCTGTGCAGGCCATTCAAGTTCTTCCACACCGATCTCGACAAACCATTTCTGTATGGACCTCGCTTTGTGCACGGGGCATTGTCATGTTGAAATAGGAAAAGGCCTTCCCCAAACTGTTGCCACAAAGTTGGAAGCACAGAATCGTCTAGAATGTCATTGTATGCTGTAGCGTTAAGGTTTCCCTTCACTGGAACTAAGGGGCCTTGCTCGAACCATGAATAATGGCCTCAGACCCTTATTCCTCCTGCACCAAACTTTACAGTTGGCACTATGCATTCGGGCAGGTAGGGTTCTCCTGGGTTCCGCCAAACCCAGATTTGTCCGTCGGAATGCCAGATAGTGAAGCATGATTCATCACTCCAGAGAACACGCTTCCACTGCTCCAGAGTCCAATGGCGGCGAGCTTTACACAACTCCAGCCGAAGCTTGGCATTGCGCATGGTGATCTTAGGCTTGTGTGCAGCTGCTCGGCCATGGAAACCCATTTCATTAAGCTCCTGACTAACAGTTATTGCGCTGACGTTGCTTCCATAGGTAGTTTGGAACTCGGTAGTGAGTGTTGCAACCAAGGACAGACAATTTTTATTTCATCCCAGCTTGTGTGGCATACCACTTCGCGACTGAGCCGTTGTTGCTCCTAGGCGTTTCCACTTCACAATAACCGCACTTACAGTTGATCGGGGCAGCCCTAGCAGGGCAGAAATTTGACGAACTGACTTGTTGGAAAGTTGGCATCCTATGACGGTGCCACGTTGAAAGTCACTGAGCTCTTCAGTACGGGCAATTCTACTGCCAATGTTTGTCTATGGATATTGCATGGCTGTGTGCTCGATTTAATAGACCTGTCAGCAATGGGTGTGGCTGAAATAGCCAAATCCACTAATTTGAAGGGATGTCCACATACATTTTGACATGTAGTGTACATTCTTCATCAGAAACGAAAACTCCTTGGGCAGTTCTATCTCTCGACGCAGAAAATGCTTTTGATACACTAGAATAGTCATATATTTGGTCGGTTTTGGAACTTATGGGACTTGGCTCCAATTTCATTAATATAATGAAAATACTATATGCCAATTCCTCAGCCATAGTAATAACAGGCTGCTCTGTTCCGTTCAGAATAATTAGAAGTAGCAGGTAAGGTGACCCTTTTTATTGTCTATGGAGCACCTCTCCCAGGCAATTCGACAATCGAAAGAAACTACACCAATATCTCTCAATTCTACTGATCACGTAATCTCAATAAACACTGACGATATCTTACTTTATCGAGACAATGTATCTCAACCCCTCCCAAAAGCTCTGAAGATCATAGACAAATGCAGCTCTATCTCAAGTTATAAAATAAATCAAACCAAATCTGCCCTACTGCCTCTCAAGACCCCGATGGAGGACTCTACTTCAATCATTTTCCATTTTAAATATTTGGGAATATATATATTTCCTTCCTTATATAAAACCATTGCCAGAAACTATAATAGAATGCTCAAACCAATTCAATTCAACCTGTCGATGGACTAATACCAGCTGCTTTAAGCGGCAGAATATCTATTGTCAAAATGAATATATTGCCACGGCTGAATTTCTGTAGTTCAATGCTTCCTTTGTCTCCCCCTTCTGGCTATTGGGATCAAATCCATAGTACGGTTTCAAAATGTATATGGCAAGGTAAGGGAGTCAGCATACAATTAACAAACTTGCAAAGAGGGAAAGACGTAGGAGGACTATCCATACCAAACTTTAAATTGTATTTCCAGGCACTAGCATTTCCTCCCATCCCAAATTGATTTAGACATGATTCTTCCACCCCCTTGCAGAGTATAGAGAGAAATATGGTGTCTCCTATTGCCCAGGAAGAGTTGGTCTTCACTGATATATCCCTTAAACAATGTAAACTACGCTTTGGTCCTATTATTGCTCAATTGAAAAACAATGTAACTGAATCAAAATGGCATACCCATACTCTAATATTTCACAATAACACCTTTCGATCTGGAGGGCATCTTTTTGCATCTCCCCAATGGTCCAAATGTGGAATCTGTACCCTTGCTAATATCATGGACAGTAATGGTTTGAGAACATTCCAAGACTTGAAAGACACATACACATTACCAAGCAAATCTTAGATTAGCTATGCTGGCCTATGGAGTCCCTTCGGAAACCCAACTACTGAACCATCCAATGATGGGATTTATAAATACATTATCTGGGCTACTGAAAGGACTGATCTCTATAATATATAAACAACTTTTGGAAAGCTCATATTCTGAGCTAGCCATTAAAAATGTATGGTCCACAGATCTAATTGAATCTGAACAACCCTTTAACTGGAACAGAATATGGAGAAATATGACCTTGGCATCCTGTAATCCAAACCATCAACTTATACAAGTTTGTTCACAGACTGTATTTAGCACCAAGGAAATGTTTTGGGTGACTGACGAGCAACCCTAGTTGATAGGGGGTATTTCTTACTGTTTTTCTTTTGAGTGGCAGCCTATGGGTACAGGTTTTATAAATGTATACTTTGAAATGAATAATGTACCTGTAACCCCCACGAACAAAAAATAGCACAAAAAAATACAGAAATATCAGAATGAGCAATATTATGACTGAGGTTCTTAATGATCTTCTTGGCTTTCGAATAAATACATAATAATGTTTTATTGTCACATATACCGGTTAGGTGCAGTGAAATGTGTTGTTTTACAGGGTCAGCCATAGTAATACAGCACCCCTGGAGTAAATTTGGGTTAAGTGCCTTACTCAAGGGCAGATGGGCAGATTTTGTACCTTTTCGGCTCGGGTATTTGAACCTGCTACCATTCAGTTACAGGCCCAACGCTCTAACCACTAGGCTACGTATCACACCGGGTGCTGTAGCTGTCCTGGAGGGCAGGCAGTGGGTCGCCGGTGATGGGTTGGGCTGACCGCACAACCCTCTGGAGAGCCATGCGGTTGCAGGCGGTACAGTTGCCGTGCCAGGCGGTGATGCAGCCCAACAGATTGCTCTCACTTGGTGCATCTGTAGAAGTTCTTGAAGCTCTTAGGGGCCATGCCGAATTTCTTCAGCCTCCTGAGGTTGAAGAGGCGCTGTTGCACCTTCTTATCCACTGTGTCGGTATGGTGGGACCATTTCAGTTCGTTGGTGATGTACATGCCAAGAAACTTGACATTCTTGACCCTCTCCACTGCAGCCCCATCGGTGTGGATGGGGGCGTGCTCTCTCTGTTGTTTCCTGTAGTCCACGATCATCTCCATTTTGTTGAGGGAGAGGTTATTTTCCCGACACCACTCCGACAGGGTGTCTCATCGTTGTAGGTGAACAGGCCTACCACTGTTGTGTCGTCAGCAAACTTGATAGAGTTGGAGTCGTGTGTGGCCACGCAGTCATGGGTGAACAGGGAGTACAGGAGGGGGCTGAGCACCCACCCCTGGGGGGGCCCTGTGTTGAAGATCAGTGTGGCGGAGGTGTTGTTGCCTACCCTCACCACCTGGGAGCGACACGTCAGGAAGTCCAGGATCCAGTTGCAGAGGGAGGTGTTTAGTCCCAGGGTCCTTAGCTTAGCGATGAGCTTTGAGAGCACTATGGTGTTGAATGCTGAGCTGTAGTCAACGAACAGCATTCTCACGTAGGTGTTCCTCTTGTCCAGGTGGGAAAGGGCAGTGTGGAGAGCAATAGACATTGCATCATGCGTGTATCTGTTGGGGCAGTATGCAAATTGAAGTAGGTTGAGGGTGTCAGGTTACGTGGAGGTGATATGGTCCTTGGTTAGCCTCTCAAAGCACTTGATGATTACGGGGCAATAGTCATTTAGTTCAGTTACCTTTGCTTGCTTGGGTACCAGAACAGTGGTGGACATCTTGAAGCAAGTGGCGATGACAGGCTGGGTAATGGCGAGATTGATTATGACCGTACACACTCTAACCAGCTGGTTTGCACATGCTCTGAGGAAGCGACTTCAAATCAAATCAAATCAAATCAAATCAAATTTTATTGGTCACATGCGCCGAATACAACAGGTGCAGACATTACAGTGAAATGCTTACTTACAGCCCTTAACCAACAGTGCATTTATTTTAAACAAAAAAGTAAGAATAAAACAACAACAAAAAAGTGTTGAGAAAAAAAGAGCAGAAGTAAAATAAAGTGACAGTAGGGAGGCTATATATACAGTAAAATAAAGTGACAGTAGGGAGGCTATATATACAGGGGGGTACCGTTGCATAGTCAATGTGCGGGGGCACCGGCTAGTTGAGGTAGTTGAGGTAATATGTACATGTGGGTAGAGTTAAAGTGACTATGCATAAATACTTAACAGAGTAGCAGCAGCGTAAAAGGATGGGGTGGGGGGGCAGTGCAAATAGTCCGGGTAGCCATGATTAGCTGTTCAGGAGTCTTATGGCTTGGGGGTAGAAGCTATTGAGAAGTCTTTTGGACCTAGACTTGGCACTCCGGTACCGCTTTGCCGTGCGGTAGCAGAGAGAACAGTCTATGACTAGGGTGGCTGGAGTCTTTGACAGTTTTGAGGGCCTTCCTCTGACACCGCCTGGTATAGAGGTCCTGGATGGCAGGGAGCTTTGCCCCAGTGATGTACTGGGCCGTACGCACTACCCTCTGTAGTGCCTTGCGGTCAGAGGCCAAGCAGTTGCCATACCAGGCGGTGATGCAACCAGTCAGGATGCTCTCGATGGTGCAGCTGTAGAATTTTTTGAGGATCTGAGGACCCATGCCAAATCTTTTTAGTCTCCTGAGGGGGAATAGGCTTTGTCGTGCCCTCTTCACGACTGTCTTGGTGTGTTTGGACCATGATAGTTCGTTGGTGATGTGGACACCAAGGAACTTGAAGCTCTCAACCTGTTCCACTACAGCCCCGTCGATGAGAATGGTGACTTGTGATGCCATCTGGGTAGGCAGCCTTTGTGAGGTTTAACACGCTTGAAAGTCTTGCTCACATCGACCCCAGAGATCGAAAGCCCACAGTCCTTGTGAGCAGCAGGGGCCCCCGTCAGCGGCTCAGTGTTATTCTCCTCAAAGCGGGCAAAGGTGTTCAGTTTATCTGGGAGTGAGGCTTCGGTGACAGTGACATGGCTGCCACATGCGTCTTGTGTCCGAGACTCCACTTTGTCCCTCTACTGTCATTTCTTTGATCACTTTATGGAAGTCATAGCTGGTCTGTTTGTACACGTCCATGTTCCCGGTCGCCTTGCCGTGGTTAAATGCAGTGGTTCGCACTTTCAGTTTTGCGCGAATGCTGCCATCTATCCACAGTGTTTGGTTTGAATATGTTCTGATCGTCACTGTAGGAACAACATCCACTATGCACTTCCTGATGAACCCAGTGGCCGAGTCAGTGTAATCGTCGAGGCGACCCAAAACATATCCCAGTCCACGAGGCGACCCAAAACATATCCCAGTCCATGTGATCAAAACAGTCCTGTAGCATAGATTCTGATTGGTCATTCCACCGATGGACAGTCCTTACCACGGGTGCTTCCTGTTTAAATTTCTGCCTACAGGCTGGGAGCAGCAGGATGGAGGCGTGATCTGATTTGCCAAAGGGAGGGTGGAGGAGGGCCTTGTAGCCTTCCCTGAAGGCAGAATAACAATGGTCAAGTGTCCTCTCTCCACGTGTAGCACAGGAGATATGTTGGTAGAACCTTGAAAGTGCTTTCGTCAGATTTCCTTTATTAAGTTCCCCAGTGACAACAAATGCGGCCTCTGGAAATGCGGTTTCCAGTCCGTTCAAAGTCCAGTGAAGTTCATTAAGTGCCAACTTGGTGTCAGCATGAGAGGGAATGTACATGGCTGTAACAATAACAGCTGAACATTCTCTCGGAAGGTAATGGGGTCGGCATTTCATGGTGAGGTATTCCAGATCAGAAAAACAAAAGGACTTGAGATCCTGTATATTGCGACAATCACACTATGAGTTATTACTCATGAAACATACCCCTCCGCTTTTATTTTCCCCAGAGAGTTTTTCCTTCCTGTCCGCACGATGAACGGAGAACCCGGTGGGTTGCATGGATGGAGACAAAATCGAGGAAGAGGGCCACGTTTCCATAAACAGATTATGTTGCAGTCCCTTAGGTCTCTCTGAAAGGAGATCGGCCGGCTCTCCTTCCTCTCCTCCGCACGAGGACATTATATCCTTAATGTGTGTGAATAAAGATTTAAAGTGTGTTTCTATCACGACAACATGCATGTTTGTCTGGTACTGTGTTGTCTTACCTAGTAAAGTGTGTGTGTGTGTGTGTGTGTGTGTGTGTGTGTGTGTGTGTGTGTGTGTGTGTGTGTGTGTGTGTGTGTGTGTGTGTGTGTGTGTGTGTGTGTGTGTGTGTGTGTGTGTGTGTGTGTGTGTGTGTGTGTGTGTGTGTGTGTGTGTGTGTGTGTGTGCGTGTGTGTGTGTGGGTGTGTATGTGTGTGTGTGTGGACAAAGTCCTCAGAAGTCCCCACAGGAATAGTAAACAAACAAAAATTTGACCAACTGTTGATAAAATGCTATTTGTAGGGGGTTTAGGGTTAAGGTTAAAATTAATGTTAGAGTTAGGATTAGGGTTAGGATCTAGGGTTAGTTTTATTGTTAGGGTTAGGAGCTAGGGTTAGGTTCAGGATTAGGATTAAGGTTAGGTTTTCGGGTTAAGGGAAGGGTTAGGGTTAGGGAAAATAGGATTTTGAATGGGACTGAATTGTGTGTCCCCACAAGGTTAGTTATACAAAACTGTGTGTGTGTGTGTGTGTGTGTGTGTGTGTGTGTGTGTGTGTGTGTGTGTGTGTGTGTGCATGCGTAACATGTCTATCAGCCTCAGGGCGTTTCATATTTCTCATTCTGACATCAAAGGAGACATGATTTCCCCAAATTAAACAACATTTTCCTCAACCACACTACAGAAAACCCGAAAGATCAAAAGGAGGGAGCATAAGAGAGGGAGAGAGAGAAAGAAACAATGTTTAATTTCAGTAATGCTCCTGCACTGAGGGACCAGAGTCTGGGTCTGCTTTTGACACTTGGACCTCTATGTTCAGATTGAATTCTGATACGGTTCTTCTAATAGTATTTTGATAGTGCTCTGATTGGATTCCGAAAGCATTTAGATAGTGTTCTTAGAACACTAGTGCTAAAGAACATTGCATTTGTGCCTAGAAACAAATAGAACATGGACATTACTTCTATTAGTGTTCTGATAAGGTTAGAGTGACAATGCTCTCAAGTTTCTCTGGATGTCTGGATCCTACAGTTTTATATTATTGTTCTTTTCCCCCCCTAATTTCTGAAGCATAGATCCTATGCTTTCTGAGCTAAGTTTGTTTATTTGTGTATGTGTGTATTGTGCCCTGTCTTGGCCCATGCTATCGCTAGCTTCATCTCCACTCACCCCTTAGCCCCCATACACACACACGCCAATACATACACAATACACTAATACATACCATATAGGCTACATACCAACCCCCATTCACAGACCTGCTTTGGCAAAGGTGTCACAGAGGAGTGAGGGCTAGGGCAGCTGAGAGGCAAGTGCCCTTACACTAACTTGTGTGTGTGTGTGTTTGAGTGTGTGTCACAAAGAGGAAGGTATAGGTCACACACACACACACACACACAAAGATGAAGTGCAGACCATTCGGGTGCGGGGGGTAGTGTTTTTCCTACTAGCAGGGCTGAGGTGAGGGTTAGGTGAGGTGGTTCCACTAGAGATCAAAACAAAGCCTTCTCCTGTAAAGAATAGAATACAGTAGAATACAACTTTATAGTCTATCCAGGATGGAAAAGTTTCTTTGGCATCACCTTCCATTAAAAGGATCACATACATTCTCATAATATACATATTTACAGTTTTTTCCAACTGCTTACACACGTTTTCAAAACTATTTCTCATTTTTTCAAAACTCTACACACAATTCTCAAAACTGCACACACAAAATGCAAAATGCCTCACATCTCCTTCAAAATGCCATAAACACATGTCAGAATGAAGCATTTGCATCAAATGGCAAACACTTCTTTCATAATAGTACATTTTTGGATACAGCATGTAAACACTGTTGTTCTAAATCTAAAGCTCTTTGGTCTTTCATAGGCTTATATCTACATTTCAATACAATGTTCTACAGTGAAAGTAATCTGCTGAGAGGGGTAACAAGTACACTGTAAACACCAATGCAATGTAGAAACAGAAAATATTTATTAGGCCAAACATTACTGTTGTGTACAATAGCATACAACAAAACTATAAACATATGTAAACCAAAAGTATATTCTTTAGAATACAGTAAAGAACACAATTGTGTGTGTGGGGTCCCGGGGGGGGCAGTCCAGGAATTGGTAGGGGGGGGCAGTCACCCGTGCTAAGCTATACTTCATCTCTTCTCCGGGCTGGGTCTGGCCACAAAACTTTGTCCACATCACAAGATACGTTTTCTCTTGCCAAACATCGAGGGAAGTATCTCCTAGCATGGCGTATCCAACCTTGGACAGAGGCAACCTCTATGTCCCCACATGCGTCCTCCATTGCCTGGAGAAGCGGCATGCGGGCATGGGGTTGGCGATCATACACTTTCCAGCGCCAGGCTGAGAAGAATTCCTCTATGGGATTTAGAAAAGGTGAATATGAGGGTAGGTACAAAACTACAAATTGTGAATGGGTGGCAAACCAGTTTTGGACCAGAATAGCCCGGTGAAAACTAACATTGTCCCATATAACCACAAATCTTGCAGGCTCCTGATCTGGATCAGGGACAAGCATTGTGTAAATTGCATCCAGAAAAGTGAGCCTATGGCCGGTCTTGTACGGACCCAGTGTGGCATTGTGATGGAGGATCCCGTTTTGAGTGATGGCAGCACACATAGTTATATTACCCCCACGCTGTCCAGGGACATTGGTAATTGCCCTCTGTCCTTTTACATTTCTTCCGCGGCGCCTGGTTTTGGTGAGGTTGAAGCCAACATCATCCACATAAATAAATTCATTGTGAATTACATGGGCATCCATCTCCAATACTCTCTGTAACAGACTAAAGGATATACAGATGAGTAAATATGGTATGTCTGAAGTACTGGAAATAGTGTTGCATACATACCTCTACAAAGTCATGTCGCAGATTCTTGACTCTGTCAGAGTTTCTCTCAAATGGCACCTTGTAAAGTTGTTTCATCGTCACTTGGTGCCGTTGGAGGATGCGTTGTATGGTCGACAGGCTTACAGCATTGATGTTGTTAAATATGGTGTCATTATTCAAGATATGCTCTCTTATCTCTCGAATCCTAATTGCATTATTGGCCAAAACCATATTTATAATTGCAGTCTCTTGTACATCTGTAAACAAGCGTCCTCGTCCTCCATGATGTCTTTGCCTTTCCACTCTGTACAGAATTCAAACACAGTATGTGTTCAGTATAGGAACTGTATACAATGTACAAAAAAATTTAGTACAGCATGATAACCAACCTCATTCATTCAATGCAGTGCAGTAAATGGATGGCTTAGAGTTACAAATGTTTACGTAATACTATGCAGTCATACGTATTTTACAGTACATTACTGTAATGCTAAAATAGTCATTAGATAGTTGCGTACCTGTTCTCATTTCTGAAGGTTCGAATTATGGACGCCACTGTAAATCGACTCAAGTTGGGCTGGACTCTCAGTCCAGCCTCTCTCATGGTCAAACTGTGGTTGATCACATGATCAACAAGTGTTGCCCTAATCTCATCAGAGATGGCTCTCCTTCCTTCTCTTCTTTGCCCTTGTCCTCTTTTTCCTCTTCCTCTTCCTCTTCCTCCTCCTCTTCCTCCTCCTCTTCCAACTCTTCTTCTTTGAAATTGTCCTCGTTGTTGTCCCTTGCCTCTCCATCCTACTCCTCTTGCTCTCTGTCCATTGTTGGCATCCATTGTTCAAAACAGGTAATCTGACCTTTGACCTATTTATAGGCCTATACTACAGTAAAGCAGTGATTGGTTAGTGATCAGTTAAGCAATTGGTGTTTGCACATGTGAGGAGTGTGTGTGTGACCTGGTGAATAAGTGTAGCATTTTGATTGGTTGTGTTTGGAAAAGGAAAGCAAGTCACTTCCTATTAGATTTTTGTGTTTTAGGTAGAGAATTGTGTGTAGTGTTTTGAAAAAAAGTGTTTTATGCAATTGACAACTGAGGCTGAGAATTATCTTATGGTTTTGGAGATTTGGTGTGTAGTTTTGCACTTTGAGTGGGAGGTTTGAAAAAATCGTGTGACATGAAAAGATGTTGTGTGTAAGCAGTTGGAAAAGACTGTAAACCAGTCAGTCCATCATACTGCAAACACTAAAAATGTAGAGGACATTGATAAGTTCACTCACAACTGACCGCTTTCCCAACTGCACTGGCTAGATAAGTACATATAGTGACAGAATTTACTTTGCATTTAGTAGACCAACAGCACAAGGAACTAATAAATGTTTGAACATGTTCTTCTTGGCCATGGGCATTCTGAAGCACTGGCCAGAGGGAAGCCTCTCGAACTGAGGGTGTAGAGGGGGGAGGGGTTGACAGCCAGTGCCTTCTTTTTGGTTGCATTGTGGAACAGACTGCTCAAATGTGTCTGTGGTCGACCAATGACTTTTCTGGCTGTGTTCTTGGCTCTTAGGTACAGCACACAGCATTTACTGCTGCTCTTAGTCTTTCTAATCCCCCTGTAGCACTCACTTCAAATACTATCACACACACAAACAAACTCAGACTATATTTTTCTTTCTGCAGAGGAATAGTTGAGGAGCTTTGTAACCAATGGATTTTACACACACCATTTGAATCAACCCTGCACGAGAGGTGTATGTAAGAGAGTGTAGTGTAGTGTAGTGTAGTGTAGTGTAGTGTGTGTGTGTGTGTGTGTGTGTGTGTGTGTGTGTGTGTGTGTGTGTGTGTGTGTGTGTGTGAGAGAGAGAGAGAGAAGCAGATGGCTTGAGCGGGCATACCCGTTCATCCTGGGTGTCACGAATACCGCCGAGGCTGCTCCTCCTCCTTGTTCGGGCAGGCTTCGGCGTTCGTCGTCCCCGGAATACTAGCTGCCACCGTTTGATGTTTTCGATGTTTGTTTGGTCATGTCTAGTTTAGTGCACCTGTTTCGTATTCTGTCCTGATTATGTCACCTATAAGTTTCCCTGTGTTATGTTTTGTAGTTGTGTGTTATTGTCCGCCTGTCGTTTTGTTGGGAGGTTCGGTACTTGTGTTTATTAGAGTTTTACGCATTTCGCGTATCAGTTCGCCTCCGTTGTTTCGAGGCCATTTATTTTTGTATGTTGTTCAAATACTTCAGTAAAGTCATTTTGACTTATCCGCTGTGTCCTGCGCCTGACTTCACCACCGCATCCACATCAGTACCGTGACAGAATAACAAACCCTTACACTATGGAGTCAGCAGGAGCAGCGGCGGGAACCGAGTCGCTTGAGGATCGAATCAGCTACCAGGACGCCAGGATCCAGCAACTCGGATCCGCTATGCAAGAAGTAATGAACACCCTGCGCCGATGGGAGAGAGGAGGCTTGCCCACACCTCCTCCTACCGTACCACCACCATCGGTCAGCTCCACCACACCAGCTCCGGAGTCCAGTGGTATTCGGCTTTCGCTCCCGAGGGCATATGATGGCACCGCAGCCGGGTGTCAGGGGTTCCTCCTTCAAGTGGAACTCTACCTGGCAACCATACACCCGGCGCCCTCGGGATACGAGAGCGTTTCCGCCCTCATCTCCTGTCTCTCCGGCAAGGCGTTGGAGTGGGCCAATGCCGAATGGAGGGGAATAGACGCCGCCACCATCAGCTACGCGGAGTTCTCCCGCCGCTTCAGGGCTGTTTTCGATCATCCCCCTGAGGGTAAAGCGGCGGGAGAGCGTCTGTTCCACCTTCGACAGGGGAAGAGGAGTGCACAGGAGTTCGCCCTGGTGCACCAACTGTGGTCGTAGAGGACACACTGCGGCTAGGTGCTGGGGAGGGTTTCCAGGGGTTCGAGGCAACAGGTCGCGCACTGGGGAGTCATTCCAAGTGAGTAGGCGCCCAACTCACCCAGAGCTCTCTGTTGTTCACTTTTGTATACCTGTAGTATTTCCTCAGGTTGCATCTCAGTCCCAGCATAAGGCGCTAGTCGACTCAGGCGCAGCTGGGAATTTCATTGATCGTAATTTTTGTGTGAGGTTAGGGATTCCCCTCCTGCCCGTTGATGCACCCTTCCCTATCCATGCCCTAGATAGCCGTCCGTTTGGATCTGGGTTGATTAGGAGGTCACAGCGCCACTTAAGATGAGGACGAGGGGGTCATGAAGAGATTATTCAGTTGTATCTGATCAACTCTCCTGCGTATCCCGTGGTACTGGGGCTTCCTTGGTTAATCGCCCATGACCCCACCATTTCGTGGCAACAGAGGGCTCTCAAGGAGTGGTCTAACCAGTGTGTCGGGCGATGTTTAGGTGTTTCCGTAGGGGCGACTACGGTGGAGAGTCCGAACCAGGTGCCCGCAATGCACATTCCCCCCGAGTATGAGGATTTGGCACTCGTGTTCAGCAAGACTAGGGCGACGCGATTGCCACCTCATAGACGGGGAGATTGTGCGATAGACCTCCTGGCGGGTGCGGCACTTCCGCGGAGCCATGTGTATCCCTTGTTTCAAGAGGAGACGGCGGCTATGGAGACATACATAGCCGAGTCTCTGAGACAGGGATACATACGGCCCTCCACTTCCCCTGTGTCCTCGAGTTTCTTTTTGTGAAGAAAAAGGATGGAGGGTTGCGCCCGTGTATTGATTACCGTAATCTCAATCAGATCACTGTTAAATACAGTTATCCTCTTCCTCTGATTGCGAGTATGACGGAATCATTACGCGGAGCGCGTTTCTTCACAAAACTGGATCTCAGGAGCGCTTACAACTTGGTGCGCATTAGGGAGGGAGATGAATGGAAGACAGCATTTAGTACCACCTCGGGTCATTATGAGTATATCGTCATGCCATACGGATTAATGAATGCTCCTTCAGTCTTCCAATCCTTTGTGGACGAGATCTTCCGGGACTTGCATGGGCAGGGTGTGGTCGTGTACATTGACGACATCCTAGTGTACTCTTCTACACGAGCCGAGCATGTAGCCCTGGTACGCCGAGTGTTGGGTAGGCTGTTGGAGCATGACTTGTATGTCAAGGCAGAGAAATGTCTGTTTTTTCCAGGAGTCCATCTCCTTCTTGGGTCATCGGTTGTCCGCGTCAGGGGTGGAGATGGAGATTGACCGTGTGTCAGCCGTGCGTAATTGGCAGACTCCAACCACTGTTAAAGAGGTGCAACGTTTTTTTGGTTTTGCCAATACTACCGGAGGTTTATCCAGGGTTTTGGACAGGGGGCAGCTCCCATCACTTCCCTGCGGAAGGGGGGCCCGGTGCGTTGTGTGGTCGAGGCGGACAGGGCGTTTGATAAACTGAAGAACCTGTTCACCTCGGCTCCGGTGCTGGCGCATCCGGACCCAGTTTAGCGTTCCAAGTGGAGGTGGATGCGTCAGAGGCCGATATTGGGGCAGTATTGTCTCAACGTCAGGCACGCCTCTAAACTCCGGCCCTGCGCTTTTATTCTAAAAAGCTCAGCCCGGCGGAACGAAATTATGACGTAGGGGACAGGGAGCTGCTAGCCGTAGTTCAGGCCCTAAAGGTGTGGAGGCATTGGCTTGAGGGGGCTCAACATCCTTTCTCATTCTGACTGACCATCGTAACCTGGAGTACATCCGGGCAGCTAGGAGAACTGAACCCTCGTCAGGCTAGGTGGAACATGTTTCTGACCCGGTTTGTTTTTAAGCTTACTTACATCCCAGGGTCCCAGAACGGTAAGGCAGACGCCCTGTCCCGGCGGTATGACACAGAGGAGAGGTCCATTGAGCCCACTCCCATGCTGCCGGAGTCTTGTCTGGTGGCACCGGTGGTGTGGGAGATCGATGCGGAAATCGAGCGGGCATTACGCACCGACCCTACTCCTCCGGAGTGTCCAGTGGGGCGGACGTACGTGCCGTTCGAGATCCGTGATCGTCTCATATATTGGGTTCACACGTCACCCTCCTCTGGACATCCAGGTATTGGCCGGACAGTGCACTACCTTAGTGTTAAGTACTGGTGGCCAATATTGGCTAGGGGACGTGAGGGTTTATGTCTCTCTCCTGCTCAGTGTGCGCAGTGTAAGGCGCCTAGACACCTGCCCAGGGGGAAGTTACAGCCCCTGCCCGTTCCACAACGGTCGTGGTCTCACCTCTCGGTAGAATTTGTCACTGACCTACCCCTCCCAGGGGAATACCACTATTCTGGTCGTTGTGGATCGGTTCTCTAAGGCCTGTCGTCTCATCCCAATGCCGGGTCTCCCTACTGCCCTACAGACCGCTTTGAGGCTTTGTTTACCGACGTCTTCCGGCACTACGGGGTTCCCGAGATATAGTGTCCGATCGAGGTCCCCAATTCACCTCTAGAGTCTGGAGGGCGTTCATGGAACGCTTTGGGGGTCTCGGTTAGCCTTACCCTCGGGTTTTCACCCTGAGAGTAATGGGCAGGTGGAGAGAGTGAACCAGGATGTGGGTAGGTTTCTGAGATCGTATTGCCAGGACCGGCAGGAGGAGTGGTCGGTTATATCCCTTGGGCAGAGATTGCCCAGAACTCTCTTCGCCACTCCTCTACTAACCTGACCTCTTTCCAGTGTGTGTTAGGGGTATCAACCGGTTCTGGCACCATGGCATCAGAGCCAGATCGAGGCTCCTGCGGTGGATGAGTGGTTTCGGCGCTCGGAGGAGACGTGGGAACGCTGCACACGTCCATCTGCAGCGGTCTATCCGTAGACAGAAGGCGAGCGCCATCTCCACCGCAGTGAGGGTCCAGTGTACGCACCTGGAGATCGAGTCTGGCTCTCGACTCGAAACCTGCCCTTCGCCTGCCTGCTGGAAGCTGGGTCGGCGGTTTGTGGGGCCATTTAAAGTCCTGAGGAGATTGAACGAGGTATGCTACAAGTTACAACTGCCTATTGATTATCACATTAACCCCGTTCCATCTCTCCTCAGGCCGGTGGTAGCTGGTCCACTCCAGGACAGTGAGATAAGAGAGACTCCTCCGCCCCCACTGGACATCGAGGGGCTCCGGCGTACT
Source organism: Coregonus clupeaformis (assembly GCF_020615455.1). Classification (NCBI taxonomy): domain Eukaryota; kingdom Metazoa; phylum Chordata; class Actinopteri; order Salmoniformes; family Salmonidae; genus Coregonus; species Coregonus clupeaformis. Next base: position 29,929,764 of record NC_059217.1, on the reverse strand, counting down.
CAGTCCGGTCCATCGTGGGATTCGAGACGCCGGATGGGGGTCTACATATCTCGTGGAGTGGGAGGGGTACGGTCCGGAGGAACGGTGCTGGGTGCCTAGGAGGACATCTTAGATCCTCCTCCTGACGGAGTTCCACCGTAACCATCCCACGCGCCCTGCTCCGCTCCTCCTGGCCGTCCCCGAGGCTGGAGCACGGCTGGAGCCGCTAAGGGGGGGTACTGTCACGAATACCGCCGAGGCTGCTCCTCCTCCTTGTTCGGGCAGGCTTCCGCTCGTCGCCCCCGGAGTACTAGCTGCCACAGTTTGATGTTTTCGATGTTTGTTTGGTCATGTCTAGTTTAGTGCACCTGTTTCGTATTCTGTCCTGATTATGTCACCTATAAGTTTCCCTGTGTTATGTTTTTTGTAGTTGTGTGTTATTGTCCGCGCCTGTCGCTTGTTGTGAGGTTCGGTACTTGTGTTTATTAGAGTTTTACGCTTCGCATTTAGTTCGCCTCCGTTGTTTCGAGGCCATTTATTTTTGTGTTTGTTCAAATACTTCAGTAAAGTCGTTTTGACTTATCCGCTGTGTCCTGCGCCTGACTTCACCACCGCATCCACATCAGTACCGTGACACTGGGTCATTGCATCTTGAACTGTCCCCTTTCCCTCCTCTTCTCCTGACTTACCCCTCACCCTTAGTCATCAGCTGTCCTATGGGAGAAGTGGGGGAAGGAGGGGTGAGAGGAGGGGAGGACAGGATGAGGGAGAGGAAGGGGGAAAGGAGACAGGGTGGGGGATAAGAGGAGGCAACTGCACTGGGAAAAAGGGGTTTCCAGTTTTCCATACATGCGACAGAGAGCAGATCCTGTTTGTTTGAGCGGTGATTCCTCTCCACTTCCAAATCAAATCAAAATTCAATTTTATTTGTCAAATGCTTCGTAAACAACCGGTGTAGATTAACAGTGAACCGCTTACTTACGGTGCCCTTCCCAACAAAGCAGAGAGAAGAAAACATAAATAATAGAAAAATAATAACATGAGGAATAAATACACAATGAGTAATGATAACTTGGCTATATACACGGAGTACCAGTACTGAGTCGATGTGCAGGGATATGAGGTAATTGAGGTAGATATGTACATATAGGTAGGGATAAAGTCACTAGGCAATAGGAGAGATAATAAACAGTAGCAACAGCGTATGTGATGAGTCAAAATAGTTAGTGCAAAAAGGGTCAATGCAGATTGTCCGGGTAGCGATTGGTTAACTATTTAACTAACTATTTAGCAGTCTTATGGCTTGGGGGTAGAATCTGTTCAGGGACCTGTTGGTTCCACATTTGGTACCACTTGCCGTGCAGTAACAGAATGAACAGTCTATGACTTGGGTGGCTGGAGTCTTTGACAATTTTTAGGGCCTTCCTCTGACATCGCCTGGTATAGAGGTCCTGGACGGCAGGGAGCTCGGCCGCAGCGATGTACTGGGTCGTACTCACAACTAGCTCTCACAGTCTCATGTCAGAATTAGCCGTTCATCCATGTTTCTCAAATGTCACATTTTAAAGTTGTTGAAAAAGTCAAATTTTGAAGTGTTTAAGGTTAAGTTTAGGCATTCTCAGAAATGTTAAGGTTAGGCATTAACTCCGAATAGTTAAGATACGGGTTAAGGTTTGGGATAGGCTTAAAATAACAATCTAAAAAAACAACTTTCAATCGAATGTAACAGCGCTCAATGTTGCCCATGTGGCTGGTTTCCACGTTATCTCCCGACGTCTTCAGTCATGGATGGACGTCAAATACTGACTTGTATCACGGGTGACACTGGCTGCGTACGCACTACCCTCTGTAGCGCCTTGCGGTCGGATGCCAAGTAGTTGTCATACCAAGCGGTGATGCAGCCAGTTTTGTTATGAGGATCTGAGGACCCATGCCCAATCTTTAAAGCCTCCTGAGGGGGAAGAGGCGTTGTCGTGCCTTCTTCACGACTGTGTTGGTGTGTGTGGACCATGATAATTCCTTAGTGATGTGGACACCGAGGAACTTGAAACTCTCGACCCGCTCCACTACAGCAGCATTCCTTATCTTATCAGCCCCATCAGCCAGCCTAGCGCTCATCATGCCCAAACAGGGAGAGCCACAACCAGGGTGTGTGTGATAGAGAGAGGTAGCGAGCAAGAGAAAGAAAGAGAACAAGAAAGACAGAGAGAAAAGACCCCACTCCTCTCCCTACTTCTGTCATTGTCCAACCATGTGTCTCTCTGTCTCTCTGGTGGTGATAAGAATTGCTGTGGGGGGGTACAGTGAACTGTCTGGTCTGCAGAGGAAATGCCCAATTAGAGAGAAGAACCTACTGGGCATGCTCAGAAAAAAACTGTCTATGGAGAGAAAGAGAGGGCGAGGGGAGAGCGAGGGAGGGAGTCGTTGTGGTAGGAGAAAGAGGGAGTGGAAGAGTGAGGAGGAGGCTAGCACGACAAGTTGGGAGAAAGATTGAGTGAGAAAAAGAAATAAATTGAGCAAGCGAGAGGGGGAGGATAGGGGAGAGTGTGGCAGGCAGGGATTGAATAAGAGGAAAAGCAGTGTGATGGAGCAGCCTTAGGGCTGGAGGAATGTGGGGGTTCCTAAGTTCAGGAGGGTTTGATGGTGTGTGTGTGTGTGTTCAGGAGTTAGGAGAGGCGCCCCAGAATGAATTACCCAATCAAGATAACGAGCCAGGGAAAGACATTAGAGAGGTCACACCACAATTAACCCCTACCCATACACCCTGAACACACACACATGCACCTCAATTTCGTGTGTGTGTGTGTGTCGTGTCTGAGAGAGAGAGAGAGAGAGAGAGAGAGAGAGAGAGAGAGAGAGAGAGAGAGAGAGAGAGAGAGAGAGAGAGAGAGAGAGAGAGAGAGAGCGAGAGAGAATCCAGTTGGCTATGCAGACTCCTTAGAGGAAATCCCAATAAAAGATAACTGACCAACACCCAGTCATAATTAACACACTAACAGAGAGTTTAAGAGAGCGTATGTGCATGTGTGTGTGTGATCTGATAGTGTACAGTACAGTAACAGCTGTTTACAGTATAATACATGGGCATGTGGAGACGGATGTGGTTCAACACATTCCTCCAGGAAACATAAGTCTCGTCAACAGAAAGACAGAGGGCCTGCTCCACTCACATGCTGTATAAAAACACACACAGACACATGCGAGCGCGCATACACACAAACACACCCATTTGGGAGTGTCGGTTTGCTACAGAATGAGATTTACACTACAAAGATAGACATAACATAACATGGTGGGTTACTGTGTGTGTGTAGTGTGTACATTTAAACAGGCACCAATACTGGCACAGCATTACACACAAATGGCACTATAAATCTGACTCACACAGTGCCAATGCTACACCTCTCTCACTTCCCTGCTTTCCTTTCCTTCCTTCCTCCTTTTCCTGTCTTTCTCTGAGTCTGACTCTCACTCTCTTTTTCCACTCCATTCCCCTCTCTAGTAAAGAAGGAGGACAAAGACAGGAGAGGAGCATTATTTGTGTGACATGATTAAAAGTGGACCCACAGCATCCTGAACAAATAGGTCAGGAAGACAGGACTGGCTGAAAGTCCGACTAAAGGGCTAAAACACCATATTCATATATTTCTATGTAAAAAACACTACAATTGTAAAAATCTCTCCAAAACCCAGGTGTTGAAAACAGAGTTGTATGGATGAAGTGCAACCTTCAGCTATAAGCCACCTGTCAACTTCTAACATATTGATGAGTCAGCTCATCTTTCTTCATATACAACTTGTCTAAAATATGAAACCCAACACCAAAGGGGGAAGTGAGCCAAGGTGGTAGCCTGGGGCTGGAGTTGGGAGCGTACCCAAATCTTCTGCACCTTTCATGGGGTAGCTCTGAGCATCTGACAGCCCAGTGGCACGGAGCTCTACAGACAGACAACAGCCTGCCTAGATAATCAGGCCCAGCTGTGACAGGGGGGCAGAGACACAGGACTGACATACAGTACACCCCATTCCAATCCTCTGCTGGCTCCCTGTCAACAAGGAGCAGGGAAGAAGGGATGGGGGGAGAGAGAGAGAGAAAAAGAGAGAGAGACAGACAGATTAAGGCAGTAAGACAGAGAGAAAGAGAGAGACAGAAAGAGGGACAGAGTAAGAGAGAGAGCGAGAGGGATAGAGAGAGATACAAAGAGAGAGAGTAAGAGTGAGACGTACATTTTGTTGTTTATTTATTCTTTATTTTCTTAATTTTTCTTCTTTTATAATCTTATTTTTATTTAATGAAATGTATTGACCAAAGATTACACAATACAACAGCAGTAGTGTTGTACCTGTATACATGATTATATGTACTATTATTATTATTACTTAAACAAACTGTGTTTCCTTATCCTCATTGCATTGTACTGTATTTACTGAAATGCTATACCACTACGCTTTGGCAATATCTACAAATTGGATTTCATGCCAACAAAGCAATTTGAATCTGAATTTGAGAGAGAGAGAGAGAGAGGTTGGAGCAGGTTTCTCTCATCAGGTCGAGGGCCGATTAAGGCTGTCTGATAGCTTTGGAATTCTGGCCCACACTCCTCTCCTGGATGCTCTCCCTCTGCCTCTCTATCTCCCTGCAGTGCTGCCAAGGAATTACTGTAAGGTGCTGAGGACACACACTTAAGCAGACACACACAAACTCCCTCCCTCTATCTCGCCGAGCATTGCCAAGGAATTACGACAAGGTGCTGAAGACATGTCCACCCATCAGAATACTGGCACACCAGTCCACAGACACATACAGGGAAGGCATATACAGATACACAGACACAGGCATACACACATTTTGACACACAGATTTCTGGATAACTGCCTACAGCTAACAGAATTCTACCTCTTTGAACAACCTCTCTCACACTCATTATTTTCCCTCATAGTCTATACTCTATACTTTAACACCCTGGTCTGTCCCCTTATCATACACCCCTTCTCTTTATCTCTCTCTCTCTCTCTCTCTCTCTCTCTCTCTCTCTCTCTCTCTCTCTCTCTCTCTCTCTCTCTCTCTCTCTCTCTCTCTCTCTCTCTCTCTCTCTCTCTCTCTCTCTCTCTCTCTCTCTCTCTCTCTCTCTCTCTCTCTCTCCTACTCTCTCTCTCTCCTACTCTCTCTCTCTCTCTCTCTCTCTCTCTCTCTCTCTCTCTCTCTCTCTCTCTCTCTCTCTCTCTCTCTCTCTCTCTCACACACTAACCCTTCTTTCTCTGCTTCTCTCCCTCCCCTCCCTTACTCCCTGCCTCCCCCGTCTCTCTCCCTCTCAGGGAGTAGTACCGGGTCAGTCAGGCTGTGTGGTGGACTGCTGAGGGGCCCAGGGTGGTTCCGCTCCGACGGTAGGAGGAAACTCCTTCAGGAAATACCAGACCGCCAGACACACACTAGAAACACACACCGGTAGATACACACTTACACTGCACAGACAGACACACACACACACACACTGGATACACACTGGACACACACACACACTACATACAGAGACACACACTTAGTACACGCACGCACACACACACACACACACAAACCTCTCTTACACAAAAACCTAGGGACACGAAGCAGAACTGTCTGCGACTATTACTTAAACTCCCAGGATCACACAGACAGAAAATCCCAGTCAAACAAGCACCGTCTATAGTTAGCAGTTAGTTTATCCAGAGTCTCTCAGGTGAGGCCTTCAGCCCTGGGCCGTGAGCTCACAGACGAGAACTGAGACGGTGCCTGCCTGCGAAGCCTTGTTACACAAGATAGCAGCGTTTGGCCAACCATCAGGCCTTTTACTGCTTCAATTATAGATAGCTTTAACTAGTCTGACCAATTAACCATTAAATCATCGTAAAGCCAAGTGCCTATCTCTACCTCATTCCCTCACTCCCTCTCTCCCTCTCAATTCAATTATATTTCAATTTAAGGGCTTTATTGGCATGGGAAACATATGTTAACATTGCCAAAGCAAGTGAAGTAGATAGTAAACAAAAGTGAAATAAACAATAAATATTAACAGTAAACATTACACTCAGAAGTTCCAAAAGAATAAAGATATTTCAAATGTCATATTATGTATATATACAGTGTTGTAACATGTGCAAATAGTAAAAGTACAAATGGGAAAATAAATAAGCATAAATATGGGTTGTATTTACAATGATGTTTGTTCTTCACAGGTTGCCCTTTTCGTGTGGCAACAGGTCACAAATCTTGCTGCTCTGATGGCACACTGTGGTATTTCAACCAGTAGATAAGGGAGTTGGGTTTGTTTTCTAATTCTTTGTGCATATGTTTAATCTGAGGGAAATATGTGTCTCTAATATGGTCATACATTTGGCAGGAGGTTAGGAAGTGCAGCTCAGTTTCCACCTCATTTTGTGGGCAATGTGTCTTCTCTTGAGAGCCAGGTCTGCCTACGGCGGCCTTTCTCAATAGCAAGGCTATGCTCCACTGAGTCTGTACATAGTCAAAGCTTTCCTTAAGTTTGTGTCAGTCACAGTGGTCAGGTATTCGGCCACTGTGTACTCTCTGTTTTGGGCCAAATAGCGTTCTAGTTTGCGCAGTTTTTTTTGTTAATTCTTTCCAATGTGTCTAGTAATTATATTTTTGTTTTCTCATGACTTGCTTGGGTCTACATGTGTTGTTGTCCTGGGGCTCTGTGGGGTCTGTTTGTGTTTGTGAACAGAGCCCCAGGACCAGCTTGCTTAGGGGACTCTTCTCCAAGTTAATCTCTCTGTAGGTGATGGCTTTGTTATGGAAGGTTTGGGAATCGCTTCCTTTTAAGTGGTTATAGAATTGAATGGCTTTTTTCTGGATTTTGATATTTAGCGGGTATCGGCTTAATTCTGGTCTGCATGCATTATTTTGTGTTTTTCGTTGCACATGGAGGATATTTTTTCAGAATTCTGTATGAAGAGTCTCAATTTGGTGTTTGTCCCATTTTGTGAATTCTTGGTTGGTGAGCGGACCCTCACAACCATAAAGGGCAATGGGTTCTATAACTGATTCAAGTATTTTTAGCCAGATCCTAATTGGTATGTCTAATTTTATGTTCCTTTTCATGGCAGAGAAGGCACTTCTTGTTTGTCTCTCAGATCGTTCACAGCTTTGTGGAAGTTACATGTGGTGCTGATGTTTAGGCCGAGATATGTATACTTTTTTTGTGTGCACTAGGGCAACAGTGTCTAGATGGAATTTGTATTTGTTGTCCTGGCAACTGGACCTTTTTTGGAACACCATTATTTTTGTCTTACTGAGATTTACTGTCAGGGCCCAGGTCTTACAGGATCTGGGCAGAAGATCTAGGTGCTGCTGTAGGCCCTCCTTGGTTGGTGACAGAAGCACCAGATCATCAGCAAACAGTAGACATTTGACTTCAGATTCTAGTAGGGTGAGGCTGGGTGCTGCAGACTGTTCTTGTGCCCTCGCCAATTTGTTGATATATATATTGAAGAGGGTGGGGCTTAAACTGCATCCCTGTCTCACCCCATGGCCCTGTGGAAAGAAATGTGTGAACCACAATAATTGTTTGCTAAAATAATAATTGCTTGTAAAAAATGTAATACAATGGCAATCCGGGTTATAGGTTAAAATCCTATGCATGAACTGCCGACATTATTACAAATATTAATTGATGATGATGGAAAATAAGATATGCAAGATATTTGAATAGATCTATATTTTTATATATATATATATATATATATATATATATATATATATATATATATATATATATATAATAGAGGTGAGAGCATTGGAAATGCTTTTGCGGTTGACCTGCTTCTGTTTGTGGGTGGCACTGTGTGCTGTTTTCAATGGATGGGTCCAGGCCTCTCAGGGCCCTAGGGATCCGGAGGGATGGGGGTGGTATGCCGATCACTGGGATGACGGCCCAACTTGGGACGGGGAGGGGCTTTAGCGGGGCATTTAGTGGAGAACAATTGGAGGATTACTTAGTAGCAATGCAAATATTATGGTACAGCTATATGGACACTCAATCACTACGGTATTTTTTATTGGTAAATGTGCAAACATACAGTTGAAGTCGGAAGTTTACATACACCTTAGCCAAATACATTTAAACTCAGTCTTTCACAATTCCTGACATTTAATCCTAGTAAAAAGTCCCTGTCTTAGGTCAGTTAGGATCACGACTTTATTTTAAGACTGTGAAATGTCAGAATAATAGTAGATTGAATGATTTATTTCAACTTTTATTTCTTTCATCACATTCCCAGTGGGTCAAAAGTTTACATACACTCAATTAGTATTTCGTAGCATTGCCTTTAAATTGTTTAACTTGGGTCAAACGTTTTGGGTAGCCTTCCACAAGCTTCCCACAATAAGTTGGGTGAATTTTGTCCCATTCCTCCTGACAGAGCTGGTGTAACTGAGTCAGGTTTATAGGCCTCCTTGCTCGCACACACTTTTTCAGTTCTGCCCACATATTTTCTATAGGACTGAGGTCAGGGCTTTGTGATGGACACTCCAATACCTTGACTTTGTTGTCCTTAAGCCATTTTGCCACAACTTTGGAAGTACGCTTGGGGTCATTGTCCATTTGGAAGACCCATTCGCGACCAAGCTTTAACTTCCTGACTGATGTCTTCAGACGTTGCTTCAATATATGCACATCATTTTCTTTCCTCATGATGCCATCTATTTTGTGAAGTGCAGTAGTCCCTCCTGCAGCAAAGCACCCCCACAGCATGATGCATCAGTTGTCAGAGCACCTTACCGATCACTGCACATGTACACAGCCCATCTGAAATTAGCCCACCCAACTACCTCATCCCTATATTGTTATTTATTTTGCTATTTTGCACCCCAGTATCTCTATTTGCACATAATCTCTTGCACATCTAGCATTCCAGTGTTAATACTAATTGTAATTATTTTGCACTATAGCCTATTTATTGCCTTACCTCCATAACTTGCTACATTTGCACACACTGTATATATATTTTCTGTTGTATTTTATGACCTTATGTTTTTTTTTACCCCATATGTAACTCTGTGTTGTTGTTTTTATCGCACTGCTTTGCTTTATCTTGGCCAGGTCGCAGTTGTAAATGAGAACTTGTTCTCAACTGGCTTACCTGGTTAAATAAAGGTGAAATAAAATAAAAAATAAATGCTGCCACCCCCATGCACCACGGTTGGGATGGTGTTCTTCGGCTTCAAGCCTTACACTTTTTCCTACAAACATAACGATGGTCATTATGGCCAAACAGTTCTATTTTTGTTTAATCAGACCAGAGGACATTTCTCCAAAAAGTACGATCTTTGTCCCCATATGCAGTTGCAAACCGTAGTCTGGCATTTTTATGCCGGTTGTGGAGCAGTGGCTTCTTCCTTGCTGAGCGGCCTTTCAAGTTATGTCGATTTGGGATTCGTTTTCCTGTGGATATAGATACTTTAGTAATTGTTTCCTCCAGCATCTTCACAAGGTCCTTTGCTGTTGTTCTGGGATTGATTTGCACTTTTACCACCAAAGTACATTAATCTCTAGGGGACAGAATGCGTCTCCTTCCTGAGCGGTATGACGGCTGTGTGGTCCCATGGTGTTTATACTTGCATACTATTGTTTGCACAGATGAACGTGGTACCTTCAGGCGTTTGGAATTTGCTCCCAAGGATGAACCAGACTTGTGGAGGTCTACAATTTTTTTCTGAGGTCTTTGCTGATTTCTTTTGATTTTTCGATGATGTCAAGCAAAGAGGCACAGAGTTTGAAGGTAGGCCTTGAAATACATCCACAGGTACACCTCCAATTGACTCAAATGATGTCAATTAGCCTATCAGAAACTTCTAAAGCCATGACATCATTTTCTGGAATTTTCCAAGCTGTTTAAAGGCACAGTCAACTTAGTGTATGTAAACTTCTGACCCACTGTAATTGTGATACACTGAATTATAAGTGAAATAATCTGTCTGTAAACAATTGTTTGAAGAATTACTTGTGTCATGCACAAAGTAGATGTCCAAACTGATTTGCCAAAACTACAGTTTGTTAACAAGAAATTTGTGGAGTGGTTGAAAAACAAGTTTTAATGACTCCAACCTCAGTGTATGTAAACTTCTGACTTCAACTGTATATAATGATAAATAGTTTTGAAACTTGTATCTCATTATGGTATAAGGTCAAATAAGTACAGTGACGGAAAAAAAGTATTTGATCCCCTGCTGATTTTGTACGTTTGCCCACTGACCAAGACATGATCAGTCTATAATTTTAATGGTAGGTTTATTTGAACAGTGAGAGACAGAATATCAACAAAAAAATCCAGAAAAACGCATGCCAAAAATGTTATAAATTGATTGATTTGCATTTTAATGAGGGAAATAAGTATTTGACCACTCTGCAAAATATGACTTAGTACTTGGTGGCAAAACCCTTGTTGGCAATCACAGAGGTCAGACGTTTCATGTAGTTGGCCACCAGGTTTGCACACATCTCAGGAGGGATTTTGTCCCACTCCTCTTTGCAGATCTTCTCCAAGTCATTAAGGTTTCGAGCCTGACGTTTGGCAACTCGAAACCTTCAGCTCCCTCCACAGATTTTCTATGGGATTAAGGTCTGGAGACTGGCTAGGCCACTCCAGGACCTTAATGTGCTTCTTCTTCTGCCACTCCTTTGTTGCCTTGGCCGTGTGTTTTGGGTCATTGTCATGCTGGAATACCCATCCACGACCCATTTTCAATGCCCTGGCTGAGGGAAGGAGGTTCTCACCCAAGATTTGACGGTACATGGCCCCGTCCATCGTCCCTTTGATATGGTGAAGTTGTCCTGTCCCCTTAGCAGAAAAACACCCCCAAAGCATAATGTTTCCACCTCCATGTTTGACGGTGGGGATGGTGTTCTTGGGGTCATAGGCAGCATTTCTCCTCCTCCAAACACGGCGAGTTGAGTTGATGCCAAAGAGCTCGATTTTGGTCTCATCTAACCACAACACTTTCACCCAGTTCTCCTCTGAATCATTCAGATGTTCATTGGCAAACTTCAGACGGGCCTGTATATGTGCTTTCTTGAGCAGGGGGACCTTGCTATGGTCCCAGCTGCCTTGAGATCATTGACAAGATCCTCCCGTGTAGTTCTGGGATGATTCCTCACCATTTCCATGATCATTGCAACTCCACGAGGTGAGATCTTGCATGGAGCCCCAGGCCGAGGGAGATTGACAGTTCTTTTGTGTTTCTTCAATTACCGAATAATCGCACCAACTGTTGTCACCTTCTCACTAAACTGCTTGGCGATGGTCTTGTAGCCCATTTCAGCCTTCAGTGTATGTCTACAATCTTGTCCCTGACACCCTTGGAGAGCTCTTTGGTCTTGGCCATGGTGGAGAGTTTGGAATCTGATTGATTGATTGCTTCTGTGGACAGGTGTCTTTTATACAGGTAACAAGCTGAGATTAGGAGTACTCCCTTTAATAGTGTGCTCTTAATCTCAGCTCGTTACCTGTATAAAAGATACATGGGAGACAGAAATCATTCTGATTGAGAGGGGGTCAAATACTTATTATAAAATGCAAATCAATTTATAACATTTTTGACATGCGTTTTTCTGGATTCTTTTGTTGTTATTCTGTCTCTCACTGTTCAAATAAACCTACCATTAAAATTATAGACTGATAATTTCTTTGTCAGTGGGCAAACATACAAAATCAGCAGGGGATCAAATACTTCTTTCCCTCACTGTTTAGCCAGTTATAATTGTAATGGCTTAGCAGATAATAACAAAAGAAGAACAATATTTACATGGCTCAAAGAGAAGGAATATAATATCTATTGTTTAACAGATACGCAAGGTAGATGGATTATTTTAAATATGCTATTGGACCATAAACAGATATGGCGCATTAACCTTTACTGACCAAATAATGATGATACGGACTTCTTTGACAATATATATAATAAATTATCAACCCTGCAAGTAATTCAAGACTCTATTATTATGGTGGGAGATTATAATACCGTTTTAAATAGCTCAATGGACCGTAAAGGATATCACACTACAAACAATCACCCTCATGCTCTTCAGGAAATCATGAATGTCATGGATACATTAGAACTAGTAGATATATGGAGGCTTAAATATCCTGATCTAGTGAGATATACAGTGGGGAGAACAAGTATTTGATACACTGCCGATTTTGCAGGTTTTCCTACTTACAAAGCATGTAGAGGTCTGTCATTTTTATCATAGGTACACTTCAACTGTGAGAGACGGAATCTAAAACAAAAATCCAGAAAATCACAGTGTATGATTTTTAAGTAATTAATTTGCATTTTATTGCATGACATAAGTATTTGATCACCTACCAACCAGTAAGAATTCCGGCTCCCACAGACCTGTTAGTTTTTCTTTAAGAAGCCCTCCTGTTCTCCACTCATTACCTGTATTATCTGCACCTGTTTGAACTCGTTACCTGTATAAAAGACACCTGTCCACACACTCAATCAAACAGACTCCAACCTCTCCACAATGGCCAAGACCAGAGAGCTGTGTAAGGACATCAGGGATAAAATTGTAGACCTGCACAAGGCTGGGATGGGCTACAGGACAATAGGCAAGCAGCTTGGTGAGAAAGCAACAACTGTTGGCGCAATTATTAGAAAATGGAAGAAGTTCAAGATGATGGTCAATCGCCCTCGGTCTGGGGCTCCATGCAAGATCTCACCTTGTGGGGCATCAATGATCATGAGGAAGGTGAGGGATCAGCCCAGAACTACACGGCAGGACCTGGTCAATGACCTGAAGAGAGCTGGGACCACAGTCTCAAAGAAAACAATTAGTAACACACTATGCCGTCATGGATTAATATCCTGCAGCGCACGCAAGGTCCCCTCTGTTCAAGCAAGCGCATGTCCAGGCCCGTCTGAAGTTTGCCAATGACCATCTGGATGATCCAGAGGAGGAATGGGAGAAGGTCATGTGGTCTGATGAGACAAAAATAGAGCTTTTTGGTCTAAATTCCACTCGCCGTGTTTGGAGGAAGAAGAAGGATGAGTACAACCCCAAGAACACCATCCCAACCGTGAAGCATGGAGTGGGAAACAACATTCTTTGGGGATGCTTTTCTGCAAAGGGGACAGGACGACTGCACCGTATTGAGGGGAGGATGGATGGGGCCATGTATCGCAAGATCTTGGCCAACAACCTCCTTCCCTCAGTAAGAGCATTGAAGATGGGTCGTGGCTGGGTCTTCCAGCATGACAACGACCCGAAACACACAGCCAGGGCAACTAAGGAGTGGCTCCGTAAGAAGTATCTCAAGGTCCTGGAGTGGCCTAGCCAGTCTCCAGACCTGAACCCAATAGAAAATCTTTGGAGGGAGCTGAAAGTCTGTATTGCCCAGCGACAGCCCCGAAACCTGAAGGATCTGAAGAAGGTCTGTATGGAGGAGTGGGCCAAAATCCCTGCTGCAGTGTGTGCAAACCTGGTCAAGACCTACAGGAAACGTATGATCTCTGTAATTGCAAACAAAGGTTTCTGTACCAAATATTAAGTTCTGCTTTTCTGATGTATCAAATACTTATGTCATGCAATAAAATGCAAATTAATTACTTAAAAATCATACAATGTGATTTTCTGGATTTTTGTTTTAGATTCCGTCTCTCACAGTTGAATTGTACCTATGATAAAAAATTACAGACCTCTACATGCTTTGTAAGTAGGAAAACCTGCAAAATCGGCAGTGTATCAAATACTTGTTCTCCCCACTGTACATGGCAGAGACTCAATCAAGCTAGTCGTCTTGAGTTCTTTCTTATGTCATTCTCGTTGGCACCAAAGTTTAAAAAGTGTTGATAGGGGACTGAATGCGGTCGGACCATCAAATAATTGGCATATACATTACTCTTACTGAATTTCCACATGGGCGAGGATATTGGAAATTTAATCAAACCTATTGGATGGTAACTTGTTTTTAACTAGGACAGAGGAGTTTATAACTAATTTTATCCGACATAACATAAGTACTTCAAATCCCCTTATTGTATGGGACACCTTTAAATGTGCCTTTAGAGTCCATGCATTTCAGTACTCATCTCGAAAACAAAAGCAATTTAGGTCAAAAGAGTCCATACTAACAAAGGAAATAGAAGGTCTAACAGAACAGATAGATAGCAATAAAAACTGTAACATAGAGGCTCAGAATAAATTAGAGGAAAAACAAAAAGAAATGGAGAAACTTATTCAAGAAAGATCAAGTGTAATATATTATAAAAATAAAGCAAACTGGATGGAATATGTGGAGAAATGCACCAAATTCTTTTTTAATCTTCATCATAGGAATGCTACCAAAAATAATTTACTGAAACTGGTTACAAATGACGGAGTCACCCATGACTCACCAAATGATATTTTGAAGTAGGAAACAAAGTACTTTAAGCATATGTTTTCGTTTCAGTCGCCTCCATCTCCTCTAACTGAAGCTAATTGTAGAGATTTTTTTTCTATTGATAATGTAAAATTAACAGCCATACAGAAAAACTAATGTGAAGGTGAAATTACAGAGGAGGAACTTCTGGATGCAATTAAATACTTTAAGTCTGGGAAAACTCCAGGGTTGGATGGCATACCAGTCGAGGTATACCAAACCTTTTTTGATATACTCAGTAGACCGTTATTAGCATGTTTTAACCACTCCTATGTAAATGGTAGATTATCAGACACTCAAGAAGAAGGTCTGATTTCATTATTACTGAAACAGGATACAAGTGGAAAATACAAAGATCCAGTCCATTTAAAAAATTGGAGGCCCCTTACACTTCAGTGTTGTGATGCAAAAATTCTAGCAAAATGTATAGCTCATAGAATTAAAAAGGTATTGTCGGACATTATTCATTCTAATCAGACAGGTTTTTTACATGGAAGATACATTGGAGATAATATAAGGCAAGTACTGGAAACAATAGAACACTATGAAAAATCTGTGAAACCAGGCCTGCTGTTCATAGCAGACTTCGAAAAGGCATTTGATAAATTACAACTGGGGTTTATATATAAATGCCTGGAGCATTTCAATTTTGGAGAATCTCTTATAAAATGGGTTAAAATCATGTATAGTAACCCTAGGTGTAAAATAGTAAATAATGGCTATTTCTCAGAAAGTTTTAAACTGTCAAGAGGAGTGAAACAAGGTTGTCCACTATCGGCATATCTATTTATTATGGCCATCGAGATGTTAGCTATTAAAATCAGATCCAACAATAATATCAAAGGATTAGAAATCCAGAGCTTAAAAACAATGGTGTCATTTTATGCTGATGATTCATGTTTTCTTTTAAATCCACAGCTTGAATCTCTCCACAGCCTCATAGAGGATCTAGATACATTTTCTAACCTCTCTGGATTACAACCCATTTATGATAAATGTACTATATTACGTATTGGATCACTACAAAATAGAAATGTTACATTACCATGTAGCTTACCAATACAATGGTCTGATGGTGATGTGGATATACTCTGAATACATATCCCAAATGAAATAAATGATCTCACTCCAATCAATTTTAATAGAAAGTTAGCAAAAATAGATAAAATCTTGCTACGATGGAAAGGTAAATACCTGTCAATTTGTGGAAAAATCACCTTTATTAACTCTTTAATATTATCCCAGTTTACCTATTTGCTTATGGTCTTGCCTACGCCTAGCGTACAGTTTTTTTAATTCTATGAGAAAAAAATATTCCATTTTATTTGGAACGGCAAGCCAGACAAACTTAAACGGGCCTATTTATATAATGAATATGAATTCAGAGGACAGAATTATTAAATATTAAAGCATTAGACCTATCACTAAAAGCTTCAGTCATACAAAGTTATACTTAAATCCAAACTGGTTCGCTAGCAAATTAGTAAGATTGTCTCACCCAATGTTCAAGAATGGTCTTTTTCCCTTTATTCAGATTACAACCTCACACTTTCAGTTATTTGAAAAGGAAATAATCTCCCAAATATCACTATTTCTAAAACAAGCCATAAAAAGTTGGTTGCAATTTCAATTTAATCCTCCAGAAACGACAGAATAAATAATGCAACAAATATTGTCGTTAAACTCAAATATACTAATAGATAAAAAACCTTTTTTATTTGACAAAATTTAAAATATATATATAATCTTCGTAAATGATATCATCAGTAGGACTGGTGGAGTTATGTCGCACATGCAGCTAACAAAAACATATTGAAATGTCTGCTCTACCCAAAATTACAACCAAATAATTGCAGCATTACCGCAAAAATGAAAGAGGAAAGTGGAAGGGGGAAAATGTAAGGAACTTGTATGTCGGCCTTGCATTAAATAACATAATTGGTTAAAGAAACTGTGATAAATAACAAAGTATACCAGTTTCACTTAAGGTCCAAAGGATTGACAGCTGTCCCATATAGATTGCAAAATAGTTGGGAAGAGATTTTTAACGTACCGATCCCATGGCATAGTGTTTATGAACTGATATGCAAAACGACGGCGTATTCAAAACTTAGAATTTTTCAATTTAAATTATAATATCAAATTCTTGCTACCAATAGAATGTTATTTATATGGTGGATACAATTTTCCCAGCTCTGCAGATTTTGCTGTGAAGAGACAGAATCATTAGATCATTTGTTTTGGTACTGTCCATTTATAGCTTGTAAATTGTAATATTTACCTTGAGCTAACCCTGCAGATAGCATTACTGGGTGATCTGAAAAGTCATAGTCAATCGATCAATAATATAATAATACTTTAAGCAAAAATGTTTATTTTCAATGTACAATCTGTAGAAACAATGAGAATAGAAAGGTTAAGAACTTTTGTAAAACACCACATACAGTGAGAAAAAAATTATTTGGTCAGCAACCAATTGCGCAAGTTCTCCCACTTAAAAAGATGAGAGAGGCCTGTAATTTTCATCATAGGTACACGTCAACTATGACAGACAAATTGAGGAAAAAAATCCAGAAAATCACATTGTAGGATTTTTAATGAATTTATTTGCAAATTATGGTGGAAAATAAGTATTTGGTCACATACAAACAAGCAAGATTTCTGGCTCTCACAGACCTGTAACTTCTTCTTTAAGAGGCTCCTCTGTCCTCCACTCGTTACCTGTATTAATGGCACCTGCTTGAACTTGTTATCAGTATAAAAGACACCTGTCCACAACCTCAAACAGTCACACTCCAAACTCCACTATGGCCAAGACCAAAGAGCTGTCAAAGGACACAAGAAACAAACTTGTAGACCTGCACCAGGCTGGGAAGACTGAATCTACAATAGGTAAGCAGCTTGGTTTAAATAAATCAACTGTGGGAGCAATTATTAGGAAATGGAAGACATACAAGACCACTGATAATCTCCCTCGATCTGGGGCTCCAAGCAAGATCTCACCCCGTGGGGTCAAAATGATCACAAGAACAGTGAGCAAAAATCCCAGAACCACACGGGGGGACCTAGTGAATGACCTGCAGAGAGCTGGGACCAAAGTAACAAAGCCTACCATCAGTAACACACTACGCCGCCAGGGACTCAAATCCTGCAGTGCCAGACGTGTCCCCCTGCTTAAGCCAGTACATATCCAGGCCCGTCTGAAGTTTGCTAGAGTGCATTTGGATGATCCAGAAGAGGATTGGGAGAATGTCATATGGTCAGATGAAACCAAAATAGAACTTTTTGGTAAAAACTCAACTCGTCGTGTTTGGAGGACAAAGAATGCTGAGTTGCATCCAAAGAACACCATACCTACTGTGAAGCATTGGGGGTGGAAAATCATGCTTTGGGTCTTTTTTTCTGCAAAGGGACCAGGACGACTGATCCGTGTAAAGGAAAGAAGGAATGGGGCCATGTATCGTGAGATTTTCGTGAGATCAGCAAGGGCATTGAAGATGAAACGTGGCTGGGTCTTTCAGCATGACAATGATCCCAAACAAACCGCCCGGGCAACGAAGGAGTGGCTTCGTAAGAAGCATTTCAAGGTCCTGGAGTGGCCTAGCCAGTCTCCAGATCTCAACCCCATAGAAAATCTTTGGAGGGAGTTGAAAGTCCCTGTTGCCCAGCGACAGCCCCAAAACATCACTGCTCTAGAGGAGATCTGCATGGAGGAATGGGCCAAAATACCAGCAACAGTGTGTGAAAACCTTGTGAAGACTCACAGAAAACGTTTGACCTGTGTCATTGCCAACAAAGGGTATATAACAAAGTATTGAGAAACTTTTGTTATTGACCAAATACTTATTTTCCACCATAATTTGCAAATAAATTCATTAAAAATCCTACAATGTGATTTTCTGGATTTTTGTTTCTCATTTTGTCTGTCATAGTTGACGTGTACCTATGATGAAAATTACAGGCCTCTCTCATCTTTTTAAGTGGGAGAACTTGCACAATTGGTGGCTGACTAAATACTTTTTTCCCCCACTGTATACAGTGGGGAGATCAAGTATTTGATACACTGCCGATTTTGCAGGTTTACCTACTTACAAAGCATGTAGAGGTCTGTAATTTTTATCATAGGTACACATCAACTGTGAGAGACGGAAAAAAAAATCCCGAAAATCACATTGTATGATTTTTAAGTAATTAATTTGCATTTTATTGCATGACATAAGTATTTGATCACCTACCAACCAGTAAGAATTCCGGCTCTCACAGACCTGTTAGTTTTTCTTTAAGAAGCCCTCCTGTTCTCCACTCATTACCTGTATTAACTGCACCTGTTTGAACTCGTTACCTGTATAAAAGACACCTGTCCACACACTCAATCAAACAGACTCCAACCTCTCCACAATGGCTAAGACCAGAGTGCTTTGTAAGGACATCAGGGATAAAATTGTAGACCTGCACAAGGCTGGGGTGGGCTACAGGACAATAGGCAAGCAGCTTGATGAGAAGGCAACAACTGTTGGCGCAATTATTAGAAAATGGAAGAAGTTCAAGATGACGGTCAATCACCCTATGTCTGGGGCTCCATGCAAGATCTCACCTTGTGGGGCATCAATGATCATGAGGAAGGTGAGGAATCAGCCCAGAACTACACGGCAGGACCTGGTCAATGACCTGAAGAGAGCTGGGACCACAGTCTCAAAGAAAACCATTAGTAACACACTACGCTGTCATGGATTAAAATCCTGCAGCGCACGCAACGTCCCCCTGCTCAAGTCAGCGCATGTCCAGGCCCGTCTGAAGTTTGCCAATGACCATCTGGATGATCCAGAGGAGGAATGGGAGAAGGTCATGTGGTCTGATGAGACAAAAATAGAGCTTTTTGGTCTAAACTACACTCGCTGTGTTTGGAGGAGGAAGAAGGATGAGTACAACCCCAAGAACACCATCCCAACCGTGAAGCATGGAGGTGGAAACATCATTCTTTGGGGATGCTTTTCTGCAAAGGGGACAGGACGACTGCACCGTATTGAGGGGAGGATGGATGGGGCCATGTATCACGAATTCTTAGCCAACAACCTCCTTCCCTCAGTAAGAGCATTGAAGATGGGTCGTGGCTGGGTCTTCCAGCATGACAACGACCCGAAACACACAGCCAGGGCAACTAAGGAGAGGCTCCGTAAGAAGCATCTCAAGGTCCTGGAGTGGCCTAGCCAGTCTCCAGACCTGAACCCAATAGAACATCTTTGGAGGGAGCTGAAAGTCCGTATTGCCCAGCGACAGCCCCGAAACCTGAAGGATCTGGAGAAGGTCTGTATGGAGGAGTGGGCCAAAATCCCTGCTACAGTGTGTGCAAACCTGTTCAAGACCTACAGGGAACGTATGATCTCTGTAATTGCAAAGGTTTCTGTACCAAATATTAAGTTCTGCTTTTCTGATGTATCAAATACTTATGTCATGCAATAAAATGCAAATTAAATACTTAAAAATCATACAATGTGATTTTCTGGATTTTTGTTTTAGATTCCGTCTCTCACAGTTGAAGTGTACCTATGATAAAAATGACAGACCTCTCCATGCTTTGTAAGTAGGAAAACCAGCTAAATCGGCAGTGTATCAAATACTTGTTCTCCCCAATGTATATATATATTTGCGAGAAAAAACTAACATATGGGGGATTGGAAGTGATGCAGAGAATTACATTGGTGGAAGTTACAATCTATCTGCAATATTAAAGCTGATCTACCCCCTAAAAAAAAAGAACAAAAAAAAAGAAAAAATAAATGTGTGTGTTTATTATGCAAATATTAACCGCACACTTGTTGTTTGTGTATATGGTTTTTATAATGTTGTATGTTTTTCCCCCAACAGCATTTTCCATCAATTTGTATAGCAGACCTCTGTCTCTCTCCCCCTCCCACCCTCCCTCCATCTCTGGTCTCTATCTCCCTCCTCTCTCTAGCTTTCATGTTCCCTGCTCAGAGCCTATACAAATTATGGAATCTCTCCCTCATAGACTGTGACAAGTAGTGTGATAGGCCTATAGGTTTAAACACAGGCAGGCAAATTGACAAATTAAAACAGTTTTGTGAACAGCAACATGCTTAAAGGTGGCTGTAAGCTTAAATAAGGCTGTAGTCAGAACTATACCTGAGGTCAGAGTTTGAATAAGGTTGTAGTGAGAGCTTTAATAAATCAACAGGTATCTTCTCAACTTGAGGATGAAGAGAGATATGATGGGGTACTGAGGCAAATTAGTGAACTATGCCATGACCTCTATTATTTCACTCTCTTTTCTCTCATTTTCCCTCTACTTCCTCACTCTATAATCTCTCTTTCTCTACTCTCTCTCTCTTTATTCCTCTCTCTCCCCCTCTCAATTCAATTTCAATTTAAGGGGCTTTATTGGCATATCCCCCTCTCTCTGTGTTTCTAAATACTATTCAAATATTAATATGTTAGCGGTGACGCTACACCCGTGTTTCTGTTTTGCATGGCACTGGGCCTTTGAGTGCTGTGACGTTTGTCTTTTCTTTATAATCTTTGTTCAGCAGAGATAAGCTCACTCTCATTTTCATATTTACTTGAAATTGAATTGCCGTGGACAATAAAAGGGTCCTAAAGAAAATAAACAGTGTTATATTGGACGGAGATTAAACCAGTTGAGTGTTGAGGGATTACAGAACAAAGGATCCGTGATTTAAATGATCAGAGTTAAATGATTTGGCTACAAAATAACCTCTGTTAATGTACGTCTATGCGGCAGAAGTAGCAGGGTTAGTTGAGATATTTGTGTGTTTGTTTCTCATAGTGGTGTGTGTGTATTCGTGTGCGCGTGTGCGTGTGCGCGTGGATATGTGCATGCGTGCGTGTATGTGCGCAGGGGTGTGTGTGATTTGTGCCGAAACAGACCACAGGAAGTTCCTTTCACCTACCCTGGCTAATACCACACTCTATCCCTCTCCCCCTATTCCATTTCCCTCCTCACCCCTCTCTCCATACCCATCCCACCCCCTTACCTCCCTGCCCTCTTGCCACAATAGACACACAGGGTCACCACCTCTAGAGGTTAAAGGTCAATCACATTTCTCAGCCCTCTCCCTCTGTTTCCTGTCTCTAAATCCTCAAACACACACATGCACACACACTGGTTTTCCTCTTAAATCCTCTATATGGTTAGAGCCCCTGTCACCCAGATTCACTTCAGTTCACGTGTGGTGAACGACCGAGGAGTGGTATCCTTATGTCGGAAACCCTCTGTCTTCTCTCTCTCTCGACACTCACTGTTGGAAGTCTCTATGACCCTTGACCTGTAAGATGACTCAAACAATGGTCCTGCATGGCCCTGAGAGCCACAGCATGGCTCCTGCCACTGAAAGACAATGAGATAAAGTCCAACTCTACAGTCCAACTCTTGTTTGTGCTCGCACTCTACCTGTGTTCCATTAATATTTTTATGAACATGTATTTTTTATGAACAAGTCTGCTAAATGAACATATTCTTATCAGCTTGCACTTATGTTCCCTTTGTTGATGATGCTTACTCAGCATTATGTTTGAACCAAAATATGACATGTAACAAAGGGAACAGCCTCAATTCGTCGGGGCATGGACTCTACAAGGTGTCGAAAACATTCCACCGGGATGCTGGCCCATGTTGATTCCAATCCTTCCCACAGTTGTGCTAAGTTGGGTGGATGTCCTTTGGATGGTGGACTATTCTTGATACACACAGGAAACTGTTGACCGTGAAAAACCTATGGGAATTGGTTGCAGTAATTGCATTGTTTGTCTACATAACCTGGTTCAAGCATCATGATATTACCCTGAAGAAGGCACTGTGATGCTGAAACGTTGGTGGCTTACCCAATAAATTACTGGAAGATTTATTTTTATAGCCTACAGCAGGGATACTCGAGTACTATTTGAGAAGGTCCGGTCACGCAAATTTCCGAGGTGGCAGATGGATATTGTCATTTATCGGAGTAGTAACAAAAAAACATAGCAGTTCTAAAGCTAACTTCCTGCAATTCTACACATTTTGCATGGGGCAGAGATTTATTTTGCTGTTTAAAAGCTAATTTCCTGCAATTCTACACATTTTCCATGTCTTATGTGTGTTTATGTGATGTCAGGGTTTGAAGCGCTCTCCTCCCCTCCCCCCTCCCCCCAAAGTCAACGTTAGTCAGCACCTCTAATAACTTTTTTTGGGTGTGCGCCAGCTCATGCTTTTCTTCATATATAAAGGGGAATGTCGATCCATAATAGTGACTTGGGTTACAAGTGTTACCAAAGAGCTTTATCACATGAGCACTGTGGCCATCCTGACGTTAAAGATTACTCTATCTACTCCTAGAATACACCTCTGTAAGTATGGATGCCCACAGGGGACATTACAACAAAAACCACCAATATGAGAGTTAAACGCAAAACAAGCCACTTAGCAAAGCCAAAACAAAACACTCAACCATACTATTAATATCTGACCTCCCCAGTAAACCATCTGACAGACAGACAACTCTGTATCACCTGGAGCTATGGGAGCCAGGTATATCAGGTGTGTGTGTGTGTTCACTCTGAACACTAATCCTTTTTTAATCCCACTGTGGTTCTGATTTAATCCATGTTAATTACAGTTCTAGCACGGAAACAACAGATTAATGCCAGGTTAATTGACAGAGACTGGCAATCACACGCACACACACTGAAACACACAAACACACACACACACACAACCCTAAATATTTACAACTCTTTCATACTAACAGGCCCTTCATTACAGTGGCTAATCTGGGCTGTAAAATACTTTATGAGAGTGAGGGAAAGAGAGAGGGATGAGCTGTTACCACAGATGAGGGAGGAAAGAAAAACACAGGGAGAGAGAGAAGGACAGAGAGAAAGGGAGGGAGGGAGGTAGAGGCGAATGGAGAGGGAGGGAGAGGGGTGATGGAGTGAGGAAGAGAGATAGTGAGAAGGAGGGTGGGAGAGAGAAAGAGAGGGAGTGAGGGACAAAGGGAGAGAGGGAGGTAGAGAGTGATAGTGTAAACTAGCTGGGAGGAAGTGTGGCGCTGACTGGGCAGCATCAGATAAGCAGCTGTATGGAAATGTGTCTCCAGCGATGACGAACACAGAGCCGAGCTGTGAAGGGGATCTGTCATCACCACGGCGATGCTCCGACACACACAGCCTCTCATTGCCTTGGTGACTGGGATGTGAGTGTACAGAGATACAGTAGGACAGGAGAGAGACTACGCTACAGAGGTGTCACTGGGAAGTGGTGGGCTCAAACTGAGATCCTGCCTATAGGCTGATTAGAAAAGGGTGGCTTTTCCCTAAAGGAGGGGACACTACCCACGTATCAGTAGGCAGGGAAGTTTTCCTTGGGTCTGAAACTTCTCCTTGGTAAGGTGTTAGATCTTCAGTAATTTTGGGAAGTTGACATCTATGTAAATTAAAAGTGCCAAACAAACAGAACTGGACTGAATTATGTCAAAGCTTCAAATCGCATATTGAATTCCAGACATCCTGTAATAACATCCACTCTGGGAAGCCTGGCTGCTTCCCAAATGGTACCCTATTCCCTATAATAGTGCACTACTTTTGTACAGGACCGATAGGGCTCTAGTCAAAAGTAGTGCACTATATAGGAAATAGGATGCCATTTGGGACGTACCCCTGGTCACATAACAGGGATCCTTCCAGAAAGCAGAATTCCAGGTGAAGGAACGTGAATGGCTCTAGGGTGACCCTCGAGTCTTGGAAAGGACATCCAATTCCTCCCTAATATACGGAAACCTTTTAAAATATTGTGAATATTTCATGCTTCCTTTGTGTGAAAGAAGTGTGGTTTGCTGCCAAACATCCATAGCCTCTAGTGCTGATAGCCAGTTTGGTGTCAAATGTCATACATTTAAGGGCCAAGCGGAGTGGAGCAGGGCGCTGCTCGACAAAGCTTGTTCAGAGGATAAATCACGCCGCTCATAAAATAAGAAATCGTTTCTTTATATCTGTCTGGTGTTCAGACGTTCACCTCAATCCATCAACGTCTCCAAACTGTCTGACTGTGTCCAAAATGGCATCCTATTCTGTATATCAGGGCAACTTTGATGGGGGTGGGGCCCACAAAAACACTGAACTCATCATGAGGGGCCGCAGTGGCTCATTTTAAAGTTCCTTTCCAGTAATTCTACACATTTTGCCATAGGGTGGAGGCAAATGTTTGCAGTTTTTAATATGACAACTGATGATCAATGGGCCCCACCCCGGTTGGTAATTCGACCATGCTTACTACAAGTTTAGCTGTCCTTTAGACTAACTTACCAATCAAATCCCTATATTGTTATTTATTTTGCTCTTTTGCACCCCAGCATCTCTACTTGCACATAATATCTTGCACATCTAGCATTCCAGTGTTAATACTAATTGTAATTATTTTGCACTATAGCCTATTTATTGCCTTACCTCCATAACTTGCTACATTTGCACACACTGTATATATATTTTCTGTTGTATTTTTTGACTTTATGTTTTTTACCCCATATGTAACTCTGTGTTGTTGTTTTTATCGCACTGCTTTGCTTTATCTTGGCCAGGTCGCAGTTGTAAATGAGAACTTGTTCTCAACTGGCTTACCTGGTTAAATAAAGGTGAAATAAAAATAAATAAAATAAAAATGTATTTTTACTGACATGGGCTAATTGAGTAACTGCTGATGCACAACCAAATTTCGAAATTGCATCTTGAGTACACCTCTATTATTCTAACTCTCAACTGTACGTTGAGACCCAGACTAAGTTCCCAATAATAAAAATAATAAAAATTATTTTTTATTGGTCCCGTCCCTGCCCTATATAGTGCACTTATTTTTTACCAGGGCCCAAAGTAGTGCACTATGTATGGACATAGCCGCTGACGATCCTTAGCAACCTCTGATTTCCCTTCTTATCTCTTTATCCTGTTACAAAACATCTGAGGAATCATAGTGAGGAATCCATGATCTCTACCTTATACTGCATAGCAACCAATAACACCAATAACATGAGCCAAAAAAACAGGATGAAGTATTTATCAAAGGACCAGTTTCGTCAAAAGAAATAATGGCACAATGGACTGTAAACCGATTATTGAGAATAAATGACCTGCCATAATCAAAATGATCCATTTTGACCTATTAAGGCCAGGTACCACATCCTTATAGGGTCATATTTTAATGGGTTGGGTTAAATGCGGAAGACACATTTCGGTTGAATGTATTCAGTTGTGCAACTGACAAGGTATTCCATTTTCCTTTTCCTTTTATTAGTTGAAAGGTTTCTAAAAACCATAGTGCTAAAACAATAAACTGACTAACAGGCTGCCATAACCTATTCTCTTTTCAACTGCTGGGTAAGGTGGAAATAGAACGCCACCCTGTTAAAGGGGCTTACAGAGTGCAGCCTCAGCACTTTTCACTCCAGACTTCCATGGTTCAGCTGGAGGTCTCTGGTCTCTGCTGCACTGGCCCAGCCCACAGACGCCACATCCCACCTGGCCTCACGTCCTACCCAACCCCCTGCCTGATCCAGACTCAGACTCCAACAATGACTGGCTTTCTAAACCTCTACCTGTAAAGACCAGCCAGCTGTGAAGTGAGCTAAACTATTATATTATATTCTGAGTCTAAATAATAACAGTGTATGTTAGTAATTATCTCAAAACCTTTGTAATGCATTGTGAGTAATAGTTCTTAGCATAACTCAATATATGAATCGGCACATAAAACACTGGTCTTCAAAAGTCTAATTTATTTTTATTTTTATGGATCACTTTTCTTTTGGAGTGGCACATTCACAAGCTATTATAAAAACCATAGGCAATTAAATGAAACAGTTTTAAATGAGAGGTGGTGTTGTGGTAAGAGTAGTTGTTATTCAGACAGACTGTCCTTTTCTGCTCCAGAGGTGTGTAGAATGCTGGCCAAATAGCAGCCATTTCCATATATAGTGCACTACTTTTGACCAGAGCGCTATGTGCCCTGCTCAAAAGTAGTGCACTATATACCGAATAGGGTGACATTTGGGGTGCAGATCAGCTGAATCGTCTCTCTGTAAAACGTCTGGAGAGGAAACGGAATTCCATCCTAATACTCGGAAACTTTGAAATAACGACCATAATTCAAGCTTCATTAAGCACCAGATATTACGCAACAAACAGGCACACTGTGGGAGGTTTTCTTTTTCAGGGTTCTTTGGAGCCCAAGGAATGATTAATACACACCATAAATGTGTGTGCACATATTCTAACCCACACACTCATATACTCACACTGAGACTGAGTGGTTTACCTGCTTTTCTTGTCGTTAGGATCAAGAATCTCCACCATTTCTCTTGGAACAATTTCTGCTGGAAATCTAAATGAATATTTTGGGGGAAGGGGTCGGTTGGTTTGTAGAGTATAGCAGGGCAGGTTCAATACTGACCATGAGGGCTACTGTATTAAGGCTGTACATAAGGGTTAGGTGTAGTAGATGGAGAGAGGGGGGTCATTTGTTCGGTTATGGTGGGTTTTGCAGGGTCACAGTTGTGATGGTGATACCCATGAAGTAGCAGTTCCGCTAAAAAAGCCAAAGAGAGAGTCCTGACCCTCACCCAATCCGAGCAGAACTCATCCTTCTCCCTCGCCCAATGAGGACACAGATCCAACGAGGTTCATAGAGCCATGACAGACAGGACTACAAGGACCCTGGGACCTGGTTTATGAGGTCCGGACCGCCAGAGTGGAGGCATATGAAAACCAACACCAGGACCTCCCAGCTCTGACCCACACACACACAGACAGAAACCAGAGCCATATTTGGATACATACAGTAGACATACACTAACTGTAAAAGAACATTAAGAACATCTTCCTAATATTGAGTTGCACACCCCTTTGCCCTCAGAACAGCCTCAATTCGTCGGGGCATGGACTCTACAAGGTGTCGAAAGCATTCCACAGGGATGCTGGCCCATGCTGACTCTAATGCTTCCCACAGTTGTGTTAAGTTGGCTGGATGCCCTTTGGTTGGTGGACCATTCTTGATACACATGGGAAACTGTTGAGCGTGAAAACCTCAGCAGCGTCGCAGTTCTTGACACACTCAAACCGGTGTAACTGGCACCTACTACCATACCTACTACCATCCCCCGTTAAAGACTCCAACCACCCAAGACATAGACTATTCTCTCTGCTTCCACTTGGCAAGCGGTACCGGTGCATCAAGTCTGGCACCAACAGGCTCTTGAACAGCTTCTATCCCCAAGCATTAAGGCTGATAAATAGCTAACAAAATACAGTGAGGGAAAAAAGTATTTGATCCCCTGCTGATTTTGTACGTTTGCCAACTGACAAAGAAATGATCAGTCTATCATTTTAATGGTAGGTTTATTTGAACAGTGAGAGACAGAATAACAACAAAAAAATCCAGAAAAACGCATGTCAACAATGTTATAAATTGATTTGCATTTTAATGAAGGAAATAAGTATTTGACCCCCTCTCAATCAGAAAGATTTCTGGCTCCCAGGTGTCTTTTATACAGGTAACGAGCTGAGATTAGGAGCACACTCTTAAAGGGAGTGCTCCTAATCTCAGTTTGTTACCTGTATAAAAGACACCTGTCCACAGAAGCAATCAATCAATCAGATTCCAAACTCTCCACCATGGCCAAGACCAAAGAGCTCTCCAAGGATGTCAGGGACAAGATTGTAGACCTACACAAGGCTGGAATGGGCTAAAAGACCATCGCCAAGCAGCTTGGTGAGAAGGTGACAACAGTTGGTGCGATTATTCGCAAATGGAAGAAACACAAAATAACTGTTAATCTCCCTCGGCATGGGGCTCCATGCAAGATCTCACTCACATACAAGCTGCTGCTATTCTGTTTTTCTTATATCCTGTTGCCTAGTCACCCCTATACATATCTACATCCATCACTCCAGTATCCCTGCACATGTAACTATGGTGTTGGAGCTGACCCTGTACATTGTATGCCTACTTACCTACTTACTTACTAATTTACTTACTTATTGTGTTCTTCATATTTCTTCTTATCTCTTGTGTGTTTTTTTCTAGTATTACATTGTTATTGATTATTGCATTGTTGGGTTTTAAGATTGCAAGAAAGGCATTTCACTCTACTTGCGCATGTGACATTAAAACTTGAAACTTGAAAGGCACTTTTGTCTTGCCCATTCACCCGCTGAACGGGTGTCTCAGTTGTCTCAAAGCTTAAAAATCCTTCTTCAACCTGTATCTTCCCCTTCATCTACACGGATTGAAATGGATTTAACAAGTGACATCAATAAGGGATCATAGCTTTCACCTGGATTCACCTGGTCAGTCTATGTCATGGAAAGAGCAGGTGTTCCTAATGTTTTTGCACACTCAGTGTATATTCTCAATATAAAACTAGTTATGTCTCCATGGTAACATGGAGCGCATGTCCAAGAGACCACATATCCCCAAAAAATAATCATCATCCAACGATGGGTTGGATCAACAGGGTTGTGCTGTACTAGCACAGATTAGTCCTTACTTAGACCACCTACATTATAGGGCCAGGGGTTCTCCCTGACCTGCCTTGGGCCCAAAATGTTCCCTGGTCAGGTCACAGAAAGAAAAACTCCTGGTCCCGCTCAGTCAACCCACCTAACCCTGGTGCTGAAAGGTATCTTCATAGACAGAGATCCAGCTGGTTGACAGAGCTATGTGGTCTGTCAGATGTGTCTTTGTCACTCTATCACTAGTAGATATGACCTACAGCCAGTCAATCAGCATTACTAAATGGGGTGGTTGGGTTTCCCAGCCGACCCTCAGAAAGATTACCAAAACACCACCACTGTTTATTTCACTCCCCTCACTACAGCTATTGCATCTGTGTCACAGTCCCTCTCTCTTCTAAACCAGGATGTGTTAATGAACGATGTAGTGACGTGTGTGTTTCTGATGCGTGTCTTATGCACGTCTCACAGCCGGAATGACAGACATCCCGAAAGCAGGAAGAATTTTACACTTGTAGATCACCCCCCATGTCATATTCATGACACACACACACACTGCTCTGACAGACGTTTGTTTAGGTGTGGCGTGTTGATGGGGTTATTTATGGTGATGTGTGTTCGTTAATTGGCAGCATTCCAATTTAGGAAATCTGTATTCTTATCAACAGTCTGCATCCACAGGTATGCTTTGTTTAAAACTATCTCACAGGTATGTTTAAAGGACATTCTACGCCGAAATGAATGAAAAGTGATTTGTGTTTTCTTTCTTTGAAACTCATCTGAAAATCGAGGACAGTTTAATTTGATATTTTGATCTCAATACATCACTAGCCAATTGTATATTAACCCCAAAAATTATTTAGCGTTACTACTGTATTTTAACTAACAATTATTACATACAGTGGGGAGAACAAGTATTTGATACACTGCCGATTTTGCAGGTTTTCCTACTTACAAAGCATGTAGAGGTCTGTAATTGTTATCATAGTGAGAGACGGAATATAAAACAAAAATCCAGAAAATCACATTGTATGATTTTTAAGTAATTAATTTGCATTTTATTGTATGACATAAGTATTTGATACATCAGAAAAGCAGAACTTAATATTTGGTACAGAAACCTTTGTTTGCAATTACAGAGATCATACGTTTCCTGTAGGTCTTGACCAGGTTTGCACACACTGCAGCAGTGATTTTGGCCCACTCCTCCATACAGACCTTCTCCAGATCCTTCAGGTTTCGGGGCTGTCGCTGGGCAATACGGACTTTCAGCTCCCTCCAAAGATTTTCTATTGGGTTCAGGTCTGGAGACTGGCCAGGCCACTCCAGAACCTTGAGATGCATCTTACGGAGCCACTCCTTAGTTGCCCTGGCTGTGTGTTTTGGGTCGTTGTCATGCTGGAAGACCCAGCCACGACCCATCTTCAATGCTCTTACTGAGGGAAGGAGGTTGTTGGCCAAGATCTCGCGATACATGGCCCCATCCATCCTCTCTTCAATACGGTGCAGTCGTCCTGTCCCCTTTGCAGAAAAGCATCCCCAAAGAATGATGTTTCCACCTCCATGCTTCACGGTTGGGATGGTGTTCTTGGGGTTGTACTCATCCTTCTTCTTCCTCCAAACACAGCGAGTGGAGTTTAGACCAAAAAGCTCTATTTTTGTCTCATCAGACCACATGACCTTCTCCCATTCCTCCTCTGGATCATCCAGATGGTCATTGGCAAACTTCAGACGGGCCTGGACATGCGCTGGCTTGAGCAGGGGGACCTTGCGTGCGCTGCAGGATTTTAATCCATGACGGCGTAGTGTGTTACTAATGGTTTTCTTTGAGACTGTGGTCCCAGCTCTCTTCAGGTCATTGACCAGGTCCTGCCGTGTAGTTCTGGGCTGATCCCTCACCTTCCTCATGATCATTGATGCCCCACAAGGTGAGATCTTGCATGGAGCCCCAGACCGAGGGTGATTGACCGTCATCTTGAACTTCTTCCATTTTCTAATAATTGCGCCAACAATTGTTGCCTTCTCACCAAGCTGCTTGCATATTGTCCTGTAGCCCATCCCAGCCTTGTGCAGGTCTACAATTTTATCCCTGATGTCCTTACACAGCTCTCTGGTCATGGCCATTGTGGAGAGGTTGGAGTCTGTTTGATTGAGTGTTTGGACAGGTGTCTTTTATACAGGTAACGAGTTCAAACAGGTGCAGTTAATACATGCAATGAGTTGAGAACAGGAGGGCTTCTTAAAGAAAAATTAACAGGTCTGTGAGAGCCGGAATTCTTACTGGTTGGTAGGTGATCAAATACTTATGTCATGCAATAAAATGCAAATTAATTACTTAAAAATCATACAATGTGATTTTCTGGATTTTTGTTTTAGATTCCGTCTCTTACAGTTGAAGTGTACCTTTGATAAAAAAATTACAGACCTCTACATGCTTTGTAAGTAGGAAAACCTGCAAAATTGGCAGTGTATCAAATACTTGTTCTCCCCACTGTACATCTGTTAATAGGGTTGGCTACACTTCCAGGATTACAAGCTATCTAGCTAGTTACCTTGGAGGTTTCTTGGACTATCTGATGAGAATCTGAGGAAGATATGTAACTTGTTGTAACTTGTCACGCTGATCTGAAAAGTGCGTCCCGGCAGAATGTTTTGTATAAAATAATAATTATAATTTGTATAACTTTTTTGGGGAGTGGTGGAAACGATTTAGCAGCATCAATGCGCCACTGCTAAATTAATATAGGGGAAACACTGGTGTTACTTATAATGTGTCTGTAGTGTGTTATAATTAAGCAATAAGGCCAGAGGGGTGTGGTATATGGCCAATATACCACGGCAAAGGGCTGTTCATAAGCACGACGCAACGCGGAGTGCCTGGATACAGCCCTTAGCCGTGGTATATTGGCCATATACCACAAACCCCCAAGATGCCTTATTACTATTATAAATTGGTTACCAACCTAATTAGATATGTTTTGTCATACCCGTGGTATACGGTCTGATATACCACAGCTGTCAGCCAATCAGCATTCAGGGCTCGAATGTTTATAATAAACGTTTGTGTTCCTAATTAGTCACTGCACTGTGATGTGTTATTACATGGCCTCTTTCAAATAGGTTGGCTCATTATTTCTGTAGAATGATTCTAATTATTCTGAGTCTTGCATACAGTATAAACATAGGGAGGCCAATGCAGTTGTGGTTTTCAAGCTGACAAAGGTCATGTAGACTAACATGTCTGAGCTACGTTAGAAATGACCTGATATTCACTTAAGCCAAAGACTTACCGTATCTCACAATGAGTGAATACCTAGTGAAGTGGCTGTGTGTCCTACGATGTGTGGGTGTGTTGTGTTGGAGGGAATGTGTGTACGTGACTTGAATGAACTGTAACCTTCACTTCCATATTACTCATGGTGGGAACACATAAGTCTCTGGCTCTGCTGTGGGCCCAATCTAGACCTGTCAATCAAATGACAACAGAGAAGAATAACCTCAACCCCAATGATATCATCAGATTAGTGAAATCACAAAACAGGTTTCAACCCCCAACATTCTGAGGAATACACTTCTGGCTTCTTCCTATAACTTGGAACTCTTCTTGATATTCAATGTTGCTTAATATAATAATAATAATAATAATAAATAATAATAATAATAATAATAATCCATTTTATTTTATGCACTTTTCATGACTCCCAAAGTCACTTTACATACAGAAGAAAATCAACAGGATAAAAAGCAATACAATCACACATTAAAACAAGTAAGTATACAAAAGTACACTAAACATAGAATTCCAAGATGGCATAGCAGTGCGGTCGTGTATTATGTTGTGTCCTCGTGTAAATAGCCTGTTTTTTTGTCTTTTTTCGTATATATTTCTCTATCTCACTTTCCATCCTTAACTAAATGTACTTTCCTGCAACCCGCCTCACCCAATGTGGAACGGATTCTATTATTTCTTCATACCTTTTATCAAGAACCCACGGCTGAAACTAGCCAGCTAGCCAGCTAACTAGCTACATGCTATTAGCTATTGCTATTAGCCACCGTTAGCAGTCTTCACCACTTCTCCGTGGCCTGTACTACCTACCAGCCAGCTCTAGCCTGGACAATTATCAGCCAGTCTGCACAGCGTGCTATCGACCCAGAGCATTTCTGATTTTCTGCCAGAATCCCTGAATCACTGGACCTTAACACCGGATCATCACAACTAGCTAGCTGCAACCGAATGGATGTTGTTGTTGGCTAATCACCACTAATCACCACTTGTCCCAAAGCTAGTACCAGGAGCCCCGCCGATCCATCATGACTGGTCTGCCGACGTAATCGTCTGATGTGGTTTCAACAGGCTTCCCGTTGCGACGACCACGAAGATCCATCTGCTAGCACCGGTCCGCTAGCACGCGCAATCAACAGCCGTGCCTCCTGCTCGCCTGTGCTGTAGCAGCCTACGAACTGCTCCCGGACTTGCCTATTGCTGTTCATTGGACCTTATGATCACTCAGCTACACATCTGATGCCCGCTGGACTGTTCCTTTACACGGTACCCCATCCTGTTTATCTGTTTAGCCTCAGCCCAAACTTTCGTCGCCATTACCAGTTGTTGTCTTAGCCCTCTCGAATAACACCTGCGATTGCGTTATGCCTCTCTCCCATGTCAATATGCCTAGCCTATTGCTGTTTGGGTTAGTTGTTATTGTACTATTTCACTGTAAAGCCCCCAGTCCCGCTCAACCTGCCTCAGATAGCTTCTTTGTCCCACCCTCCATACACGCGGAGACCGGCTCAATCGGTACCTCCAGTGATGCTATCTCTTTCATCGTTACCCAATGCTTAGGTGTACCTCCATTGTACTCATATCCTTCCATATCCTTGTCTGTACATAATGCCCTGAATCTATTCTACAACGCCCGGAAATCTGCCCCTTTTATTCTCTGTACCCAACGCACTAGAAGACCAGTTCTTAAAGCCTTTAGCCGTATACTTATTCTATTCCTCCTCTGTTCCTCTGGTGATGTAGAGGTTAACCCAGGCCCTGTAGCCCCCAGTATCACTCCTACTCCCCAGGCGCTATCATTTGCTGACTTCTGTAACCGTAAAAGTCTTGGTTTCTTGCATATAAACATCAGAAGCCTCCTCCCTAAGTTTGAGTTATTCACTGCGATAGCACACTCCGCCAACCCTGATGTTCTAGCAGTGTCTGAATCCTGGCTCAGGAAGGCCACCAAAAATTCTGAAATTTCCATCCCCAACTATAACATTTTCCGTCTAGATAGAACTGCCAAAGGGGGTGGAGTTGCAATCTACTGTAGAGATAGCCTGCAGAGCTCTATCATACTATCCAGGTCTGTGCCCAAACAGTTTGAGCTTCTACTTCTAAAAATCCACCTTTCCAGAAATAAGTCTCTCACTGTTGCCGCTTGCTACTGACCCCCCTCAGCCCCCAGTTGTGCCCTGTACACCATATGTGAATTGCTTAATCCCCCAGCCATCCTACAATCTAAGCTAGATGCCCTCAATCTCACACAAATTATCAAGGAACCTACCAGGTATAACCCTAAATCTGTAAACATGGGCACCCTCATAGATATCATCCTGACTAATTTACCCTCTAAATACACCTCCGCTGTCTTCAACCAGGATCTCAGCGATCACTGCCTCATTGCCTGCATCCGTAATGGGTCCGCGGTCAAACGACCCCCCCTCATCACTGTCAAACGCTCCCTAAAACACTTCAGCGAGCAGGCCTTTCTAATTGACCTGGCCCGGGTATCCTGGATGGATATTGACCTCATTCCGTCAATAGAGG
Organism: Coregonus clupeaformis; assembly: GCF_020615455.1. Lineage (NCBI taxonomy): Eukaryota > Metazoa > Chordata > Actinopteri > Salmoniformes > Salmonidae > Coregonus > Coregonus clupeaformis. The sequence continues at coordinate 29,895,032 of NC_059217.1, read as the reverse complement.
ATGCCTGGATGTTCTTCAAAAGTGCTTTCCTCTCCATCTTAAATAAACATGCCCCATTCAAAAAATGCAGAAATAAGAACAGATATAGCCCTGGTTCACCCCAGATTTGACTGCCCTTGAACAGCACAAAAAAATCCTGTGGCGTACTACATTAGCATCGAACAGCCGCCGTTATATGCAACTTTTCAGGGAAGTCAGGAACCAATATACATAATCAGTTAGGAAAGCAAAGGCTAGCTTTTTCAAACAGAAATGTGCATCCTGTAGCACTAACTCCAAAAAGTTTTGGGACACTGTAAAGTCCATGGAGAATAAAAGCACCTCCTCCCAGCTACCCACTGCACTGAGGCTAGGAAACAATGTAACCACCGATAAATCTACGATAATCGAGAATTTAAATAAGCATTTTGCTACGGCTGGCCATGCTTTCCACCTGGCTACCCCTACCCCGGCCACCAGCTCTGCACTCTCCACTGCAACTTGCCCATGCCCCAAATTCAATAGCTATGTCCTGAAGAGCTGCAAATCTGGCCCTTTACTTTCTTTAATTAGCCTAGCCTCAACCTCTCTTTTCGTATCCCTGTTACAATATATTTCTTTTTTTCCTCGCTTGCAATCTGGTTTCCGAGCTGGTCGCCCTGTTCATTTAAAGAGTACTGTGCAGCCGTCTTCATCGACCTGGCCAAGGCTTTAGACTCTGTCAATCACCGCATTCTTATTGGCAGACTAAATAGCCTTGGTTTCTCAACTGACTGCCTCGCCTGGTTCAATGTGTCAAATCGGAGGGCATGTTGTCTGGACCTCTGGCAGTCTCTATGGCGGTGCCACAGGGTTCAATTCTCGGGCCGACTATTCTCTGTGTATAACAATGATGTCGCTCTTGCTGCTGGTGACTCTCAGATCCACCTCTACGCAGACGACACCATTTTGTATACATCTGGCCCTTAATTGGACCTCCAAACGAGCTTCAATGCCATACAACACTCCTTCTGTGGCCTCCAACTGCTCTTAAACGCTAGTAAAACTAAATGCATGCTCTTCAATCAAACGCTGCTTGCACCTGCCCGCCCGACTAGAATCACTACTCTCGGCGGGTCTGACTTAGAATATGTGGACAACTACAAATACCTAGGTGTCTGGTTAGACCGTAAACTCTCCTTCCAGACTCACATTAAGCATCTCCAATCCAAAGTTAAATCTAGAATCGGCTTCCTATTTCGCAACAAAGCCTCCTTCACTCATGCTGCCAAACATGCCCTCGTAAAACTGACCATCCTACCGATCCTTGACTTCGGCGATGTCATTTACAAAATAGCTTCCAACACTCAACTCAGCAAATTGGATGTAGTCTATCACAGTGCCATCCGTTTTGTAACCAAAGCCCCATATACTACCCACCATTGTGACCTGTACGCTCTCGTTGGCTGGCCCTCACTACATATTCGTTGCCAAACCCACTGGCTCCAGGTCATCTATAAATCACTTCTGGGCAAATCCCCGCCTTATCTTAGCTCATTGGTCACCATAGCAACACCCACCCGTAGTATGCGCTCCAGCAGGTATATCTCACTGGTCATCCCCAAAGCCAACACCTCCTTAGGCCGCCATTCCTTCCTGTTCTCTGCTGCAAATGAGAACTTGTTCTCAACTGGCTTACCTGGTTAAATAAAGGTTAAATAAAAATAAAAAAATACATAAGGACAGGCTAACCATGGAGACTACTAAACATGATGACAGACTAACCAAGGAAGTGAACTAGACAAAAAAAAATGTAAGACAACAGAGAATCTGGGTAAGCCTGTGTGAAGAGGTGTGTCTTTAGTGTGAACTTGAATATGTGTATGGATTGTGAGGTTCTAACATGGAGAGGCAGGGAGTTCCAGAGTCGGGGAGCTGCACTGCACTTAATCATCTCACTATTCACTGTGATGTTCATCAAATCCAGTGACACAAAATGTAATGCTCTTAGACACAGAGATAGATATGTTGTTTATCACTTTAGCTTTTGGGGCCGGTGTGAAACCACTCCTTTTAAATGGCATGAGATATAGAGACTAATGATGTTTCCATGAAGGAATGTCATCCACAATTAAACACTAATTAGACTATATGTTACTCTGTCTTTTTCTGTCTCTGAGTGTCTCTCTCTCATGCTCTGTGCCTTCATCTCTCCCTCTCTGTGCATGCCTCTCTCGCTCTCTCTGTGCCTGCCTCTCTCTCTCTCTCTCTCTCTCTCTCTCTCTCTCTCTCTCTCTCTCTCTCTCTCTCTCTCTCTCTCTTTCTCTCTCTCTCACACACACAAACACATAAATAAAACATACTGATGACTTCACATGGCCTTATAAAGAGGATGACCAGTGGGTGAATTGAGGGTATAGGGGCTTCACCTGGTATACCTCACATGTTTACTACCAAGCTCACCTTCCCCAGTTGGTGTGTGTGTGTGTAGGGAGGTTGAGGAGGGTTGCTTCTATGCAACTCCTTAACAACAAATATAAGCCAGCCTGGAAGGGAATTCCTCCATGCTCAACTAACCACTGTATCACTGTCTACCTGACTGTTGCATCACATCACTCAGACAGATATAGAGTCACCAGCAGAGAGGGGCGAGCAAGACAGACAGAAGTGGAGGTAAAAAATGAGACATAGAGACAAAAATATACGGAAAGGAGGAGAAGTGAGAAATAAAGACACACAGAGAGAAAGACCTACAGGTATAGAAGACAAATTAGATAAAGAAAAACACAAACAGAGAGGGAAGGACAACCCCCTCCCCCTCAGATCTCTGCCCAAGGGCCCTGAGACAAACCACAGAGATGAGCTGTCGATCACAACACACTTTATGCCCCACAGTGACACGTGAACTTGGAAATATGTCAGCCGTACTGTGATGCATCAACACTGGCAATGTCAGACTCACAAACGCACACACACACCTCTCTCTCTGTATTGTGCAAGTAAGGTTACCCACACACATTCTTGGGTTGCTCACAAAGCTGTGGGCAGATGCACACTATCACAAGCAAACTGAAGAGTGAAAAGATACAGACAAATACCTGAGAATTTCATCACCTGAGAAACTGTGCCTTTTCCTTTCCACTAATCAGAGTTCTCATGAACAATAACATCCAAAACAAATACACAACGCATACCACTTAAATGCCATCTCCCTGACAACCATTCATATCAAATCTAAACCATTACACTAGTTGAGTACCAAAATAAACCCCACCTGAACGCCTACACAATGTACTCTACACTAACGAGTGGTTGTCTGAGGTCAACCTTAAAGGGATACTTCTGGATTTTGGCAATGAGGCCCTTTATCTATTTCCCCAGAGTCAGATTAACATTATTTTGTCTCTGTGTCCAGTACGAAGGAAGTTAGAGTTAGTTTCGTGAGCCAATGCTAACTAGTGTTAGCGCAATGACTGGAGGTCTATGGGTATTTACTAGCATGCTAGCAGATACCTATAGACTTCCAGACATTGCGCTAACGCTAGATAGCTATTGCACTAGCGCTAGTTAGCAACTTCCTTCAAACTTCACGCAGACACATAAAAATGGTATCCACGAGTTCATATGACTCTGGGGAAGTAGTTAAAGGGCTTCATTGTCAAAATCCAGAAGTATCCCTTTAACCAACCCCTGGGACTAGCTGTGACTTGTACTGCAACTGCCACAGCTCAGAGAAAATGACAGCTCTATCACCTGAATGATAGCAGCGGGTAGGCTACAGTTTATGGTTTAGGCAGTTTGGCTGAGCCTCAACAAGACCTGTACACCACAGCCAAACAAAAACAAAGATACTCTTCTATTCCACACAGTGACTTATAACCTCAACTAAACCACACCACTTTAGGGTTTTACATTGCTCTATCAGCACACACTGTATCAAGGGCTACAGTACACTCCCCTACTAACCACAATTACCACACCACCTTCAATTTCACACAAATCTGTCAATGTGTGAAAATCAACGCCCAAGCTAGTACCTATTCTGCCAAAACCCAGATTCTGACTAAGCTCCACCCCCCCACCCCTCCACATGCACACACCACCTCTTAAACACAGCACACCTGCACAACTTATCTTTAATATCACCCTCTCTCTCTCTCTCTTTCACCCCCCCCATCGACAACAAATCTACATGTATCAGTCACCCTTGATAACCAGACCAGACCAGAGCACACCTGCACAACACCCCTGCCTTCCCCCAGCCTGCTACCTCCCTATGTGCGTGCTCCCCCCTATCTCTCTCTGCCCAGTCTGTCCTCCCACCTCTCCTTCCCTCCCTCCCCTCTCCCGAGGGGCTATAGGTAGAAAAGAGCTCATGTCAGACACACACACTGACAGGGCTAATGACGAATTACACCCACATTAGCACACAGCCTGGGGACATACACCCACATACAGTACATTCGTTACAGACACACTCAAATACAGACAGTACATACATAAGTTACACATAAATTAGCTGTGTTAGTCACTTGGCTATTATGCAAAGAACCATCCTATATATGAAGGTATTCATCTAAAGAGACACTTTTTCAATGCTATTCTTGTTTGACTGATTAATTGTATCCTGACTCTTGAAACATGCTCGCACACGCACAGAGATCCAGATAATGACAGGTACTTCCAGTTGAGCAGGGGAACAATGCTAAGCCGTATGAGCAGTGTCACACACACTTCCTGTCTTTGGCGTCAGGGATCAGAGGTTAAATGCTCTTCATTCTCTCTTCTTTCTTTAAAAACTCTCATATGTGACTGAGTGGAGAGAGAGAGAGAGAGAGAGAGAGACTCACATAGAGCAAGAGTCTCTTTTTTCCTCACCCCCAGTGATCATGTGTCCAAATACTTTCTCTACCCAGTTCAACCAGTCTGTTTTAGAACCATACATGTATAACTGACAAAACGTCCTGCTCCTATTTATATATTGAGTCTATAAGAGGGAGGACAGTGGTTCTCTCAGGTTTCTACTTTCTCTCCCCAGCCTATAAGACAGAGTGCCCCATCCCCAGGTGTGTGTGGAGGTCCATCCCATTCATCAGTCTGCAGAGATTCCTCTATAATCCTGCAGCATCACTCAGCTGGGTCTTAGTCCTAATCTTCTAGAGCCATCTCACAGATCAGAGGGTCCTGGAGTTAAAACACTACCCTAATCCTGTCCCAAACACCCTTGGGTAACCCTACACCCCATCAGGGGGATCCCCGGTCCCCCTGGACTTTACCGCTGTGTCAGAGTGCTGACAGAGGGACCCCACAAACCTTACTCTGTTCTTAAACAATACACCTCACACCTGGAAAGAGAGATTATCTTCTACTTTGATACATGCAAACTCCCTCCCTCCCTCCCTCCCTCCCTCCCTCCCTCCCTCCTCCCTCCCTCCCTCCCTCCCTCCCTCCCTCCCTCAACACAGTTAATGTGTCAGACTCTGAGATGGCTCTTCACTCAACACAGAAAGACCTGTAGCAAACTGACCAATAAAAATGAGAACAAATCTAACTCACAGTACACACTCATATACCCAAACCATACAGTTTGCATGGCTAAATATGAGTTCTCTTTCAGCCCCTATTGATGGGATATACATTAAAAAGCAACACAATGACAGAGAGGGAGAGCTGGACCTACAGATGTCTACTGGCCATGTTATGACTGATGACTGTATGGTCTCACACACAATCACCGGTAATCAGATAGATAGAAAGAAAACACTGATATTACATGTAAAAGTACATGTTGCTTTTAACATCAGGTATGGGGAGCAGGAAATAGGTGTTGAAGAAATGACAACATTAATGTATTAAAGGGAATCAGACTATGAGCACGATAAAAATAACCCAAACTGTTCTCTCTCCCTGCAAGTCTCTGTCTGTAACACTTTCAAATATGCTTTATAAGCACGAAAGTCCCAATCGTTTCCAAAGCAATAAGCTCCTGAGCTAAATTGGAGGACAAATTGCATTTCCCCAATTTGTCTTCAAGTTGAAGATCATGGTGATCAACCAGTTGGGTGTCATTTGAATCACAAAAGACCCACAGATGGACTGAAACAAACTCACACACCCCATCAGACAGCTGACAACACAGCTGTACTGCTTGTTGTAAACTGGGGTGTCTAAGCCATTTGCCTCCTCTAAAGGCCAGGTTGGGTCATTAGCATTTCACCCTTCCCCAACATCAATAACACACACACACACACCCACACACACACAGTTGAATCACCACTTCAGTAGGACGGTAGTACTTGGGGTCCACCTTCACGTGCACCACCCCTGTTGCCTGGCAAGAACAACCTCGTTCTCATCATTCCCCTCCCACCTGGAGAGAGATAGAGAGAGAGAGAGAGAGAGAGAGAGAGAGAGAGAGAGAGAGAGAGAGAGAGAGAGAGAGAGAGAGAGACGGCGGGAGGAATGGAGAGAAAGAGAAAGAGACATATTTGTGACCTGTTGCCACAAGAAAAGGGCAACCAGTGAAGCACAAGCACCATTGTTAATACAACCCATATTTATGTTAATTATTTCCCCTTTTGTACTTCTGCTATCTGCACATTCTGACAACACTGTACATATCCATAATATGACATTTGAAATGTATGTGTGTGCAATGTTTACTGTTCATTTCTGATTTTGATTGTTTCTTTTGTTTATTATTCGTATGTTTCCCAAGCCAATAAAGCCCTTTGAATTGAATTGACAGACAGAGAGAGAGAGAGAGAGGGAGAGGGAGTAAGGGAGGGAGAGAGAGATAACTATTTGTGTGTTTGATGTTTACTGTTAATGTCTGACTGTTTTTGTCTTTGTTTTGTTGAATTCGCTTTGTCTGTTTTTTTCGTTGTTGTTTTGTTTATTTCACTTGTTTCCCATGCCAATAAAGCCCTTTTGAATTGAATTGAATTGAGAGAGAGAGAGAGAGAGACAGAGAGAGAGAGAGAGAGAGAGAGAGAGAGAGAGAGAGAGAGAGAGAGAGAGACAGAGAGAGAGAGAGAGAGAGAGAGAGAGAGAGAGAGACAAGAGAGAGCGAGAGAGAGAGAGCAAGAGAGAGCGAAGAGAGAGAGACAGAGAGAGAGAGCGAGAGAGAGAGAGAGAGAGAGAGAGAGAGAGAGAGAGAGAGAGGGAAAGAGAGACAGAGAGAGAGAGAGAGAGAGAGAGAGAGAGAGAGAGAGAGAGAGAGAGAGAGAGAGAGAGAGAGAGAGAGAGAGAGAGAGAGAGAGAGAGAGAGAGAGAGAGAGAGAGAGAGAGAGAGAGAGAGAGAGAGAGATGTTTATCAGTTGGTTGAGTGACAGGGGCAACTCCCATAAACCACATCTGTCCTGGTGACTACTTCTTCTTCCCCCTCTATCTCTCTTTTCTCTTTATCGCTTCCCTTCCGGTGGGTAGTTTGTTGCTGTAAGGTCTGCAGCAGACAAAACATGTCACACACATCTATATCTGACTGATCTCCTCTACAACAACATGATATGAACATTCACAGGTGTGTACGTCTGACTGGGTACGTCTCTGACTCACAGACGCGCATAAGTGTTGTGTGTGTTTTTCTGGTTGTGCATGTGTGTGCGTGCATGCATGTCTATGTACACTTACACAATGTTTTTTTCCCCACGTGTTTGAAGGACTTCTCCACAAACTCCCTGACACTATGGACCTCCCCTGTCGCTATGACGAAGTCATCTGGCTCCTCCTCCTGAAGCGTCAGCCACATAGCCTGAGAGAGAGAGCGAGAGAGAGAGAGAGAGAGCGAGCGAGAGAGAGAGAGAGAGAGAGAGAGAGAGAGAGAGAGAGAGAGAGAGAGAGAGAGAGAGAGAGAGAGAGAGAGAGAGAGAGAGAGAGAGAGCAGGGGATTGGGATGGAGGGGTTAAAACACTGCTAGAGACAGACAGTCAAACAGACAGACAGACAGACAGACAGACAGACAGACAGACAGACAGACAGACACTTGATTGGCCACACAGATTGGAGTAGAACCAATATTTTCCTGTTCCTGACAGACAGGAAGTGAACCTGTGACCTCAGAAAGGGGCGTCCACACCACCCGTACCTCTGTCCTGACGTCACCGCAAAGGCTCATGGGACACGTACTGTGGGAAAGGAGGAGAGAGAGCTCCCAGAGGCTTTTTGCGCTGGCACACACACTCTCATATTATTTTATCTTTCAAACACACACACACACACACACAAATTCACAGTATTCTCACTTTCATAAACACACACACACTTGCATTGTATTTTTTTCTTATAGTCACAAACACACACTCCCATATCGTGTCCACTTTCAAACACACAGAATAGAGAGACCTACTTTCTGAGATTATGTTGCTCTACAGTGACAAAAACAGTAACATCAACCATCACTGGCCTTGACTTGTTTTAGTGTTCAAACTCTATATTCCATGCCTGGTCTGACCCATACAGAGCAGAGCAGAGTAGAGTATAGCATTATTATTATTAGCCTATATCCCCCTGAAAGCAGTGAAATCTGATCGTCCTGGGTCTGAGATGCACTATATTAAAAAGTCAGAGGGTACTTCACAAATGGCCCTCTATTCCCTATATAGTGCACTACTTTTGACCAAAGCCTTATGGGCCCTAGTCAAAGTAGTGCACTGTAAAAGGAATAGGGTGCCATCTGGGACATAGCCAGAGAGAGGAGAGCCTACAGATAATTCCATAATATTTATGGTGAACGTGAGCCAAAAGGTCAGAAAAGTATACCCCTAACACCTCCTCTCTGATTACACTGCCTCGCCAGGGAGGAACACACACGTACACACACACGTACACTAACGACACGCATAACACGCTCACACAGTCATACACACCCACACACACACCTCCTTAAGAGCAGTAAGATTCCTCTGATTCCTGATACTTAGAGCTGAATTCCAGATGGGAGACCATGTGTGTGAGTGTGTGAGTGTGTGTGCGTGTGTGTGTGTTAGTGGTCGTCACGGATCCACATGTACCCAAATACCCGAGACCAGATCCGGGACCCGAGTGGGTCCGGATCCAGAATTCTAAATGTCACAGGTCTGGGTCGGATCTAATATGATTCTCACGGGTCTCGGGTATGTGTAATTTTAACTGATTTGTCTGCAAGGGCCCGTACAGATCCAAATGTGAAAGTTGCAATCGAGAGAGAGAGATACATTTGATAATTTATGCTGCTGCTCTTGCTTTTCACGAGAGTGGAGCGTGGCACGTGTAACTTGTTGTTTGCCAATCATAAGTCATCAAAGCTGCAATAGGCTACAGTTATAGAGCCTCCTGTGTGTGGAAAAGTTAGGAGATATCTAATCAATGGAAGATGGAATAAAAATTACGGAATTAAAAGTTAAAGGAGAAGGATAGGCTACAACGACCAAGAGCCAACAGGTAGGCTGCTACTTAATAATCTGAATGGAGTTGTTGTTATTTGTAACTGTAGGATGAGAAAGCGGATTCACTGCAGCCTCAATTAGCCTAGCTAGCTAACGTTATCTAGCTTAACTAGCTACTCCCGGTTTGATGCAGTGAAGACAGGTACTGCGTCATCACATTTGATGATAAGTAACCTAGCTATGGCAGCTATTAGTCTATTATATCGCAAGTCGGCTTGGTTTGTTGCTGTCTGTCGTCTCTCCCACCCTCCTACCTGCCCCCCTTGTCACTCACTCACAGTACGACCCCTCCCCCGCCTGCTAGAGCGGTACCTCTCTCCCTCTTCTCGTGCTTTATCAGCTCTGGTTAATAAAGTAACTTAAACAAATTATTTTCTGCTGTTACCCTCACTCAGATCGTAACAGGTCTAGATCCGACCAGGTCTATATGGAACGGGTCTAGTTGTCATCGGGTCTGTTCGGAACGGGTCTCTATATTAAAAAAAGAAACTAAATATGCATATCGGGTCCGGGTGGGAAAGCCCCAGGTCCATTTCGGAACAGGTCCAACTTTTTGGACCTGTGAAGACCTCTAGTTAGTGAATATGACTGTGTGTGTGTGTAGCTGGAGTTGATCTAGATCCCTACTAAGGAGACTTTAACACTCAGTGCTTCTCTCTGTTTCTCCTCTCAACACAGCTCTCTTATGAGCACATCAGCACGCTGGGATGTAATAGGAGGACTGTGTGTGTGTGTGTGTGTGTGTGTGTGTGTGTGGACGTGTTTAACTATTCTTGTGGGGACCAGAAGTCCCCACAAGAATAGTAAACAAACAAAAATTTGACCAACTGGGGACATTTTGTTAGTCCCCACAAGGTCAAATGCTATTTCTAGGGGGTTTAGCGTTAAGGTTAGAATTAGTGTTAGGGTTAGAATTACGTCAAGGGTTAGGGTTAGGAGCTAGGGGTTAGGGAAAATAGGATTTTGAATGGGACTGAATTGTGTGTCCCCACAAGGTTAGCTGTACAATACTGTGTGTGTGTGTGTGTGTGTGTGTGTGTGTGTGTGTGTGTGTGTGTGTGTGTGTGTGTGTGTGTGTGTGTGTGTGTGTGTGTGTGTGTGTGTGTGTGCGTGTGTGTGCGTGTGTGTGTGTGTGCCTCTGGACAAAAGGGTCAATATCAGGGGATATCTTTATCTATATACAGTACCAGTCAAAAGTTTGGACACACCTACTCATTCCAGGGTTCTTCTTTATTTTTACTATTTTCTACATTGTAGAATAATAGTGAAGACATCAAAACTATGAAATAACACATATGGAATCACGTAGTAACCAAAAAAGTGTTAAACGTATCAAAATAGATTTTATATTTGAGTTTCTTCAAAGTAGCCACCCTTTGCCTTGATGACAGCTTTGCACACTCTTGGCATTCTCTCAGCCAGCTTCATGAGGAATTATTTTCCAACAGTCTTGAAGGAGTTCCCACATATGCTGAGCACTTGTTGGCTGCTTTTCCTTCACTCTGCGATCCAACTCATCCCAAACCATCTCAATTGGGTTGAGGTCAGGTGATTGTGGAGGCCAGGTCATCTGATGCAGCACTCCATCACTCTCCTTGGTAAAATAGCCCTTACATAGCCTGGAGGTGTGTTGGGTCATTGTCCTGTTGAAAAACAAATTATAGTCCAACTAAGTGCAAACCTGATGGGATGGTGTATCGCTGTAGAATGCTGTGGTAGCCATGCTGGTTAAGTGTGCCTTGAAATCTAAATAAATCACCAACAGTGTCACCAGCAAAGCACCCCCACACCATCACACCTCCTCCTCCATGCTTTACGGTGGGAACCACACATGCGGAGATCATCTGCTCACCTACTCTGCATCTCACAAAGACTCGGCGGTTGGAACCAAAAATCTCAAATTTTGACTCATCAGACCAAAGGACAGATTTCCCCTGCTCTAATGTCCATTGGTCATGTTTCTTGGCCCAAGCAAGTCTCTTCTTATTATTGGTGTCCTTTAGTAGTGGTTTCTTTGCAGCAATTCGACCATGAAGGCTTGATTCACGTCTCCTCTGAACAGTTGACGTTGAGATGTGTCTGTTACTTGAACTCTGTGAAGCATTTATTTAGGCTGCAATCTGAGGTGCAGTTAAATCTAATGAACTTATCCTCTGCAACAGAGGTAACTCTGGGTCTTCCTTTCCTGTGGCGGTCCTCATGAGAGTCAGTTTCATCATAGCTCTTGATGGTTTTTGCGAATGAAATTTTCCGGATTTACTGATCTTCATGTCTTAAAGTAATGATGGACTGTCATTTCTCTTTGCTTATTTGAGCTGTTCTTGTCATAATATGGACTTGGTCTTTTACCAGATAGGGAGCGGCAAGAAGAAATGCTGCTCCCTAAAATCAGGCTATGCTCAAACCCTACACCCTAACCCGAGTACTCTGTTATGCCACCTCTGGTCTCTTGGCACTCCCATCTCTACGGGAGGGCAGCTCCCGGTCAGCCCAGTCAAAGGTCTTCTCTGTGTTGCCACCCAAATGGTGGAACCAGCTTCCCCCTGAAGCTAGGACAGCAGAGTCCCTGCCCATCTTCCAAAAACATCTTAAACCTTACCTCTTCAAAGAGTGTCTTAAATAATCTCACAGCACCCACCTTCGCACCCCATTTTAACCCCCACCCCCCCTTACTATGACTGACATTTGTGGTTGTCCCATCTAGCTATCTTAAGATGAATGCACTAACTTTAAGTCACTATGGATAAGAGCTTCTGCTAAATCAGGGTTTCCCAAACTCAGTCCTGGGGCCCCCCTGGGTGCACATTTTGTTTTTTGCCCTAGCACTACACAGCTAATTCAAATAACCCATCATCAAGCTTTGATTATTTGAATCAGCTGTGTAGTCCTAGTGACTAAAATGTAAATGTGAAAATGTGTGCGAGTGTGTGTGGGTGTGAGGGTGTGGGTGTGTAATGCACTGTATGAGTAATTGATGGAGTGTTGAATGACTTGGATCCTTTTTGACTGGTAATATCATCAGCAACTGAGTTCCTGACTAAGCCTGCCACATTTCTGTCTGATTCCAAAGAATCAGTCAGGGCAGCCAAGAAGGCCAAATGACCAGAAATCTCCATCCTCATGTGGCTATAAGTAATTATTATCACAGGAAAGACTAAACTATCAAACACAGTGACATCAATGCAGTAATACTATTTTGATCATTTGACTGGCTGCTTATTTTGAATCCAAATTAAACCGCTAAGTTACAGTTACAATCCCTTGTGTGATGATGATGATGATGATGATGTGTGTGTATGTGATGATGTACTTTGGGAAATGAGCTCTATTTCTCTCTGAGCCAGAGAAAATGTTTAATACAGTAGTTGAGTGATGTGCTGTACACCGATTTTTCACCAGGAAATGCAACAAATATGCTAATATGAACCCCTGCCTCTCCCTCTCTCTCTCTCTTTCCCTTTCTACCTTTACTACCCCCCTGATTTCACTCTCTCCCTCCCCTCTCCCACTGTCCCCCCTCCATCCCTCCCTCCCCTACACCCCTCTCTCTCGTAGGGTTGATGTGCATCATTAGCTGGCTGATAAACTGCTGTGAGGTTCACACAGAGTTCTCTTTCCTGGTCACATGACTTGACCAGCCCCTGACCTCCACATAAACGCCTCCACCTCTACCCTTCCACACCCACACTAGCTCTGGCCAAACCTCCACACGGCCATCTACACCCCTCCACACCCCCACCTTCACGGCACACTAACTCCCTGAACGTACACCCATTCCAGCCAGGGCCTGGCCAAACCTACAATCATCCACACCCCACCTACATGGATACACACCAAACCCCTTTCACCCACCCCAGCTCTAGCCAAACTTACACCCCAGTAACTCCCTGACCCCTACACTCCCCACCTTTATGAATACCCACCAAACCCTGACCTCCAAATATCTACACTCCCCCTTCTCCTGTCCTCTACCCCCTTTATCCTCCTGTCTGTCTTCCCTCTTAGTGTTTCAGCAGAGTTTACATGTGTAATGGCTCCCAGTAAACACTTAATAGTGACGTAGTTAGAGCCATGCAGAGAACCATCAATCAGTACCCAATCAGCCCATGCTAACGCTGTTAACCTCTGGGGTTTAACACATACACAAGCGCACGCACGGATGCATGGACACACACACACTGAGCTGAAATACAAAACACATTGTTACTAAACGAGTACCTCACAGTCACAATACAAGCACGCAGTTCAAATAAAACTACCTAACTAAGTATGGCACGATCTGATTCTGTGGTGGAGATGGAATGCTGGCATCTCTCCCATCTCATAACATGAGTATACAGTCCAGCCTTACTGCTGCCTAACTTTGCTCTGCCAGAAAGTCCTCTCACACATGATTACATCACCCACTAAGGGCCTACGATTCAGGAGAGTGGGAAATGGATCTTGTGCAAACGAACGCCTATATTAAAGCAATAAAGCTCAAGGGGGTGTGGTATATGGCCAATTTACCATGGCTAAGGTCTGTTCTTATGCACGACGCAATGCGAAGTGCCTGGATACAGCCCTTAGCCGTGGTATATTGACAATATACCACTAATCCCAGAGGTGCCTTTTTGCTGTTATAAACTGGTTACTAACATAATTAGAGCAGTAAAAAATTATGTTTTGTCATACCCGTGGTATACGGTCTGATATATCACGGCATTCAGCCAATCAACATTCAGGGCTCGAACCACCCAGTTTATAAAAATCTATAATCTTGCTGTAACCGTATAGAGCCTGGATCATTATTTAGACATTGACTTCAAGCCTGTCAGTTTTGTGATGAATAATCCATACTTTATATTGTCCCTGGGGCCCTACATGTACTCGCCCAGGGCACTGGGTCCTGATAAAGTTACTTGAATCGTAGCATGCAGCCCAGCCTGCCAGCCCCACCCCTAACTACTGATAAAAGACTAAGAATAATGACTTACACCTAACTTAACGTTTGAGATCACTCAACACACACATGCATGCACACACACACACAAAGACACAAACACACACATACACACCCAACATCACACACTCTCCCCAACGTTGCCAGCTAAAAGCATGTTCTAGCTCAAGCCTCATCGACGTCATACGTTACTGTTATCAGCACGACCCTTCGGACCAACATCCATCACGGCAACTGTTTCCCGGCTACTCTTGCAATCAGTGGCAGCCATCTTGTACCTAGATTAGGCAAATAGTATTGAAATTACAGCTCTACAAATGGAGTCATGGAGCCAGGGCCTAAGACCTGAAATATCATATGACCCAGGCCTGATAACCTCCTACTACGGCTGTAGAGAAACAATGTGCTGTTCTGTTTATATACACCTATATTTAACTATACAGTGCCGTGAAAAAGTATTTTCCCCCTTTCAGATTTTCTCTATTTTTGCATATTTTCTGATACTGAATGTTATCAGATCTTCAACCAAAACGTAATATTAGATAAAGGTAACCTGAGTTTACAAATAACAAAACAAAATTATGCTTACTTTATTTATTTAATTAACAAAGTTATGCAACACCCTATTCCCCTGAATGAAACAGTAATTGCCCCCTTACACTCAATAACTGGTTGTGCCACCTTTAGCTGCATTGACTGCAAACAAATGCTTCCTGTAGTTGTTGATCAGTCTCTCACATCGCTGTGGAGGAATTTTGGCCCACTCTTGCATGCAGAACTGCTTTAACTCAGCGACATTTGTGGGTTTTCAAGCGTGAACTGCTCATTTCAAGTCCTGCCACAACATCTCAATTGGATTAGGTCTGGACTTTGACTAGGCCATTCCAAAACTTAGAATTTGATGCTTTTTTGCCATTTTCATGTAGACTTGATTGTGTGTTATGGATCACTGTCTTGCTGAATAACCTAGCTGCCCTGACATTCTCTAGTAGAATTCTCTGATACAGAGCAGAATTCATGGTTCTTTCTATTAAGGCAAGTCGTCCAGGTCCTGAGACAGTAAAGCGTCCCCAAACCATCACACTACCACCACCGTGCTTGACCGTGGAATCTTACTGTGGAATGCAGTGTTTCTCCAGGCATAATGGGACCCATGTCGTCCAAAAAGTCCCTGGAAGCACCTGGATGATCATCAAGACTCTTGGAAGAATGTTCTATGGACAGATGATTCAAAAGTATACCTTTTTGGACGACATGGTCAAAGTAATTAAAACATTACTTAGGACATCAGGTCACTAGCTACCACCATGACAGGGTCAGAAGTCACACACACTCAGTGGAAGTCTTGATAGTAGTCGAGGTTGGCCTCAGTAGTCATCAGTCATACATGAGTAGGATAGGGGGTTGAACTCACAGACCTGCACTGTACTACAAAAGGTTCAGAAATACACCAGGCATCAATCATTCACTGCTGCTTTCCAATCAATTTCCAGCACAAGGGGCAATCGGTATATACAGTGCCTTGCAAAAGTATTCATCCCCTTTGGTGTTTTTCCTATATTGTTGCATTACAACCTGTAATTTAAATGGCTTTTTCTTTGGATTTCATTTATTTGACATACACAAAATAGTCCAAATTTGTGAAGTGAAATGAAAAAAATAATTTCTTTAAAAAAATACTAACAAATAAATTACGGAAAAGTGGTGCGTGCATATGTATTCACCCCCTTTGCTATGAAGCCCCTAAATAAGATCGGGTGCAACCAATTACCTTCAGAAGTCACATAATTAGTTAAATAAAGTCCATCTGTGTGCAATCTAAGTGTCACATGATCTGTCACATGATCCTAGTATATATACACCTGTTCTGAAAGGCCCCAGAGTCTGCAACACCACTAAGCAAGGGGCACCACCAAGCAAGCGACACCATGAAGACCAAGGAGCTCTCCAAACAGGTCAGGGCCAAAGTTGTGGAGAAGTACAGATCATGGTTGGGTTAAAAAAAAATATCAGAAACGTTGAACATCCCACGGAGCACCATTAAATCCATTATTAAAAAATTGAACGAATATGGCACCACAACAAACCTGCCAAGAGAGGGTTGCCCACCAAAACTCACAGACCAGGCAAGGAGGGCATGCAAAGCTCCACAGAGGAGATTGGAGTATCTGTCCATAGGACCACTTTAAACCGTACACTCCACAGAGCTGAGCTTTACGGAATAGTGGCCAGAAAAAAGCCATTGCTTAAAGAAAATAGTAAGCAAACATGTTTGGTGTTCGCCAAAAGGCATGTGGGAGACTCCCCAAACATATGGAAGAAGGTACTAAAATTTAGACTAAAAT
Source organism: Coregonus clupeaformis (assembly GCF_020615455.1). Classification (NCBI taxonomy): domain Eukaryota; kingdom Metazoa; phylum Chordata; class Actinopteri; order Salmoniformes; family Salmonidae; genus Coregonus; species Coregonus clupeaformis. Next base: position 29,878,362 of record NC_059217.1, on the reverse strand, counting down.
TTAGCTTTCTGGCCATCAAGGAAAACGCTATGTCTGGTGAAAACCCAACACTTCTCATCACCCCGAGAACCTTATCCCCACAGTGAAGCATGGTGGTGGCAGCATCATGCTGTGGGGATGTTTTTTCATCGGCAGGGACTGGGAAACAGTTCAGAATTGAAGGAATGATGGATGGCGCTAAACACAGGGAAATTCTTGAGGGAAACCTGTTTCAGTCTAACAGAGATTTGAGACTGGGACGGAGGTTCACCTTCCAGCAGGACAATGACGCTAAGCATACTGCTAAAGCAACACTTGAGTGGTTTAAGGGGAAACATTTAAATGTTTTGGAATGTCCTAGTCAAAGCCTAGACCTCAATCCAATTGAGAATCTGTGGTATGACTTAAAGATTGCTGTACACAAGCGGAACCCATCCAACTTGAAGGAGCTGGAGCAGTTTTGCCTTGAAGAATGGGCAAAAGTCCCAGTGGCTAGATGTGCCAAGCTTATAGAGACATACCCCAAGAGACTTGCAGCTGTAATTGCTACAAAAGGTGGCTCTACAAAGTATTGACTTTGGGGGGTGAATAGTTATGCACGCTCAAGTTATCTTTTTTTGTCTTATTTCTTGTTTGTTTCACAATAAAAAAAAAATTGCATCTTCAAAGTGATAGGCATGTTGTCAAATGATACCCCCAAAAAATCTATTTTAATTCAGGTTGTAAGGCAACAAAATAGGAAAAATGCCAAGGGGGCTGAATACTTTCGCAAGCCACTGTAGTATGCTAACTAACTCTCTAGGTCCTGTAACCAAAATGGTCTGGAACCAGATTCTCTGCTGACTGGATTCATGACAGCAATTAGCAGCCATCTATCAAGCGTTTCCACACAGAACTAGTCATTATACTAGCCAAGGCCAACATAGCCTGGGCCCAGAGCTGTTTGTGCTGTCTTGCCAACTCCTATGATTATTGGTGTGACAATGTCCATAGGAGTTGGCAAGACAGCACAAACAGATCTGGGACCAGGCTAAGGCCAACCAAGATGAATTGATACACGAGATCTGGGAGAGAGGAGGATTATACATAAGTATACATTTCATCAAGACTGGTCTAGGTCCCGTCTTGGTAAGAAAACGTGTTAGCTCAGTGACAGACCGGTATTCAAAAGATGGGCATATTTGGCACAAAGAGTAAATAAAGATGGGATAAAGAGTAAATGCTCCGTGTATGATGCAGCGTTAAGTGTGTGTGTGTGTGTGTGTGTGTGTGTGTGTATGTGTGTGTGTGTGTGTGTGTGTGTGTGTGTGTGTGTGTGTGTGTGTGTGTGTGTGTGTGGTGGACGTGGTTAACTATACTTATGGGGCCAGAAATCCCCACAAGAATAGTAAACAAACAAACATTTGACCAACTGGGGAAATTGTGTTAGTCCCAACAAGGTCAAATACGATTTCCAGGGGGTTTAGGGTTGAGGTCAGAATTTGTGTTCGAATTAGGTTTAGGGTTAGGTTTTGGGGTTAAGGTTAGGGTTAGAGAAAATACGATTTTGAATGGGACTAAATTGTGTGTCCCCACAAGGTTAGTTATACAAGACTGTGTGTATGTGGTGTGTCTCTCCGTGTGTGTGCGTATGTGGCATGTCTGTTTGTGTGTGTGTGTGTGTGTGTGTGTGTGTGTGTGTGTGTGTGTGTGTGTGTGTGTGTGTGTGTGTGTGTGTGTGTGTGTGTGTGTGTGTGTGTGTGATGCAGCATCCCAAAACAGTGGTAGGAGAGGACAGTTTCCTCCGTCGCTCGCTGCTCAACACACTCCTTTGTTCCTTATCTGGTGGAGCGGCCCGAGCTCAACTGGCTGGATTAACGACAGTGATACACACACACACATACACACAGGGGCAGACACGTACACACACACAGACAAACACACACCTGTCACCCTAAGGGTTGTGTCAGGTGAGCTCATAACTCCAACAATATGCAAAGCACCTGGAGACAACGGTGATATGAAACCTTTTTATAAACATCCTCCCTAACAAGGCACTTACACATGTGATGTTTATAATAAGGTGACAAAGCCTACTGACATAGCCGACTAGAGTTATATTGTGAGAATGTGATTTGAAGGAGTCAGGCGCAGGAGGGTAAATCACCGAATACAGAGTTTATTCCGTAGGAAACATTTACGCTGGATAGCATCAACAAAATACAGGCACACGGGGACCAATAGCCCCGTAAATACAAGGTACGGGTACACTCAACTCACAAATAACAATCACTACCAAAGACAAGGGGCCAGAGGGAACACTTATACATGGACTAATGAGGGGATATGAACCAGATGTGTGTAATTGACAAGACCAGACAAATGGAATGATGATATATGGAGAGGCAGTGGCTAGTAAGCTGGTGACGACGAACGCCGAAACCTGCCCGAACAAGGAGGGGAGGCAGCCTTGGCGGAAGTTGTGACAGTACCCCCCCGGACACGCAGCTCCAGCAGCGCGCCGACCCCGGCCTCAGGGACGGCCAGGAGGACGCGGAGCAGGGCGAGCCGGATGGCGACGGTGGAAATCCCGCAACAGGGAAGGATTAAAGATATCCCTCACCGGGACCCAGCACCGTTCCTCCGGACCGTACCCCTCAAACTCCACGAGGTACTGAAGGCCCCCCACCCGATGCCTCGAATCCAGGATGGAACGGACAGAGTACGCCAGGGCCCCCTCGATGTCCAGAGGAGGTGGAGGGACCTCCCGCACCTCAGACTCCTGGAGTGGACCAGCCACCACCGGCCTGAGGAGACACATGAAATGAGGGGTTAATACGGTAATCAGGGGGAAGTAATAACCTATATGTGACCTCGTTGATTCTCCTCAGGACTTTGAATGGCCCCACAAACTGCGGGCTCAGCTTCCGGCAGGGCAGGCAGAGGGGCAGATTCCGGGTGAACGTGGACAGCGTCACACGTCTCCTCCACGTGCCGAAAACAGTCATCCACTGCAGGAGCCTCGGTCTGGCTCTGTTGCCACGGTGCCAGAACCGGTTGGTAACCTAAAACACATTGGAATGGCATTATGTTAGTAGAGGAGTGGTGGAGAGAGTTCTGGGCATATTCTGCCCAAGGCAAGAACACCGACCACTCCCCCATCCAGTCCTGGCAGTAGGACTGCAGGAACCTACCCACATCCTGATTTACCCATTCCACCTGTCCATTAGACTCAGGGTGGAACCCAGAGGTCAGGCTGACTGAGACCCCCAGACGTTCCATGAACGCCTTCCAGACTTTGGATGTGAACTGGGGACCTTGGTCAGACATTATATCCTCTGGTACCCCGTAGTGCCGGAAGACGTGTGTAAACAGGGCCTCCGTAGTTTGCAGGGACGTGGGGAGAGCGGGCAGAGGAAGGAGGCGGCAGGCCTTTGAAAAGCGGTCCACAACGACCAGGATGGTGGTGTTACCTTGGGAGAGGGGAAGATCAGTCAGAAAATCAACACTTAGATGAGACCATGGTCGTTGTGGAACTGGTAAAGGTTGTAACTTACCCGCTGGGAGGTGCCTAGGTGCCTTACTCTGGGCGCACACCGAGCAGGAGGAGACATACACCCTCACGTCCTTAGCCAAGGTAGGCCACCAGTACTTTCCGGTCAGGCAGCGCACTGTACGACCGATACCTGGGTGACCAGAGGAGGGTGACATGTGTGCCCAGTAGATCACACGAACACGGATAAGAGCAGGCACGTACCGCAGCCCAGCTGGACACTGAGGTGGAGATGGATCTGTGCATAATGCCTGCTCTATATCCGCATCCATCGCCAATACTACCGGCGCCACAATGTAGGAAGCCGGGAGTATTGGGGTGTTGTATCTGGGCCTCTCTGTGTCATACAGCCGTGACATGCGTCTGCCTTCACGTTCTTCGTACCCGGGATGTATGACAGTGAAAAATCGAACCGGGTGAAGAATAGGGCCCACCTGGCCTGGCGAGGATTCTGCCTCCTCGCTGCCCAGATGTACTCCAGGTTACGGTGGTCCGTCCAGACGAGGAAAGGGTGTTTCGCCCCTTTGAGCCAATGCCGCCACACGGTCAAAGCTCGGACAACAGCCAACAGCTCCCAATCACCAACGTCGTAGTTCTGCTCCGCCAGACTGAGCTTCTTAGAGAAGAAGGCACAGCGGCGGAGCTTGGGTGGAGTGCCTGAGCGTTGAGATAGGACAGCGCCTATCCCTACCTCAGACGCATCCACCTCCACTACGAACGGTAGTGATGGGTCGGGAGTGGGCCAGTACCGGGGCTGAGGTGAACAGACCCCTCAGTTTCCTGAAAGCCAGGTCAGCCTCAGCAGACCAGCGGAGCCGGGACGGCCCACCCTTCAACAGAGATGTAATGGGAGCTGCGACCTTGCCAAAGACCCGGATAAACCTCCGGTAGTAGTTGGCGAAGCCCAGAAAGCGCTGCACCTCCTTTGCCGTGGTGGGAGTCGGCCAATTACGCACGGCTGAAATGCAATCCCTTTCCATCTCCACACCTGAGGTGGTAATGCGGTATCCGAGGAAGAAGACGGACTGCTGAAAAAACAAACACTTCTCTGCCTTGGCATAAAGGTCATTTTCCAACAGTCAGGCCAGCACTTTGCGAACCAGGGACACATGCTTGGCGCGTGTATCGGAATACACCAGAATGTAATCGATGTAGACCACTACACCACGACCAAGCATGTCCCGAAACACCTCGTTCACAAATGCCCTGTGGTTGTGCTGAATGCTGTCTTCCACTCATTCCCCTCTCAAACACGCACCAAGTTGTACACACTCCTGAGATCTAATTTGGTGAAGAAGCGCACCCCATGCATTGACTTGATCACTGATGGAATGATGGGGAGAGGATAACTAAATCTTACCGTCTCCTTGTTCAGTGATCGATAATCAATGCAAGGGTGCAGACCACGTCTTTCTTCTTCACAAAGAAGAAACTCGAGGAGGCGGGTGAAGTGGAGGGACGTATATACCCCTGGCGCAGGGACTCGGCGACGTATGTTTCCATAGCCATCATTTCAGCCTGCGACAGGGGGTACACATGACTCCTGGGAGGTACAGTGTCTACCCGGAGGTTTATCGCACAATCTCCCGCCCGATGAGGTGGTAACTTGGTAGCCTGCGTTTTAGAGAACGCGTGCGCCAAATCGAGGTATTCAGGGGGAATGCGCACAGTGGAGGTACTGTCTAGACTTTCCACCGTGTTTGCACCAACGGAAACACCTAGACACCTACCCTGACACTCTCGCGAGCAACCCCTGAGAACCTTCTGCGGCCATGAGAAGGTGGGGTTTTGGAGTACTAACCAAGGGAGACCTAATACCACAGGGAAAGCAGGAGACTCATTAATATAAAAAGTGACCTGCTCACAATGAGTCTCCTGGGTAATCATGGTGACTGGTGCAGTAACCTCCTTAACAAACCTTGACCCTAATGGTCGACTATCAAGTGCTCTGATGGGGAGTGGAATGGATAGGGGAACCAATGAAACGCCTAGCCAGCAGAATGCCCTGTCCATAAAGAACTACCATGTGATCGGGAAAGTAGATGGGTAGGGTACAGTGCACAGCAGAGGACTCTGAACGAGTGTGGGTGTTCGATACCTGGGGTGATGCGAGAGTGCCCTGCTTGCCGCCTCCAGACCCAAAAAAGCGCTGACGACAACGTGTGGGGCACTGTCCCTTCGTGCCACCAGTGTGACACTGTCGCTGTCGTCCTCCGCTCTCTCGGATGGCGGTTCCACCCAGCTCCATCGGCTCGGGATCCGAGTCGGCCGGGGTGGGAATGGGCAGACCCCTTCCAGGACGTCCTCTGGCTGCCAGCAGATTGTTCAAACGGATGGCCATGTCCACCAGTTGCGCGAAGGACAACATGGTGTCCCGGCAGGCTTGCTCCCGTTGGACGTCCTCCCGCAGATAGCACCAGAAATGGTCGATAAGAGTCCGAAACTCCAAAGCGAAGTCCTGCCCGGTCCTCGTCCCCTGCCTCAGGTGGACCAGCCGCTCGCCCGCCTCTCGACCTCCCCGTAGTTCTCCAACGCGGCTCCTCCTTCGTTCTACACCGCGTTGGCCCACTCCAGGGCTTTCCCCGAGAGGCAGGAGACGAGGGCGGACACCTTCTCCTGCTCCGATGGGGCCGGCCTGATGCTGGAGAATAGAGCTCCAGTTGGAGGAGGAATCCTTGGCAGAGCCCCGCCGTCCCGTCGAACTCCCGTGGTCGGGATATCTGGATCCCTCCGGGTGCTGGGGTGTGGATGGCTGGATCCGGTTGACCAGCTGGTCTCAACAGATCGGGTCCTCTCCTCTCCAGGCTTTGGACAACCTGAAGAACCCGATCCATCGTTTCCCCCAAGCTGACCAGCATTGTGGAATGGTTTGGACCCGTGCCATGACTCCAGGCATGCGCTCCTCTCCCGCTGACTCCATACTTCGGGTGGGTGATTCTGTGAGAATGTGATTTGAAGGAGTCAGGCGCAGGAGGGTAAATCACAGAATACGGAGTTTATTCAATAGGAAACAGTTACGCTGGATAGCGTCAACAAAATACAGGCACACGGGGAACAATAGCCCCGGAAATACAAGGTACGGGTAGCTCAACCGAGCTACACTCAACTCACAAATAACAATCACCAACAGGACAAGGGGCCAGAGGGAACACTTATACATGGACTAATGAGGGGATATGAACCAGATGTGTGTAATTGACAAGACCAGACAAATGGAATGATGATACATGGACTGGCAGTGGCTAGTAAGCCGGTGACGACGAACGCCGAAACCTGCCCGAACAAGGAAGGGAGGCAGCCTCGGCGGAAGTCGTGACATATATAGTGTTAATAAACCCTTTACGTCAGGCTATGCACAGTACGTGAAGCCGGAGTTGTTTGAACAAATGTTTAGCTGTGTCTACGGTAAGTCAATGAGTCCTACTCCTAAATGACTGCCATGCATTTGGAACGGTTTAATAACCTGTTAGGCAGTGTTCACCCTTAGTGGCGTTGGAAGAAAGCAGATGTTTCTGGTTTTCAGGCATACAGTATTTTCAACCTAACTTCTGTTTCCCTTGACAAACTAGCGGCTTTGGAAGAAAGATGATGTTTCTGTTTTTCAGGGATACAGTATTTTCAACCTAACTTCCGTTTCCCCTGAACAAAACGAAAGTGGGGACTCTGCTCAAGAGTCTTTCTTCTCCTGCTACGTTAGGTTAGGCAGTGTTTAACCAGTGAGACAGAGCCCACTCTCTATATGCATAACACATGACATTAGTATACCATTTATTTTATATGGAGAAGTCAAGCAAAAGACTTTGCGGACAAATTCCATAAAAAACGGATATACTGACATTCCGAGAATCCCTCATATTCGGTATAGGTTCAAGCAAAATACTTTGCGGACAAATTCCATAAAAAACGGATATACTGACATTCCGAGAATCCCTCATATTCGGTATAGGTTCAACTCCCTCAGGTGGGTTCTATTTTCCAGGAAAGCTTTCCATTCATACGTATAGATGGGTTAGCTGACAACTTCACGAAAACGATGCGCATGCGTCGATGTGGCAGAAGTCCGTGAGTTGTTATGATTCTGGATGGCCAAATAGCTACCAATAATGACAAGAAACTGCCATGTGGGGAATCTTAAGTGAATCGTTTCAGCTAGTTTTATCTTGTTATTGATACCATGTCTTGTTTTGAGGTGTTTTGACCGATTTAATGTCAATGCTAATATGGCTACGAGAGCATTAGTGAGGTCGGCACTGATGTTGGACCAATCGGCCTGGCTCGCAGTCGGCGTTCCAATTCATCCCAAAGGTGTTCAATGGGGTTGAGGTCAGGGCTCTGTGCAGGCCAGTCAAGTTCTTTCATACCGATCTCGACAAATCATTTCTGTATGGACCTCGCTTTGTGCATGGGGGGCATTGTCATGCTGAAACAGGAAAGGGCCTTCCACAAACTGTTGCCACAAAGTTGGAAGCACAGAAACGTTTAGAATGTAATTTTATGCTGTAGCATTAAGATCTCCCTTCACTGGAACTAAGAGTCCTAGCCCAAACCATGAAAAACAGCCCCAGACCATTATTTATCCTCCACCAAACTTTACAGTTGTCACTATGCATTCGGGCAGATAGCATTCTCCTGGCATCCGTCAAACCCAGATTAGTCCGTCGGACTGCCAGAAGGTGAAGCGTGATTCATCACTCCAGAGAACGCGTTTCCACTGCTCCAGAGTCCAATGGTGGCGAGCTTTACACCACTCCAGCCGACACTTGGCATTGCACATGGTGATCTTAGGCTTTTGTGCGGCTGCTTGGCCATGGAAACCCAGTTCATGAAGCTCCCGACTAACAGTTATTGTGCTGACGTTGCTTGAGGAGGCAGTTTGGAACTCGGTAGTGAGTGTACAGATTTTTTTACGCGTTATGCGCTTCAGCACTCGGCGGTCCCGTTCTGTGAGCCTGTGTGGCCTACCACTTTGCGGCTGAGCCGTTGTTGCTCCTAGACGTTTCCACTTCACAAAAACAGCACTTGCAGTTGACCAGGGCAGCTCTAGCAGGGCAGAAATAGGACAAACTCACTTGTTGGAAAGGTGGCATCCTATGACGATGCCACTTTGAAAGTCGCTGAGCTCTTCAGTAAGGCCATTCTACTGCCAATGTTTGTCTTTGGAGATTGCATGGCTGTGTGCTCTATTATACACCTGTCAGCAACCCTATCATTTCATCTATGATCCTTCTCTTCCTCCCTCAAGCCCCATCACCCCTCCATCCCAATCTCTCTCTCTCTCTCTCTCTCTCTCTCTCTCTCTCTCTCTCTCTCTCTCTCTCTCTCTCTCTCTCTCTCTCTCTCTCTCTCTCTCTCTCTCTCTCTCTCTCTCTCTCTCTCTCTCTCTCTCTCTCATAATCTCTCCACCCCAGTCCCTTCCTCCTCCTCTCGCTGTCTCTGACATGGCCAGGGTGAGGGGTGAGTCAGTGAGGGTTGGCAGTGCTGTGAACATGCTGGACATGACTAGAGCTTTAATCTGGACCAGACTGTCCTGGGTCAATACAAACCATGACTTACAGAAAACCATGATTACAGCAAACTATGACTTACAAGACACACACACACACCCACACACACACACACACACACACACACACACACACACACACACACACACACACACACACACACACACACACACACACACACACACACACACACACACACACACACACACACACACACACACACACACACAGACACAGACACAGACACAGACACAGACACAGACACAGACACAGACACAGACGCACACACACTCTGACTTCACTTTCCCAGTCCCCACCAAAGGAAAAACACTTCATCCAAATGGCTGCTATGGAGCTATGATTTTTAGCAGGACAATTATTTTAAAAAAAAAATGTTTTACTCTAACACAAAGTATTTAGCCTCCCCCTCTATCCAGTCTCCCTTCCTCCTCTCCCCCTTCTCTCGTCCCTCGTTTCCCCTCCTCTCACGTTGTGTTTTGACCAAAAATGCAGGAGACTGTAGCATTTTTCCTTGTCAGACAAAGACTGTCTGGACGTCAGAGAGAGAGCATATGCCTAGAGACAGGACTATATTTACACACTGACCTCACCCTGTAGACACCAACACACACACACTGATCTCACCCTCTCACCCCATACAACATGGTCAGGGATGACGCAGACACACAGAAGACCGCTCCTCTGCGTTGTTTGGCCAACGGTCACTGTGACTGATGTTGGCCATTCCTAGCGGTTGTGGTTGGCGGTGGTTGGAGTGTGAACGTTCCTGTTCGGGGAAAATGTTACGCTTCCAATTCTCCAGTGATAGAGAGGTAATAGAGACTGGGACAACGAGATGAACTGACTGACACTTCAACTCCTCTGACACCAGAGCCATGGCAATAAACCAAAAACAGACATTCTCCCAAATGACTCCCAAATATGCACATTCCATCAACATACAGGCCCCTGACATAACTACAATATGACATATTCTAAACATAGCTGTGTACACACACACGCACACACACACACACACACACACACACACACACACACACACACACACACACACACACACACACACACACACACACACACACACACACACACACACATACACACACACACAGTAACATACACTGAGTATACCAAACATCAGGAGCACGTTCCTAATATTGAGTTGCACCCCCCTGCTTTTGCTCTCAGAACAGCCTCAATTCGTCGGGGCATGGACAAGGTGTCGAAAGCATTCCACAGGGATGCTGGCCCATTCTGACTCCAATGCTTCCCGCAGTTGTGTCAAGTGTGCTGGATGTCCTTTTGGTGGAGGACCATTCTTGATACACATGGGAAACAGGATTGTGTATGTGTGCCATTCAGAGAGTGAAAAACCCAGCAGCGTTGCAGCTCTTAACACAAACCAATGCGCCTGGCACCTACTACCATAACCCGTTCAAAGGCACTTAAATATTTTGTCTTGCCCATTCACCCTCTGAACGGCACAAATACACAATCCATGTCTCAATTGTCTCAGAGAGGGGGAGAGAGACATGAATGCTGCATCTCAACTCAACTCAACTTTTCCTATGAGTGACAGCCTGTGGGTACGTGTTTCATGAACATATCAATTGAAATGGATAATGTACCTGTTACCAGAATGCAACTTTGGTTTTAGAAGTGGGGGGGACATACCTGGGCATCTAAAGCTAATTTCCTGCATTTATATTAGTGCTGTACCAGACAAAAAAAATCTTAGTCGACCAAGACAAGTCTTTTCTTTCGACCAATCAAAAGGGCCACATTTTTTACGTGTATTTTTCCATATATAGACACACCCTATGTGTTTTAATAAAATCAACTATGTGCTGAAGTTTTTATTTTTATTTTTTTATTTCACCTTTATTTAACCAGGTAAGCCAGTTGAGAACAAGTTCTCATTTACAACTGCGACCTGGCCAAGATAAAGCAAAGCAGTGCGATAAAAACAACAACACAGAGTTACATATGGGGTAAAAAAAAAACATAAAGTCAAAAATACAACAGAAAATATATATACAGTGTGTGCAAATGTAGCAAGTTATGGAGGTAAGGCAATAAATAGGCTATAGTGCAAATTAATTACAATTAGTATTAACACTGGAATGCTAGATGTGCAAGAGATTATGTGCAAATAGAGATACTGGGGTGCAAAGGAGCAAAATAAATAACAATATAGGGATGAGGTAGTTGGGTGGGCTAATTTCAGATGGGCTGTGTACAGGTGCAGTGATCGGTAAGGTGCTCTGACAACTGATGCTTAAAGTTAGTGAGGGAGATAAGAGTCTCCAGCTTCAGAGATTTTTGCAATTCGTTCCAGTCATTGGCAGCAGAGAACTGGATGGAATGGCGGCCAAAGGAGGTGTTGGCTTTGGGAATGACCAGTGAGATATACCTGCTGGAGCGCAGACTACGGGTGGGTGCTGCTATGGTGACCAATGAGCTAAGATAAGGCGGGGATTTGCCTAGTAGTGATTTATAGATGGCCTGGAGCCAGTGGGTTTGACAACGAACATGTAGTGAGGGCCAGCCAACGAGAGCGTACAGGTCACAGTGGTGGGTAGTGTATGGGGCTTTGGAGACAAAACGGATGGCACTGTTATAGACTACATCCAATTTGCTGAGTAGAGTGTTGGAGGCTATTTTGTAAATGACATCGCCGAAGTCAAGGATCGGTAGGATAGTCAGTTTTACGAGGGCATGTTTGGCAGCATGAGTGAAGGAGGCTTTGTTGCGAAATATGAAGCCGATTCTAGATTTAACTTTGGATTGGAGATTCTTAATGTGAGTCTGGAAGGAGAGTTTACAGTCTAACCAGACACCTAGGTATTTGTAGTTGTCCACATACTCTAGGTCAGACCCGTCGAGAGTGGTGATTCTAGTCGGGTGGGCGGGTGCCAGCAGCGTTCGATTGAAAAGCATGCATTTAGTTTTACTAGTGTTTAAGAGCAGTTGGAGGCTACTGAAGGAGTGTTGTATGGCATTGAAGCTCGTTTGGAGGTTTGTTAACACAGTGTCCAATGAAGGGCCAGATGTATACAAAATGGTGTCGTCTGCGTAGAGGTGGATCTGAGAGTCACCAGCAGCAAGAGCGACATCATTGATATACACGGAGAAAAGTGTCGGCCCAAGAATTGAACCCTGTGGCACCCCCATAGAGACTGCCATAGGTCCAGACAACAGGCCCTCCGATTTGACACACTGAACTCTATCTGAGAAGTAGTTGGTGAACCAGGCGAGGCAGTCATTTGAGAAACCAAGGCTATTTAGTCTGCCAATAAGTTGTCTGATGCTTTAAGCACGCTGTTGGACTAACCTCTTAAGGATCGGACCCTTTTTTTCAATTTTCGCCTAAAATGACATACCCAAATCTAACTGCCTGTAGCTCAGGACATGAAGCAAGGATATGCATATTCTTGATACCATTTGAAAGGAAACACTTTGAAGTTTGTGGAAATGTTAAATTAATGTTGGAGAATAAACACATTAGATCTGGTAAAAGATAATACAAACAAAAAAACATGTGTTTTCTATTATTATTTTTGTTCCATCATCTTTGAAACGCAAGAGAAAGGCCACAATGTAATATTGCAGTTTAGGCGCAATTTTGGCCACTAGATGGCAGCAGTGTGTGTGCAAAGTTTCAGATTGATCCAGTGAAGCATTGTAATACTGGACTATTTTGTATCAAGTCTGCCCAAATGTGCTGCATTGGTCAATTGATAAATTTTCTACTACTATAGACTATAGTAATGTAAGTTTACACACTCCCAGGAATGTCATACATGATGGAACATTAGCTTATACACGAACTTTCACACATCTAGATGGCCGGGCGGGGTGGGTGTGGAGCCAGAGACAGCAGGGGTTCCAACTGTAGAACCCAGTTCCTACATTTGAATATAAAAATTGATTTTATCAAACAAAACTATGCTACATTTTATCAATGGGACCCTTAGGATGACAAATCAGAGCAAGATTACTGAATGTAAGTACATTATTTTACCTTCAGAGGTGAATGTATCAAACCAGTTGCCTTGATATGTTTTTTGTTGTTGTGCACTCTCCTCAAACAATAGCATGGTATTTTTTTTTACTGTAACAGCTACTGTAAATTGGACAGTGCAGTTAGATTAACAATAATTTATGCTTTCTGCCCATATAAGACATGTCTATGTCCTGGAAAGTTTGCTGTTACTTACAACAGTCATGCTAATCACATTGGCGCACGTTAGCTCAACCGTCCCGTATACGGGACACCGATCCCGTAGAGGTTAAATAATTAAGACACATAAATTATTCAAGAGTGAGCCAGAGATCAAGATAGCCTAACCAAAATAAAAAACCTGTTCCCGACCCTCCTTCTGGCCGTTACGCTCCTGAAGTTGCCGGTAATAGGCTACACCAGCAGTCGGCAACCTTATCCATTTGGAGTGCCAATTTACCTTACAATTTCTACCAATCTGCGTGCCAGTTATGATTTGAATATGCACATTTCATTTAAAATAGTCCTTGTATCTCAAAATCATTGTCTGTGGTTAATTAACATTCTATCTAAATCTAAATGAAAATTACACAACTCTAAAAGTAACTTTTATTGCCATTGCCAACTATATAAAAATAGCCTACATAATGCCAACACATAAAAACATTGCAGCCTGCAGGTAGAAAATATCCTGAAAAATATATCCTATAAATCACATTGGCTACGCATGGCCTGTCTGCAATGAACTTTAAACATTGTTTCAACTATCAACTGGGTCGCCCAGAAACTCATGCTAGCAAACTTGAAACATTGTATAAAATATTCTGGGCCTTCAGAGTTTCCCGTGCCAGTGAGCTCCGGACAGACACAGCTGTAGGATGTTTTTGCAAGGGATAAGAGGTAATCAGGTATTTTATGATATTTCCACTGGATCAGAGCATTACATTTTTCCCTTTCACGCCGAGTGGTTATCGAAAAGAAGAGAGCTGGAAATATTGTTCAAATACTTTGAGGAACTATTGTCATTCTCAATTGATTCTAAAAACAGACTTTGTTTACTTTATTTTTGGGGTGATGAAAAATTACTTTGAGAAGCTCCACAGCTCATTAGTGGTGGTGAGTTAAGATAATCAAAAATACACTGCTCAACAAAATTAAGGGAACACTAAAATACCACATCCTAGATCTGAATGAATGAAATAATCTTATTAAATACTTTTTTCTTTACACAGTTGAATGTGCTGACAACAAAATCACACAAAAATTATCAATGGAAATCAAATGTATCAACCCATGGAGGTCTGGATTTGGAGTCACCCTCAAAATTAAAGTGGAAAACCACACTACAGGCTGATCCAACTTTGATGTAATGTCCTTAAAACCAGTCAAAATGAGGCTCAGTAGTGTGTGTGGCCTCCACGTGCCTGTATGACCTCCCTACAATGCCTGGGCATGCTCCTGATGAGGTGGCGGATGGTCTCCTGAGGGATCTCCTCCCAGACCTGGACTAAAGCATCCGCCAACTCCTGGACAGTCTGTGGTGCAACGTGGCGTTGGTGGATGGAGCGAGACATGATGTCCCAGATGTGCTCAATTGGATTCAGGTCTGGGGAACGGGTGGGCCAGTCCATAGCATCAATGCCTTCCTCTTGCAGGAACTGCTGACACACTCCAGCCACATGAGGTCTAGCATTGTCTTGCATTAGGAGGAACCCAGGGCCAACCGCACCAGCATATGGTCTCACAAGGGGTCTGAGGATCTCATCTCGGTACCTAATGGCAGTCAGGCTACCTCTGGCGAGCACATGGAGGGCTGTGCAGCCCCCCAAAGAAATGCCACCCCACACCATGACTGACCCACTGCCAAACCGGTCATGCTGGAGAATGTTGCTTTCATCTGTGAAGAGCACAGGGCGCCAGTGGCGAATTTGCCAATCTTGGTGTTCTCTGGCAAATGCCAAACGTCCTGCACGGTGTTGGGCTGTAAGCACAACCCCCACCTGTGGACGTCGGGCCCTCATACCACCCTCATGGAGTCTGTTTCTGACCGTTTGAGCAGACACATGCACATTTGTGGCCTGCTGGAGGTCATTTTGCAGGGCTCTGGCAGTGCTCCTCCTGTTCCTCCTTGCACAAAGGTTTAGGTAGCAGTCCTGCTGCTGGGTTGTTGCCCTCCTACGGCCTCCTCCACGTCTCCTGATGTACTGGCCTGTCTCCTGGTAGCGCCTCCATGCTCTGGACACTACGCTGACAGACACAGCAAACCTTCTTGCCACAGCTCGCATTGATGTGCCATCCTGGATGAGCTGCACTACCTGAGCCACTTGTGTGGGTTGTAGACTCCGTCTCATGCTACCACTAGAGTGAAAGCACCGCCAGCATTCAAAAGTGACCAAAACATCAGCCAGGAAGCATAGGAACTGAGAAGTGGTCTGTGGTCACCACCTGCAAAACCAGTCCTTTATTGGGGGTGTCTTGCTAATTGCCTATAATTTCCACCTGTTGTCTATTCCATTTGCACAACAGCATGTGAAATTTATTGTCAATCAGTGTTGCTTCCTAAGTGGACAGTTTGATTTCACAGAAGTGTGATTGACTTGTAGTTACATTGTGTTGTTTAAGTGTTCCCTTTATTTTTTTGAGCAGTGTACTATGAGACATCCTCAAATGGGCATATTTATAAGCCTACATTTGTGTGCAGGCCAGGTAGAATAGTCCTACTTCTATATGCATAATCAGGTGCGTGTCCTTACTCAACATTGACAGGAGCATTTCAAACAAAAGATGATGAATAAATTGACAAAACTCGTAAATGGAATGAAATAAACTAAAACTTGTTTCTCACAAGTGTAGCACAGGTCCACTCTGACAATGAGAACGGTAAATGACTGTAATAAAAATATTTTGAATGCATGAACAGAAATGACCGTAACCAAACAAACATTGCAGATTAGAAATTATGGAAATGAATGGAGAACGTAGTCTAGTACTGGTAATATACAGTTGAAGTTTACATACACCTTAGCCAAATATATTTGAACTCAGTTTTTCACAATTCCTGCCATTTAATCCTAGTAAAAATTCCCTGTCTTAGGTCAGTTAGGATCACTACTTTATTTTAAGAATGTGAAATGTCAGAATAACAGTAGAGAGAATTATTTATTTCAGCTTTTTTTCTCCATTCATCACATTCCCAGTGGGTCATAAGTTTACATACAATCAATTAGTATTTGGTAGCATTGCCTTTACATTGTTTAACTTGGGTCAAACGTTTAGGGTAGCCTTCCACAAGCTTCCCACAATAAGTTGGGTGAATTTTGTCCCATTCCTCCTGACAGAGCTGGTGTAACTAAGTCAGGTTTGTAGGCCTCCTTGATCGCACACCCTTTTTCAGTTCTGCCCACAAATGTTCTATAGGATTGAGGTCAGGGCTTTGTGATGGCCACTCCAATACCTTGACTTTGTTGTCCTTAAGCCATTTTGCCACAACTTTGGAAGTATGCTTGGAGTCATTGTCTATTTAGAAGACCCATTTGCAACCAAGCTTTAACCTCCTGACTGATGTCTTGAGATGTTGCTTCAATATATCCACATAATTTTCCTTCCTCATGATGCCATCTATTTTGTGAATTGAACCAGTCCCTCCTGCAGCAAAGCACCCCCACAGCATGATGCTGCCACCCCCGTGCTTCACGGTTGGGATGGTGTTCTTCGCCTTGCAAGCCACTCCCTTTTTCCTCCAAACATAACAATGTTCATTATGGCCAAACAGTTCTATTTTTGTTTCATCAGACCAGAGGACATTTCTCCAAAAAGTACAATCTTTGTCCCCATGTGCCTTTCAGGTTATGCTGATATAGGACTAGTTTTACTGTTGATATAGATACTTTTGTACCTGTTTCCTCCAGCATCTTCACAAGGTCCTTTGCTGTTGTTTTGGGATTGATTAGCACTTTTCACAACAAAGTACGTTCATCTCTAGGAGACAGAATGCGTTTCCTTCCTGAGCGGTATGACGGCTGCGTGGTCCCATGGTGTTTATACTTGCATACTATTGTTTGTACAGATGAACGTGGTACGTTCAGGCATTTGGAAATTTCTCCCAAGGATGAACCAGACTTGTGGAGGTCTACAATTTTTTTTCTGAGGTCTTGGCTGATTTCTTTTGATTTTCCCATGATGTCAAGCAAAGAGGCACTGAGTTTGAAGGTAGGCCTTGAAATACATCCACAGGTACACCTCCAATTGACTCAAATGATGTCAATTATCCTATCAGAAGCTTCTAAAGCCATGACATAATTTTCTGGAATTTTCCAAGCTGTTTAAAGGCACAGTCAACTTACTCTATGTAAACTTCTGACCCACTGGAATTGTGATACAGTGAATTATAAGTTAAATAATCTGTCTGTAAACAAATGTTGGAAAAATTACTTGTTTCAGGCAGAAAGTAGATGTCCTAACCAACTTGCCAAAACAATAGTTTGTTAACAAGACATTTTTGGAGTGGTTGAAAAACGAGTTTTAATGACTCCAACCTAAGTGTATGTAAACGTTGGACTTCAACTGTATGTAATGGGGAATTGATAGACACAGCAAACAATGCACACAATGAAGTTATGAAACAATGAATACCCACAAAATGGCGGGAGAGAGCACATTCTGGAGAGAGACGTGCCTTGTGCATCTGAGACACAATCCCCATATTCTTGGAACATGGCATCCCTGCAGCCTCCTCAATGGATTAGTCCATTGAGACAAGCGCAAATCAGACAGGTGTCTCGTGTGCCATGAAAAAAAGTATCTATTTGTGACTGCTCGGCAACAAAACATCTCATGTTTTCAATACAGACCTCTTTTGTCATACAGTATTTCATATAAGACACCTTGACACCTTGACCTTATCAGGGGTGCGTGCTCAGTCCCCTCCTGTACTCCCTGTTCACCCATGACTGCATGGCCAGGCACGACTCCAACACCATCATTAACATACAGCTAGCGGGCTATACGCTACATCGGCAGGATAGAACGGCTGACTCCGGTAAGACAAGGGGTGTCGGTCTGTGTATATTTGTAAACAACAGCTGGTGCACAAAATCAAATTCTAAGGAAGTCTCGAGGTTTTGCTCACCTGAGGTAGAGTATCTTATGATAAGCTGTAGACCACACTATTTACCAAGAGAGTTTTCATCTATATTTTTCATAGCTGTCTATTTACCACCACAAACCAATGCTGGCATTAAGATTGCACTGAATGAGCTGTATAAGGCCATAAATCAACAGGAAAACGCTCACCCAGATGCAGCGCTCCTAGTGGCCGGGGACATTAATGCAGGGAAACTTAAATCCGTTCTACCTAATTTCTACCAGCATGTTAAATGTGCAACCAGAGGAAAAAAACCTCTAGACCACCTTTACTCCACACACAGAGACGCATACAAAGCTCTCCCTCGCCCTCCATTTGGCAAATCTGACCATAACTCTATCCTCCTGATTCCTGCTTATAAGCAAAAACTAAAGCAGGAAGCACCAGTGACTCGGTAAATAAAAAAGTGGTCAGATGACACAGATGCTAAGCTACAGGACTGTTTTGCTAGCACAGACTGGAACATGTTCCGGGATTCTTCAGATAGCATTGAGGAGTACACCACATCAGTCACTGGCTTCATCAATAAGTGCATCGATGATGTCGTCCCCACAGTGACCGTACGTACATACCCCAACCAGAAGCCATGAATTACAGGAACCATCCGCACTGAGCTAAAGGGTAGAGCTGCCGCTTTCAAGGAGCGGGACTCTAACCCGGACGCTTATAAGAAATCCCGCTATTCCCTCCGACGAACCATCAAACAGGCAAAGAGTCAATACAGGACTAAGATTGAATCGTACTACACTGGATCTGACGCTCGTCGGATGTGGCAGGGCTTGAAAACTATTACAGACTACAAAGGGAAGCACAGCCGCGAGCTGCCCATTGACACAAGACTTCCAGACGAGCTAAACCACTTCTATGCTCGCTTCGAGGCAAGCAACACTGAAGCATGCATGAGAGCACCAGCTGTTCCGGATGACTATGTGATCACGCTCTCCGTAGCCAATGTGAGTAAGACTTTTAAGCAAGTCAACATTCACAAGGCCGCAGGGCCAGACGGATTACCAGGACGTGTTATCCGAGCATGTGCTGACCAACTGGCAAGTGTCTTCACTGACATTTTCAACATGTCCCTGACTGAGTCTGTAATACCAACATGTTTCAAGCAGACCACCATTGTCCCCGTGCCCAAGGACTCTAAGATAACCTGCCTAAATGACTACCGACCCGTAGCATTGACGTCTGTAGCCATGAAGTGCTTTGAAAGGCTGGTCATGGCTCACATCAACAACATTATCCCAGAAACCCTAGACCCACTCCAATTTGCATACCGCTGCAACAGATCCACAGATGATGCAATCTCTATTGCACTCCACACTGCCCTTTCCCAACTGGACAAGAGGAACACCTACGTGAGCATGCTATTCATTGACTACAGCTCAACATTCAACACCATAGTGCCCTCAAAGCTCATCACTAAGCTAAGGATCCTGGGACTAAACACCTCCCTCTGCAAATGGATCCTGGACTTCCTGACGGGCCGCCCCCAAGTGGTAAGGGTAGGTAACAACACATCTGCCACACTGATCCTCAACACGGGGGCCCCTCAGGGGTGCGTGCTCAGTCCCCTCCTGTACTCCCTGTTCACCCATGACTGCATGGCCAGGCACGACTCCAACACCATCATTAAGTTTGCCGACGACACAACAGTGGTAGGCCTGATCACCGACAACGATGAGACAGCCAATAGGGAGGAGGTCAGAGACCTGGCCGTGTGGTGCCAGGACAACAACCTCTCTCCCTCAGCGTGACCAAGACAAAGGAGATGATTGTGGACTACAGGAAAAAAAAGAGGACTGAGCACGCCCCCCATTATCATCGACGGGGCTGTAGTGGAACAGGTTGAGAGCTTCAAGTTCCTTGGTGTCCACATCACCAACGAACTATCATGGTCCAAACACAGCAAGACAGTCGTGAAGAGGGCACGACAAAGCCTATTCCCCCTCAGGAGACTGAAAAGATTTGGCATGGGTCCTCAGATCCTCAAAAAATTCTACAGCTGCACCATCGAGAGCATCCTGACTGGTTGCATCACCGCCTGGTATGGCAACTGCTTGGCCTCCGACCGCAAGGCACTACAGAGGGTAGTGCGTACGGCCCAGTACATCACTGGGGCCAAGCTTCCTGCCATCCAGGACCTCTATACCAGGCGGTGTCAGAAGAAGGCCCTCAAAATTGTCAAAGACTCCAGCCACCCTAGTCATAGACTGTTCTCTCTGCTACCGCACGGCAAGCGGTACCAGAGTGCCAAGTCTAGGTCCAAAAGACTTCTCAACAGCTTCTACCCCCAAGCCATAAGACTCCTGAACAGCTAATCATGGCTACCCAGACTATTTGCACTGCCCCCACCCCACCCCATCCTTTTACGCTGCTGCTACTCTGTTAATTATTTATGCATAGTCACTTTAACTCTGCCCACATGTACATATTACTTCAACTACCTCAACTAGCTGGTGCACCCGCACATTGACTCTGCACCGGTACCCCCCTGTATATATAGCCTCCCTACTGTTATTTTATTTTACTTCTGCTCTTTTTTTCTCAACACTTTTTTTTTGTTGTAGTTTTATTTTTTTACTTTTTTTGTTAAAAATAAATGCACTGTTGGTTAAGGGCTGTAAGTAAGCATTTCACTGTAATGTCTGCACCTGTTGTATTCGGCGCATGTGGCCAATAAAATTTGATTTGATTTGATTTAATCGTGTAATAAATGAAAATGTAGTGATGCATAACTTTAGATTTTTTACATCCATTGTAACATTGTGGGAAGATAACCAACCTTCCAATAAATGGCAATGCATTTCTTAGCCGCTATAAATGCTAGGTTACACAGTTTCTTCTGATAACAGTCTCCAGTATCAACATTTCCAAGCAAACAAACACAGGGAGAAAGGAGAATCTGTAGACATGCTGAGATAAAAGAACATACTCATTGCCAGAATTCAGCCAGCCTTCACAAGATCATAACATATGCAAATATGTCCCATTTTGTCTTTTACACCTCCAGCAGAGGAATGACATTTCTGAGTGAATGATATTCAGTTTCACTGGCAAATAGTATGTTCTATGGATGGTCTTAAACTGCAGTAATTTACATCTGAGATTATATTAACATGACTGGGCATTCAACAATATCTGTATACAGTGGCGATCTTAACATGTAAATCTTGGTGGGGCAAACTCAATCATTTTTTTAGATGCATGCCAGCAAAGCCACTATGCAACACTTTAATATTTTAGTAGAACTATGTGGTCTAAAAAGTAAGGAAAATACAATCACGAGTATCCACTTTTATAAACAATGTACAGACAAACAGACAGCACATTGTGCAAACAAAACAACCCTCGCAATATCAACAAGAATTACATGGGTCTATTACTGAACTTTGTGTTGAAAAATAAATATTTGAATGGGAAGAGACTGTAACTGGCAAACATGGTTACAGACCCAACAAAATTATATAGTATCCCCTCCTTGTGAAAAAAAGCACATGAGCTAATTATAATACTCAAATCAAGCAAAACAATTAAATAATTCCAACATTGCCTAAAATTATGAATAATATACTAATGATATAGACCTATGTAAGCAATATAAATATTGAGATGTACAAACTATGGCATAAGGGAACGATGAGCGGATACGAGACAAGCCGTTATTCCGATTAAGACATTAATGAGCGAGTAGTCGATATAACTACAGTGAGGGGAAAAAAGTATTTGATCCCCTGCTGATTTTGTGCGTTTGTCCACTGACAAAGACATGATCAGTCTATAATTTTAATGGTAGGTTTATTTGAACAGTGAGAGACAGAATAACATCAAAAAAATCCAGAATAACGCATGTCAAAAATGTTATAAATTGATTTGATTTTTAATGAGGGAAATAAGTATTTGACCCCTCTGCAAAACATGACTTAGTACTTGGTGGCAAAACCCTTGTTGGCAATCACAGAGGTCAGACGTTTCTTGTATTTGGCCACCAGGTTTGCACACATCTCAGGAGAGATTTTGTCCCACTCGAGGCCGACGTTTGGCAACTCGAACCTTCAGCTCCCTCCACAGATTTTATATGGGATTAAGGTCTGGAGACTGGCTAGGCCACTCCAGGACCTTAATGTGCTTCTTCTTGAGCCACTCCTTTGTTGCCTTGGCCGTGTGTTTTGGGTCATTGTCATGCTGGAATACCCATCCACAAACAATTTTCAATGCCCTGGCTGAGGGAAGGAGGTTCTCACCCAAGATTTGATGGTACATGGCGTCGTCCATCGTCCCTTTGATGCGGTGAAGTTGTCCTGTCCCCTTATCAGAAAAAAACCCCAAAGCATAATGTTTCCACCTCCATGTTTGACGGTGGGGATGGTGTTCTTGGGGTCATAGGCAGCATTCCTCCTCCTCCAAACACGGCGAGTTGAGTTGATGCCAAAGAGCTCAATTTTGGTCTCATCTGACTACAACACTTTCACCCAGTTCTCCTCTGAATCATTCAGATGTTCATTGGCAAACTTCAGACGGGCTTGTATATGTGCTTTCTTGAGCAGGGGGACCTTAAGGGCGCTGCAGGATTTCAGTCCTTCACGGCATAGTGTGTTACCAATTGTTTTCTTGGTGACTATGGTCCCACCTGCCTTGAGATCATTGACAAGATCCTCCCGTGTAGTTCTGGGCTGATTCCTCACCGTTCTCATGATCATTGCAACTCCATGAGGTGAGATCTTGCATGGAGCCCCAGGCTGAGGGAGATTGACAGTTATTTTGTGTTTCTTCCATTTGCGAATAATCGCACCAACTGTTGTCACCTTCTCACCAAGCTGCTTGGCGATGGTCTTGTAGCCCTTTCCAGCCTTGTGTAGGTCTACAGTCTTGTCCCTGACATCCTTGGAGAGCTCTTTGGTCTTGGCCATGGTGGAGAGTTTGGAATCTGATAGATTGATTGCTTCTGTGGACAGGTGTCTTCTATATAGGTAACAAACTGAGATTAGGAGCACTCCCTTTAAGAGTGTGCTCCTAATCTCAACTCGTTACCTGTATAAAAGACACCTGGGAGCCAGAAATCTTTCTGATTGAGAGGGGGTCAAATACTTATTTCCCTCATTAAAATGCAAATCAATTTATAACATTTTTGACATGCATTTTTCTTAATCTTTTTGTTGTTATTCTGTCTCTCACTGTACAAATAAACCTACCATTAAAATTATAGACTGATCATTTCTTTGTCAGTGGGCAAACGTACAAAATCAGCAGGGAATCAAATACTTTTTTCCCTCACTGTATTTGTTCAGCACTTTTGAAATGTACAGCGACAGAATTCAGAACATTCTTACAGTGTTCTCCCTATGCACCAAGTCAGAACTGTAGGATAAATAATGGGGGCATATAAGCAGACAATGAACACTTTTACAATATTCAATTATGACATTTCTCTAATAAAGGCTGCAGTCTACAGGCTACATGTGCACCACCAAGTCAGAACAGTAGGCAAGTTCTGAGGGGGAGAGGGACCAAATTCTTAGGGTGAGACACATGTGCTACTAACAGCTTACTACACAACATACACTTAGTATTACTTTTTTTAGCTACTGTATACATACCTCCCTGGCATATTACATCATTTATGCAGCAGTATACAAGACACATTTTTTGACTCACCGTTGTTGTGCTATGCTCACTTGAACATGCCGCGGCAGTCCTTCTTGTGGGCAAACTTTGTCATCCAACTTTGTCATCAAACTTTGTCATCAAAGTCTGGCATTCTCTGGATTTATGGTACTTTCAAGACAACTGGGAACTCTGAAAAAAAAGAAAGTTGAATCATGACTTCAGTGATCTTCAGGTCGGAGCTCAGGAAAGAGGCCCGAGTTTTCAGTTGCTTTGAATGCGGCAGAAGTCATGCTGGATTGACAGCATGGCCAATGTATTCAACCTTTTCTGGCCCATGGTGTTGTGTGTGAACGTTTATCCTTTAAAGCTTGGAAAAGAGACCCTTTCAAACAGATGTTTTAAATCCTTAAACCCAGACTTAGACCACACACCCTCTCAGGGGAAGCAAAAAAAGTCATTGCTTTGCTACGCTTGCAGTTAGCCACAGATTCCTTCCAAACCCCTCATTGATGAATTTGCGATTTCCGACTTGTTGTGTAATGTTTATGTCCAATGGCTGATGAGCACCGATCTGTTTTATCTAGCATTTCTCTTCATATGACAAGGATTGAAAAGGATTTGCCAGTAGATTGTTGATGTGATTCATGATGTTCACTGCTTGTCTAGCTTGCTAGCTAAGATTGGGAAAGTATGATGTTGACATGATCAGTCCAATGAAAGCTACAGTAGATACAGTGGGGAAAAAAAGTATTTAGTCAGCCACCAATTGTGCAAGTTTCTCCCACTTAAAAAGATGTGAGAGGGCTATAATTTTCATCATAGGTACACGTCAACTATGAAAGACAATTTGAGGAAAAAAAATCCAGAAAATCACATTGTAGGATTTTTAATGAATTTAATTGCAAATTATGGTGGAAAATAAGTATTCGGTCACCTACAAACAAGCAAGATTTCTGGCTCTCACAGACCTTTAACTTCTTCTTTAAGAGGCTCCTCTGTCCTCCACTCATTACCTGTATTAATGGCACCTGTTTGAATGTGTTATCAGTATAAAAGACACCTGTCCACAACCTCAAACAGTCACACTCCAAACTCCACTATGGCCAAGACCAAAGAGCTGTCAAAGGACACCAGAAACACAATTGTAGACCAGCACCAGGCTGGGAAGACTGAATCTGCAATAGGTAAGCAACTTGGTTTGAAGAAATCAACTGTGGGAGCAATTATTAGGAAATGGAAGACATACAAGACCACTGATAATCTCCCTCGATCTGGGGCTCCACGCAAGATCTCACCCCGTGGGGTCAAAATGATCACAAGAACGGTGAGCAAAAATCCCAGAACCACACGGGGGGACCTAGTGAATGACCTACAGAGAGCTGGGACCAAAGTAACAAAGCCTACCGTCAGTAACACACTACGCCGCCAGGGACTCAAATCCTGCAGTGCCAGACGTGTCCCCCTGCTTAAGCCAGTACATGTCCAGGCCCGTCTGAAGTTTGCTAGAGTGCATTTGGATGATCCAGAAGAGGATTGGGAGAATGTCATATGGTCAGATGAAACCAAAATATAACTTTTTGGTAAAAACTCAACTCGTCATGTTTGGAGGACAAAGAATGCTGAGTTGCATCCAAAGAACACCATACCTACTGTGAAGCATGGGGGTGGAAACATCATGCTTTGGGGCTGTTTTTTCTGCAAAGGGACCAGGACGACTGATCCGTGTAAAGGAAAGAATGAATGGGGCCATGTATCGTGAGATTTTGAGTGAAAACCTCCTTCCATCAGCAAGGGCATTGAAGATGAAACGTGGCTGGGTCTTTCAGCATGACAATGATCCCAAACACACCGCCCGGGCAACGAAGGAGTGGCTTCGTAAGAAGCATTTCAAGGTCCTGGAGTGGCCTAGCCAGTCTCCAGATCTCAACCCCATAAAAAATCTTTGGAGGGAGTTGAAAGTCTGTGTTGCCCAGCGACAGCCCCAAAACATCATTGCTCTAGAGGAGATCTGCATGGAGGAATGGGCCAAAATACCAGCAACAGTGTGTGAAAACCTTGTGAAGACTTAAAGAAAATGTTTTACATGTGTAATTGCCAACAAAGGGTATAGAACAAAGTATTGAGAAACTTTTGTTATTGACCAAATACTTATTTTCCACCATAATTTGCAAATAAATTCATTAAAAATCCTACAATGTGCCTTGCTCAAGGGCACATCGACAGATTTTTCACCTAGTCGGCTCGGGGATTAGAACCAGCGACCTTTCGGTTACTGGCACAACACTCTTAACCACTAAGCTACCTGCCGCCCCACATGATGTAAATGTGATATTTCCGGTGTTTTATTTGTAATACATTTGCAGAAATGTCTAAAAATCAGTTTTTGATTTGTCTTTATGGGGTTTTGTATGTAGATTGATGAGGGTCTGAATATTTTCCAAATGCATACAGCACCAGTCAAAAGTTTGGACACACCTACTCATTCCAGGGTTTGTCTTTATTTGTACTATTTTCTACATTGTAGAATAATAGTGAAGACATGAAAATTATGAAATAACACATATGAAGAATATTATCCATAATCATCTATTTATATTTTATATTCTTCAAAGTAGCCACACTTTGCCTTGATGACAGCTTTGCACACTCTTGGCATTCTCTCAACCAGCTTCATGAGGTAGTCACCTGGAATGCATTTCAATTAACAGGTATGCCTTGTTATAAGTTAATTTGTGGAATTTATTTCCTTCTTAATGCGTTTGAGCCAATCAGTTGTGTTGTGACAAGGTAGGGGTTGTATACATAAGATAGCCCTATTTGGTAATAGACCAAGTCCATATTATGGCAAGAACAGCTCAAATAAGCAAAGACAAACGACAGTCCATTACTTCAAGACATGAAGGTCAGTCAATCCGGAAAATGTCAAGAACTTTGAAAGTTTATTCAAGTGCAGTCGCAAAAACCATCAAGCACTATGATGAAACTAGCTCTCATGAGGACCGCCACAGGAAAGGAAGACCCAGAGTTACCTCTGCTGCAGAGGATAAGTTCATTAGAGTTACCAGCCTCAGCAATTGCAGCCCAAATAAATGCTTAACAGAGTTCAAGTAACAGACACATCTCAACATCAACTGTTCAGAGGAGACTGCATGAATTATGGCTTTCATGGTCGAATTGCTGCAAAGAAACCACTACTAAAGGCTGGTCATGAATCACATCAACACCATTATCCCAGAAACCCTAGACCCACTCCAATTTGCATACCGCCCCAACAGATCCACAGATGATGCAATATCTATTGCTCTCCACACTGCCCTTTCCCACCTGGACAAAAGGAACACCTACGTGAGAATGCTATTAATTGACTACAGCTCAGCGTTCAACACCATAGTGCCCTCAAAGCTCATCACTAAGCTAAGGACCCTGGGACTAAACACATCCCTCTGCAACTGGATCCTGGACTTCCTGACGTGCCGCCCCTTGGTGGTAAGGGTAGGTAACAACATATCTGCCACGCTGATCCTCAACATGGGGGCCCCTCAGTGGTGCATGCTCAGACCCCTCCTGTACTCCCTGTTCACCCATGACTGCATGGCCAAGCACGACTCCAACACCATCATTAAGTTTGCCGATGACACAACAGTGGTAGTTCTGATCACCAACAACGACGAGACAGCCTATAGGGAGGAGGTCAGAGACCTGGTCGTGTGGTGCCAGGAAAACAACCTCTCCCTCAATGTGATCAAGACAAAGGAGATGATTGTGGACTACAGGAAAAGGAGGACCGAGCATGCCCCCATTCTCATCGACGGGGCTGTAGTGGAGCCGGTTGAGACCTTCAAGTTCCTTGGTGTCCACATCACCAACAAACTATTATGATCCAAACACACCAAGACAGTCGTGAAGAGGGCACAACAAAACCTATTCCCTCTAAGGAGACTGAAAATATTTGGCATGGGTCCTCAGATCCGCAAAAAGTTCTACAGCTGCACCATCGAGAGCATCCTGGTTGCATCACCACCTGGTTTGGCAAATGCTCGGCCTCCAACCGCAAGGCACTACAAAGGGTTGAAGTACGGCCAAGTACATCACTGGGGCCAAGCTTCCTGCCATCCAGGACCTCTATACCAGGCAGTGTCAGAGGAAGGCCCTAAAAATTGCCAAAGACTCCAGCCACCCTAGTCATAGATTGTTCTGTCTGCTACCGCACTGAAAGCGGTACTGGAGCACCAAGTCTAGGTCCAAAAGTATTTTTATCAGCTTCTACCCCTAAGACTCCTGAACAGCTAATCAAATGGATACCCGGACAATTTGCATTGTCCCCTCCGCCCACCCTCTTTTTACGCTGCTGCTACTCTCTGTTTATTATTTAACATTTTAGTCATTTAGCAGACGCTCATACCCAGAGCGACTTACAGTTAGTGAGTGAAAACATTTACATACTGGTCCCCCGTGGGAATCGAACCCACAACCCTGCAAGCGCAATGCTCTACCAACTGAGTTACACGGGACTACAATTATCTATGCATAGTCACTTTACCTCTACCTACATGTACATATTACCTCAATTACCTCGACTAATCGGTGCCCCCGCACATTGACTCAGCAATTGACATTAGACCGGTGGAAATTTGTCCTTTGGTCTGATGAGTCCAAATTTGAGATTTTTGGTTCCAATCACCTTGTCTTGGTGAGAAGCAGAGTTAATTTTTTTATTTCACCTTTATTTAACCAGGTAAGCCAGTTGAGAACAAGTTCTCATTTACAACTGCGACCTGGCCAAGATAAAGCAAAGCAGTGCGCTAAAAACAACAACAACACAGAGTTACATATGGGATAAACAAAGCGTACTGTCAATAACACAATAGAAAATCTATATACATTGTGTGCAAATGTAATAAGTTATGGAGGTAAGGCAATAAATAGGCCATAGTGCAAAGTAATTACAATTTAGTATTAACACTGGAAAGATAGATGTGCAGAAGATGATGTGCAAATAGAGATACTGGGGTGCAAATGAGCAAAATAAATGTATGGGGATGAGGTAGTTGGGTGGGCTAATTACAGATGGGCTGTGTACAGGTGCAGTGATCGGTAAGCTGCTCTGACAACTCATGCTTAAAGTTAGTGAGGGAGATAAGTGTCTCCAGCTTCAGAGATTTTTGCAGTTCGTTCCAGTCATTGGCAGCAGAGAACTGGAAGGAATGGCAGCCAAAGGAGGTGTTGCCTTTGGGAATGACCAGTGAGATATACCTGCTGGAGCGCATACTACGGGTGGGTGTTGCTATGGCGACCAATGAGCTAAGATAAGGCGGGGGATTTGCCTAGCAGTGATTTATAGATGGCCTGGAGCCAGTGGGTTTGACGACGAATATGTAGTGAGGGCCAGCCAACGAGAGCGTACAGGTCACAATGGTGGGTAGTATATGGGGCTTTGGTGACAAAACGGATGGCACTGTGATAGACTACATTCAATTTGCTGAGTAGAGCGTTGGAGGCTATTTTGTAAATGACATCGCCAAAGTCAAGGATCGGTAGGATAGTCAGTTTTACGAGGGGATGTTTGGCAGCATGTGTGAAGGAGGCTTTGTTGTGAAATAGAAAGCCGATTCTAGATTTAACTTTGGATTGGAGATGCTTAATGTAAGTCTGGAAGGATAGTTTACGGTCTAACCAGACACCTAGGTATTTGTAGTTCTCCACATATTCTAAGTCAGACCCGCCAAGAGTAGTGATTCTAGTCGGGCGGGCGGGTGCAAGCAGCGTTCGATGGAAGAGCATGCATTTAGTTTTACTAGCGTTTAAGAGCAGTTGGAGGCTACGGAAGGAGTGCTGTTTGGCATTGAAGCTCGTTTGGAGGTTTGTTAACACAGTGTCCAATGAAGGGCCAGATGTATACAAAATGGTGTCGTCTGAGGTGGATCTGAGAGTCACCAGCAGCAAGAGCGACATCATTGATATATACAGAGAATAGAGTCGGCTCGAGAATTGAACCCTATGGCACCCCCATAGAGACTGCCAGAGGTCCAGACAACAGGCTCTCTAATTTGACACATTGAACTCTATCTGAAAAGTAGTTGGTGAACCAGGCGAGGCAGTCATTTGAGAAACCAAGGCTATTTAGTCTGCCAATAAGAATGCAGTGATTGACGGAGTCGAAAGCCTTGGCCAGGTCGATGA
The DNA here is from genome assembly GCF_020615455.1 of Coregonus clupeaformis. NCBI lineage: Eukaryota > Metazoa > Chordata > Actinopteri > Salmoniformes > Salmonidae > Coregonus > Coregonus clupeaformis. Next base: position 29,848,393 of record NC_059217.1, on the reverse strand, counting down.
AGACAACTGCACAGTACTGTCTTTTATCGATGGCGGTTATAATATCATTTAGGACCTTGAGCGTGGCTGAGGTGCACCCATGACCAGCTCGGAAACCAGATTGCATAGCGGAGAAGGTACGGTGGGATTCGAAATGGTTGGTGAACTGTTTGTTAACTTGGCATTAAAATACTTTCGAAAGGCAGGGCAGGATGTATATAGGTCTGTAACAGTTTGGATCTAGTGTGTCACCCCCTTTGAAGAGGGGGATGACTGCGGCAGCTTTCCAATCTCTGGGGATCTCAGACGATACGAAAGAGAGGTTGAACAGGCTGGTAATAGGGGTTGCGACATTTTCGGCGGCTATTTTTAGAAAAAAAGGGTCCAGAGTAGGTGAATGGGTGATCGCCGCATGTGATTCCCACCGTGAAGCATGGAGGAGGAGGTGTGATGGTGTGGGGGTGCTTTGCTGGTGACACTGTCTGTGATTTTTCTTTAAATTCAAGGCACACTTAACCAGCATGGCTACCAAAGCATTCTGCAGCAATACGCCATCCCATCTGGTTTGCGCTTAGTGGGACCTTAGTTAGTTTTTCAACAGGACAATGACCCAACACACCTCCAGGCTGTGTAAGGGCATTTTGACCAAGAAGTAGTGTGATGGAGTGCTGCATCTGATGACCTGGCCTCCACAATCAACCGACCTCAACCCAATTGAGATGGTTTGGGATGAGTTGGACCGCAGAGATAAGGAAAAGCAGCCAACAAGTGCTCAGCATATGTGGGAACTCTTTCAAGACTGTTGGAAAAGCATTCGTTATGAAGCTGGTTGAGAGAATGCCAAGAGTGTGCAAAGCTATCATCAAGGCAAAGGGTGGCTACTTTGTAGAATCTAAAATCTAAAATATATTTTGATTTGTTTAACACTTATTTGGTTACTATGTGATTCCATGTGTTTTATTTCATAGTTTTGATGTCTTCACTATTATTCTACAATGTAGAAAATCGTAAAAATAAAGAAAAACCCTTCAATGAGTAGATGTGTCCAAACTATTCACTGGTACTGTATATAAATATCACATTTACATAAGTATTCAGACCCTTTACTCAGTACGTTGTTGAAGCGCCTTTGGCAGCAATTGCAGCCTTGAGTCTTCTTAGGTATGAATCTACAAGCTTGGCACACCTGTATTTGGGGAGTTTCTCCAATTCTTTTCTGCAGATCCTCTCAAGCTCTATCAGGTTGGATGGGGAGAGTTGCTCCACAGCTATTTTCAGGTCTTTCCAGAGATGTTTGATCGGGTTCTCATGGACATTCAGAGTCTTTTCCCGAAACCACACCTGCATTGTCTTCGCTGTGTGCTTAGGGTCGTTGTCCTGTTGAAAGGTGATCCTTCGCCCCCATCTGAGGTCCTGAGCACTCCGGAGCAGGTTTTCATCAGGGATCTCTCTGTACTTTGCTCCAATCATCTTTCCCTCGATCCTGACTAGTCTCCCAGTCCCTGCCGCTGAAAAATATCCCCACACCTTGATGCTGCCACCACCATGCTTCACCGTAGGGATGGTGCCAGGTTTCCAACAGACGTGACAAAGAGTTCAATCTTGATTTCATCAGACCAGAGAATCTTGTTTCTCATGGTCTGAGAGTCCTTTAGGTGCCTTTTGGCAAACTCCAAGCGGGCTGTCATGTGCCTTTTACTGAGGAGTGGCTTCTGTCTGGCCACTCTACAATAAAGGCCTGCTTGGTGGAGTGAGGCAGAGATGGTTGTTCTTCTGGAAGGTTCTCCTATCACCACAGAGGAACTGGAGCTCTGTCAGAGTGACCACATCCCTGACCAAGGCCCTTCTCCCCGATTGCTCAGTTTGGCCGGGCGGCCAGCTCTAGGAAGAGTCTTTGTGGTTCCAAACTTCTTCCATTTAAGAATGATGGATGCCACTGTGTTCTTGGGGACCTTCAATGCAGCAGAAATTTTTTTTGGTACCCTTCCCCAGATCTGTACCTCGCCACAATCCTGTCTCAGAGCTCTACGGACAATTTCTTCAACCACATGGCTTGGTTTTGGTCTGACATGCACCGTCAACTGTGGGACCTTATATAGACAGGTGTGTGCCTTTCCAAATCATGTCCAATCAATTGAATTTACCACAGGTGGACTCCAATCAAGTTGTAGAAACATCTCAAGAATGATCAATGGAAACAGGATGCACCTGAGCTCAATTTCGAGTCTCGTAGCAAAGGGTCTGAATACTTACGTAAATAAGATGTTACATTTTTTTTATTTTTAATAAATGTGCAAACATTTCTAAAAACCGGTTTTCGCTTTCTCATCATGGGGTATTGTGTGTAGATTGATGAGGGGAAAAAATAATTTCATCCATTTTGGAATAAGGCTGTAACATAACAAAATGTGGAAAAAGTCAAGGGGTCTGATTACTTTCCGATTGCACTGTATGTATGTATTATTATTATTTTTATATTTTTGCTAAACAGGCGCCCTGAATGACGGGTCGCCATTGTCTGAATACATTCCTCATAATCAATAGTGTCTCCCAAGTCTTCCTCACATTTTTGTTTGACATGTTATGTGTCATATCGAAAAGCCTCTATCAACCCTTGATATAGTTTGGAAATTAACTTTAGAGGTTTGTGAGACTGTCTTAAAATAGTTTAAATCTTTGAAGCTTCTGGCTTGTCCAGTGTTTGCTGCACTGAGAGAATAAAGTGTTTTATCTGCAACAGTTCACCGCAGCGCTGTCACAGACTGGACTTCCCTGGTTGCCTGACCCTGCTGAGACCCCTGTCACCATCTGATCCTGCTCAGATGAGGCATGACAAAGAATTACCTTGGTGTAAAATTATACATTATATTATCCAAGAATAGAATCAATGGTTCAATAATTGAAATTACCATTATTCCCAGATCCCAGACTGTAGCCTACCCATCAACTCAAGATGGAACTTTGTATCCATTCACTGATTGTTATAATATACTGCAACATTCACCTGATCACCATAGACTGGTCTTCCCTGGCTGTCTGACCCTGCAGGGACACCTGTCACCATCTGATCCTGACATGATGAGCATAGTGTTGTGTACTGACTGCACCATCATAGTGAAGCCTGTAGAGTTGTTTATACCGTGTCAGTGTGAAAAGTAGGGAATTAGCTAGGGAAACTGACAGGTCAATAGCGTTGCTATACTGACTCTAATAAAAACTCACAATGCGCTGTCAAAAAATGTCAGAATATCGGTCTTCAATCACTTGGCCGCTGGTTTCACCATTTGATTCAGGTCTAGTGTGATTGAGGCAAAAATAATAACTAAAGTTAGTGAGCTAGATTGCTAATGCTAGCCAACTTTTGGCTGCCTCTAATGGTACGTCAACTGGCGAAAACTAGACAAGTTAATTTAGTTAAAGTTAAAAGGCTACATAGCATTTCCTTACAATCAATCAATCAAATGTATTTATAAAGCCTGTTTTACATCAGCAGATGTCACAAAGTGCTATACAGAAACCCAGCCTAAAACCCCAAACAGTAAGCAATGCAATGTAGAAGCACGGTGGCTAGGAAAAACTCCCTAGAAAGGCAGAAACCTAAGAAGAAACCTAGAGAGGAACCAGGCTCTGAGGGTTGGCCAGTCCCCTTCTGGCTGTGCCGGGTGGAGATTATAACAGTACATGGCCATTAAGGCCAGATTTTTCTCCAAGATGTTCAAACGTTCATAGATGACCAGCAGGGTCAAATAATAATCAGAGTGGTTGTAGAGGTTGCAACAGGTCAGTACATCAGGACTGAATGTCACTTGGCTTTTCATAGTCGGGCATTTAGTGGTTGAAATAGCAGGTCTGGAACAAGGTAGCACTTCCGGTGAACAGTTCAGGGTTCCATAGCCGCAGGCAGAAGAGTGGAAACTGGAGCAGCAGCACGAGCAGGTGGACTGGGGACAACAAGGAGTCATCAGGCCAGGTAGTCCTGAGGCATGGTCCTAGGGCTCAGGTCCTCCGGGAGGGGAGGGAGAGAGAGAGAATTACAGGTGGCATACTTAAATTCACCCAGGACACCAGATAAGAAAGGAGAATAACACCAGATATAACAGACTGACCCTAGCCCCCCGGCAGCATAGATACTGGAGGCTGAGACAGGGGGGTCAGGAGACACTGTGGCCCCGTCCGACGATACCCCCGGACAGGGCCAACCACGAAGGATATAACCCCAACCACTTTGCCAATGCACAGCCCCAACACCACCAGAGGGATATCAACAGACCACCAACCTACTACCCTGAGACAAGGCTGAGTATAGCCCCATGAAGATCTCCTCCACTGCACGAGCCCAAGGGGGCAACAAACCGGACAGGAAGATCACATCTGTGTCTCAACCCACTCAAGTGACGCACCCTTCCAAGGGACGGCATGGAAAGCAGCAGTAAGCCAGTGACTCAGCCCACTTAATAGGGTCAGAGGCAGAGAATCTCAGTGGAGAGAGGGGAGCCAGCCAGGCAGAGACAACAAGTGCCTTTCCGTTCACCTTCGCACCCCTGGGCCAGACTACACTCAATCATAGGACCTACTGAAGAGACTTAAATGTCGAGACCAAGTCTGCGTCTCTCACATGGATAGGCAGACCATTCCATAAAAATTGAGCTCTATAGGAGAAAGCCCTGCATCCAGCTGTTTGCTTAGAAATTCTAGGGAAAATAAGGAGGCCTGCGTCTTGTGACCGTAGCGTACGTGTAGGTAAGTATGGCAGGACCAAATCGGAGAGATAGGTAGGAGCAAGCCCATGTAATGCTTTGTAGGTTAGCAGTAAAACCTTGAAATCAGCCCTAGCCTTAACAGGAAGCCAGTGTAGAAATGCTAGCACTGGAGTAATATGATCACATTTTTTGGCTCTAGTCAAGATTCTAGCAGCCGTGTTTAGCACTCACTGAAGTTTATTTAGTGCTTTATCCGGGTAGCCGGAGAGTAGAGCATTACAGTAGTCTAATCTAGAATTGACAAAAGCATGGATTATCTTTTCTGCATCATTTTTGGCCAAAAAGTTACAAAGATGGAAAAAAGCTACCCTCAAAATATTCTTGATATGTTTGTTAAAAGAGAGATCAGAGGGGGGGTAATGTCCCCCTGTCCCCAGTTAAAGTTGCACCCCTGCCTGTATTTTTAAACATGACAAATCTGAGGCGGCACATGCCCCTGTGCCTCCGATGGGTATGACGCCTCTGCCCTCAGATCTGAATCGGAGTGTGTGGGTCTAAAAGTAGAGATATCATTCAGCACCAGGCATGGCGGGAGAGTATGTGTATACAAAGTTTTATCAGTGATTGATAATGATTGTAAACTGGGTCTGACATAGGGTGAGAGAGCTGTTGTATTATGGTAATTGTAGCCTGTGAGTCAGATGGACTATGGGTATTGTAGTCTAGTCTATGAGTCTGGCTCTGATAAACGGGAGTGAGATAGAAAGATGTGTCTGTAAACTGAGGGAATGCTCTCATCTACTTACTAAATCAGAGTAGTGATAATGATGTATGTAGGTATTCAAATCAGACCAGATGGCTGTGTGTGTCTTTGTGTATCATCTGTATGAGAGAGAGAGATAGAGAGAGCGTGATTGTAGAAGAGAGAGAAAGAAAATGAGAACCAGAGAGAGAGATAGCAATATCAATAGGTGAGAGGTACTGTGGGAGAAGAGAGAGAGAGTGAACAAGATAATAGTTTTTTCTCTCCCAACTGCTAAAGTGAGAAACCAGAAGCAGACAGAGGAGCGAGGAGGGGGCGGGGTTAACCATGGCTATAGCTGTCATTCAAAGGTGTCTCTTTCTAATTGCATTCCCATACTTCCTGTGTGGTGCAGGTGAACTCTGACCTTTCACCCACAAACACAACCCCTGACCTCTATACAGAGCCCCAGACCAACACTGACCGTTATAAAGAGACTACATTTGCGTCATAACCCTGAACCTTCACATATGACACCTATAAAGACTATCCTACTTCCTCTCCCTCTCTTCCTCCAATTCTCTCTTTCTGTCAGTCACTCAACATCCTCTCTGGTTTTCTCTTCACGTCAACCTTTCAGTACTCGTCTATCTTCCCTCATGTCTTCCCAGATTCTTTATTTCCTCCTGTGTTTCCCCTACCTACCATTCCTGATGTGTGTATGTTGAGTCTCTCAGGCTCAGGTAGCGGCGGGTTAGCTCATGAGATGGTATCAGGCTGTTTACACTCCCCCACAGCGGGCAGCTTATGGCTAGCAAATTGGACAATCTAGAGCAGGTGTGTGTGTGAATATGTGTGTGTATAGGTGCACGCAAGAATGTGTTTGTGTGTTTGTGTGTGTGACTTACTCAGCACTGCCATGATAAAACTCAGCAGGAGGGAATGCAATTGTAACCCTATTTGAGTTTTATGGAACAGCCCCCTCATTCTCGTTCCCTCTCTCTCCCTCTCTTTCTCTTCCCTCCCTCTCTTCCCCCATTCCCTTGCAGGTGGAAGAGAGTTAAAGCTCCTTTCCCCTGGTAAAAGGGGGTGCAGACAGAGGCCCAGCCTGTAAACTTTAAGGGTATTTTGTCACATATTTAAGAAAGCTGTTAGTGTATTTATGGGGGTGAAGGGGCCCCTCTATGACTGCCGTGGAAACAGGAGACATCTTTGATTGATTAGTAGGCCTGGGTGGAGAGCATGGCCCAAATCAGTTGACACTAAAATACAAGGAGTGTATAACTCACAAATGGAACAGTGTGTAAGGGTGTGTGTGTGTGTGTGTGTGTGTGTGTGTGTGTGTGTGTGTGTGTGTGTGTGTGTGTGTGTGTGTGTGTGTGTGTGTGTGTGTGTGTGTGCGTGTGTGTGTTCCTCTGAAGTGGTTCAGATAGGACTGATACGTTTCCCAGGTGGGCTGTCACAGAGGAAGCTATCTGGCTTTAATTTATTACCAGGAACTTCCAGAACAAAGAGCAATGTGTCTATGTGAACAACCGAGTGTGTGTGTGTGTGTGTGTGTGTGTATGCATTCTTGTGTGTGTGTGTGTGTGTGTGTGTGTGTATGTATGTGTGTATGCATGCTTGTGTGTGTGTGTGTGTGTCTGTGTGTGTGTGTGTGTGCATGACTGCATGTGTTTATGTCTGTGTGTGTTTGTGTGTGATTCTGTTTCTGAGTTTTTCCCCTCCATAATTCTGGCACAACACTGATAAAATATCAGCATAAACTACAGTGAGAACCAGAGGTCTATAGGGACAGGTGGGAAATCACACAGTCATCATTTCTCAGGCAACAACAAAGTGGGAACAAAACAATATTTGAAAAATCTATTACCAAAACATTTATTGCCAATGTTGCACTGGTCTGTTTGCGTCCCAAATGGAACCCTATTCCATGTGGGCCCTGGTCTAAAGTAGTGCACTATATAGTGAACAGGGTGCCATTTGTGATGCAGCTACCCCGCTCCCATCTGATGTCCCGTTGGACACGCACACACAGACACACAGGTTCATTACTGTTATCTGACCACTGCAGCAGGAGCTACGGGAGGCATAGAACATACACTTCCTGAAAACACACAGACCCTCCACTTCCTACTAATGTTGATTCTAGTTAGCTATCTCAGTTTACCTGCAGCCAGTGGTTCCCAACCCTAATCCTTATGCCATTAACACCTCTCTTTAATAAAGATAGCAGGGAGAGGGACAGAGGGATGGACGAATGTAGAAAGACACTCTGACCTAATGCTATACCACATTTTTCACACTGCTGTAAGGAAGAACCATACACTACCTACACTGAGTGATAGCCCAATTGAGCAGGGCATAGAAATGATCAGAGTAGATTAAACAGTAAAGGAGTGTGTTTGTGTATCTGTGTGTGTGAGAGAGACAGAGAGCCAAACACAATGCCTCCATGTGTTAGAGAAGCACAGGAAACAGGTGCCTGGCCCCCAGGGCTATGAGGGCTGGAACAGGACAAGGGTGAGTTGTGAGAGGCTCGGGGTGAGAGATTTGTGCTCTTTCAGGAGGCACCCTGCTAACATAGACACCCAGAGAGAGAGGGGAGAGAGGAGAGAGAAAGAGGGAGCGAGAGAGAGAGAGTGAGGGAGAGAGCGTAAAGGCTCAGATCAGATGGATGTCTGAATCATACTCACACTGAATGATAGGCTGCTCATACTCATACACAGGCATACACATAAAGACAATGACAAGTATACATGAAGACAATGATACGTACACATAAAGACAATGACAAGTACACATGAAGACAATGATACGTACACATAAAGACAATGACAAGTGCACATGAATACAATGACACTTACACATAAAGACAATGACAGGTACACATGAATACAATGATACTTACACATAAAGACAATGACAGGTACACATGAAGACAATTATACTTACACATGAAGATAATGACACGTACATATAAAGACAATGATACTTACACATAAAGACAATGACAGGTACACATGAAGACAGTGACAGGGACACACAACACAGGAAAGCTATTACCACAGCGTAACAATGACACACCCTCAGAGTTCTATTTGAGGAATTAATAAAACAGGCTGATTGCTCTTCCCCTGTGTGATCCAAACCGGTGTGTGTTTACAATGAGAGATTTTCTTCCATCAGCTGACACAAACACATACACACACACTCACACATACACAACACACGTAGACTCACATTAACATTACTTCACTGCAATGCACTCTTTACAACAAAACTCCATCAATTTAACCTGTATAAAATGTCACCTCATGCTCTGGGAAAGAAGGGAGACGACGTTTCTTTTCAACTAAATGTATTTCCATATTTCTGCTGTATGAGCCTGAATTAATATTCTGACTTAGGCCTGTACTGAAACTCACAGCAAAACATTCTCTGGCTGCATAGTTCTCTCTCTCACTTGATGATAGGTGCTGTATAAAAGCAATCCACTACGATAGATAGATGGGGTAAGACCTGTTATTATCCTCTGTGACAGACACACACACAAAGGCCCTGTGAACAAAAGGCCCAGTGTGGTCTGTTACTGAGGTATGCACCGTCAATGACTAAACACTTATACACTCACTTTCTCTCTCGCACTATTTTGCTGTGCACAGTACACACACACCTCAAACTGCAAAGACACTTGTCTGTTCTATAGAAACGGTTGGCAAGGAACAAACAAACAACAGGCGCACACCCACACACAATCTGTTTGTATTGAAGTTTGGGAGTAAGGCAACGCTTAATGGGGAGCAGTGACGTTAGAGAATATATTCTTCATTGTTTGATATTTATAGATGTAGCATTGAACAAGATAGGTGACACTTACTCACACTTACTGCGCACATTGAGGAATGTAGTGATGGGGGAGAAAATTGTTACAGTTACAGTGGCTTGCGAAAGTATTCACCCCCCTTGGCATTTTTCCTATTTTGTTGCCTTACAACCTATAATTAAAATGGATTTTCTGGGGGTTTGTATCATTTGATTTACACAACATGCCTACCATTTTGAAGATGCAAAATATTTTTTGGGGTGAAACAAACCAGAAATAAGACAAAAAAACAGAAGACTTGAGCGTGCATAACTATTTACCCCCCCCAAAGTCAATACTTTGTAGAGCCACCTTTTGCAGCAATTACAGCTGCAAGTCTATTGGGGTATGTCTCTTTATGCTTGGCACATCTAGCCACTGAGATTTTTGCCCATTCTTCAAGGCAAAACTGCTCCAGCTCCTTCAAGTTGGATGGGATCCGCTGGTGTACAGCAATCTTTAAATCATACCACAGATTCTCAATTGGATTGAAAGATATTTAAATGTTTCACCATAAAACCACTTGAGTGTTGCTTTAGCAGTATGCTTAGGGTCATTGTCCTACTGGAAGGTGAATCTCTGTCCCAGTCTCAAATCTCTGGAAGACTGAAACAGGTTTCCCTCAAGAATTTCCCTGTATTTAGCGCCATCCATCATTCCTTCAATTCTGACCAGTTTCCCAGTCCCTGCCGATGAAAAACATCCCCACAGCATGATGCTGCCACCACCATGCTTCACTGTGGGGATGGTGTTCTCGGGGTGATGAGAGGTGTTGGGTTTGCGCCAGACATTACGTTTTCCATGATGGCCAAAAAGCTAAATTTTAGTCTCATCTGACCAGAGTACCTTCTTCCATATGTTTGGGGAGTCTCCCACATGGCTTTTGGAGAATACCAAATGTTTGCTTATTTTTTTCTTTAAGCAATGGCTTTTTTCTGGCCACTCTTCCGTAAAGCCCAGCTCTGTGGAGTGTACGGCTTAAAGTGGTCCTATGGACAGATACTCCAATCTCCGCTGTGGAGCTTTGCAGCTCCGTCAGGGTTATCTTTGGTCTCTTTGTTGCCTCTCTGATTAATGCCGTCCTTGCCTGGTCCATGAGTTTTGGTGGGCGGCACACTCTTGGCAGGTTTGTTGTGGTGCCATATTCTTTCAATTTTTTAATAATGGATTTAATGGTGCTCCGTGGGATGTTCAAAGTTTCTGATATTTTTTTTATAACCCAACCCTGATCTATACTTTTCCACAACTTTGTCCCTGACCTGTTTGGAGAGCTCCTTGGTCTTCATGGTGCCACTTGCTTGGTGGTGCCCCTTGCTTAGCAGTGTTGCAGACTCTGGGGCCTTTCAGAACAGGTGTATATATACTGATATCATGTGACAGATCATGTGACACTTAGATTGCACACAGGTGGACTTTATTTAACTAATTATGTGACTTTTGAAGGTAATTGGTTGCACCAGATCTTATTTAGGGGCTTCATAGCAAAGGGGGTGAATACATATGCACGCACCACTTTTCCATTATGTATTTTATAGAATTGATTTAAACAAGTAATTTTTTTCATTTCACTTCACCAATTTGTACTATTTTGTGTATGTCCGTTACATAAAATCCAAATAAAAATAAATTTAAATTACAGGTTGTAATGCAACAAAATAGGAAAAATGCCAAGGGGGATGAATACTTTTGCAAGGCACTGTATATATCGCAATATTATTTTGAATGACATCGATTAGCTTTTTTATTTGCGTTAGCTAGCGGTAGTTGTCCAAACCGCCGGTATTTTTCATCCACTAGCTTGTTCTCCATCTACTTTTTGAAGTTCATGAAATTGGGTGATATCAAAGTATGTTGACCAAAGTATGAAAAATGACTGTTGCTTCAGCATTGATAAAGTTTGATCATAGAGTTACTGGTCCACTCCCTCATGTCAAACACTTGGATTCAGGAGGCGGGATTGTTAAGGGGATAGGGTGACACCAATTGTAACATGATATTCTCTTACCCATTTTAAATAACTACCGCCTTGTTACCAACGTCGGAGTAGGCGTGGTTGCGGTGAGGTGTGGTTTATATAGCTAGATAGCTACTCTACTGGTGCCAAAATTTGACTGTAGGCTGTCAGCAAATATAAATCAAAGTTTATACTATTCATCTATTGCAAAGATACTTACAGTGCCTTCAGAAAGTATTCATACCCCTTGACATATTCCACATTTTGTTGTGTTACAGCCTGAATTCCACATTTATTAAACAGATTTTTTCCCTCACCCACCTACACACAATACCGCATAATGATCAGAGATATTTTTCCACATTTATTCAAAATTAAATACAAAAATATCTCATTTACATAAGTATTCACACTTCTGAGTCAATACATGTTAGAATCACCTTAGGTAGCGATTACAACTGTGAGTTTTTCTGGGTAATTCTCCAAGAGCTTTGCACACCTGGACTGTACAATATTTGCACATTATTATTTTTTAAATTTATCAAGCTCTGTCAAATTGGTTGTTGATCATTGCTAGACAGCTATTTTCAAGTCTTGCCATAGATTTTCAAGTTGATTTAAGTCAAAACTGCAACTAGGCCACTCAGGATCATTCAATGTCGTCTTGGTAAGCAACTCTAGTGTATATTTGGCATTGTGTTTTAGGTTATTGTCCTGCTAAAAGGTGAATTTGTCTCCCAGTGTCTGTTGGAAAGCAGACTAAAGCAAGTTTTCCTCTAGGATTTTGCCTATGCTTAGCTCTATTCCGTTTATTTGTATCCTAACAAACTCCCTAGTCCTTGCCGATGACAAGAATACCCATAACATGATGCAGCCACCACCGTGCTTAAAATATGTAGAGAGGTATTCAGTGATGTGTTGTGTTTGCCCCAAATATAACACTTTGTATTCAGGACAAAGTTCATTTCTTTGCCATATTTTTGGCAGTTTTCTTTAGCACTGGCCTACACACAATACCCCATAACACCCCAACATGATTTTTTAATGACTACCTCATCTCTGTACCCCACACATACAATTATCTGTAAGGACCCTCAGTCGAGCAGTGAATTTCAACCACAAAGTCCAGGGAGTCCAATGCCTTGCAAAGAAGGGCATCTATAAGCAGACATTGAATATCCCTTTGAGCATGGTGAAGTTATTAATTAAACTTTGTATGGTGTATCAATACACCCAGTAACTACAAAGATACAGTCCTTCCTAACTCAGTTGCCATAGCGGAAGGAACCTGATCAGGGATTTAACCATGAGGCCAATGGTGACTTTAAAACAGTTACATAGTTTAATGGCTGTGATAGGAGAAAGCTGAGGATGGATCAACAAAATTGTAGTTACTCCACAATACTAATCTAATTGACATAGTGAAAAGAAGGAAGCCAGAACAGAATAAAAATATTCCAAAACATGCATCCTGTTTGCAACAAGGAACTAAAGTAACACTGCAAAAAATGTGGCAAAGCAATTAACTTTTAGCCCTGAATACAACGTTTTATGTTTGGGGAAAATCCAATACAACACTTTACTGAGTATCACTTGCCATATTTTCAAGACTAGTGCTGGCTGCATCATTTTATTGGTATGCTTGTAATCGTTAAGGAATTAGGAGTTTTTCAGGATAAAATATAAACAAATTGGAGCTAAGCACAGGCAAAATCCTAGAGGAAAACCTGATTCAGTCTGCTTTCCACCAGACACTAGGAGATTAATTCACCTTTCAGCAGGACAATAACCTAAAGAATAATGCCATATTTACACTGGAGTTGCTTACCAAGAAGACAGTGAATGTTACTGAGTGGCTGAGTTACAGTTTTGACTTAAATCTACTTGAAAATCTATGGCAAGACCTGAAAATGGTTTTCTAGCAATGATCAATAACCAATTAGACAGAGCTTGAAGAATTTTAAAAAATAATAATGGGCATATCAAATCAAATCAAATTGTATGTGTCACTTTCACCGAATTTCAACTTACAAACCCGTAACCAACAATGCAGTTTTAAGAAAAAATCAGTATTAAGAAAGTATTGCTGTCAATGCAAATAGTCCAGGAAGCAATTTGATTAGCTGTTCAGGAAGGAGTCTTATGGCTTGGGGGTAGAAGCTGTTAAGAAGCCTTTTGGACGTAGACTTGGCGCTCCTGTATCGCTTACCATGCGGTAGAAGAGAGAACAGTCTATGACTAGGGTGGTTGGAGTGCAATTATAGAGGTCCTGAATAGCAGGAAATTTTGCACAATCCAAGTGTGGAAAGCTCTTAGAGACTTACCCAGAATCACTCACAGCTTTAATCGCTGCCAAAGGTGCTTCTACAAAGTATTGACTCAGGGGTGTGAATATTTATGTATATTAGATATTTCTGTATTTCTTTTTCAATACATTTGCTAAAATTTCTAAAAACATGTTTTCACTTTGTCATTATGGGATTTTGTGGGTGGATGGGTGAGAAAAAACATACATTTAATCAATTTTGAGTTCAGGCTGTAACACAACAAAATGTGGAATAAGTCAAGGTGTATGAATACTTTCTGAAGGCACATACTGTATGTTTGTAACATCAAATCGCAATAAAATCACAGTATCGAATCACAATACATATAGAATCATGATAATCGCAATACATATCGTATCAGCACCTAGGAATCGTGATAATATCGTATCTTGAGGTCACTGGCAATTCCCAGGCCTAGAATCCATACCAAGACACATACAGTGGGGGAAAAAAGTATTTAGTCAGCCACCAATTGTGCAAGTTCTCCCACTTAAAAAGATGAGAGAGGCCTGTAATTTTCATCATAGGTACACATCAACTATGACAGAGAAATTGAGAAAAATAAATCCAGAAAATCACATTGTAGGATTTTTTATGAATTTATTTGCAAATTATGGAGGAAAATAAGTATTTGGTCACCTACAAACAAGCAAGATTTCTGGCTCTCACAGACCTTTAACTTCTTCTTTAAGAGGCTCCTCTGTCCTCCACTCGTTACCTGTATTAATGGCACCTGTTTGAACTTGTTATCAGTATAAAAGACACCTGTCCACAACCTCAAACAGTCACACTCCAAACTCCACTATGGCCAAGACCAAAGAGCTGTCAAAGGACACCAGAAACAAAATTGTAGACCTGCACCAGGCTGGGAAGACTGAATCTGCAATAGGTAAGCAGCTTGGTTTGAAGAAATCAACTGTGGGAGCAATTATTAGGAAATGGAAGACATACAAGACCACTGATAATCTCCCTCGATCTGGGGCTCCACGCAAGATCTCACCCCGTGGGGTCAAAATTATCACAAGAACGGTGAGCAAAAATCCCAGAACCACACGGGGGGACCTAGTGAATGACCTGCAGAGAGCTGGGACCAAAGTAACAAAGCCTACCATCAGTAACACACTATGCCGCCAGGGACTCAAATCCTGCAGTGCCAGACGTGTCCCCCCTGCTTAAGCCAGTACATGTCCAGGCCCGTCTGAAGTTTGCTAGTTTGCATTTGGATGATCCAGAAGAAGATTGGGAGAATGTCATATGGTCAGATGAAACCAAAATAGAACTTTTTGGTAAAAACTCAACTCGTCGTGTTTGGAGGACAAAGAATGCTGAGTTGCATCCAAAGAACACCATACCTACTGTGAAGCATGGGGGTGGAAACATCATGCTTTGGGGCTGTTTTTCTGCAAAGGGACCAGGACGACTGATCCGTGTAAAGGAAAGAATGAATGGGGCCATGTTTCGTGAGATTTTGAGTGAAAACCTCCTTCCATCAGCAAGGGCATTGAAGATGAAACATGGCTGGGTCTTTCAGCATGATAATGATCCCAAACACACCGCCCGGGCAACGAAGGAGTGGCTTCGTAAGAAGCATTTCAAGGTCCTGGAGTGGCCTAGCCAGTCTCCAGATCTCAACCCCATAGGAAATCTTTGGAGGGAGTTGAAAGTCTGTGTTGCCCAGCGACAGCCCCAAAACATCACTGCTCTAGAGGAGATCTGCATGGAGGAATGGGCCAAAATACCAGCAACAGTGTGTGAAAACCTTGTGAAGACTTACAGAAAACGTTTGACCTATGTCATTGCCAACAAAGGGTATATAACAAAGTATTGAGAAACTTTTTTTGGATAAGTCCAAATTTGAGATTTTTGGTACCAACCGCCGTGTCTTTGTGAGACGCAGACTAGGTGAACGGATTATCTCTGCATGTTCGGTTCCCACCATGAAGCATGGAGGAGGTGTGATGGTGTTGGGGTGCTTTGCTGGTGACACTGTCTGTGATGTATTTAGAATTCAAGGCACACTTAACCAGCATGGCTACCACAGCATTCTGCAGCGATACGCCATCCCATCTGGTTTGCGCTTAGTGGGACTGTCATTTGTTTTTCAACAGGACAATGACCCAACACACCTCCAGGCTGTGTAAGGGCTATTTGACCAAGAAGGGGAGTGATGGAGTGCTGAATCAGATGATTTGGCCTCCACTATCACCCAACCTCAACCCAATTGAGATGGTTTGGGATGAGTTGGACCGCAGAGTGAAGGAAAATCAGCCAACAAGTGCTCAGCATATGTGGGAACTCCTTCAAGACTGTTGGAAAAGCATTCAATGTGAAGCTGGTTGAGAGAATGCCAAGAGTGTGCAAAGCTGTCATCAAGGCAAAAGGTGGCTATTTGAAGAATCTCAAATATAAAATATATTTTGATTTGTTTAACACTTTTTTCTCTGCTACATGATTCCATATGTGTGATTTCATAGTTTTGATGTCTTCACTATTATTCTACAATGTATACAATAGTTACAAATAAAGAAAAACCTTTGAATGAGTAGGTGTGTCCAAACTTTTGACTGGTACTGTATGCCAAGAGTGTGCAAAGCTGTTATCAAGGCAAAAGGTGGCTATTTGAAGAATCTCAAATATAAAATATATTTTGATTTGTGAAAACACTTTTTTGGTTACTACATGATTCTATATGTGTTATTTCATAGTTTTGATGTCTTCACTATTATTCTACAATGTAGAAAATAGTTACAAATAAAGAAAAACCCTTAAATGAGTAGATGTATCCAAACTTTTGACTGGTACTGTATGTACACACACAAAAGCATGCATGTGCGCACAGCAACAGGCTTGTGTGTGTGTTAGTAAGCATGGTAGTGACTGTCTGCATTATGCTGATGGACATAATTAGGGTTAAACTAAAAGGCCAAGATGCACAGACATAGACACTCAGGAACACATGCGCGCGCAAACACACACACATACACACACACGCACATGTACATACACACTGAATCCTACACGGTGCAATCTCAAAGTGAGTGAAAGGGGGTTCAAAGAGGGGACTTGGCTGAAAACACACCCAGGCAGCAGTGAACGGGGCAGAAAGAGAATTTGGTTCGGTTTACCCTTGGTTGGACCTTGGTGGTGGGTGGTAGAGCCCTAGCTGGGGTTTTACATACCTTGTTAAAAGCCAATTAGGCAGAATAATAATCCACGCCAAATTAAACACAACCTCAGAATCAGTGGCTCTGTCTTCTACCAACATACAAATAAAACAGGATCGCTTTGAACGAGGGAAAGATTATCTATTTGGTAGTTTTTTCTCTCTGTTTCAGCGGAGAGCTTTCGCCCAGGCTCTTTCCCATAAAGGAAGAGGAGGAAGAGAGAGATGGAGGAGAGAGGAGACCACCAGAGTGACCCGGTCCAGTAAAGGCAGCAGCCCCGGGCCCTGTAAAATACATGGCCTGAAATACTACAACTGTGGGGGCTTTTTCACTGGAATGGTGTGTGTATGTGTGTGTGTGTGTGTGTGTGTATGTGTGTGTGTGTGTGTGTGTGTGTGTGTGTGTGGTGTGTATGAAAGTGAACAGTCAGGGTAATTTTTGGCATGGTGACGCCCTGGACGTATTACGCTAGTGACCATCAGCAGATGGAAGTGATTAAACCATACTGATAACCATCTCTCTCTCTCTCTCTCTCTCTCTCTCTCTCTCTCTCTCTCTCTCTCTCTCTCTCTCTCTCTCTCTCTCTCTCTCTCTCTCTCTCTCTCTCTCTCTCACACACACACACACACATACACATACACATACACATACACACACATACACAAACTCTCTCTCTATTCCTTGGATCATGGTCTGTCACTGCTTTAGGGGCATCATGTGTCCCTCTCCAACAGAGAAATGGAGACATCAACTTGGAGATGACACACACACAAAGGGGACATGGGAGAGTGGAAGGGGACAGAGACCAGTGTGGCGACCACATGCAAAAGCACTAGACTGTATCCAATAGCTACTGTTACTCCCTCCTACAACATCAGCTAAGCATTATCTCATTACAGAGAAGGAGGTAGAAGGACGATTTATTAACTCTATTTCATGCAGATAAAGAGAGTAGAAAAAGAGAAAGAGAAAGCAAGAGAGAGACAGATAGAGATCGAGAGGGTGAATGCTCTCTCTCTCTCTCTCTCTCTCTCTCTCTCTCTCTCTCTCTCTCTCCCTCTCTCTCAGTTTCTCTTTCAGGGTTGGCGACTCTCCAAGGTGGTTTATATATAGTGAGTCTGTCCGGTCATGGAAAGCTGGGTCTCAGTAATGTGCCTGAGCGTATTGTGTTTGTGCCTGCTGCTGTCACTGACTCACTGCGACCAGCACCATTCCACCATTCAGAGGAAGGCTCTCGGAACGCCACACAGAGTTCCCAACGTTCCAGAACGCTCCCGCTGCCTCTTTGACACCCGTCTGTCCACACCTCAACATGGGCCAGAGTGCAAACAAACGCAGCAATTAAGTATACAAATAAAAACCACTGCGTTATGGGTGGCGGTGTGTCATCTGACCTTTGACATAGTCAACTGAGGACCTATGAGCCACTTAGACCCATTGTTGCCATGCATACCGCTCTCCTCATCATCTCACCCTAAATCCACCCCACCCAACCAGCTGCAGAGTGAAGTACAGACCCAGGCTACTGTAAACCCCCCCTCCCCCACACCAACACACAAATCTATAACACACTTCAACCTGCTCCTTTCATTACCTCAAGAGCAATAACAGGTTAAATCAATGCCATGTGCCTAGCACAGTCTCAGAGAAGATGAACCGACCAGATACAAATCAACCACAAGCTTATCTGTTCATGTGCTCTCCATCATTATATGTGTCAACTTTTTTATATTCCTGCACGCCTAAAGATGGAATTAATTATACAGTTAGAATTTCTATGGACGGAATGGAATGTATTTCATTCTCTACCTAAAGGCTCCATTGTAACTCCAACTCTAGAGGTTCTCTTTTAGCCAATGTGGACAGAATTTCCTATTCCAGCAGACAGACAGTCATAGAATTAGGAATTAGAATAATAGAGTAATTTAACATAACCTC